>NC_089505.1:251725689-252325689 GCF_036850995.1 Saccopteryx leptura
ATATCCAGAAAGGATGAACTTCATTGTACGTAGATTATACCTCAATAAACCTGACAGTTGACAACTTCTGGCAGACTGGTTTTTGTTTTTCAAAATACACACACACACCCTGAAAAGAACAGAAAAGAAGAAACATAAGAAGTGAGAGGAAGAAGAAAAGAGACTGATATGATGGAAAAGGGAAGAAGATTTTTGTTAAGATTCTTTGGAAAAGCAGTGTAATTTCTAGTTAATTATAACAGAAATATAATGCCTAAAATTGCCAGCTACATGTCAAAGATATGCTAAAGGAATAAAAAACCTGCCATAAAATTTGAGAAGGTCTCTAAAATGAGAGTAAATAAAACATTTAAAATAAAAGTTATATCATTATAGAATAAAACAAAAAAATTGATGTCTCTGTCTGCACTTATGACAGAATTCTATTATGAACTCCTTCCAAGTCAGAAGGCTTGTGCCCATCTTGCGATAAAGCAGGTATTTTCAGGCCACCTCCAACCCCCTCACAAAGAGGCAGCAGTGGCTAACTTTCCTCAGCCCATGCTCTTCTGAGACAGCCATACACAAGCATTATCCATGTCAGGCAGTGGGCAGTAAAACAGAGGGAGTGACTTGTGTTTTCACCATTTAAAGAGTGTGATTAAAAGTAATATACAGGATTACATTTGAAAGCCACATATGGCATCAGACTCATTTTTCAATCAGAAAGTGGAACCACACTTGCAAAACGTTTGGGCCAGTTAATATGCATGAACCCGAAGACAGCACAGAGAGTACTGCTGTCGAGGCAAACATGGGTGCTTTAGCTTAGAGAAAGAGGTTGGCTAAATTATGACAAGAGTTGACTGTTGGAAGACCAAGTCTGTACGGCATGAAACCCATACCCCTTCAATCCCACCTCTCACCCCTACCCCAAACCTCTCTTTTGAACACTCCCATTACTGTTCTGGCTTCTTGCCCAAGAACTTGAAAACTAAAAGATAAAAAGTGAGCTTAATGTTCTTTGCTAGGTATAAGTCCTCTTTCTTCTTCAACATCAACCCAGGAGCTCCACTGGAGAGTGAAAAGTAAAGATCCAGTATTTTTAATAGAATGATTTGAGGGCAGCGTCATAAGGATTTAGTGGAGCCATAAGAATACGGGCCCCCTTGGGTCTCTGGCGCCTGTTCCCCAGACGTGGGCCGGGCTGTTTTCACATATGGGAAAATGCAGGTAGAGTTTTCTTTCCAATCATAACCTCTTCTGGTTAAATCATATGCTTGCATTTCTCAGCCATTTCTGTACAAAAATGTTTTCCTAATGAGGCATTATATTTCTATGAAATCAAGCTGCTTTTCCTCAAAAATAATATTTTGGTTTTTTTTTTAAACCCTATTTGTTTGTGGACAATAACATTATGTTATTTTAAAAATAGTACATGATGATACTCCCCAAAGTTGGCAGCCACCAATGACAATTTATTTGTGTTCCAAAAACACATTTTTGGAACACGGTTCTGCATAAAAAATACAACATGTGATAGGTTTCCAGGCTAGCCCATACAACTGTGCCTAACTGAAAAACAAAAACAAAACAACTATAATGATACTGTTGTAATGGGCACATAAAAAACTGAGAGCTTTAGAAATTATTAAGCTAAAATGACAATCTGAGCAATGAAACAAAGCCCAGAAAGATTATAGAGAAATAGAACCAGTAATTAAACACATCAAAACAAATAAAAATGCAAAAACATTTATCTCAACTATGGGTAGTTAAGAAAAAGTGAGTAAATGGAAGAAAGAAGTGTGTAGATTGAGGTGTAAGGAGATTCTGATGAGAGTTCCCAGGCACTTTTAGTGGGGGAGGTATTAATGGCATGGTTCTTCATTAGCTCACATTCCCTGCAGAAGGAGCAGGGTCGCGTGGGCTGCACAGTGCTCATAGTAGGGTTCACTCGGGCTCATGGAGGGAAGCGGGCAGGAAGAGGCCAGGGGAAAGCAGGGTTTCCGGAGGCAGGAGGAGACAGAGGGTTCCTTGCCATTTTTTCTTGTATGAAAAACCTGTCTTCTCTATACGTTTGTCCCAAGTGGAGCCTCGTCTCCTTCCATGGCACACTTCTCTCGCGCGCACGCACAGGGCTGTTCCCTATATTCCCTGGCGCATTTCTGACGGGCCCAGGAGGCCCCGCTGGCCCCACGCCCCTTTCAAAGGCAGCCGCCTTTGAAATCCCAGTACAAGCTGGAGAACTGAAGTAGAAGAAAGGTAATCGTTTATCCCAAGATTTCTGAGGATGCCCATGGCAATTCTTAGGGTGCATTTTAATAGCTGTTTTCTACATCTCCCTTGGTTACTTCTAAATGAATCACCAGACACCCTCTCTTCCCTGATCCTTATTTAAGAGTAAAACCAACTATCCTATTAAAAAATAGGACATAAAAATAAGCTCCCTGCCCCCACTGACATATCAGGCCCATGTCTTTGCTGCGTGGAAACAGGCTTTTTTTTTTTTTTTTTAAAGGATTTTGTAAAAGAAAAGATGCTCAAAATGCGAGAATAAGCATTATTATTCGTTCTAAAATCCTAATGTGTATTTTTCCATCTTTTTTATTTGCAATATAAAGTGCTTTTCTCAGTAAATCAACAAATATGAGTATTCATGTCACCAAGTGCTGATGATTAAAAATAATTACTTTAATGGTAGCTGGCCTGATGCCAAACATGATCTGGTTTTGCATTTTAAGCATGATCGCAGATAATTTACATCTCCTTTCGCACCAGTACCCCACCACCCTTAATGGATTCTATTTTAGTTTTTATGAATTAATAGAAACTTAATGCTTAATTCCTTATATTCTAGTCCACTGTTTGCTTTTAGAATCCACAGAATTATCTTTTCTTTAAATCTTTAAGCAGGATAGTTCAACTTCACACAATTCTTCAAGTTACTTATTTAAAATGTTTAGCTGTCTGCTTTCTATGAGTCGTGAGTGGAGGTACAGGAACGGGATGAAACAGAAAGGAAAAGCAGGACCTGGTCTCATATCTCCCCCAGGGCTTCTTATTTACTTTGCAGGGAACCTTTGTGACCAAGTCTGCACATGGATGTCTCCTTCACAGACAAAGTACAGGGTCCCTCAAAAGTCCTAGTCACAGGTGCAGGGCCTGGTGTCTTAATTCCGTGAGGCCTCTGAGTGTGAGAGGAGACGGGACCACCTTTTTTCCTTATTTTTCTCATTCCTTTGGGGTGTCATGTGTATGAAGACATGTCAAACCAGGGTTACAAAGAACTACAGCAAGCTTTTTAATGTTTACATTGAACAAATTAACACCTTTACCAAAAAAAAAATGCAATATAATTATACTATTCAGAAGGTAATGATAAGATTTATTTAAAAGATATGTATTAATACATAGTGCCCGAGAGGTAGTGTGATCCAATAAATAGGAATCCAGTTGGAATTTGTGTAACTTTTTTCCATCCTGTCTTGGTATCTCTGTCACACTGTTTGGACAAATGACAGTTTATAGTTACTTGAAGATAATGCCAAAAGTAAAAAATTTGATATCCCAAGTAAATGTGAGGTTGGTATCAATTGGCCCCTTACGTCTCCAAGCTAGACAGAGTTGTAAATATATATCAAGTACAGACACTGAAAAATGTACTAATTGTTGATAAGAACAGGGGAGAAAGGAACGCTTTCCAACGATCTGGTTCAAAAAGTGTGGCTACTGTCAATAAAGAAGATTGAAAAAAGGTCATCAGGGCAAGTGGAGGCCCTATTGGTGCTAGGGAAAGGAAACAAAAGGTTGAATGGGTAAAGGTGCTCCAGGTATATATAAACTTGGGTAACCTATTACAAACCTTGCATAGCTTGAGTCCTGCTAGCCAATGGCAGACATGGAGAAGACATGGCTTTATTTGCTTATTCTGATTTATGTGTGATTCTTACTAGTCCTTTGACAGCAGGGAGATATCACTGTAACCTGAATAGCACCTTCATTTATAATATATCCTTGGACCACCTATGGAAGCTCAAGATAACCTTGGAGAAAAGAACAGTGGCACAATTTTGCAGGAAGACCTGGTTGCATTTGGAGATGTGGGACTGGGAGCACATTTTATATAGCAAGAAAAAAATTATGGAAGTCATTCCATTTGCCTTGGAGAGGAAAATAAGGAATGCCAGGTTATTAGGTTGGCCACAAAGTAACAAACCCTTTTACATTAATTAACAAAAAAGTAACTCTATCTCCAAGGATCACTGGGCTCTCCAACTTGGCCTGGCTGAGAATGTATCTCCTGGTATGTAAATGGCCTTGGACAGTAAAACTTTTCCCCAGCCCAGCCATATCGCATGGTCTGGTTATCTCTATCTGTTAGACAGTCATTATACAAAAAAAAAATCCTTTAGGCATTTGTGATAGGACACAGATGTGGAGCACTAAGCCATAGCCAGCCACCTGTACCTTCTACAAGTCATTTGTACCTTCTTTGGAAACCTCCAATTCTCTGGACAAGTGACAGCACACAGAGACAGAAAAGAAAAGAAGACAAAAAAGTGGGGTTAGAGAAAATGAGAGAGAAAGAGAGAAAAGGAGGTAAGAGAAGAAAGAGAGATTCACGGGCTATAACTACAGTGCTTTCTGGTTGATTCTCTTGTGGAGTCTCAGACGATCAGGATACACATAAGCCACCTGTAAGAATATCCTAAGTGCCTGATCTGTGGTGCTGCAGTGGATAAAGTGTCCACCTGAAACACAGAGGTCGCTGATTCAAAACCTTGGCTTCCCTGGTCAAGGCACATATTGGAGTTGATACTTCCTGCTCATCCCCGCCTTCTCTCTCTGGCGCTCTCTCTCTCCTCTCTAAAATGAATAAATAAAAAAAGTATTTAAATAAGAAATAGAATATCCTAAGAACTATGTCTTATGCACTAGTAGCGTTTATTTTTTATTTATTTACCTTTTCACTCAACAAACATTTATTTACCATCTACAATGTTATGAGCATCATGCGAGGTGTTGGAGATACAGCTGTTCCGCCAGACAGTCTTTACCCTAAAGAGGTGGCTGGTCAGTGGGGACACAGACATGAAACCAGACCATTCCAGTACGTTACGGAGAGTGTTACATGCAGGGCAGAGTGGGAGGAGATACGGGAGTAGGGCAGGAGCTCTGCTGGAAACGAGTGGTCCAGCAGAGGCAAAACTCACGACCTTTGTCTAGAAAGACCTTGCAATCCTATTGGAAGAAGAACCTAGTTAATTAACGAGCAAAGCAGCATTAGATGAGTGCGTGTCCTGTGCTCATAAAGTGAGATTGTAATTGCAATGATTCAGGCCATCAGAAGAGTGGGCTTCGTGTGATTCAAGGGACACGCTAGGGGATGTGCAATGAGGGCAGTTGGCACCACTGCTCTCTCAGCAGAAGGCACGGTATGCTTTCTCTGTAATCATGACACCAGTTATAACAAATGATTACTGGCCTAACATTTTAAATGTATTATTCCATTTAATTCTCACCACAGTAACTTGAGGAAGGCACAATGATTACACCATTTTAGGAAAAGCCCAGTGAAGTTTGCCAATTGAACTTAGAGTTGGAAGTGATGGAGCCTGGATTTGAACACAAGCAGTGAGCAATAGAACCCGTGAGCCCCTTTCCTCAAGTCCCATTTGGAGTCCTACCAGCCCTTCCAATGACTTAGCCTACACCCTGATGGCTTTTCAGCTATTCCCCAAAGTTGTGAAATAGGACCAGGCTGTATGCCTCAGGGATGAGATAGTGACCATGCCTCTGGCATGTGCGCACAATTAGGCCAACTGAGGTATCTGAGCTTAATGATGTCACAGCCTCCTTTGGAGTGGAAAGGACCTGATGGTGTATGTACAATAATTCTATTCTAGCCCCTTTTCCCATCATCTTGAACAAGGGGAGTATTACAACTTAAGCTGTGCATGTGTGTGTGTGTGTGTGTGTGTGTGTGTGTGTGTGTGTAAAGGGGGGAGGGGAACAGGTAAGCACACAATGGGACTTGCTCTCAGAGCCAATTCTGCTGCTAGCTACACACCCCTCCCTGGGTTGGGAGAGCCACACCTCTGGTTCTTAAACTCTGCCTACCAAAAAGCACGTTTCTCTGATGTATGATTAAACTACAAACTCCCCAAAGACCTGTGCCTTCTTCGCTCCCCTGCCTCATGGCCTGGTTACTTCAAAGTTGGTGGCACATTGCTAATCTAACAGGCAGCTTTCAAGGTACATGGGGAACGAAAAGGAAAAAAAAAAAAAAGAAAGAAAACCTCAGACTCACTCTGTAATCAAGGCCATTCCTAATACACAGTGGCAGACTAGAGCTGGGTTGTGAGAGTCCTGGAACCTATTATTCAGGTCCATGACTTATATAGGTCAGTGAAAATAACCTCGGGCATAGAACGGTTAATTTTTATGATGGGCGAGGCATCCAATTTAAGTAGATGGTTCAACATGTTTTATTGTGGTTCAGCCAAATTTTGATTGAGAAAATGGCATAAAGTTGGGGTAACAACTGAGCCTCATTCCTCCTTGGTGAAAAGGACGTGGGATCACTCAGATTTCCTAGGAGTGCCAGTTTTGCCAATTTCAGCATTATTTTAATGTCCCTTTTTGGTACTTTGCAATTGGGAGAAGATGCATTGGTGCCTTGCTTATGGGTGTGTGGTCTGAACAGTCAAGTAGGTCAAATATATGGTTAACTAGAAGAGAACTGATCCTGCTTCATTTTTGATAGTTAGTCTTACTAATCTGTTAGTAACTATTACTATTAATCTCTTTTAAAGTATATTCAAGTAGAACAAGATTCAAAGATATAGTAAGTTCTGATCACTAAGCTATTTGCTAATTGTTTATTCATTTGCTCTTATTAACTGTGGTTTAGCATAAATGGTTTCAACCAGTGTAAAACACTTCCTTCAACCTACCATTCAAAATGAAACAGAATAAAAACATTTCCAGAGGTATTTCTCTTAAGCCCCAATTGATGCCAATAATTTTCTATGTTTAGATGATGGTTCCTAATCCTGATAGTACATAATAAATCCAAATTGCATGTATTGTCTTGCTCAAAGTTATACTGCACTTGGGATTGGCTGTTACCTTACTGCTGTGACTGTTCCTAGACAATACATACTTATCTCCCTACCCCAATACCCAGGTTCCCCTGTTTCTCTGACAGTTCCTGAAAGTTTATCTACTGAGCCTTCTGGACCCCCGCCTAACCGATACTATGGAGAAGTAGTCATTATTTGAGGGCCTCTTCCCAAGATCAGCTGAATATGTAACATCCTTGATTGATTGTACTCTTTTATAATTTCCCCTATGCCATTCTGAGAATTCCAGTTTTCCTGATAGCCATGCTTGTGTGTGAAGAGATAGAAAATATATAAGTGATAGGATGTCAATGATCTCCTTGAACTTGTAACGTCTGTTTGTGGACTAGAATGGAGTGATTCTCCACTTGCTCAACTCTCATCTTTAGCTCATTGCCCTTGGAAAATTTAATTATACTGAAGAATTTACATTAAATGTTCCTGTAGTAATCATCAGTTTTACAGTCTTCTTTGGGAAGTCTCTTTACCCCACTGTAATTTTTTTTTACAACTACTTGACACTAAACTTTATATTTATTTGTTTATTGTCTATTCCTACCATTAAATGTAAGTTCCATGAGAATAGGAATTCAAACAGTGTCTAGCACATAGTTGACAGTCAATGTATACTTTTTGAAAGAATGAATTAGCCATAGACAAGAAGGGTTTGAGATATCTAGCAAAGGATGTTAGAGGTTTATCAATATAATATGCTGATATCCCCTCTACATAAATCTTCAGGACTAAGATCTTTAGGATGTTTTACTATAGTCTCACTTAATATTGGGAAATGGATGAGATATTGTAGCATAGCATTTATGGGCATGAATATGGATTCAGATTGCCTAGATTAGAATCTGGTTTTAACTTTTACCATCTGTTCAAAATTTCTTACAAGTTACTCAATTTATTTGTAACTAAGTTTCATTTCTTCAGAATGAGGATGATAATAGTGCCCCTGAACGGTGTTCAAAGAGTTGTCATGAAGATGAAATAAAAGAATATATCTAAAGCTCTTGTAATAGTAATTTGCTCATGATAGATACACAATAAGATCTATGTAGTTACAAATAATAGAAAATATAACTTGAGTTGGCTTAATTGACTTGAATGATAAAGAGAAGTTATTGGTTCATATAACAGAAAAGTTTTGAAAAAAAGTGTGATTGGCATGTATTGGTAAATATTCTGTTTGTGTTTTTATGGTTTTGTTGTGTGTGTTTTTATTTTTTGTTTTTTTTCCAGTTCATTCCATTCTACCCTGCTTTCTTTGGAGACTTCACACTTTATGGCAGCAAGGTGGTGTAGTAATTTTTGATCTTACAGACACATAGTATACTACCTAAAGGAAGAGAGATTCCCTTTATATAGCTTCCATGGAAGCTTGGAGTAGTTCCTGCTTAGAAGTTTCCTGACATCTCTCTGGGAAAATTCTATCACATGTCCAGCGTGACCCAATCACTCTTGCCTCTGGGATTGGATACATTGACTGGCTTGAATCAATCATATATAACTTCCTGGACTGGAGAGGGGATTGGCTTCTATTGAAACACTTGGACTTCATGGTGAAGGAGTAGAAACCCAGACCAAGATTAGGGCACTATTAACAAGAGGGAAAAGAAATGGGTGACAAAAATAGCAAACGTGTTCAATTAATGAATAAACTATAGAACTTCTTTAATCCCCATTGATGCTATAAAACAGGCAAAAGGAAAAGAAATTACATCACCTTACCTTCACAAAACATTTGTTTTGGTGAACTGGTTTACCTGATGCACTGCAAGGCACTGAGTATCCTTCTCATTTCATGGCTTGCTAAAAGCAGTTCGTTTCTTTGCAGTCTCTCTTTAACAGCTCCTCCACCAACAAATACATTCTGTTATTCTATTTTTCCTTTTGGATTCCCTTGTGTATAAGAAGAATAAGAGGATTTAATACCTTATAATCTTAAATTGTTTTCTCAATTTTATAAAGTAAAAGCATCTTTTGCAATCAGTTCTCTCCTGTACAATAAAAACCAATAATTGTGAATGAATGTAAAGTGGGAAGATGATGACACATTTCATGTGATCTTTTCTTGTAAATCTTATGTGACTCTGTCAATTTGCACCAGATATTGAAATACAACCATAATTTTATTACAGTGACAAAGGTTCACGAGTCAGTGTCAAGCATTTTGTTTTGGAAAATGTTGAAGCCACTTTCTATTCTTGCTTTTTTTTTTTAATGATATGCACAAAAGACTCTGCTTTTATTGTAACCTGTATAAAACACTATTACTGACATCTAAGGATTAAGTTTTAATTGAAGTAAGATTTCAAATGGTCTATTATCTGTGATCCCTATATAACAATCACAAAGACATCCTAGAGCAGGCAATGAAACAGATAAATATGGTGAAAAGACAGCTAACAGCTCCATTTAGCTCACCCACACTCGCCAAGCCTGACACACACAATTTATCTCAGACTGATGGAAAGGAAACATAAAATATAGCCAGAATGTGATACTGTGTGTTTCTCAGGTGGTATTTCCTTGGGTTGAAAGTCAGGTATCTCATATCCCCAGATATGGTATTCATTTAGCTGTACATGGGCCACATGCCCAAATATCCTCATCTTTACGCTTTAGTTTGGAACCTCCTTGAGGTTAATGGTGAGTCTCTTATCTATGTAATAATGTCTTGGATGAAGTGAGTGCTTGTTTCTCTGCATCACAAAAAGAATGGAGAGATATCCACGACTAAACCCAAACACTCCTGGGAGAGAGGTAAGAAGTGAATCCAACATACATTTAACAAACAATATTAATTGGAGACAGTTATTGCAAATAAGAGGAAGTAAAAGGTTTGCTGTAGAGGTGGTGCCAATGATGTTTTTAGTCTCTAGATTCTTTTAAGATCTTCAGTCAACAGTTCTGCTAGGGGAACATGCCACAGGAAATCTGATTGGTTTGAATTTGAGTCTGTTTTCAAAATGATCCAATTAGCTGGATTCCAATAGCCTAAACATGAAAGCTGAACAAGCCTTAGACTATAGTTCTGTGTAGGCTGGGGGACTAGATCGCAGTGTTGTCCAATTTTATTAGAAACAACACACCCCTTCCATGTATGTCCCCCTGCCCGATCTACCTTCAGCCTGCCACTGCCTACTTTCAAGCTCAGGTGTTGCTTAATCTGGGCCAGACTGAGTCAAAGATGTATAGAAAGGCTCCGTCAGAGGGAAGCCACTGAGGGTCAAAAGTGGAAATACCTTGCTACTTCCCAGCACTCCTGTCCTTTTTTATTTAGGACCCTGGAGACACACTGAAGTTTACAGCATGTGGGTGAGGAGGGCAGAGGAACGTGGTGCCGCCTGGTTACAGTGTGGGTTTTGTGGGCATCACTGTGGTTTCTGTCACTTGCTTCTACTTTTCCTCTGGCCCAAAAGTGTCATTTTCCACCTTCAGGTAGATGGATCAGGCTGGAGGTAAAACTGGGATATAAAACCCCAGCTATTTCTAAACAGCCTCCTTAAGTCAGTAAAAGCAGTGAGAAGTCTTCGCTTTTGCTTTCCAAAGGAGGAGTGATGAAACGGATAGTAGAAGCAGAGGTGTTACAAATAGGCAATATATTATACTAACGAGGCAATTATGAATAGTCAGTATAACACACTAAAATGGTATGAGCAATAGGTGACAAGAAAGTTACCTTTGGCAACATTCTCAGATCTGATTATGTGGCAGAGACACTGGCAGCAGGACCAGCGGCAGCCACTGTGCTCATGGGTGGCAGAGTGGAGAGGGCTGACATAGGGGACACAAAGGTTTGTTTTCTCTTTTTCAGTTTTCTTGGAGGACACTTACTCACCCGCTAATGCAATTGGTCTAACCACTGTCCTGGAAAAGCACTGCCACCCCTCCTCCTGCCTGGCACCCCTCACTGGGAATTTGGCTCTGCTTCCTGAGCCTCTGGTACCCCAAGGGGCACCCAGGAGAGCTCTCAAGGACTGTGGAGTTGACTAGAAGAGTCTGCAGCATGCAGCCGGAGTCAGGGCAGAGTAGAAAGAACAGGCTTCAACTAAACAGAAGGGAGGGAGGCCAACTGCTAACCAGAAAGAGCTCTTCCTTCAGCCTAGAATCACCTTATCCCTTTATTACCTGAAAATGCCCCCTCGGCTCCAAGTCCTCCCTCCCTGGGAGCCCTTTGCAGATCTCCCCCATCCGAGTGGATGGCACCTTTCCCCATTACAGCAGTCCTACCTTCACTGTTTGCCTGCATGCCCACTCTAGCCAACCTGTGTACCTTCAGAGGAAGAGGCCTGTCCTATTTACTTTTATGTTCCCCAAACCTGGGATAACAATAGTATTGATGATAATGATGACGACGACAATGATGAAAGCCCACACTTACACAGCCCTTACTATGTGCCCACTGTTGTTCTATGTGATGCACTATTTTTACTTACTAATCTTCACAACAATCCTATGGGGAAGCAGCTTCTGTTATTTCACTCACTGTACAGATGATAAGACTGACACTCAGAATGATTCAACAGCCCTTTAAGAGTGGGTAACAGGGACACACCACTTCTGGGGGTTGGGACTGCTGCAGGCAAACTCACCATTTGACTCTGTCTTCCTTACCGCCAGAGTGGAAGGGAGGGAAGGGGTTGTCGGCAAATGACTTTTTCATGAATGAATGAATGAAGTGGGAAAGGAACCTGAAACAAATGCCACCTAAGAATAATTTAAATAATTTTTTTTTGTCCATGAGATATATGAAGACCATATATTGTTCTCAAACTCTTAGTCTGACAAAAGGTTACCAGTAATTTTTGGATTAATGAATTTCTCAATATAGATGATCTTAGAGAGATTTAAAAATAAATACTACTAAGTTATATACAACATATTGCATTACATATATATATATATTGCTTCTCGGCCTTTTGGCTAAGATCAAGTATAGCATTACATGTATATGTGTATATATGCATATACACTTAAACGTTGGTACATAAGGCTGCAATGAGTATTGCATCAAATAATTTCAAATATAAAAGTCACATCATTAATCTTGTTTTGGGGTCCTCTCTGCACAAATATTCACTATAACAATTAGCCAGCCTTGGACTGAACTGTTTCAGGGCTGGGAACCTCACCACCTTTCTGATCAACCTATTCTCTCTTAAAGTGTCTTCACTGCTTTAGGACTCCTTCCTCACACCGAGCTGCAGTGTAATTGTAACCTCAAAGTTACTATGCTAACCTTCTAGATCATCTGCCCACTGATGCTAGCAGGGGGCAGGGTGCTGGGTCAGAAGATGTCTTGGGCTCTCTTTTCTCTTTATGTTGTCAAGCAATTATACATGAATCCGTTTGTCATAAAGGACCCAGTCATTGATGTCTTACTCATTGCATTCATATTTTATTGCTTAACATTGTTCCAATTCTTGGGTTTGAGGGGAACTAGGAAAGAGGAGGATCAGACTTCAAAACAAAAAGCTACCATGACAGTAGAATCTGAAAGTTACTTTAAATGTTGCTTCTCAAAATCTGAACCTAATGTGCACAGGAACCATCTGGAGATCTTGTTATTCGTAGATTCCAACAGAGTAGTTCTAATGCAGGGCCTGAGATTCCATATTGCTAGTAATTCGCAGTTGATGCCGATATAGCTGGTCCAAGGGCCACCCTTTGAGTAGCCAAGAGTTAGAACTTACGACAGTCTAAGACTGTGTTTGCAACAGTTCTCCTGTTCTTGGCATTTTCCTTTGAATTAGGACCCCTGCTTGTTTCAAAACTCTAGTTTGCCCATTCACTTGACAGCAGGACTTCTCAAACTTTAATGAGTACAAAGAATCACATGGGGAATTATTTAAAAATTCAGACTCTTGGTTCTTTCCAGATATATTAATTTGGTAGGTGTACAATGGGGCCACAAAATCTGAAATTTTAAGTAAGTGTCTCCCCCCACCATATAATTTTGATGCAGCTGGCCTTTGGCTCAGCCTTTGGGAGACACTACCTGAAATGAATAAGTTAAGTGGAAACAGCAATTTTCTATATAGCTCATCATTGTTAATCATAAGAGTGAATGATATCAAATAAATGGTGACTGTATTGTGTGGGAGCTGGTAATGAAGGCCCAGAATCACACGTGTTGGTCAAATGATCAACAAGGACATGCCCTGTGAATGCCTCCCTGCCTGGTGAATCCAGTCTGTATGCTTTTGTTACAGCAAAATAATAAAGAATAATATTCAGCAAGTGATATGGTGGATGTATGTATACCATTTATTGTTGAATTTGCTAAGCCAAGGTGTCATAGCTGGGTTCTTTCTCTTAACAAATGGCATCTTCATCAAATGAAATGGGGCCACGAGGCCCCTGCCAAATCAGCAGCACCCTTGTTTTGCGCTGGGTGTCAGGACATCATCCAGCTCCCGTAGGGCCTAGAACAAAATCAACCACATTTTAAAATTCTCAAGACTAGGAACTTACAACTTTTTTTTTCCAATTAGTTTTCTTCCCAGAGGATGCACAGAGAACAAGTAAGTGAGGCCAGCATTCTTTACTAATTCCTGGAAATAAACTGTCCAGCAGTTACCAGGAAGAAGCAGAGGAGAAGTGGGGATGAAGAATTGGTGAGATATGTGACCTCTGCCTAATGCAGCTGAGACCAAGGTCACTTCCAGGATTATTTTTTGAGATGGATAGGTTTCTGCTATAATTATTTCTTAGAAAACCAAGGAACAAATTTGTTTCCTGTTCAAACAGACGAAATGCCACTAAGCTCAAGTACTAGGTAAAGGAAACAGGTGGAATGTGCATTTTCTTCTTCTGTACCATGTGTGTATCACCAGAGCTCTTGGCTCATTCACACATGCTCATATAATTATTTCTAAATGACCCTGTTATGTTGAAAGCTTACTAAGGTTGAGGTGAAATGATGAAATGGAATCTGTGCTGCCTAGGGGGCAAACACTGAGGGAACACAAATTCTTACTGTGGATTTTGTGTGAATGCATTTTTGTGCTGACTATGTGCGGGAACAGTGTGACTTTTGCTATCGGGACAACTGGCAATGCGCCAGTAATGTTTGAAAATAAAATTACTAGGGAAATTATTGCAAAATGCAGACATGCACCAGCAGAGTTTGTACTCTTTCCACTCCCAAGTCCTCACCGATGAGGCAGGCTGATTGGTTATGGTGATAGAGGATCAAAGGAGTGTTCCGGACGGCCATCCTCTGACCTTTCCAAAGCAGACAAACACTCAGAGTTGCACGGAGACATAACAACATGCAGTGACGTGGAGACTTTTGTAACAAGACACAGATGTAAACAACTAAAATGTGCCCAGCTTTTCCCCCCTGATTAGTGGTGGCTTCATCCTTTTTCTTTTCCCCCAAACTAATTGGTATTCCTTAGACTTATGAGAATCAGTAGGCTTCTTTGAAAAGAATTTCCATATCTTTGCCATTTTGGGACCACATAGTCCAACCCCTATGATTAAGACTGCTAAAAGTTGAGGTGAAGTGGCCTGTTTAAAAATTGCACCAGTTGGTTGATAGTAGAACCAGGCAGTTGAGAACAAGGCTGTAGACTGACACCTCCCTGGGCCCCTGCCCTGTCCATCATCTAAGTACAGGAATGTGCAGGATCTCTGTCACCCTGGTTATTTAACCTTGACATATGCATTTAGATGATGATATTTCTAACTTGTAACTCCTACATCCTCAGATCGCAGCCTAGAAGAGAGTAAAAAAGAGTCAGAAAATATTTCTTACAATGTTCCCTGAATGAATGAATCTTGTATATCAATTATTTATTCAGATTTTCAGGACATGTTTACATCTTATGAATATAAACTGTGATTTAAAAAATGAACTGTCATTTAATTTTTATTTTTTGCACACAATGCAATCAGCAACAGCACCACAATGGCACCATCACCATGATAAATGCCAACAGAGCCTACATTCTAAACCGTTCACATTCAGTTCACTTTCCAAGGGTCAGCTTCTCATGAGGCAGTATTTACATGGAGACCTCAGAATCCATTCTCTCCAAGGTAGTCTTTCTGATTGGATTATTACTTGTGGCTGAGGCTAAGATTAACACCCATAAATGATGTGAAACCTATCTTTCTCATGCTGTACACACACACAGCATTAAGACATGCCTGTGTGTTTTCTAATCCTTCTGTTTTCAGTTTCTCTTCTTCTTAAAATTGATGCATTATTTGCAAAAACACAAGGTTGTTTCCTATGTGTCTTCAATGGCCTTTCTTGTGCCCCTGATTACTATCTTCCAGTGCTGGCTGTCCCACAATCCGGGGCCTGCCTTGTTTTCCTTGCCAGCGGATGGGCAGAGGCACAGCTTTACGGTAGAAAACTAATCAGTTTTCCTTCCTTTGAGCTAGGATAAGCTGATGTCTCCATCTCCAGGAAAAGGAGGTATCGCCAGTATCTCTCACTCTTTTCCAGGTAGCTTATTCTGAATTGAACTGGAAAGTCTTTAGCTGCTCCTGATAACTTTCTTTCACTTTCCTGTTGGCCCAGGGCATGGGATGTGCTGCTTCCAACCAAGCAAAATAAAACCATGGGGGAAACTGCACAGAGAGTGGGGCCGTGGAGAGGAAGGCTCCCGTTCCCCCCACCTCCTGATAGTTCGTGAGCTCACCTCTGTTTGTAGAATGTGTGTGTGTGTGAGTACATTGAAGCAAAAGGGAAGTAGACTGGGATTATTCTTTATTCATTGATGTTTGACAATATTGTTTGGCCAGCTTTGCGCAATTTTTAGAAAGCAGTTTTGTAGCTTGCAGTCTTCCTTTACCCAGATGATGCCTTTTATCTGAGTTGGATTCACTGTCTGAAGACACCCTTGTGATCACCCATGACGCTGATTAGAAAACCCAGCAGAAAACAGGAAACCCACAATCCCTGTGGATACAAAGAAAAGTAACCCGAGTTAGATCTGAAATACTAAAAACATTTTAAATTTGGTTACTCAGTATCTGTACGTCTACATTCTATACAGTATGAATACAAGCGTGTCTGCAACTCTGCAAATATCTGCTCATCTCTATGGTGACATCACATCAGTTTTTACTTATCTGTCGACAACCAAGTGTTCTCAATATCCTGGTGCAGGTTCTGATATAGAAAGCAGAGTGCAGAAAGGGGGAAATATGTGGTGAGGGGCCCTGCAGGTCTGATGTGGTGCAGCTTGGTATGCAGGGGAGCTGAGGCCTAATGAAATCTGAGAGCTGTTTCTGCTCAGCTTCCTTGAAGTGCTTCCTCCAAATCATCTCATGGGATCCTTGGACCAAAAAGAGATGGCCTTGACTCCCACTTACCTCTGCTTTGAAAATGTAAACCTAAGGGGTCCCGGGTGGCCTGGGTTCAGGAGCCTGCATGTGTGTGTGTGTGTGTGTGTGTGTGTGTGTGTGTGTGCGCGCGCGCGCGCGCATATGTGCATGCACGTGCTTTCTTATGATGCCAAACATGTCAAAAGAAATAGTAAAAAGAACTGTGGGTTCTTTGTCAGGCTAGCAGATTCAGGTTGGGACAGGCCGTGTGGGAAATACTCCACCCGCCCCTCTGAAGCACCATCTCCACCCTCAGCAGAGGCCTCAGGACTGCTTCAGGTGCACAGCGTTGGCTTATTTCATTTCTGGTCTTAACTCCTTTGCCTAGAATATATATATGAGGCAATCGTCGCTACCTGTCATGATAAGCCAGTGCCTTAGAGAACATTTCCTAACCCAACTCCACCCTCCATGCGAAGGAGTTTAACCCTAAAAAGTTCCTTAAAAGGGGCCCCAATGAAGGCCTAAAAGGTCATCATAGAGAGAAGATATTCTAATCCATTGATGGACTGCGATGTAGTAGACACACTCCCTCCTCCATCTTGATCGAGAACTTAAATATACTTGGTGGCTTTTAAAAATAAATATATATTCTCAGTGCCTCTTTCCTACCCCCTGCCCATGCACACATATTTTTTCTGTTTTACACACACACGTACACATCCCACCATCATGGCCACCACTACCAGTGCCCTGCAGTGTAATCAAACAGACCCAAACTTCAACCCTGTTGCACCATTTGAGAGGCGTATGGCCTTAGACGTGTTACTCGACTTCGCATGTGTCAAGTCCCTTAGTTGGCAAGAAGAAATATTTATATTAACAGCTCCCGCATATGGAGGTCGAAGAGGAGATGAAGTTTCTCACCTAGAATCTTGCCCAGAGACAGGCACTTCGTCGAGGGAGAGTCAGTCTGCCTCTCCCACCCCCACCTGTGTTTTCCCCTCCAGTGAACCCTACCTGCTGTCCTCATAACCTCTCCTTTTCAGAGGTCTGCATGTCCACACACTGCCCTTTGTTCCGCACATATGAAGGGCCCCTGCCTTCCTGTACTGTAACAATGACCCTGCACCCCCTTGACTGCTTCCTTCTAGACTCTTAGGACCTCCTTTCTCCTCTCACTCACTCCTGCTTCACTTTAAATACGCTTCGATGAAAAGCCATGTGGCTGGAAGCGTTCGTTCTCCTCAGCAAGACAGCTCTCCCTCTGGACCACATGCAGTCATCTCGTCATCTCCACGTGGTCTTCCCTGATTAAAACTGTGTGCCCCCGAGAGGCTCTCCCAGCAACCGCTCAGCTGTTTTCCTCTTTAGGGTCCCGGGTCTGTGCTCCCCAAACGAAGATCCCTTTGACTTCAACAAATTGCAATAACACCTATTTCAAATATTTTATTTGATGAAAGCAGATGTCAGCAGATACTGCCTATGTAATTGATATTTGATTTATTCAAGATTTATGCATGCTGTGCCTTAGATTTATTAATGATAATCCCCGGCTCTTGTGTTTAATATAGTGGAACCAAAACATAATTTGCTGGGATCAGTCAGAAATGCATCAAAGTGATTAACTCTACATGCAAACCATTATCCAGTGACATCCCTACTGTGCACAGTGCAAAAGGAGGCAGTAATACAGTAATTGGCTTCACTTATGCAAGTTAGATATTTGCCGTGATTGCTGGTAAAATGTGGTCCCTTTTATCTCGGATCCTGCGTCTCCACGTCCCTTGTCATCCTTTGATGCCCCTTCTGCAGGCAGCCCTCCCCTGAACCGAGCAGGTGCACACGCACGCACACACGGCTTCCCACCCCAGCAGTTACGTGCTAAGGAAGGTGCAGAGTCCTCCTACTAATACAGGCAGGAGGGAGACTGTCCTTCTTAGGAGGCCCCCAGTGGGGTGCCACCTCTGCTGGGGATGAAGGACCACCTCTCTTTCCCAGGGGAATGCCAGGAAATGAAAATCATATCCCAGCAATGCTCTTTATCCACATCTGTCACCTATATCAAAACTCAGGCTGAAAAAACGACGTCATCTTGGAGTAGACATTTGGAGCTATGCAAACAATCACCAAGATAACTTTCTCTTTTTTGGTGGGGATGCATATTCATTTTTACGTTTGTTTGTTTTTCTGTTTTGTTTCAGCTAATTAAAATTTCATTGGATGAACCCCTTATGATAAGACTGTCTTTCCCCCTTTTTTGTTTTAAAATAGTTTTTTATTATGAGTTGCTGAAAATAAAAGAGAGCTGTTTTGATTTTAAAAATTTAAAAGTAATAATACACATGTGACAAAATAGTCAAAGTCTCCAAATATGTGAAAAAATAGAAGTTTCCTTTCTCTGTCCTGTCGTCTATCTCTGGTTCCTCTCCATAGAGGTAATCACTGCAATAGCTTTGAGTGCAGCCTTCCAGAAAATGCAAACAGTACACCTACAAATACACACACCATGTGTTTTTCATTTAATACTGTATTTCAGAGACGTTTTCCCATTTGCACCAGGAGAGCTACCTGATTATTTTTGCTGCTATCTACCACCATTTTTAATTGCTTAAGGTGCTGTCTGGCCTGGAAATGCTTTCTACTTTAAACCCTTTGGAATTTTCAGCCTGGGAACTGGGTCCACAGTTTAGAACAATGTAGCATCTTGTGAGGACTTACACCATAACGGGAACACATACTGCATCCCACATTTGACAGCAGAACTTGTAAGTGGTCCTTGATGTTTGTTGCCTGGGATGTGCCACATGTCTTCAGGGCATCTGATGGAATGTGTCAATACATCAGCATGGCATCTTGATGGGGGAAGGCATGTCTGACTGTCGTGCCCAATGCCAGGTTTACGTCGGGGTTTTAGCGTGTTCAGTAACACATCAGTAAGCACCGCTTACACCATCCACTTCATGATTCACAGCTAATTTAAAGGGAAGTCCCAGGATGCTTTTGTTTGCTTCCTTCATGGAACAACACCAATTTTGTGTCAGTTCCTCTTTTGCTCCCCAAGCAGTATTAGAGGAATATCTTAATAATATACAGGGTTATTGTCTCTGATCACGATTTATCTGCTACCTGGTTCTTATTATTTTTCTACAGCTCTTTTAAAAGATGTCAATCTCTCTTAAGGTTTTGCTTTTTAAGCTCTCCAAGAAGAGATCATTATTTCATGATTCTGGCACATTCCTAAACCCTGAAATCAGCTCTGCATAGTATTTAAGAATAAATAAGCATTAAAAAAGAAGAAGAAGAAGAATATACAGGGACAGCTCACAGGGGACATTCTTTTGCATTTTTAATGCCATTAGGGAATTGCACTGGGAAGTAAATGGGTATCTTTTGATGTTTTCTAGTTCATTCTTTTTTCAATCACAATGAACAATCCCCTGTGTTCTGAACAGTTGTCTGCACGGACTGGGTCTGTCAATCTGTCAATACCAAGGCTCTGGTCATTAAGAGCACTCTCCTCAGTGAGCCCGCCTGGCTCCCGAGCTGTGGACGCAGCAGTTGGCTCTCTGGCCTCCCTTCTCTGCGCTGCCACAGAAGCAACTCCTGCCTCAGCAATCTAAGCAAGCTATTTTCCTGTCCTAAAAGTTAATTGATTCCTGCTTCTGAGCGTCGTGTACTAGGAAGAGCTATAGCTTTGCTGGGCAGCAGTCTATCAGACGAGGTCCAGCTGGTCTCACTTCGAAAGGCTGCCAAAGAGCTCGGCACAACCCGGGGACCGTGGGCAAGTCTGAAAGAAATTAGGACAGAACTAAAAGAAGCCTGAGGGAGTTGTATGGCTGTCAGTGTTCACAGTCTACAGACTCCCAGGAGATAAGGGACCACTGCTGGTACAGAGGGCAGGGACTGGTAGGCAGTTTGCAAGCTGAGAATTGTTATGGTGAGCTGATTCTTGAGCAAGGCTCACCTGGATACAAACAAAACCATATATGCTTTTTCTAGCTGAGAGGTCTCAGGAGTAACTGAGGCCCACTCCAGGCCACAGTTTTCCCTCTGGGGAAAAAGGTCTACCTAGGCTGTTATGGTGAGAACTAGGAGAATGTGTATGAGGAAATGTATATTAGGAAAACGATATGCTTGGCACCTGATGGATAATGATACTAGTATGATAGTAACCTTACTATTCAACAAGATGCCAACATTCCGGCCACTAGCAGTTTTCTCAGGGAAAGGCTGTGAGGACTTCACATACCTAAACTATGCTCTGAAGGACATCTGACATCTACCAGGCCACTGGCTCTGTACCGTCTACCGCTACGGTCTTTAGGCTCACTGCCGTTAAAACTCTCTGTGCTCTCTGTGAGCCAGTGATAATCCCAAAGGACTTGTTTTGCTGGTGTTTACTGATTGCAGGGCCAACATCTAGACCCGAGGAGTATCATGAGGAAGTGTATGGAGATCCTCAAGCAGCAAATGCCTACTTGAATTCAAACTACCGGGAAAATGGCTGGCTGAGGCTACTTCAGTTTTGTAAAACATCAATTCCCCTCCTGGAAAGTGGGTCTTTTCCTTCCAGAGAACACTGTCCATGTGAAAGTTATTGAAACGACACATGCTGCTGAATTTGGGTGCTTTAGGGTTATGAAACCTCTTTTACTTTTGAGCTACTATTAAACTTGAGGCATGTTGGTAATTTCTGGGTTATCCATAATACTGAGGGTCTGCACAATACCAGGACATCAGGATGAAAATATGTTCAAGGTTATTCTGGGCCACCAAGTCACACATGTTTGTAGAAGGTAAAACAATCTGAAGAGATCTTGGAAATCTTTAACTAGTGTGTTGGCTTTCAAAGTCCTGTGCAGAATACCAATAAATGCAATTGATAAAAGTACAGTTACTCTCACTGGAAGTGAAGAAGAGAATTCGCCAATCCATCAGGTTAGCTATCAAAGAAACAGCAGTATACAAAGGGAGAACAACCATTAAGTTCTCTGTAATCAACTGTCATTCACCAGGTTCCGTCTGGTTTGTGCATAGGCCATACTGGGGAGTTGTAAGGACCGTGTGCCGGCCAGATCAGCCCCATATTTTCTAGTTCAAGGATCTTCCCTGTGATTTCTTCATAACTGCCTTGCAGGTTGTACTGCTTTGTGCTAGTCACATGCCGGGGAATGGGTGATTGCAAGGGGGAATGTGCTGTATGTCGCTGCCACACTGCCTTCACGACCCGGACTGACAGGTGGAACCCCCCAGCTGTAGTTTCTAACCACAATCGTTGTAAGACATCTACCCCCAAAATATAGTCAGGAATAGGAGATACATATATCTTGTGTGACTTAGGAGGCAGTCTTCCTATCCCCAATGGAATAGTTATTGGCTCCATTCAAACAGTTTGGCCCCTATAACTGTCAATAGCCACTGGGGCCCCAGTGAACCACTCTGGGTTCCCAAGAGGAGGAAATATTCTGCACCTGTATCCACCAAGGCCAACATCTATTGTACATTAGAAGAGGACCAGTGGATTGCCAGTGGCACATGGGGCCTCCAGTTTCCATCAGCCCCTGTTAGGTCCCTCAGCTTTCCCCCTATTCAAACTGGAACAGTGGGTATTAGGGGTCCTCCTCTTCCTCAGCGGTCTCCATCCTATAATCTTGTAACCGTGCCACCCATGCACCAACTGTTTTATTGGTAGCTGCTGGGGCCATTTGTTTCAGTGGCTGGATCCTCTGTCCTGGTTTAAGCTGCTACCAAAGCCCCAAAAGAACCTTATTAGACCTGCCATCTAATATCTCCCTATCTGCCCCGGAGGGGCAGAGCGTCGCCCCCTGGTGGGCGTGCCGGGTGGATCCCGGTCGGGCGCATGCGGGAGTCTGTCTGACTGTCTCTCCCTGTTTCCAGCTTCAGAAAAATACAAAAAAAAAAGAAATTCAAGTTCTCAGGTTCGCCCTAGACCAGTGGTCGGCAAACTCATTTGTCAACAGAGCCAAATATCAACGGTATAACAATTGAAATTTCTTTTGAGAGCCAAATTTTTATAGGTAGGTACATTTCTTATTGAGGTAGTACCCGCACATGGTATTTTGTGGAAGAGCCACACTCAAGGGGCCAAAGAGCCTCATGTGGCTCGTGAGCCACAGTTTGCTGACCAGGGCCCTAGACTTACTGGAGGTAGAGTCCATGCTTCTGTGCTCTGACAATCCCTCTAGTAATTGATTCTCTCTTTTCTTGTTTGTTTTTCTTTTTTTTAGTGAGAGAGAGATAGACAGGCTGAAAGGAAGAGAGATGAAAAGCATCAATTCTTCATTCTAGCATCTTAGTTGTTCCTTGATTCCTTTCTCACATGTGCCTTGATCAGGGGGCTCTAGCAGAGTGAGTGACCCCTTGCTCATGCCAGCAACCATGGGGTCATGTCTATGATCCCACACTCAAGCCAGCCAACCTGCGCTCAAGCTGGTGAGCCCATGCTCAAGCAGGTGACCTTGGGGTTTTGAACCTGGGTCCTCAGCATCCCAGTCCAATGCTCTATCCACTGTGCCACTGCCTGTTCAGGCTAGAATCTGATTCTGATGTATGCTCACTCAAGTTTGAGAACCAGTTCTTCAAGAGCCTTTCAGTGAATACTACAGGTTCATTTAATAAAATTCAGTTTTGTAAGATGGCAAGGCTAGCCCTCTACAAATCTCGTTGAGATTATAGGGTATGCACCCTATCTGAGTAGTGGTTCTCTTCTATTTCATACACTTTAGTAGCATTGCGGAGAACTCTTAAGTCTATTATACTTTGGAAACAATTCAAATGGTAGTTCTACAAATGGTTTACAATTAAGAGATTTTGATCCCTACAGTAGGTTATTTTAAATGGATTTGGCCAATAGCTTAAACTGTCGCAATGGGGTCTGTAATGCTGGTGGTTGAGGTCATGCAGGTTCGCATTGAATTCGGGCAGATGGTAGAGGAACTGTGGAACCAGATAACATCAGGCCATCACTAGTTTATCCAAGGTTCGCAAAGACAGACAAGTGAACAAACAGAGGAAAACCTGTTTTTCAAAGTGAAATGGCAAGGGATCAGGAAAACCACACCTTGCAGTGGTAGGAGAGTGATCTAGGAGAATTGTCCCCAAGAGAAAGCACCCGTAGCCTTATGTAGACACACTCATCAGGCAAAATGCTTGCAGCCAGTAAACCAACGAGCAAACCTAACACAGCTGTTTTCCCCACACTCCATCCCTTTAGGGTTTTTCACATCACACTCTACGCAACAGGTATCTTCTGTGATGGTCCCTGTGCAAGGAGTGAGGTACATTACATAAACATCAACAGTACAGACTACTGCAACAGAATTACAAAGTACAAATTATGGGTGAAATGAGAGAGTGGTTAGTGTCACCAAGAGAGGCAAATCTTTCATTTCTGGCAGAATTCAGTCCAGAGTTCTGTCTGTAGACAGCAAAGTAGCTGATACCAGAGGCTGTCTTGTGTGGGCATACCAAACCTTACTGGCTTCACACCAGGAATTGCACACCAGTTCTATGTGTAATAAAATAGGAGAACTCATTATAGGCCATAACAAAATTACCAAGGTGCCCTTCATATTGCTGTCTCCCTGAACACTCAAGGGATATACACTTCTACCTCAGGTGGCCAGGTGCTGGTTACCTAGGGAGTTAACTGGAGGTCCACCTCTAACCCGACCCCATGGTGCTAACAAGGCCACCTGTCATAGGTGAGGGGCCTGTACAGTCCAGGGCCATGTCCATCGAAGCTGTTGGCCTTTAAGAAGGGCTGTTGGGGCAGGCAGGAGCACATGCACTGCTGTCCAAAGCCCAGCTTGACTAAAGTGTCCTTGGTGCGTATCTGCAACTGGATGGGAGCAGCTGCCTGATGCAGGAGGGCCTCTACTGGAGCTGGGCCCCCCGTCGAGGTCTCTCATTCAAAATCCGGAGTACTGTCTGTAAGCAGTTTGTCCATCCAGTAAGGGAGCTGGTGCCCCTTTCCTGTCCCATTCCCTGCTTTAAGAGCCCATTATACTATTCAGTGCTACCAGCAGCCTGTGGGTAGTAGGGAACATGGTACTTCTAGTCCACCCCCAGGTCTTGAGTCCATTGCCTCACCATAGAATCTGTGAAATGGGTACCATTGTCACTTTCAAGGAACAGCAGTCGCCCATACGCAGCACTCAGGTGGTCCAGAGCCTGTGTGACTGCCCTCTGGTCTAGGTCACAGGTGAGGTAAGCAGCAAGCAGACCAATGGCAGTATCTACACAGGTAACTGCATACTGGTACCCGTTCAACTTTGGTAAGGGCCCAATGATGTCTATTTGCCACCATGTCAGTGGAACACGGCCTCTCTGGATCTGTCCAGGTGGTGCCAGTTGTCTCTGCGGGTGCTCCTTGGAACACCTTGCACACTGATCACAGGCTGCAAGTACCTCTGCATAGGACACAGGCAAGTTCCATGCCTTAACCATCGCCCACATAGTTTTCTGTCCCGCATGGAGCAGACGCAGTGGAGCCACTGTGTCATATCAGCTGCAGGCACAGTCTCCAACCATCACACCCTTGCCAAGGCATTTGCCTCCTCATGCCCAGGATGGGATAGAGGGGCATGCCCTGTGACATGATATAGGGTCACCTGCTTCTCGTGTCCTATTTCTCATAAGCCCTGCCACATTTCCTGACCTCATAGTGGATGGTGAGTTACCACCCACTAGTTAATGTGCCAAGTAGCAATCCAAAGAGTCAGTCTACAATAGACTGCCCAGCTGATGCAAATCACCAGAGGTGAAGGTTCATTACAGGCAACTAGCCATATGGCTCTTAATTCCACCCACTGACTGCTTTGGCCTGTACCTGTGTCCATCCAAGTAGTCTGAGTGGTTAGATGAAAGGCTATGGCTGTCCACTTGGCAGGTTGGCCTCCGCTACAGCCATCAGTATACCAGGCATCCTTGGGATGGGTGCCTACCCCTCCTGGTAGGGACTGACTTCAGGCTCTGCCTCCTGAGCCCTAGCTGCAGCTGACTCTAAGGTTTCATAGGTCACTGGACCCAAAACTACCTGTAGTTCTGCCCTCAACAGGCTGGTGCTAAGAGCATAGCATTGTTGCCAGTATGTACCCCACTTGGCCAGGGTGGAGGTTTGAGCCGTACTACTATGTGATTTGGTTGCCTAAATTCTCACCCATCCTGCAATAGGGTATGTGGTCTTGACTGTACCTGGAGTTGTGGTTGTAATACTCTCAGTGGCCAGGAGGGCAGCATACACAGCTGCCAACTGTTTCTCCACTAATGAGTAACAGACTTAAGTGTCTTTCCACAATTGAAACCAAAACCCAATAGGTTGCTGTAAGTACTCTGTCAGTCGCCACAAGCCCCATCCAAACCCCTCAGAGGTTACGTGGACATCAAGCTCACAGGGCCTGACAGGATCAAACACATTCAAGGCCTGTGCCACCTTGACAGCTCTCTCAGCTGCTTCAAACAAACTTTGTGCCTGCTCAGTCCAATCCCTGCAAACCCCCTTCTGAATAAGGTTATATAAGGGATGCAGTAACTGAGTCAAATGAGGTATGAATGCTTGCCAATACCCCAACAGACCTAGGAGTCCCTGTAACTCCTTTACCATAGCGGGCACAGGGAATGGTTGGATCTTATCTATAACTGCATCAGAGATAACCTTTGTCTTACCCGACCAGACAACTCCCAAAAACTTAACAGATAACCCAGGTCCTTATAATTTGCCCACCCAGTTGCATGTTGACCACCCAGCCACATGCTTTCAAATAGGATAGCAGGGTAGGGGCTGCTTGCTTCAATTCTGGAAAAGAGCCACTAGTTAGCATATTATCATCGATATAATGGTACATACAAACTGCTTCTGGCTGTATCCACTTAACCAGGTCAGCAGGCACCAGCCCATGACACAAGGTGGGGCTATACAGATAGCCCAGTGTAATACTATAAAAGGTCCATTGCTGCCCTTCTCAAGTGAAGGCAAATTGGTCTTGACTCTCTGCAGCTATATCAATAGGGGAAAAGGCATTAGACAAATCTGCCACAAAGTGGTATGTCCCCAACTCATGGCTTAGCCAATCCATCAGATTAGCTATCAAAGAAACAGCAGTATACAAAGGGAGAACAACCATTAAGTTCTCTGTAATCAACTGTCATTCACCAGGTTCCGTCTGGTTTGCACACAGGCCATACTGGGGAGTTGTAAGGACTGTGTGCCGGCCAGATCAGCCCCATATTTTCTAGTTCAAGGATCTTCCCTGTGATTTCTTCATAACTGCCTTGCAGGTCATACTGCTTTGTGCTAGTCACACGCCGGGGAATGGGTGATTACAAGGGGGAATGTGCTGTATGTCGCTGCCACACTGCCTTCACGACCCGGACTGACAGGTGGAACTCCCCAGCTGTAGTTTCTAACCACAATCGTTGTAAGACATCTACCCCCAAAATATAATCAGGAATAGGAGATACATATATCTTGTGTGACTTAGGAGGCAGTCTTCCTATCCCCAATGGAATAGTTATTGGCTCCATTCAAACAGTTTGGCCCCTATAACTGTCAATAGCCACTGGGGCCCCAGTGAACCACTCTGGGTTCCCAAGAGGAGGAAATATTCTGCACCTGTATCCACCAAGGCCAACATCTATTGTACATTAGAAGAGGACCAGTGGATTGCCAGTGGCACATGGGGCCTCCAGTTTCTATCAATCCCTGTTAGGTCCCTCAGCTTTCCCCCTATTCAAACTGGAACAGTGGGTATTAGGGGTCCTCCTCTTCCTCAGCTGTCTCCATCCTATAATCTTGTAACTGTGCCACCCATGCACCAACTGTTTTATTGGTAGCTGCTGGGGCCATTTGTTTCAGTGGCTGGATCCTCTGTCCTGGTTTAAGCTGCTACCAAAGCCCCAAAAGAACCTTATTAGACCTGCCATCTAATATCTCCCTATCTGCCCAGCCACAATTGTATCTACTCATATCTATGTTTGGGTAACCTTTACAGGCCTGTTTCTCTTGTTAGTAGTGGGGCCAGCACAGGCAGTAGCCCTCACAGCTTTATGATTCAATGCTGTCTCCAGCTCCCCCAAATCTGCTACCATCTCTGTAATCACATTGATGGGCTGCTCCACACAGCAGCTCAGGATAACCAGTAGTAACCAAAAAAGGGTTGATGAGGCACTGCCAAGAATGAGGTCCCTCATCCCTGCCATAAACATTTCCTCATCTGGCCCATAGGATCTTGGGTTGAAAGCAGCATTCTTCATACCTTGTTCTCAAAGGGTCTTGGGCAGCTCACTATAGGACTGCCACCAACTCACTGTCCCTGGCAAGTCCCCAGCATTCTGCCAGACTATACGAATGCCAACCACCTTCTATTCTAATGGAGTATGGTTTCCTAGGTTGTCATGGCAGTTCTGAAGATGCTGCCTCAAGGAGGAGTGCATGATAATGGCAGCCAATTTCTCCATCTCTGTTCCAAAGAGCATGATGCCATCCACGCCCTATGTCCCACAACCACAGCAACCAGGCTGCCAGGGGCTCAGTGGGTTTCTGCCTGAGTTTTGCTCCTAACTCCATCAGCTCTGCCTGGGTGTAGGGGCCAGACCACCACAGAGTGCTCCATTACCTGTGGAGGGGGTTGTACCTGCTCCTGAGGTACTCTTGGCTGCTGGATTTTTAACTTCTGGGCAACCACTGGCTGGGCTCTGAGTCTGTGGATGGCAGTTTCAGCCTGAATCTCATTCTCAGAGGAGTCAGAAACTCCTGCTCCTGCCAACTCAGAGCCACTCCACCCACACAGGTGCTGCTCCTTTTCTGCCAACTGTTTTAACTCCTTCAGCTGCCAGCTCTCATCCTGAAGTTGAAGCTTGAGCTCTTGAACCTGCAACTGTTTATCCAACAACTATTACAACCAACACTCAGCTTCCAAGGCAAATTGCAGCTCATGAACCCATATCCTTCTCCAGAGGTTGTTCCAATTCCAGGTGCCATTGGTGCTCAGGTGCAGCTCTCAAACCCAGTCGGCTTCCTTCTCCAATGCTCATTCCAGTTCACACAGCCGCTGGTTCTCAGCTTGTAGCCTGACCTGCAGTTTTCAAATCTGTAACTCTTTCTTCACTGACCATTTCAGTTCCTGCTTTTGTTGGCATTCAGTCTGCAACTCCTCCTGGAGCTTTTGACCTCAGGCAGCTGCTCACACAAAGCTCTCAGTTTCTTTCTGTAGGACTATAAAAAACACCCAGCCCACGGGTCCCAAGAGGACAGCCACAGGGAACTATACACTGGAGAACAATGACCACTCCTCTACTCCATCCTTCAAGGGTGTTGGAGGCTCCATACCAATCTGCTCCAAATCCTGCTCACTACACCAGATGTAATGCTGGTGGTTGAGGCCATGCAGGTTCGCACTGACTTTGGGCAGATGGTAGAGGAATTGCAGAGTCGGACAGTGTCAGGCCATTACCAGATTATTGAAGGCTTGCAAAGACAGGTGAGCAAATAAACAAAGGAAAACCTGCTTTTCTCAGTGAAAGGGTAAAGGATCAGAAAACCATACCTTGCAGTGGCAGGAGAGCAAATTGTCCCCAAAGAAAAGCACCTGTAGCCTTACATAGATGCACTGGTCAGGCAAAGTGCTTGCAGCCGGTAAACCAGCGAGCAAGCCTAACACAGCTGTTTTCCCCACAGAGTCACACCCAAATATATGCTATTTCACAGAAATTGTTAACTTGTCAGTTATAAAAATAGAGCGCACCTTAAATGCAAAGAGTGATTTTTGGTTCTTAAAACATGTTTGCCATACGCTCTCTCATTGTATAATTTACTGTATAATGCCCTCTCCTGGCACCCTGCAACTGCCTCCTTTCCATTTTCTAGGGCTGAAAAGTGAAGAACAGAGAGGTTAGAGAAGTTTCCCTAAGTCACACACCTAGACAGTGGCAGAATTAATATCTGAATCCCCTTCTGATACCTAGTCATTGTTTTTTTCTGATGTGCTAGGAAATATATTAGACAATTTCCTAAAATGCAAATTTACAACCAGATCTGTTTCCTCTATAGAGTTTCATTCTTTTCTCTCTCTCTTCTGTTGTTCCTTGCTGATAGTAATAAACTTCATAAAGGGCCTAAAGTTGTTGAATTCCCACTTCAGTGATTAGTTAGGGAGCTCCCTGCCCCATCTTGGTGACAGGTGAGATGTGAGGTGTCATAACTAAGGCAACTATTCCCTTCTGATCCTACTGGTGGGCATCTGTTTCTAGTTGTAACCAGCCATACACTCCCTTTGCAGGAAAACTAATAACATCTTAACATATGGTCTTGAATCTGGGCCGTCTAATGACCTTGCATGGAGATTAATTGAAGGTGTTAATGGCATAGTTCCCAGCCAGGAATGTCAAAATACTGGCTTGGCCTCCTATGTACATGTTTTAAAAGGATTTGCTATTGATACTGAATGGGATTAACTTTAAATATAAAGAAAAATACTATAACTTCAGGAACTACCTGTGAAGCAAGTTTCTGCAGCTAAAAAGTCTGGATTAGTACTCCAAGCAGGGTGCAAGATAACGAATTTGACATCCCATTTTTACTCCCTGGGAGAAATTCCCAGGATACAATCTTCTTAAGTAAAGGTATTATAGGGAGCAAAATTTCACAGAGGCAGAAAAATTCATTCTATGACCTCCATGTGACTGTGAATGAAAAATGCCATTAGAGATTAGAGTTGATTTATGGGTTCTGTACTATTACTGCCCCTCCCCCACCTCACCCAAGCTGGAGAAATGGGCAAAAGACCAGTGAAAAGAACCATACTATATTTCCTAAAGTATTTACACAAAAATGTATTCAACTGCCAGGAAGTTTCAAGCTTAGTTATCATAATTCTAATGTCCCCTTCTCTCTACTGGTTGTATTTTCTTGCTATTTTAACTATCCTAGTGCTCGTGTGTGTGTGTGTGTGTGTGTGTGTGTGTGTGTGTGTGTGTGTGTTTATTATAATTCACCTTAAAGGGTTCTTGTGGAGTATAAATTATAAAGACATAAAAGTAAACATAGACTAATCTCCTTTCATGCATATATTTACAAACCCATAAACTCTCAGGAAGAGTGAATTGGATTTTTAAAACATTGAGACTTTCACTGGGTTTTTCTTTGCCCAGTTCAGTCACTTATTTTGGCCAAAGGAACCATATAAAATATGTCAAAACCAGATCAATTGCTGGCTACACAACTGACTAGGAAGTAAAAATTACTGACTCAAACAGCACCACCAATTCCATCATGCCTTAGGGGATATAGCCTTGAAATCCCAATTTCACAAGCCTTTTTTGAAGAATCACTCAATGCCTAGTTCTTGGAGTACTCCTTCTCTGTGCTGCTGCAGCACTTTGGTACATGTAAGTCTCTGTACATCCTTGCATAGTATTTGTGTATATCTCCCCTGTTTCCATTCGTCTTGAGAAACTGGGAGCTTCCTGAGGGTAGACCTGGTTCCTATTTATCTCTATAATACCCAGTGTTTCCGGCAATGACTGACATACACTACTGAACATATTGTTTCATGGCTGAATAAGTCTGTGTGGTATACAAGCAAGGTCTGAGATAATACCAGCCTAATGGTAATGAGGTTATAACATATTTCTGCTATTAGCGCTCAGCTCCCTGGGATAAGCAGAATAGAATTGATCTATAGCACACTGCTCACAAAAATTAGGGATATTTCAACATGAATATGAAGCGATAGAATTCCCTGATTTTTGTGAGCAGTATATTACTGACCACACTATGTGTTTGGTTTCACAGACTCACCAAAGCCAACTAGGTCATTTCCTTAGGCCACCCAATAACACACATTCATGCTTACTGAGATGCATTTTGTAGCATATGAAAAAAAATTCTAGATGCTTAATTAATCTTCTTTACCAATTTAGCACATATTGTGCTCTGTACTTGTACCAACAAAACTCCATATGTGCATTTTGATTTTCCCCTAAATAAAATTTTCCAAATTCTTAAAAAAAAAAGAAAAAAAAAAGCTTAACCTTCTAAGTTCAGATGAAAGAAGTAGAAAATGGAGTGGACCAGCTTTATCTAATTTTCTAAATTGAATAAATGAAAAACAAATAAATGGATGATGAAAAGCAATGTATGTCTGATTCACTTGGCTTTCCTGTTGGTCAAGCCGCTCAGGTAATTCGGTTGGGCAGGCTTAAATTCCTTGCACATTTTGCTTTTATGATCGGGCAGGACGGCCTGCCATCCACTGGGCAGCTCATTGCAAAGAGAGCCACACACACCGTAAGGCGGAATGCCAAGTGGCACCGTCTTCGGTGTGGGTATCTGCGCTCCTGAAGCCGAGTGGAGTTATAAAGAGATTATGTGGCCCTGGAAATCGCAAATGCACTCCCTGTCTCCCCTCTCCAAAACGAGGCGCTGCAGATACCTCCCTGGAAAAAGCAATTAGTGGTAGGGAATGAAGTTCCTTACTTTTCCTTCTTGATTCTCTCCCTCCCAAGCCTTTCAAATCTCCCTTGGGTCCAATTTGGGAATTCTTGCAAAGGCTAAAGTCCAGCAGTTTAACAGCTATTAAACACGGTCGTAAAGTGAAGACGCCGCCCGCAAGGTGGGCTCTTAGCAGCGTCAGAAGACGGCAAACGGCACTGTGTTTCTGCTGATAGGAAATAATGAAAGAAGTGAGGTGGGGGTGGGGTGGGGGTGGGGTGGGGGGTGGATGTGGATAAACCAGATCGGGACTCAGAGGACAACCCGTGGAGCATACTAACCCACTCTGGTATTGCTATTTAGTACCTGCGAAGTCTATCATTATGCATTATTAAATTCATGTATTATTGAATCATGAATCCTTGTTCCCTGATAAGAAATGAAGATGATTTCTTAGTTTAAATGAAAGCCCTGCCTCCTTATTTAAATAAAAATGCATTACTGGCTGCCTAGCATGCTAATCAGAAAACTGCATTAAGCAGGTAGGATTATATGAATTAAAAAATAATGAAACAAGACTTTTCAGCCAGACATTGTTCCCTTGCCTGCTTTTCATGACAGCGGATTTCCTACTTGGAGTTGATAAGACAACGGCAAATGAAGATAACAACATGAGAGGGAAATCATTCACTCTAATGGGCTCCACCTGTGCAGACTTCAGCTCATTTACATGGCTGCAGAAAAATTAGAAATCATGCGGCAATTAGTCTGTTCTAGATTATGCAGTGTGTCAACTGATACCACTCAGGAGAGCACTAGTGCTAAAATGGTTTCAGAAGATAAATCTACTCTCCTATACAAACAGTTTTAATTACCTGGAAAACGACATTGCCTATTGAGAAACCTCCATTGTGAACCTGGGCTGCTCTCCTGCTATTGAAATCAGATGTTGGGACATTCCAATGTTTATGTAATTGACTCATATAATATTTGATGACTTGTTGAAACTGAAATTGGGCCTTTTGTTTGGGTCCCCAATTGTTCATCAAAAATCCCTTTAATGTCTCCTTCAGATTTGGTCAGGGAAGAGATATGTTAGACTTTTTTGTTGTTGTTATGCTTCTGTTTACTGCTTAGCTCTTGTAGGCCTAGACAAAGCTGGTCATTTATTATAAAACAATTTCAACTATAAAGCTAGAGTTGCCAGATCTAGCAACTAAGAATGATTCCTTATGAATAAAATGTTAAGACCTTTAAGATTTTTGGATTCTTACTGAGTGGGATGAAAATTTTCAATTAATTGTGGCCTTCAAGTGTATTTATAACTTTCTTAAAAACCACGCAACTCTCTAGAGAAATAATATTCATGAAAATCCAGCTTGCATTTATAAGGGATTGTTGGAAGGTTTTCTTTTGATTTACTTATGTATAGAAATGCTTGTGTATTCACACCCATTTTGTTTATTTAGTCATTATTATTTTTGTTTTGGTGATGTTCTATTGGATTTGGGGGCAAGGCAATAATCCAAGTTTCATAGAGGCATCCTGTAAAAGAAGGTCTTGGTTCTTGGGTAGAGCTAAACTCTTTGGCCTGTACTTTAAGGTACAAGTGCTCTTCTGGAAAATAGCTGGTTAGCACTAGCATTGTCCACTACAGTTTGCTCCTAAAGCAAACATAAAAAAAATGGCTTCTAGCTGATGGAGGGGACATGCAGTAGGGCATTGCCTTACAAGGCAGGCAGTGTGCTCCATCAGTGACAAAAACAGGGCCGCCTGACCTGTGGTGGCGCAGTGGATAAACTGTCGTCGACCTGGAATGCTGAGGTCGCCGGTTCAAAACCCTGGGCTTACCTGGTCAAGGCACATATGGGAGTTGATGCTTCCTGCTCCTCCCCCCCTTCTCTCTCTCTCTCTCTCTCTCTCTCTCTCTCTCTCTCTCTTACTCTCTCTCCTCTCTAAAAATTAATAAAAGAAATATTAAAAAATAAAAAATAAACTACAAAAAAAAACAGGGCCTATCTGACCTGCGGGTGGAGAAGGTCGTCCTCTAACCCAGAGGGGTTTTAGCCAGGGTAACCACTCCTGGCCCAGAGAACGTTCCAAATTTGTTCTCTGAAATCGAGTTCAAGATTCTAATCCTTACTAAAAATATAATCTCTAGGGACACTTCACATGGAGCTTTAGTTTTTTTTTCCCAAAAGCATTAGTCTAGTGAGGTTTCTTTCAACAAAAGATTTACCAAAACACAAAAATTGAGCAAACATTGCTATAGCCAAACAACAAAATGAAAACAGTATGCCAAAAGTCCTGCAGTGAAGAAATTTGTTGAACCCTGCATTTTTCAGATTTATCTGAGCACTAAAAATACTCCTCCCTAGCTTTCTTGTAATGGAGTACACATTCATATCCAGTGTCTGAAAGAACAACTTTGGGTCACACTCCTGTAGTACAAGACAGCTGCCAGAAGAGGCGTTGCCAATGGACAGGACACTATGCGGGTAGGGTCCCAGTTTACGGTGCTGGAATAGCACGAAAGCCAGCTTCACTGGTTGGCTAGATTTTCTGAATGCTTTGGCTTATTCAAGGGCAATTTCCTCCCATCACAACACCTCCATGCGCACACATACACACAGCCAAACACAGACACACGCACACACAACCCCAGCTACACCGGGGCCATCAACACCCAGCACAGTTATGCAGCTGAGATTCCTGATGTGAACCACTGGACACAGAAAAAGTTTTGAGAAACTTTTTTTTCATTTTCTCTCAGCAGGGACCATTCTAGATGCCTAGGAGAGAAGTTAATTCATTACCCACAATGAATACTTTAAGGTACTAGGGCATAATTCTCTTCTAAACCAGAATACAGTGACACCTTAACAATATTGTTAGGATGACCCATTTTCCTGCCAATACCTTTTCTCGCTATACCCCTCCTTCCCTGAAAGAGAATGTGCAGTGGCATGTAATATTGAATCAAAGTTTGATGGACCCTTTCATCTTAGAGGAATCTTAGAGACAGTGTATTTCCCTGTCCTTTTATACATGGGGACAGTAAGACACAGAGGGTGACCCTAGTTGCATGACACACAGAATAAAGTGGAAACAGAATTGAAGTTCAGGTCTTTGGAGCCATGCATAGAGTTGACTCTGCCACATCCTTGTATTCTGTGGGGGCTGGAGCCAAGACTCTCTGCTCTGCTGGCACCCGGGGTCATTCAGGGGAGGGGAGGGCAGGCCCTATTCAAGAGTCCTGGCCACAGACATGTGAGTTCATCACCTCAGAAAAGTAAGGCCAGGGAGTCCTCAGGGGAACTGGGCGTGTCATCAGAGAGAGTAAGAAATTGGGTGAAAGGCAAGTGAGTCAGTACACTGTGGAGCTGCAGTCCCTGAACAAGCATGAGTGTGCAAACTTGTCCCAGAGGGGAGACGGTCCCTTCCACAGCATTAACATGGTAGCCACCTTTCTGTTTCCAGGGAGATATTTATAAACATAGTCTGGTTGGAAAGTGAGAGTGCACGGGATACGGGCATCTGAGCTCAGGTGGGGGTACCCAAGTAGTTTCACATACACAAGGACTCTTCTCATAGCCACAGGGGCCCTAGTCAGCTAGCTCAGTGGTAGAGCATCAGCCTGGTCTGTGGAAGTCTCGGGTTTGATTCCCGGCAACGGCACACAGGAGAAATGCCCATCTGTTTTTCCACCCTTCCCCTTCTCCTTCCTCTCTATCTCTCTCTTTCCCTCCCGCAGCCAAGGCTCCATTGGAGCAAAGTTGGCCTGGGTGCTGAGGACAGCTCCATGGCCTCTGCCTCAGGTGCTAGAATGGCTCCTGCAGCAACAGCAGCAATGCCCCAGATGGGCAGAGCATTGCCCCTTGGTGGGCATGCTGGGTGGATTCCGGTCGGGTGCCTGTCTCTCTGTCTCCCAGCTTCTCACTTCATTAAAAAAAAAAAAGCAACAGCAACACAACAACAACTAAACTTTATACTTCTTGGTGCATCTAATTGACGTAATGTGAAATATTATACAATCACTAAAAATGATGGTGGTTCCTAAAATACTGGAATTGGATTGTGAAATATTTTTAAGCATAAGAACAATGAAAAGAAATGAAAAAAGAAAATATTCATGGGTTTGATTATATAAAATATAAATTATTTGAGTGTTAGAACATGTAACAGAATCAAAGGCAAACTGGAGAAGTGATTTGTCATCTGTGTCATAGGCACATGCTTTATACCTTGTTTGGGATGGGAAGAGGTACTCCGTGCTTTTGGAATAGGGAACACTAGCCACATCAGCTATATATAAGCCCTATGGAAATTTGTTCAAGGCCAATAGTGTTCTTTGCTCTTTCAATCTTTTGAGGTGACAAATGTGTCCTCTCACAGTTTCTGTGAGCCACTGTTGATTCCAGTTATTGGATGATCTCCATAGGCTGCCATGATATTTATAGCACATTTCATAATATCAAAGGGTTTCTACTTTTCATCTGCTAACTCTTATCTTCATTCCTCAGTCACTTCAGTGTAGGCACTTGCAGTGACCTCAAAATTTGCATTTAACACCCAGAGTGAAACCCTGCTGCAGGCCTAGTGCCAATACTTACACCCCCCTTTCTCAGTCATTCTATATCCAAGGTCTGCAGAATACAATTCATGGCAGAGCTGATCAAGCAGATAAGGCCGCACCTTTGAAAATACCCTCGATTTAGTGAAGGAGTTCCCAGTATGCTGCCCAGAGTCTACAGTACACTCCACCTTCCATACAGTTTCCACTGCCTAAGAGAATAGTATAGCACTCAAAGCATGAAACAAAATTAACATATGGACAATTAGCTGTAAGCCCAAGGAGGCTCGGTCCTTCATCTTCCTCTGTAACTCTGCTCACTCCATTGGTGATCTCATCCTGAATTATGGCTCTAAATACCAGAAAGTGATGACTGCTTGGAAATGTATGTCTCCAGCCCAGACTTCTCCTCTGAACTCCAGACTCATATATCCAACTGCCTGCTTGACATTTCCACTTGAAAGTCTAATAATCATCACTGACTTTTAGGTCCCAAACGGAACTCCTGTCTCACACATGCTCCCCTCCCCATCTCAAAAAAATGGCAATTCCATTCTTCTAGTTGCCCAGTCATCTCTTTTTCTTATTCTTAACTCTATCTGAGCAGGAAATCCTATTGGTTATTATCTCTAAAATATATCCACAATCTGACCATTTCTCACCACATACCCTATAACTCTCTTGGTCCAAGCCGCCATCATCCATCAACTCAGTAATTGCAATGGTCTCTAACTGACCTCCCTGCCTTTGCCTTTGATATCTACAGTTCGTGCTCATCTTGGCAGCAAGAATCTGTCATGTCAGAACTTTAACAATGGCTTTCCCTGGCTCTCAGAGGAAAAACTCAGATCCTAACAATGACCAGAAGACCTCATTGGTCTACTTCTACATCATTGTATACTGTAGTCACCTCTGTTTTACTCACTCAGCTCAAGCTATCCTGGACTCCTTGAATGTGTTTGTTGTTGTTTTTAACATACAAGGCATGCTTCCATCTTGGGGACTTTTTTTTCTTTGCCTAGATCATTCTTTCTCCAGATACCTGCCTGACTAACTCTCTCATCTCCCTTAAGCTTTTGACTAAATGATACCTTCTCAGTGAGTTGTTTACAGACCACACTCTTTAACACTGCAAGCTTCATCCAGATAGCCCCTATTTCTTTCTTTATTTCATTTTGCTCCATAGTACTTATTCTATCTGAAATGACAACTTTACCTCTTGACTGTCAGTTTCTTTGCTCTAAAATGTTAGCACAATTAAAGTAGAGATTTTTGTCTCAAAGTTCACACTGCTATAAACTCAGTGACTAGAACAGTGCATGGAATACGAAAAAAAAATATTTGTTGAGTGAATGAATAAAGGAAGAAGAAAAATATTTACTTATATGTTTATTCAAATAAGGTTATATGGTCACATAAGGTACAGGTGTTACCTACACATAAAAATAGCAGGATATATAACTTAACTGTGTGCCCAGGAGAGAGAGTAACTCTAGGTATTTGTGAACACAAGCAGTCTTTATGATATACTATCAGATCACGTATATTGGTAGGATAAACATTAAGTCCCTGATAGATTCTGAATAGGCAACTCATAGAAAAGAAAATCTAGCCCTGGCTGGTTGGCTCAGTGGTAGAGTGTCGGCCTGGCATGCAGGAGTCCCGGGTTCGATTCCCAGCCAGGGCACACAGGAGAAGCGCCCATCTGCTTCTCCACCCCTCCCCTCTCCTTCCTCTCTGTCTCTCTCTTCCCTTCCTGCAGCCAAGGCTTCATTGGAGCAAAGTTTGCCCAGGTTCTGAGTATGGCTCTGTGGCCTCTGCCTCAGGCACTAGAACGGCTCTGGTTGCAACAGAGCGACGCCCCAGATGGGCAGAGCATCGCCCCCTGGTGGGCGTGCCGGGTGGATCCGGAGCGCATGCGGGAGTCTGACTGCCTCCCCATTTCCAACTTCAGAAAAATACAAAAAAAAAAAAAAAAGAAAGAAAAGAAAATCTAAAATATTAAGGAACATGTAAAAGAATGTATAACCTCAGTGTTCCAATTAAGAGTGCAAATTTAAATAAGATAATATTTTGGGAAGTTTTTTTCTAGTTTGTGGAGAGTTTTTTAATGAACAGTCATTAAATTCTGTCATGTTTTCTCTGCATGTATTGATAATCATATGGTTTTTTTCCCTCCCTTAGTTTGTTAATATTACTAATTGATTAACTTTTTATGTAAAAATGACCTTGCATTCCTAGGATAAAGTACCCTTGGTCATGATGTATTACCCTTTTTGTATATTTGTTAATGTTTTTAAAAGACTTTTGTGTTCATGGTCATGAGAGATAGGGTCTGTGATTTTCTTTGATTAGAATGTCTTTATCAGGCTTTGCTATTAGAGAAATAGAAAAGTGTTCCTTTTCAGTAAATTTTCAGAAAGAGTTTGTGTGTGTTTGGTATTACTTCTTCCTTGACTGTTTGCTAGAAGTCACCAGTGAAACCATTCAAACTTTGAATTTTTTGAGGCAATTTTTAATAATGAATTCAATTTACTAAATAGAAATAGAGCTATTTAGATTTTTTACTTCTTCTTGGATATTTTGGTACATTGTGTTTTTCTGTGCAAGAAATTTTTCAATTTTATCTAAATTCTAGATTTACTGGCATAAAGTTGTTCATAATATTCCCATATTATCCTTTGAAGTGAAATGTCATCTTTTAACCCCATGTTAGTGAATATAGAATGGGACTCCTTTTTTCCCTCTTTTTCCCAAGTGAGAAGAGGGGAGATAGAGAGTCAGACTCCCGCATGTGCCCTGAATGGGATCCACCTGGCAACCCCCATTTGGGGCCTATGCTCTTCCCATCTGGGGCCATGCTCACAACTGAGCTATCTTTAGTGCCTCCATGGAGCCATCCTCAGCACCTGGAGTCAATGTACTTGAATCAATTGAATCAGAGAAGAGAAGAGAAGAGAAGAGAAGAGAAGAGAAGAGAAGAGAAGAGAAGAGAAGAGAAGAGAAGAGAAGAGAAGAGAAAAGAAGAGAAGGGGAAGGGGAGGGGTGGAGAAGCAGATGATCACTTCTCCTGTGTGCCTTGACTAGGAATCAAACCCAGGACATGTAAATGCTGAGCAGATGTTTTACCACTGAGCAAATTGGCCAGGGTGGACTTATTTTCTTAATATACTATTTCTAGAGTAATTTTAGAATCACAGCAAAATTGAATAGAAGGCAGAAATTGCATCCATTACACATAGCCCCCATCATTATTAACATCTCCCACCAAAGTAGTATATTTGTTACAATTAATGAACCTACACTGAGAGTATCATTGCAACTCAAAGTCCACAGTCTACCTTAGGGTTCATTCTTGGTGTTGTACATTCTATTGGTTTAGACAAGCGTATAATGACATCTATCTACTATTATAGTGTCATATAGAGTAGTTTTCCTGCCTTGAAAACCTATTCATCCCACCCTCCTCCTCTTTAACCCTTGACAACCACTGATCTTTTTTCACTGTCTCCATAGTTTTGCCTTTTCCAGAATGTCAGTCATGTAGTTGGAATCACACAATTGGTAGCTTTTTCAGATTGGTTTCTTTTACTTAATAATATGCATTAAAATTTTCTTATTTCTTTTCATGGCTTCATAGTTCATTTCCTTTTAGTATTGAATAATATTCCATTGATTCCACTTTCTTGATGTACCACAGTTTATTTATCCAATCACCTACTGAAAGGCTTCTTGGTTTGCTTCCAGGTTTGGGCAATTATGAATTGAGCTGCTAAAAATACCCTTGTGCAAGTTTCTGTGTGGCCATCAGTTTTCAACACCTATGGATAAATACCAAGGAAAGTAATTGTTGGAACATATGGTATCAGTATACTTAGTTTTGTCAGATACTACCAAATTGTCCTCCAAAGTGACCATACCATTTTGCATTCCCACCAGCAATGAATGAGAGTTCCTGTTAATCTGTATCCTTACATCAGGATGTTGTTAGTGTTCTGGATTTTGGCCATCCTAATATAAATATGCAGCAGTGTCTCATTGTTGTGGGACTTATGTTTTCATATACTGTTTATGGAAAAGTGAATTTGAATAACTATAGAAAGATGTTTACAAAATTATTGAGACAAAAACTTTATCAAACTATACTATATAATTTAATTTTTACAAATTTACATATGTTTACATATTCTGTATATATATATATTTGATGTGTATATGATGTGTACGTATATATGGGATCATTTCATGCTCTCTAATCTCTCCTTAAACATCTAATAGCTTTCTTCTCTCTATTCCCAGCTGATGAACTTAATTTTTCACTCTGTGAGAAAAAAATCTAGTAATCAGAAAAGAACCTGATCATCCTACCATAAATTCCCCATCCACCTGCATTCATACCCAAATTTACTACCTTCTCTTCTACTACCATTCAAGAAGTGTCAGGTTCTCCACATGTGCACTAGATCTTACCCTCTCTCACTTCTTTATAGTCGTCAGTCTTGAAATGATCCTTCTCTTACCTGTATCATAAGTTTCTCCTTCTCTACTGGACCAATTCCCTTGGCTTACAAATATTGTGTGTTATGTTGTGACTTAATCCCATATCTCTCTTTATCTGATTCTCTTCAGAGCAAAGCTCCCCCAGTAGTTGTCTATATTAGGCTGGTGTATTAACATCTGCTAATATGACTCTTGCCAAATCAATGGTCACACATATTTCTCATATTATTTCACCTCCAGCAGCATGTGGAATACAAAAAAGTTGGCCATGCCCTTCTTCCAGAAACATTTTTACCACTAACTTCCAAGGTACTATTCCTATCTATGTTCCTTTTACCTCATTGGTTACTCCATCTTGATTTTTCCCTCTTTTCCTTTTGTAAACATCTAATTTGGAAAGTCTTAGAGTTCATTCTTTGGCCTACTTTTGATTATATCACTCTGAAAGTGATCCCATGTAGTCACCAGTGGACCAAAACCATAGGGTCATATTCTTCTTAACACACCCACATCCATTCTACTGATCAGAGGAGAGACGGGATAGATTTTTCTATAAAGAAGAAGTTCTTGTAGACATTGTAGGGGCTAGATAAAGGTTCTGATGCTATAGTCAAAGACAAAGTAAGGAGACTAATGCACTAGTTCATCAAAACATAATAGAAGACTGATATTTAGATAACAGATTAAACCAGACCTGGTGCTATATAGGATGGAGGAATGGGGAGTAAGTTAGAAGAGTTAAAGTGCTAGATAAACTTCAGTCAACTTGATATTCAGGTATGTTTTCTGGCTTTATTAAAATGCATCATTTGATAAGTCATTTGATTAAAGCACATCTTTGGCCAATGAGAGTCTACCACATCTAAAGGACAATATTTTCCTATTAGATTTGAGACAATCAGAACTTTTAAAATAAGACTTACCTTTTAATGATATTGGTGATTTCTTGTATTTTATATAAATAGGAATTAGAATAACAGTTTTGTGAAGATACTTCTGGGTTTTACCTTTTACAATTCTTTCCCTTCAAGTTAAAAAAAGACTTGCATTAAAAATACTCTATAGAACATCTGCCCATATTATACCCACTCTGGCTTTATTTTATGTACATTTTCCCCTTCATTCCATAGTTCACCTGCAACTACCTTATTCTTCATCTTACTCTTCGAATGGACATTGTATGTGTTCTTGGATATAAATGTATAATCAACAATAACAGCATTTCTTTTTGTACAGTGTATTTTCTATTTCCATAAATAATATTATGCAACTGATCTTTTTTTCTTTCTTTTTCTCTTTTTTAATTAATTTTAATGTGGTGACATTGATAAATCAGGGTGCATATATTCAGAGAAAACATCTCTAGGTTATTTTGACATTTGATTATGCTGCATTCCCATCACCCCAAGTCCAATTGTCTTCCGTCACCTTCTAACTGGTTTTCTTTGTGCCCCTCCCCTTCCCTAACCCCCTCCCTCTCCTCCCCCCACCCCGTAAACCCACACTCTTGTCCATGTCTCTGAGTCTCATTTTTATGTCCCACCTATGTATGGAATCATATAGCTCTTAGTTTTTTCTGATTTACTTATTTCGCTCAGTATAATGTTATCAAGGTCCATCCATGTTGTTGTAAATGATCCGATGTCATCATTTCTTATGGCTGAGTAGTATTCCATAGTATATTTGTACCACAGCTTTTTAATCCACTCGTCCACTGACGGACACTTGGGCTGTTTCCAGGTCTTTGCTATTGTGAACAGTGCTGCCATAAAACATGGGGGTGCATTTCTTCTTTTCAAACAGTGCTATGGTGTTCTTGGGGTATATTCCTAAAAGTAGTATACCTGGGTCAAAAGGCAGTTTGATTTTTAATTTCTTAAGGAATCTCCATACTGTTTTGTTGTGGACTGTTAATGGCAAAAAGCCATTATAGATTCGAGGCTTAGCATAAGGCTAAGTACTCCCTCCTCCATCTCCATATATGGCTTTGATGCTGAGTATTTGCACCCACTCCACTTACTTCCTTGGGATGCTGGAAGCAATATACATGCCCTTCCTCTGACTCTTTGTTTGTTTCAGATGTTTGTAAATTTCACTAATGTATCCTGTTTTTGCCTTGGGAGAGTTCCTGTCTTAGCCTTTGATGTGCAACTTTGTATCAGGGTCCTTGATTTGCATATGTCTATATAATAAAGGGAACTGGGGCTATGAGGCACTCAGATACTGCCAGGCAGTTTGAGGAGTCCTCCCGGTCCCATCGTTTTTGTTTTGACAAAGTGTGTTTCCTTAATTCCGCACTGTTATTTGGAGCCCCGCTGGTCCATAGCACTGTTTTCCACAGTGGCTGCACCAGTCTGCATTCCCACCAGCAGTGCAGGAGGGTTCCCTTTTCTCCACATCTTCGCCAGCATTTATTCTGTGTTGTTTTGTTGATGAGAGCCATTCTGACTGGTGTGAGGTGATATCTCATTGTGGTTTTAATTTTGCATTTCTCTAATGATTAGTGATGTTGAGCATTTTTTCATATGCTTCTTGGCCATCTGTATTTCCTCTTTGGAGAAGTGTCTATTCATTTCTTTTGCCCATATTTTGACTGGATTGTTTGTCTTCCTGGTATTGAGTTTTACAAGTTCTTTATAAATTTTGGTTATTAACCCCTTATCGGACGTATTGTCAAATATATTCTCCCATTGTGTAGTTTGTCTTTTTATTCTGTTCTTATTGTCTTTAGCTGTGCAGAAGCTTTTTAGTTTGATATAGTCCCATTTGTTTATCCTGTCTTTTATTTCCCTTTCTCGTGGAGATAAATCGGCAAATATATTGCTGTGAGAGATGTTGGAGAGCATACTGCCTATATTTTCTTCTAAGAGGCTTATGATTTCATGGCTTACATTTAAGTCTTTCATCTATATTGGATTTATTTTTGTGAATGGTGTAAGTTGATGGTCTAGTTTCATTTTTTTGCAGGTAGCTATCCAATTTTCCCAACACCATTTATTAAAGAGGCTGTCTTTACTCCATTGTATGCTCTTACCTCCTTTGTCAAATATCAGTTGTCCATAGAGCTGTGGGTTTATTTCTGGGTTCTCTGTTCTGTTCCATTGATCTATATGCCTGTTCTTATGCCAGTACCAGGCTGTTTTGAGTACTATGGCCTTGTAGTATAACTTGATATCAGGAAGTGTGATACCTCCCACTTTATTCTTCCTTTTCAAGATTGCTGAGGTTATTCGTGTTCTTTTTTGGGTCCATATAAATTTTTGGAATATGTAATCTATATCTTTAAAGTAAGTCATTAGTATTTTTTTTATTTTTTTTATTTATTTTTTTTTTGTCATTGGTATTTTAATCGGTATTGCATTGAATTTATAAATTGCTTTGGGTAATATAGACATTTTAATGATGTTTATTCTTCCCAGCCATTAGCACGGTATATGCTTCCACTTGTTTGTATCTTCCCTGATTTCTTTTATCAATGTTTTATAATTTTCTGAGTACAAGTCTTTAATCTCCCTGGTTAAATTTATTCCTAGGTACTTTATTTTTTTGGTTGCAATGGTAAAGGGGATTGCTTCCTTAATTTTTCTTTCTGACAGTTTATTGTTAGTGTATAAAAATGCCTCTGATTTCTGAGTATTAATTTTATATCTTGCCACCTGGCTGAATTCATTTATCAGGTCTAGTAGTTTTTTGACTGCGACTTTAGAGTTTTCTATATACAATATCATATCATCTGCAAATAATGATAGTTTTACTTCTTCTTTTCCAATTTGGATGCCTTTTATTTCTTTTTCTTGTCTGATTGCTGTGGCTAGGACTTCCAGAACTATGTTGAATAAGAGTGGTGAAAGGGGGCACCCCTACCTTGTTCCTGATCTTAAGGGTATTGCTTTTAATTTTTGCCCATTGAGTATGATGTTGGCGGTGGGTTTCTCATAGATGGCCTTTATCATGTTGAGGTATTTTCCCTGTATTCCCACTTTGCTGAGAGTTTTGATCATGAATGGGTGCTGGATTTTATCAAATGGTTTTTCTGCATCTATTGAAATTATTCATGTGGTTTTTCTCCTTCCTTTTCTTTATGTGATGAATCATATTGATTGATTTCCGAATACTGTACCAGCCTTGCCTCCCCAGAATAAATCCCACTTGATCATGGTATATGATTTTTTTCATATATTACTGGATCCAGTTTGCTAATATTTTGTTGAGGATTTTAGCATCTAAATTCATCAGAGATATTGGCCTATAATTTTCTTTCTTTGTGTTGTCTTTGCCTGGTTTTGGAATCAGAATTATACTCGCTTCATAAAAGGATCTTGGAAGTCTTCCTTCCTCTTGAATTTTTTGAAATAGCTTGAGAAAGATAGAAGTTAGTTCTTCTTTGAATATTTGGTAAAGTTCACTTGTGAAGACATCAGGCCCAGGACTTTTCTTTTTTGGGAGTTTTTTGATAACTGTTTCAATCTCATTTGTTGTAATCAGTCTGTTTAGGTTTTCTAATTCTTCAAGATTAATTTTTGGAAGATTATATGTTTCAAGGAATTTGTCTCTTTCGTCTAGGCTGTCTAGTTTTTTGGCATACAGTTCTTCATAGTATTTTCTAACAATATTTTGTATTTCTGTTGTGTCAGTTGTTATTTCTCCACTCTCCTTTTTAATTTTATTTATTTGAATCCTCTCTCTTTTTTCTTGGTGAGTCTGGTTAAAGGTTCATCGATCTTGTTTACCTTTTCAAAAAACCAGGTCCTGGTTTCATTGATCTTCTGTATTGTTTCTTTAGCCTCTATGTCATTTATTTCTGCTCTGATCTTTATTATTTCCTTCCTTCTACTACCTCTGGGCTTTACTTGCTGTTCTTTCTCTAGTTCTTTTAGATGCAGGGTCAAGTTGTTTATTTGAGCTTTTTCTAGCTTCTTGAGGTATGCCTATAATGCTATGAACTTCCCTCTCAGAACTGCTTTTGCTGTGTCCCATAAATTTTGAGTTGATGTATACTCATTATCATTCATTTCTAGGAATTTTTTTATTTCTTTTTTGATCTCATTGTTAACCCATTCGTTATTTAGTAACATGCTATTGAGTTTCCAAGAGTTTGAGTATTTTTCAGTTTTTCTGTTGTGGTTGATTTCTAGTTTCATGCCATTGTGATCAGAGAAAGTGCTTGATATGATTTCAATCTTCTTAAATTGGTTGAAACCACTTTTGTGCCCTAACATGTGGTCTATCCTAGAGAATGTACCATGAGCACTTGAAAAGAATGTATATTCTGCTGCTTTAGGGTAAAAGGTTCTGAAGATATCTATTAAATTGAGTTGATCTAGTATGTTCTTTAAGTCTGCTGTTTCTTTGTAAATATTCTTTCTTGAGGATCTATCTAGTGATGTTAGTGGGGTATTGAAATCCCCTACTATTATAGTATTGCTGTTGATCTCGCCCTTTAAATCCATCAAAGTCTGCTTTATATATTTAGATGCTCCTATATTAGGTGTGTAGATATTTATAATGGTTATATATTCCTGTTGGATTGCTCCCTTTATCATTATGTAGTGACCTTCTTTATCTCTTACTATAGTCTTTGTTTTAAAGTCCATTTTGTCTGATATAATATATCTACCCCAGCTTTTTATTATTTCCATTTGTGTGAAACATTTTTTTCTATCCTTTTATCTTCAGTCTATGTGCATCTTTTGTTTTAAGGTGTGTCTCTTATAGACAGCATATGTATGGGTCCTGTTTTCTTATCCACGCAGCTAACTTATGCCTTTTGATTGGATCATTTAATCTGTTTACATTTAAAGTTATTATTGATATGTAATTGTTTTTTTATTTGTTTGTTTGTTTTAATTTTTATTTTTTGTACTTTTCTGAAGTTGGAAACAGGGAGGCAGTCAGACAGACTCCCGCATGCGCCCGACCAGGATCCACCCAGCATGCCCACCAGGGGGCAATGCTCTGCCCACCGGGGGCTTCGCTCTGCTGCAACCAGAGCCATTCCAGTTCCTGAGGCAGAGGCCGCAGAGCCATCCTCAGCTCCCAGGCCAACTCTGCTCCAATGGAGCCCTGGCTGCGGGAGGGGAAGCGAGAAACAGACAGGAAGGAGATGGGGAGGGGTGGAGAAGCAGATGGGCGCTTCTCCTGTGTGTCCTGGCCGGGAATCGAACCTGGGACTTCTGCACGCCAGGCCAACGCTCTACCACTGAGCCAACCAGACAGGGCTAAGTATATGTAATTTATGTAATTGTTTATTGACATTTTATTCTTTAAAATTGTATTCCTCTTTTGCTATATTCTTTTTCTCCTTTGATCTGTTTACAACAGGCCCCTTAGCATTTCTTGCAGCCTTGGTTTTGTTGTAGTGAATTCCTTGAGGTTTTTTTTTTTTGTCTGGAAAGCTTTTTATTTCTCCTTCAATTTTATTTTTTTTGTTTTTATTTTTTATAATAAAATGAAGTTGGAAACGGGGAGGCAGTCAGACAGACTCCCGAATGCGCCTGACCGGGATCCACCCAGCATGCCCACCAGGGGGTGATGCTCCGCCCATCTGGGGCGTTGCTCTGTTGCAACCATACCCATTCTAGCGCCTGAGGCAGAGGCCATGGAGCCATCCTCAGTGCCCGGGCCAGCTTTGCTCCAATGGAGCCTTGGCTGCGGGAGGGGAAGAGAGAGATAGAGAGAAAGGAGAGGGGGAGGGGTGGAGAAGCAAATGGACACTTCTTCTGTGTGCCTTGTCTGGGAATCGAACCTAGGACTTCTGCATGCCAGGCTGACGCTCTACCACTGAGCCAACTGGCCAGGGCCTCTCCCTCAATTTTAAATTATAGCCTTGCTGGATAAAGTAGTCTTAGTTGTAGGTTCTTGTTCTGCATTACTTTGAATATTTCTTGCTATTCCCTTTTGGCCTCAAGTGTTTCTGTTGAGAAGTCAGAAGTCATCCTTATGGGGGCTCCTTTGTAGGTGATAGTCTTTTTTTCTCTAGCAGCTTTTAATATATATATTTTCTCTTTATCACTTAGCTTTGGTATTTTAATTATGATGTGTCTTGGTGTAGATTTCTTTGGGTTTCTCTTTAATGGAGTTCTCTGTGCTTCTTGAACTTGTGAGATGTTTTCCTGCCTTAATTGTGGGAAGTTTTGTGCTATATGTTTGAACAAAGTCTCTATCCTTTGTTCTTTCTCTTCTTTTTCAGGAACCCCTATGATGCGAATGTTATTTCTCTTCATCTTGTCACAGAGCTCTCTTAGAGTTTCCTCAGACTTTTTGAGTCTCTTTTCTTTTTTCTGCTCTGCTTTCATGCCTTTATTTATCTTGTCCTCTAACTCGCTGATTCAATTCTCAGCTTCATCCATCCTGCTTTAATTCCTTCCATTGTTTTCTTCATTTCTGATATTGTATTTGTCATTTCTGACTGATTTTCTTTATTATTTCAATATCCTTTTTTATATTTGCTATCTCTTTATTTAGGTGTTCATAATGACCATCTATTGTTCTAGTATCTTTGAGCATATTAACAATTGTTATTTTAAACTCTGCATCTGGTAATTTTGTTATATCTGACTCATTCAAGTCCTTTTCTGGGGATTTCTCTTGATTCATTTGTGTTGCATTTCTCTGCTTTCTCATTTTGTCTGTGTAAAAGAAGGTTTTGGACACTGGAGTCCACTAGGTGTGGCCTCTGTGTTCCCTAGGTGTGGTCTGTCTGCAGGCCCGCTACCCTCTCTGCTGTTGCTGCCTAGGGCATTAGGGTATGGGCGTTGCTGGTGCCTGCCTACTGGGGCTGTTGCTGTGGCTTCTGCCTCTCCTTCACAGGAGTGGCTGTGATCATGTGCTTGGGTGTACAAGCCTTGGTGGCCTCAGTCTTTGCCCTGCCCCTGTGGGTGGTGTTATGCTCATCCCTGAGGGCAGGGGTGAACACTTTTGCTCAGCTGCGGGTCTCTGCCTGATTCCAGGCTTTCCCCCCGCCCTTGCAGGAGAAGTCCCCTCCTGGGTTGGCTGCAAGCCTTGGCTCCACAGGCCAGGTGGGACTGCGTGCACATGCTCAGTAGCGGGACGCCACCTGTTCTGGGCTTTTGGCTCCACCCCCGTGGGAGGAGCCGGCTCCTAAGTTAGGCCACAAGCCTCGGTTCCATAGGGCTGTGCTCCTGCGCCCTTGCATAAGGGCAGGTCTCCACCCCTTCTGGGGCTCCTGCCCTTCCTCTGCAGGCTGTATTGCAGGTGGCCCACAGCTGGGCTTGACCACTTTTGCATACCCCCTCGTCCCCAGCCGGGCAAGACCAAGCTCACACCTGGGCCTCAGTGGTGGCCAGCCGGATTCCGCCCCTGTCGACAGAACCGCACTTCCAGGTCCCACCACCGCCCACCCTCGGGCAAGCCCTGAGCCGTGTGGGTGGGGGCGCCACAGCTCAGACCCCACTACTGTAGTCCTGGAAGACTCACTACTGTAGTCCCAGAAGCTCCCTCCTTCTAAGCGACTCTGGTCTGAGTGCCACGAGAGAGCTTGTTTGGCTGGTGTCCTGCGTCCCTTTGCTGGTATTGCTCTTTCCAGGGGAAATATTCACTTCAGATTTGGGGAGTGACTTGCCCCAGGGGTTAGGGTGGCTGTCTCTCAAAATCTTTCTTCCTGTGCCTCCTAGATTACACTCTATTCCTGCTACTCCGGTCCTCTCCTCTCTCTCCATTTCCTGAAGCCCCAGGTGAGTGGTTGTGAGAGAGGTTTTCTGTGCGGTCCCCTTAAGAAGAATCCTGGGTCTGAAAAATCAGCCTCTTTCTCACAAACACTATCCTGTCTTATATCCAGCTAAATACTGTCCGTCTGCCTCTTCTAGGCTCTGGGGCTGCAGGCTGGGTCTTTGTTCCTGGGATTCAGGACCCTCCCCTCTCTGCTAAACTCACTTTCCGCCACGTGAGTCTCTCTGGCTGCCGTTCTCTCCGGGGAGCTGGGCAGCCCTCTCCGCACTTCTGCTTTTCCTACCAGTCTCAGTGTGGCTTCTTCAGTGTCCTTGGTTGAAGAGTCCTCTTAGTTTACTCCAAAGTTGGTTTTTCCAGATGATTGCTCTTAAAATTAGTTTGTAATCCACTTTGGTTCTGGAAGGTGGAAGTTGGTACGTCCGCCTACTCCATTGCCATCTTGTCTCTCTCCCTGATCTTATTCTCCTTCTTACTTGTTTCAATCTATATTATACAATCTATTTATGTTATATTGCCACATGTATTCCAGTCCATTGCCTTTGACAGCTGCATAGAATTTCACAGAGAATCAACACATCTCCCTTATTCAACCCCTAATAATAGACAGCATGGTTGTAGGTTGGATCTAACTCCCCACCCCCTCACCACTAACAATGTTGCAAGTAACATCCTTTTTTCTACATGAATATATGCAAGAGTTTTCCTGAAGAGTATACTCAGGTGTGTGACCCACAGGTCATAGGGTGTGCACGTTCTTAGTTTCACCAGGCACTTCCAGTTGGCCTTACAAAAAAGTTGCACTGGTTTACATTCTCACAAGAATTATAACATCTCCTTTTGGAGTTATATTTAGAGCCCTTCTCATCTCCAAGATGATAAGATAATCTATGATGTTTCCTTCAATGAACATTATAGTTTACCTTTCACACTGAGAACTCTACTCTACCTGGAGTCTGCCTTTACATATATTATAATGTATGGGACCCTGGTTAAGTTTTCAAAATACTTTCTATAAAACACGGCAATATGACATGCTTGGGTTGAGGTCACCAATATGGTATAATGGGTTTTCATATGCACATACACTATTTTTAACCTCTCTCATATGCCATTGTCGTTTGTGCCTATTTCTGCCCTAGAACTGCACTTACTTTTCTTTGATTTATTACAACAGCTTTGTAGTAGGCTTTTGTGGCAGGGAGAGCAAGTCTCCATTTGACTATTTTTTCACAAAGTCAACTTACCAATTGAATGGGTGTATTTTGCTCTTGTTTCTAAATCTAAGCTGGAATTTACACATTGTAAAATTCACCCTTTTCAGTATATAGTTCTCTGAGTTTTAACAAACACATACAATTGTGTATCCAACAATACAACTGAGATATGGGATAGTTCTATCACCTACAAAATTTCTCCAGAGCCTCTGTATGGTCAGTGTCATTCTCATTGCCACACCCTGATAACCACTGAGCTGGTTTCTGTCCCTAGCATCATTTTCCAAAATGACATAAAAATACAATCAGACAGTATGTAGAGTTTTGAGTGTGGTTTCTTTCACTTATGATAAAAAATCTACTAAAAGTTTGATAGGTATTCAATTTAATTTATATATTAATATGGGTTGTGTTGCCACTTGTGCTATATTGACAGTTCATTCATAAACATGCAGTCAATTTATTCAGACTTTATTATTTATTCTTAATATACTAATAGAACATTACTATTTTCCAAAAAGATATTAGGTATATTTTCCAGGATATTTTCTCAATCTTTTATAGTTTTAGTTGCTATTGTAAATTGTACCATATTTTCTTTGTTTTCTACTTCATTATAGTAAACATAGAGCAATGGTATTCAACTTGGTCCCTACCATTCACCAGTGGGTGTTCCTGCTTTCATGGTGGGTGGTAGTGAAGCAACCAAAGTATAAATAAAAAGATAGATTTAACTATAGTAAGTTGTTTTATAAAGATTTATTCTGCCAAACAGCGAAAATTCGATATAAAGTACTTGGTAAGTAATTATTATTATATGCTTTAACTTGCTGTAACTCTGCTTTATAAATTTTATAAAGTAAAGTTACTTCCCTACTTTATAAATCACCATTACTGTGGAACCGGTGGGCGGTTAGAAAGTTTTACTACTAACAGAGATACAAAAGTGGGCGGTAGGTATACAAAGGTTGACTACCCCTGACATAGAGCAATAGTATTTTTAAAAATTACATCAACAGCTTATGATTTCACTATTCTTTTGCTTCTATTGAGTTTTCTATGTTGATATTACATCCTCCCCATATATTAACAATTTTTTTCCCCTTTTGCCCTTGTCCTTTTTTGGGGGGAGGTATTTGGTTCTCTATTACTATGCTGAACAGTAGAAAGGTAGGTAAGCATTCTTTCTACTTGTTCTTAAAAGGAATGTGTCTAAAATTTTTACTAAAGTATGACATGGACAACTGGGATTTTTTTCAGTCTTTACCAAATTAAGGAAGTTTTTTTCTTTAAAAAAAATATTCTGATTTAGGTATAATTTACATATAACAAAGTTCTCTAATTATATGTGTATTTTTAAAACAATGCCTTTACTGTGATATAATTTGCACATAATAAAATTCACCTATTGAGAATGTACAACTCAATATTTTTAGTGTATTCATAGAGTTGTGTAAACAGCACCAAAATTAAATTATAACATTTTTATCACCCTCCAAAAAAATCTCCTCTACCCAATAGCTGTCACTCCCCTTAGGTATTACCATTTCTTCTCAAACCCCTAAGCCCTGGCAACCACTGATTTATTGTCTTCATGGGTTTGCCTGTTCTTAACACTTTAAATAAATGGAATAATACAATCTGTGGTATTTTGTTACTGCTTTCTTTAACTTAACATAATATTTTCAAGGTTTATTCATATTGTAGCATGGATAAGTATTTCATTCCTTTTATTGCAAATTAGAATACTATTCTATAAATATATCACATTTTATGTATCCATTCATTAACTGATAGACATTTTAATTGTTTCCACTTTGGGCTATTGTGAGTGGTGCTATTCTGAACATTTGTATACAAGTTTTTGTGTAAACATATCTCAATCCTTTTATTTTCAATTCCACCTGGTTAGGTCATATGGTAACTTTATATCTAACCCTTTGAGAAAATTTCAGAATGTTTTCTAAAGTGTCTGCAACATTTTACATTCTTACCAGCAGTCTATAAGGGTTCTAATTTAAAGTGCACATGTAGAGACAAAATACCAGAATAGGCCACACAATTTTGAAGGAGAAGAACAAAGGTGGAGGACTGACCCTTCCCTACTTCAAGACTTACTGTAAACTGAGTAATCAAGACTGTGTGGTATTGGTGAAAGAATATACAAACTGACCAGTGGAATAGTATAGAAGCTCAGAGACAGACCCACCTAATAGGGTCAACTGGTCTCTGACAAAGAAGCAAAGGCCATACAATAAAGAAAAGTTGGTCTTTTCAACAAATGGTGATGAAACAACTGGACATCCACGTGCAAAACAAACAAACAAAAGAATCTAGATACAGACTTTACACCCTTCACAAAAATTAACTTTAAATGGACCGCAGTCCTAAAAGTAAAATGCAAAACTATAAAACTCCTGGAAGCTAACATAGGAAAAAAATCTCGATACCCTTAGGTATAGCCATGACTTTTTAAATATAATACCAAAAGCACAATTTAAAAAAATTGAGAAAATGGGCTTCATTAAAATTAAAAATTTATGCTCTGTGAAAGATAATGTCAAGAGAATGAGAAGACAAGCCAGAGACCAGAAAAATTGATATACAAAAGACACATCTGATAAAGGTCTGCTATCCAAAATGCAGAGAGTTCTTAAAACTCAGCAATAAGAAAACAAGTCAGTTAAAAAACTGAACCAACCTCCAGAAGATGGCAGCGGAGTAGGCAGACACCCAGACGCCCAGCTCTCACCACCAAACTGGAATACAAATCAATTTAGGAAAAATCAGCATGAAAAACCAACTCTGGACTACAAGAACAGCTCTCAAAAACCAAGGAGCAAAGAAGAAGCCACAACAAACCTGGTAGGGAGTGTCTGAATCTCCCTTGCTTACAGGAACGGAGGTGGGGGTGAGGCTGAGAGCCCAGAGGGGATCTCACTCCAGGGAAAAGAGCAGAAAATACTGCTCACAGCCACTTGCCTGGCGACCAGGGAGTGAGGTGTGTTGAACAGACCAGCTTATCTCCCAAGTGGAAAGGAGAGAGAGAGGGACAGACTTTGAGGGGCTAAGGAACGCAGGAGACGACCTAAAAAAGCTGACTCATCTGGGCTGGAGGCGGCCATAGCTGGGGGAGGGACTGAACCTTCCACAAAACAGTACTGAATTGCTTCTGGATCAAAGATCTCCAGACATCTCTCTAGCTCCAATCAGCGCAACAAGACAGAGCTGAAAACAAGAAGTGGGGAGGAGGGGCAGTAACTCAGGTCTCCATGGAGATCTGAGATACACCTCCCCCTACTGAAGCTGAGAAAACACCCTGCCCCCAGAGAGGTTAGTTGGCAGAAGAGGCCTTCAGAGTCTCAGGTTACACCCATCACATTCCTGGATACAGTTTCAAGGAAGCCCCCTGCTGAGATCAGTAAACAAGACTATCACTTGTTAAGAAAATAAACAAATCAAGACTTCAAAGCTGCCCAAATCTGAAAGTGGATTACAAATAATAGCTGATAACCACCCATGAAGACCTAGAAGTAACACAACTGAAAACTGGAGGCAGACAACACCAAGCCTAGACTCAACCAACTCTACAAATAAAACACCCAAACACAATGAGAAGACAAAAAAGTGCAATCCAAAGGAAACCACAAGAGATACCTTCAGGAGATGAACTGAGTGATATGGAAATAATCAAACTTCCAGATGTGAAGTTCAAAATAATGATTGTAAGGATGCTTAGGGATCTTAGAACAACAATGGATGGTGGTTATGAACACCTAAATAAAGAAATAGCAAGTATAAAAAGGAATCAGTCAGAGATGACAAATACAATAGCAGAAATAAAGACCACAATGGAAGGAATTAAAAACAGGATCGATAGAGCTGAGGATCGAATCAGTGAGTTGGAGGACAACTGGAATGAAGGCATGAAAGCAGAGCAGCAAAAAGAAAAGAGACTCAAAAAGTCTGAGGAAACTCTTAGAGAGCTCTGTGACAACATGAAGAGAAATAACATCAGCATCACAGGGGTTCCTGAAGAAGAAGAAAAAGAACAGGGGATAGAGACTTTGTTCAATCATATCATAGCTGAAAACTTCCCTAAATTAAAGCAGGAGAAACTCTCACAAGTTCAAGAAGTACAGAGGACTCCACTAAAGAGAAACCCAAAGAAACCTACACCAAGACACATCATAATTAAAATACCAAAGCTAAGCAATAAAGAGAAAATATTAAAAGCTGCAAGAGAAAAAAAAAACTATCACCTACAAAGGAGCCCCCATAAGGATGACATCTGACTTCTCAACAGAAACACTTGAGGCCAGAAGGGAATGGCAAGAAATATTCAAAGTAATGCAGAACAAGAACCTACAACCAAGACTACTTTATCCAGCAAGGCTATCGTTTAAAATCGAAGGAGAAATAAAAGCTTCCCAGACAAAAAACAACTCAAAGAATTCATTACAATCAAACCAATGCTGCAGGAAATGTTAAGGGGCCTGTTGTAAACAGATCAAAGTGGGAAAAGAATATAGCAAAAAAGGAATACAGCTTTAAAGAATAAAATGGTAATAAAAAACTACATATCAATAATAACCATAAATGTAAATTGATTAAATGATCCAATCAAAAGACAGGGTAGCTGCGTGGATAAGAAAACAGGACCCGTACATATGCTGTCTACAAGAGACACACCTTAGAACAAAAGATACACATAGAGTGAAGGTTAAAGGATGAAAAAAATACTTCATGCAGGCCCTGGCAGGTTGGCTCAGTGGTAGAGCATCAGCCTGGCGTGCGGAAGTCCTGGGTTCGAATCCCAGCCAGGACACACAGGAGAAGCACCCATCATCTTCTCCACCCCTCCCATTCTCCTTCCTCTCTCTCTCTCTTCCCCTCCCGCAGCCAAGGCTCCATTGGAGCAAAGATGGCCTGGGCGCTGGGGATGGCTCCATGGCCTCTGCCTCAGGTGCTAGAGTGGCTCTGGTCGCAACAGAGTGACGCCCCAGATGGGCAGAGCATCGCCCCCTGGTGAGCATGCCGGGTGGAACCCGGTCGGGTGCATGCAGGAGTCTGTCTGACTGCCTCCCTGTTTCCAGCTTCAGAAAAATACAAAAAAAAAAAAAAAAAAAAAACCCTCAAAACCAAAAAACAATTCATGCAAATGGAAATGAAAAAAAAGCTGGAGTAGCAATACTTATATCAGACAAATTGGACTTTAAAACAAAGGATATAGTAAAGATAAAGAAGGCCACTACATAATGATAAAGGGAGTAATCCAACAGGAAGCTATAACTATTATAAATAACTATGCACCTAATATAAGAGCACCTAAGTATATAAAGCAGACTTTGATGGATTTAAAGGGCGAGATCAACAGCAATACTATAATAGTAGGGGATTTCAATACCCCACTAACATCACTAGATAGATCCTCAAGAAAGAAAATTAAAAAAGAAACAGCAGACTTATTGGACACACTAGATCAACTCGATTTAATAGATATCTTCAGAACCTTTTACCCTAAAGCAGCAGAATATACATTCTTTTCAAGTGCTCATGGTACATTCTCTAGGATAGACCACATGTTAGGGCACAAAAGTGGTTTCAACAAATTTAAGTGATTGATATCATATCAAGCACTTTCTCTGATCACAACGACATGAAACTAGAAATCAACCACAATGGAAAAGATAAAAAATTCTCAAACACATGGAAACTAAATAGCAGGTTGTTAAATAACGAATGGATTAAAAATGAGATCAAAGAAGAAATAAAAAATTCCTAGAAACAAATGACAATGAGTATACAACAACTCAAAATTTATGGGACACAGCAAAAGCAGTACTAAGAGGGAAGTTCATAGCACTACATGCACACTTTCAGAAGCTAGAAAAAGCTCAAATAAACAACTTGACCCTGCATCTAAAAGAACTAGAAAAAGAACAGCAAGTAAAGCCCAGAGGTAGTAGAAAGAAGGAAATAATAAACATCAGAGCAGAAATAAATGATATAGAGGCTAAAGAAACAATACAGAGGATCAATGAAACTAGGAGCTGGTTCTTTGAATAGGTAAACTAGATTGGTGAACCTTTAACTAAACTAGACTCACCAAGAAAAAGAGAGAGAGGACTCAAATAAATAAAATTAGAAATGAGAGGGGAGAAATAACAACTGACACAACAGAAATACAAAATATTGTAAAAAAAAATATGAAGAACTGTATGCCAAAAAACTAGACAATCTAGATGAAAGAGACAAACTCCTTGAAATATACAATCTTCCAAAAATCAATCTGGAAGAATCAGAAAACCTAAACAGACCAATTACACCAAATGAGATCAAACAGTTATCAAAAAACTCCCAACAAAGAAAAGTCCTGGGCCTGATGTCTTCCCTAGTGAATTCTACCAAATATTCAAAGAAGAACTAACTCCTATCCTTCTCAAACTATTTCAAAAAATTCAAGAGGAAAGAAGACTTCCAAGCTCCCCTTATGAGGTGAGCATGAGTCTGATTCCAAAACCAGGCAAAGGCAACACAAAGAAAGAAAATTATAGGCCAATATCTCTGATGAATATAGATGCTAAAATCCTCAACAAAATATTAGCAAACCAGATCCAACAATATATGGAAAAAATCATACACCATGATCAAGTTGGATTTATTCTGGGGAGGCAAGGCTGGTACAATATTCACAAATCAATCAATGTGATTCATCACATAAACAAAAGGAAGGAGAAAAACCACATGATAATTTCAATAGATGCAAGAAAAACCATTTGATAAAATCCAACATCCATTCATGATCAAAACTCTCAGCAAAGTGGGAATACAGGGAACATACCTCAACATGATAAAAGCCATCTATGAGAAACCCACAGCCAACATCATACTCAATGGGCAAAAATTAAAAGCAATACCCTTAAGATCAGGAACAAGGCAGGGGTGCCCCCTTTCACAGCTCTTATTCAACATAGTCCTAGAAGTCCTAGCCACAGCAATCAGACAAGAAGAAGAAATAAAAGGCATTCAAGTTGGAAAAGAAGAAGTAAAATTATCATTATTTGCAGATGATATGATATTGTATATAGAAAACCCTAATGTCTCAGTCAAAAAACTACTGGACCTTATAAATGAATTCAGCAAGGTGGCAGGATATAAAATCAATACTCAGAAATCAGAGGCATTTTTATATGCCAACAATGAAGAGTCAGAAAGAGAAATTAAGGAAACAATTCCCTTCACAATTACAACCAAAAAAATAATGTACCCGTCGGCCTAGCGTGTGGAGGACCCGGGTTCGATTCCCGGCCAGGGCACACAGGAGAAGCGCCCATTTGCTTCTCCACCCCTCCGCTGCGCTTTCCTCTCTGTCTCTCTCTTCCCCTCCCGCAGCCAAGGCTCCATTGGAGCAAAGATGGCCCGGGCGCTGGGGATGGCTCTGTGGCCTCTGCCTCAGGCGCTAGAGTGGCTCTGGTCACAACATGGCGACGCCCAGGATGGGCAGAGCATTGCCCCCTGGTGGGCAGAGCGTCGCCCCTGGTGGGCGTGCCGGGTGGATCCCGGTCGGGCGTATGCGGGAGTCTGTCTGACTGTCTCTCCCTGTTTCCAGCTTCAGAAAAATGAAAACAAACAAACAAACAAAACAAAAAAAATAAATAATGTACCTAGGAGTAAACTTAACCAAGGAGACTAAAGACTTGTATTTGGAAAATTAAAAGGCATTGATAAAAGAAATCAAGGAAAATACAAACAAGTGGAAGCATATACCGTGCTCATGGTTAGGAAGAATAAACATCATTAGAATGTCTATATTGCCCAAAGCAATCTATAAATTTAATGCAATACCAATTAAAATGACAATGATGTACTTTAAAGATATAGATCACATATTCCAAAAATTTATATGGAACCAAAAAAGAACACGAATAGCCTCAGCAATCTTAAAAAAGAAGAATAAAGTGGGAGGTATCACACTTCCGGATATCAAGTTATACTACAGGCCATTGTACTCAAAACAACCTGGTACTGGCATAAGAACAGGCATATAGATCAATGGAAGAGAACAGAGAACTCAGAAATAAACCCACAGTTCTATGGACAACTGATATTTGACAAAGAAGGTAAGGAAATACAATGGAGTAAAGACAGCCTCTTTAACAAATGGTGTTGGGAAAATTGGATAGCTACCTGCAAAAAAATGAAACTAGATCACCAGCTTATACCACTCACAAAAATAAACTCAAAATGGATAAAAGACTTAAATATAGGCCGTGAAACCATAAGCATCTTAGAAGAAAATATAGGCAGTAAGCTCTCCGATATCTCTTGGAGCAATATATTTGCTGATTTATCTCCAAGGGCAAGTGAAATAAAAGACAGGATAAACAAATGGGACTATATCAAACTAAAAAGCTTTTGCACAGCTAAAGACAATAAGAACAGAATAAAAAGACAAACTACACAATGGGAGAATATATTTGACAATATGTCTGATAAGGGGTTAATAACCAAAATTTATAAAGAACTTGTAAATCTCAACACCAGGAAGACAAACAATCCAATCAAAAAATGGAAAAAAGAAATGAATAGATACTTCTCCAAAGAGGACATACCGATGGCCAAGAGGCATATGAAAAAATGCTGAACATCACTAATCATTAGAGAAATGCAAATTAAAACCACAATGAGATATCACCTCACACCAACCAGAATGGCGCTCATCAACAAAACAAGACAGAATAAGTGCTGGCGAGGATGTGGAGAAAAGGGAATTCTCCTGCACTGCTGGTGGGAATGCAGACTGGTGCAGCCACTGTGGAAAAGAGTATGGAGATTTCTCAAAAAACTGAAAATTGAACTGCCTTTTGACCCAGCTATCCCACTTTTAGGAATATACCCCAAGAATACCATAGAACGGCTCCAAAAGGAGAAATGCACCCCCATGTTTGTGGCAGCATTTTTCACAATAGTGAAGATCTGGAAACAGCCCAAGTGTCCGTCAGAGGACGAGTGGATTAAAAAGCTTTGGTACATATATACTATGGAATACTACTCAGCCATAAGAAATGATGACATCGGATCATTTACAATAACATGGATGGGCTTTGATAACATTATACGGAGTGAAATAAGTAAATCAGAAAAAAACTAAGGACTGTATGAATCCATACATAGATCGGACATAAAAATGAGACTCAGAGACATGAACAAGAATGTGATGGCAACAGGGGTGGGGGGTGTGGGGGGAGGGGCACAAAGAAAACCAGATAGAAGGTGACAGAAGACAATTTGACTTTGGGGGAGGGGTATACAGCACAATCAAATGTCAAAATAATGTGGAGATGTTTTCTCTCAACATATGTACCCTTATTTATCAATGTTACTGCATTAAATTTAATAAATAAATAAAAAAGAAGCAGCAGCAATATGGAAATATCTTAAATAACAGTTTTATTGTTTTTCATCAGGTATTATTTAATATTTTTAATTAATATTTTAAAACTCTTATAATCTAGTTTTGTGCATCTCTTTTATTGTTCTAATTTGGTATTAAATGCATGAAATAAAAAAAACAACAACGAACCAAAGATCTTAACAGACACCTCATTGAAGAAGATATATAGATGGCAAATAAGCATATGAAAAGATGCTCCCTATCATATGTCCTCAGAGGAATGGCCATTAAAACCACAATGAGACACCATTACACACTTATCAAAATAGCCGAAATCTAGACCGCTGACAACACTATGTCCAGGTGAGCACCCAACCCGTCTGGCACCTTTGTGAGAAGTCCCTTTAAAACTTTTTTCAAGTTAGCCAATTTGATGTTCCATTAATTTCCTGTTGAGACCATCACTGAATAACTGGGGAGCTTTTAAGGAGGGCAGATGCCTGGGGCATTTCTAAAGCCCACCAGTTGGTCCTTGCTTCTAGCTAGGACTGAAAATGCCTGCCTCATACCATGATGATGATTTTTGTTGTTGAGCCTCTCTCTCTCTCTCTCTCTCTCTCTCTCTCACTCTCTCTCTTTCTCTCTCTCTCTCTCTCTCTCTCTCTCTCACACACACACACACACACACACACACACAAACACACACATCCCCCTATAGAGCCTTTACCAAAAATGACAAAATCTTTATGAGCAGAGCAGGCTAGATTCTGGTGACCTATAGTTTTTGAAAACTACCAGTCAGACTGACTTTCAGATTGATAAATGTGCAAACACTTAGAATCCAGCAGCCTTGTAAACACATTCAAAATATTTACTTTCATGCTGTTTCTTTCTTCTTCTAACACCCAAATGTCAATTTTAATGGAAGCCACATCTCCACATATTGATTGGTTCATCTTGATTTTATTAAGGTTTAGTTTGGCTGCCCAGGAAGCTTTTCTAATGTTTGAAACATTTATGAAAATGTCTATTCAGGAGGGATGGGGAGGGAGATGAGGTAGGTAGGGGCGAAGAAAAAATATCACATCTTGCCTAAAGTAAAACACATTTTGTTGCCAAGATTTCATTAATTCAATAAATAAAAATACAAGTAAGCTCCAACTTCAACAAGCTCAAGTTTCCCTCCTAGCTGTGAAACCACAGTACCCCGATGGCTTCTAAATGTGTCAACACATGACCTTCCCATCCCAAACTCACCAGTGGGGAGAATATGATTTACGAGGTTGTCTGACCATCCCAGAAAGAGGTTTTAAATATTTTACTCTTATAAGTGAGCTTCCTTCATGCAGCAGTAAATGATTGTGGGTTCTTAGAGAAAAGGGTAAGTTTCTGGAAAGGAATAAAAGATTTAAACTTGGGAGAGATGTACAAGCAGCTCTGCGGCACCTTATGGTGTGTGAGCTAATTACTTGCCCTAAGTTGCCTAGTAAACGGTCTTTGTTTGGGAAGGTTAAGTTTCATCTCTGTTCCAAAAACTCAGAGCCAGACAGGGAAGGGAAAGAATGATGGTGTCTGTGGTGCAGTTGGCCATGCTGCCCGCTGGCTGGTTACTTGGAAGGGTTTAAGATGTGTTATGGGGCATGGTAACATGTGCCATTTTTCATGAATGAAGTCAAAGGATTTAGCAGGTTGAGTTCAAGAACTTGGATTTGGCAGTGGAAAATACCAAATAATGTGTGAGCTCGGCATCCTCTGTTGCCTGGAATCCCCCACAATCCGAGGTGAAGGAAGAGGACACTGTTTTGGGGATTGCCAAACCCAACAGAGTGGGAAGATGAGAGATTTGGCTCATTCAACTCTCAAGTCATTTTTACATAGAAGAAAAGTGCGTCTGGGTTGTTGAAGTCCCCCACTGTAGAGGCTGTTAATGGAGAACATGAATGTTCCTTGAAAATAATAAGTCGAAATGGTGGCATCTCTTAGTCTGAGAAAGAAGAAGTGATGCTACACAAAATAGAAAGTGCAGTACCTTCCCCTCAAAGCCTTCTTTTTGTTCTGTTTTCTGAGAAATAAGTGTTCAAGGGAAACTGAGGATATACCTAAACCTCCTAGTCAAGGATCTTTGTTTCCCAGTAATGAAACTCAGTGTTTGAACTAGTGTAACCCCAAAAAGCAACATTTCTTATAAAAACATGAGAGTAAGCCCTGGCTGGTTGGCTCAGTGGTAGAGCGTCAGCCTGGTGTGCAGAGGTCCCGGGTTCGATTCCCGGCCAGGGCACACAGGAGAAGCACCCATTTGCTTCTCCACCCCTCCCCCTCTCCTTCCTCTCTGTCTCTCTCTTCCCCTCCCGCAGCCGAGGCTCCATTGGAGCAAAGATGGCCCAGGCGCTGGGGATGGCTCCTTGGCCTCTGCCCCAGGTGCCTGAGTGGCTCTGGTCGCAACAGAGCAATGCCCCGGAGGGGCAGAGCATCGCCCCCTGGTCGCCCCTGGTGAGCGTGCCAGGTAGATCCCAGTCAGGCGCATGCAGGAGTCTGTCTGACTGTCTCTCCCCGTTTCCAGCTTCAGAAAAAAAAACAAGGCCCTGGCCGTTTGGCTCAGTGGTAGAGCGTCGGCCTGGCATGCAGAAGTCCCGGGTTCGATTCCCGGCCAGGGCACACAGGAGAAGCACCCATCTGCTTCTCCACCCTTCCCCCTCTCCTTCCTCTCTGTCTCTCTCTTCCCCTCCCGCAGCCGAGGCTCCATTGGAGCAAAGATGGCCCAGGCTCTGGGGATGGCTCCTTGGCCTCTGCCCCAGGCGCTAGAGTGGCTCTGGTCGCAACAGAGCGACGCCCCGGAGGGGCAGAGCATCGCCCCCTGGTGGGCAGAGTGTCGCCCCCTGGTGGGCGTGCTGGGTGGATCCCGGTCGGGCGCATGCGGGAGTCTGTCTGACTGTCTCTCCCCGTTTCCAGCTTCAGAAAAATACAAAAACAAACAAACAAACAAAAAAAACAATAAAACATGAGAGTATCTCATGGAACTCAATAGTCCAAAGGGAGGTCAGTTTTAGAAAAGGCCAGAATTAGGGACAAGAAAGCCATGAAGACCCCTAGTCTGTCCATGCTGTTTGCCTCTCTGGTCTCCTGTTCTCTCTTCTTTATTCTGTTTTTCTCATCTTGTCCTGCAAAGTAGTTTTCTCTCTTTATTTAGGTTCAAAGCTGAAGATGACCATTCTATAGTGATATCTTCTATTCTCAAATCCACTCCATAGTTCAAGTGACCAGTTAAGATCACAAATTATCCCTTAGAGAATGTTTACCACTTTCTAAACTCAATAGCTAAGTGATTTCAATGTTACATTAACTCATTTAATCCTCCTGTTTCACCTATAAGTTTTAACCCCATTTTATAGACTATAATATTGAGGCAGAAAAAATGAGTGACTTGTCCAGTTTCACCTAGAAAGGAGTTGCAGATAGAGGTTTCTAATTCAAGCAGCCTAAGTCCAGAATTCATGCTCTTAAACATGGCTGTTCTGCTCTGAGTCTTAATTCTATTCCCCAGAAGAGAGAATGTGGTTGACATCTCTTGGATCAGGTAGGCATCCCACTCCAATCAGCCCCAGCCAGGGTGGTGATGGACCTCAGGAGGACTGCATGGCACGGCCTGAGTTATAGGGCCATCTCAGTGCTGGTAAGAAGTCCGTTTCCCAGTTTGGAGGTTGGTCTTCTGTATATTCTACAGAAATGCATTTGCTCTCTGAGCCAAGTCATAGGATAGCATAGCAACATAGGATTGAAGGTCATTAAAAATTTGCAAGGCACAGAAAATTTTCTAGACACAATTATTTCCAATGGGGCAATCCTCTATCTGACTGGTTATTTTCATTTTTTTTTTCGGAATTATTTCGAGATGAAGATTTTAAATCACCCACCTGGCAAGTCAGCCGCGTTCCTGCAGTTCCTCCAGGGGCCCAGATGCCTCTCCCGCAGCTGGAACGGACTCCTCTGTCTTGCTCTCAGAGTGCACTGTGCACAAAAGGGAACACGTGAGGATATACATCCTGAAGTAATTCTGGCTTTTGGCTGAGTGTCACACTGCCTTAATTAGAAAATTTTATCAATAGGTTAATAACAAAGGCATAAAAAATTCCTGGAATTATGTGTCTGGAAAGAGTTTCATTAATTTATGTTATATATATATATATATATATATATATACACACACACAAGTGAGGAAAGATTCCAAATCTGAAAGAACATTGGCTCCATAACAGAAATGATGGGGAAGATAAAACTGAGAACTAAGAAATCAGCCTTTTTTGGTACATATTTCTGACCCTCACTTCATAAATGCCCTAATGCATGAGGCATTGACCCATGTGGAAATTTTGATTCATTCAACACTTAAAATTCTATTGAATATATATAATATTCTACCACAGCAAATGAATGAAGTAAAAAGTAAAACCAAATAAGAAATGCTCATTTTATTCTGAATTGACTAAAGATGTTTTCATCTTACTCTTTTCTTTTCAAACATTCTCAGTTTTGGCTGATAATGATCTTTTTACTTTTCAGACTTCAAATCATTGAGCAGTTCTCACCTCTCTTCTCTTGCTGCCAAATAATTATTAACTGATGGATTACCCCGTTCCTACTTCTCCGTGCGCAAGCACGCGCGCGCGCGCGCGCACACACACACACACACACACACACACACACACACATACACACACACACACACGCCAAAGACATTGGCAGGAGTTGAGGGCTGAGAATTTCAAGAAGCCGCAGCCAAGCCCTGACAGAGCAGGTTCCCTGGGCGGGACAATACACTCTTACCCATGGAGGCCCCTGGAGTTATATGATGCCACTGGGTTTTGTTTTTTTTATATTTCCTCCTCCTCCACTTTCTCTGTTAGTCAATCTGTCTCCCTCAGAACTTCCTTCGTGCCTCTCACTACGGCTCAGGGCTCTTCCTGCCTTTGGGCCCTTCCACTCACAAAGAGAGCTCATTGAACCCAACTTAGAAGCTCCTCTCAGGAAATTTTTCCTAAAATACATTGCTCAAACGGGGGCAATATTTTGCTCACACGAGTGAATTTCAGCTCATTTTCCCTTGGTTGAAATGGGAGCGTTTAACTACAAGGTGATTTTTGGCTGAAGGAAGCTTTCCTGAAGTGGCTCAAGATATAGCAGCAGGTCCTTGTTGATGAGATGTAGATACTTGATGCTTATTTATATCAATTAGATATGGTAATACTGGTTTCATTATATGTAGTTTCGCTTAAGGTTGCAGAACCTATTGACAATATTGAGAACTTCCCGTACTTTGAAGGGCCCACACCATTCTTCCCGCACCCCAGGCCCACTCTGAAGAAAAGTTTTTGTGTGCACTGAACAAAAAAGGGCCAAATGACCTGAGTCATCTGCCAAACTGATTCATGGGATTTGTTTTAAACCTGAATCTGTCTCTAGCCCCAAATTCTCTGCCATCAGTGGAGAAGCACTTCAAGATGTAGCCGGCTCAGTGTGAACATATCGGTCGTAACTTCCATCCCACCGGATGTAGTAGCGTTTAGTGTAATAGGGGGCAGGGTGCACAGCTGGTGCTATCCTGCATGTGGACGGTACCTCTGGAAAAGACTCGCTCCCTGGGAATGTGGGGAAGGGCCAGATGAAGAAGTCCTGGCTGGGGCCAGCTGTGTGGGGTGGTGGCGCAGCGCACCAGAGCGGGGAATCAGAAGACCCGGCCTTCTGTCTCTGCTCCAGCCCTTCTGGGGCTGTCCTTCCCAAGGCACTTTCCGCCTCTGCGTCTCAGACTGATCCTCTGGGGCTGGAATGTCCCACACTCTTTAAGTTTTCCTGCAGACTCTTAGATTCTGGGATTCCTTGGACTTTGCTCTTAATCCAGTCTTTATGACTCTGGTTTCACAAGAAACTCTTTGTGAGGAACAAGGACCAGCTGTGGGAGGTGTCAGTAAGCGACCTTGAGTCAAATATGGGGCACAGGGAGCAGGAATGAGGCACTCGCTGTGCGCCACCAGGCTCGGGGTTCTCAGTGTTTTGAGGCCTGGCGGGTAACAGGTAAGAATATGATGTGTCAGGTCGATGGCAAAGGGAAATTGTGAAGCTTGCTGTAAACTGAAGAGGGCATGACTCACTTAAAGGCACTCAAATTCATATCTTTTCACTATAACATCTATCAAAAAAGAAAACAAACAAACAAAAAACAAAACCAAATCTATGAATTGGCTTATACCCAAGGTCAATCAGTTTGAGACCCTATACCATCTCTAGAATTAGAGACAATTCTTTTATTGAGGGCAACCAACTTGTCACCAGCCAAGAAATTTTTCTTTTCAGAGCTTCGGGGCAGTGGATTACATTTCCATCAAATGCTTTCTGTGCAATCCGAAAGCAGAGAGACGAACAGGAGGGATCGGGCAGGAGGGTGTTTACATGCCCATCTGGAATCACAGTGGGCCCCACACCTTGGCCCCAAAGTTGATTTTGCTGTTGAACTGAAAACCTTGTCTGCAGCCAAAATGATTCCCAACTGCCTTCTGAGCTGTGCGGTCCCTGAGAGCTGGGGAGAGTCACATAGGAGTGTGGTTTTTCAGATGAGAACAGCAGGCAAGAAATGGAGACTTCTTGCTAAGCCCCATTAACATTTTAATAGAGCAGTTCTCTTTGAAAATGCTTTATTCATAATTGACCAATTGTCATTAGATATAGTTACACTCCATGGCATCTTATTAGAGAGCTTGTTTGAAACCCCCTCCCCAAGTATTCATAGTAATTCCTAACAGATGATGTCATAACAGGCTGTTACAATCCATAACATGTAGATACCATTAAAGCAATGTGTGTGCCTTTTTGATACTGAGACATCTAACTTTATTATGAAGTTTGCTATAAAACCTGCTATGATGTATTTAATAATATTAAAGCGTTTATTCTTTATTATTGAAGTCACACTGCCCCTGTGATGCCTGTTACTCCTGCCACATATGAGAATTGCCAAATCTATCAGCTTGACTTTTAAACACTTCCTTAAGAGATTTCTTTCTTTCTTCTTTCCTCTTCTTCATTACTTTTCTTTGCTATGAAAAAGCAGATGTTCTAAAGTACAAGTAACTGAAAACCAGTAATATATGCTCAAAGGCTGAAACCTAATATTTACAATAAGCTGATCCAATGAGAAATGTTTCCCTGGTGACCCTGGTCATGAAGTGGGAACCCACGTGGTCAGTGGTCCTGGCTGAGGCAGTTGTCATTTATCAGAAACCCGTGCACTGTGATTCTCAATTAGGGACTTTCCTGACATCAGCAAATCTCCAGCCAGTTGATACAAAAGTCAAAATAAATATGAAATCCATCCTTACTGCATCACATTCCATTTGCTTTACAATTGCCATATAAGGCAGTTATTATGGATTCCATAATTTATGTAAGGATTTTTGGGAGTTTTTTTTTTGGGGGGGTGGCCATATTTTTTGTCTCCATCACTATAACAAACATTAAATGTCCTAATAAATCCTTCAGGTAGGAAACACTGTCATAAATAATGTATTTCTAATTCCTAATGAGTGCTGTAGATATTTATATGCAGACCAAAGGCAAAAATAAGAGAAAGACGGATGTTCCCTAGAAGAAACTATAAAATTCAGACCGTGGTAGGAACTTGACTAAGTGGGGTACTAAACTGCTAACCCTGGACTTCTGGGAAATATATAAATGTTGGGGGGAAATCAGAGCCTCCCTCAAGAGCTTTTGGTCCAAACATTCTGCATAGTCCATCAGTTACAGATTAATTTGATATAACAAGGTTCTCTTTAAAAATGCAAACATTCCTTGGAAGATTTAAACCTGTGGATTATTGTTTTTTGGTTTGCTTTCCTCCTGCAGCAATCTTTAGAAGATCCTCTTTAATTCGACCTACCAAACATTTTAGTGAGTATCTATTAGGTATTAAATAGAGCGCTGTGTCCATTACGGGGTTTATAAAATCAAATGTTCAAATCCTCTGCTCCTCAGAGTGCAGATTCCCAAACAAGAAGCTTTTTCAAGCTCCTCAAAGTAAAAGGATCCTGCTCCTTTCTGCCCTCCAAAACCCTCTGGATCTTTCTTATTGTTCCTGTAGCCTGTACCCATAGAGACATTGGCTGTCCTATTTCTTCCCCAAGCCTGCTTCCCATCTGGAGTTTCTTAGTCCCGTGGCTTCTCATGCCTACTCTTGCTTTTCTAGAAGTCTATTTGGACCAGAGCCTCAGGCTCCCACTTGCTAAAAGGAAATGCTTCCATTGACTCAGGTGAAAAAGACTATGTTTTTGTAGGTCTAGCATTACTCAGCCTGCAGGTTATTGTTTCTCTGGAGGGAGGTTTCTCTGGACTCAGAAGAATAGAGCTACCTGGTGCAGCAATGAGTAATGGGCCTACCCTGGACGTGAGGCCTGTGCTGTAGGAGGGGAAGTCAGATCCCTTCCAGCAGAGTGTTAGTAAACCCACTGAGCCCACATCTAAGCCATGTTCTTTAATCCACCTTTAGGTGGATTTCTACTTGTCTAACCTCTGTGCCTACCTCTCATCTGCTCTGAATTTGTGTAAGGAAGAGGGCTGTCATTCTTTGAGCTCCCTAAAACCCAGTACTTTGGCACATTCTATGCTCTAGGTGGTACCAACTCCACCCTATACGGCAGGTCTGTCTCCTGCAGAATTTACATAGAGATACTTTCCTTAAAAACAGCTACAGGGTTATTCCATGGGCCACCATGGAAATTCTGTCAGGTACACTGCCATCTAGTCTCATTCCTTATGGGAGACATTCTTCTTCTTGGACATAGTAGGCCAAGTAATCTGATTAAATTATGAAGAGTTAGGGAAGTAATTTTTTTTTTTTTCCTGAAGCTGGAAACGGGGAGGCAGTCATACAGACTCCTGCATGCGCCCGACTGGGATCCACCCGGCAAGCCCACCAGGGGGCGATGCTCTGCCCATCTGGGGCGTCATTCTGTTGTGACCAGAGCCACTCTAGCGCCTGGGGCTGAGGCCAAGGAGCCATCCCCAGCGCCCGGGCCATCTTTTGCTCCAATGGAGCCTTGGCTGCGGGAGGGGAAGAGAGAGACAGAGAGGAAGGAGAGGGGGAGGGGTGGAGAAGCAGATGGGCGCTTCTCCTGTGTGCCATGGCCGGGAATCGAACCTGGGACTTCTGTACGCCAGGCCGATGCTCTACCACTGAGCCAACTGGCCAGGGCCAGGGAAGTAATTCTTAATGCTTTGCATTCCCCTTCTCAGATGTGTCTGCAGTGATTTGAGTGGAGACTCATGTAAGAATCAGTTAACCCAAAGTGAGGAGTAGTAATGGCAGAATTGCAGGCATAGCTGACCCAGGTGTTTGGGGGAAAATCTAATCACTGTACACCAAAGATGGAAAACTGAAATACTCATAGAGACTAGGCAGGTTACATAAACGGCTGGAGCTTCTGAGTATAGGAAAACCACCAACTCAACTATGATGATAATCAGCGACTGGTATTTGGCTTTGGTGTTAAGAAGTAATACAGTATGGAGGTACCTCAAAATATTAAAAATAGAGCTACCATATGACCCAGCAATCCTTCTGGGTATTACCCCCAAAATTTAAAAACACATATAAGTAAAAACATATGTGCTCCTATGTTCAGTTCATTGCAGCATTATTCACAATCACCAAGACATGGAAACAATCTATGTGCCCCTCAATTAATGACTAAATAAATAATATATGGTACATATACAGTATATATGGTGGAATACTACTCAGCCATAAAAGATGAAGAAGTGCCATTTGTGACAACCTGGATGGATCTTGAGAGTATCATGCTAAGTGTAATAAGCTAGATGGAAAAGGACAAGAACTGCATCATTTCACTCATATGCAGGACTGTTGGGCAAACAAGTGTGTTGGCTTGTTCCCTTGTACTTCACCTGATCGGTGCATGAACACGGGGCAACACACTTGTGTATAGTCTGTGTAAGGCTGCAGGGCTTGCCCTCAGGGTGGCAGATTGTAGATTGCAGATTACCTGCCATCATTGGGAGGGGCTATTTTTTGCTATTGTTTGCCCCTCAGCCCTGAGAGAGGGAAGAGGTTTTCCCTGCCTGTTTGCTCATCCACTGTTGTGAGACTCTAATAAACAAAATGGCCCACCATCCTTGGGCTCCACAGTTTCTTTACCATCTGCCCTAATCCACTGTGAATCTCCATAGCCACAGCCACCAGCCTTACAGGGACATAAAAAACAAAAAGCATTAAGTGAACAATCAAAACAAACAAACTCATGGATCCAGACAACAAAATGGTGATTACCAGAGGGGGAGGGAAGTGGGCAGATCATGAAGAGGGCAAAGGGGGTCATAAATACGGTGGTGGAAGGAGACAAGACATAAGGTGGTAAGCGAACAATGGAGTATACAAATGTCGTATTATAAAATGAAAAAAAGAACCCCCAAATTGAAGACGTAATACAGAGCAAATCAGACAAGCCAGATATTGTATATACCAAATAGTTTCAGTCAGTGTGCAGCAAAAGAATTTATTTAAATCCTCTTTAAAAAAGGCAGACTCTAGTCAATGCCAAAACGTTATCATTATGCAGATGTGGAATAATAATATATCTTTTGCATTTTCAAGAGAATAAGTCATGTATGTAGATTTTTATGTAAAAATGCACCTCCCTCCAATGTCAGCAATGAATTCATGAAGAAATCAAGAGCAAACAACAAAAACAATAGCAATAACAGAAACAACCCTGCGTTGACTATGATTGTGCAGGAAGTGTGAGATCGTCCTCAGGCCCAAGGTGGCCTAGGGGTGTTCTTTGCCCCCGTTAGCCACTACTGAGTCTGGTCTTCCTTCTCCCCTCCTTTTTCTCCTATATTTTAGTTAAAACCTGGCATTCCTAATTCTGATCTTTTTAGAACCACCATGAAAACCTTCAAATGAGCGTAGACTCATTTCCACTCGAGTGAACTCTGGCTCGCTTGTGAAAGGCTCATCTTTCAGCCGGGACAGCTGCTCCCACCACCTTCAATGTGCCAGGTAACTGGTGCCTTCTGATGTGACTTTTTAAAAAAGTTGAATTGTACAAGGAGAAACAAAATTGATGGGATTATTATGATGTTAACGTCTTTTCAAAGCACACAGCTTCCCACCATAAACTGTAACATGTTTAAAGCCCAGGCACCTGAGAAAACCTGGGACGAAGAATGTATCTTTTCAATTATCGCTTTTATCAGCATTACGGTGTCTTTCCGATCAGCCCCCCTCAGGTTTCCCCCTAAAGCTTAGCAGCTTTTCCCTCCTTATAACAACTTACTCCTCCAAGATGAAATGTGTTCAACAGCTTGGTCCAACGAAACCTTTAGAATGTTTATCTTAATAAACAAACTTGAAAAAGGTGAATTCGCTTATTCCATTGGGTACCTGATGACAAGGCCCTCTGGGTTTTGGAGAACCACAGGAAATGCGGTCTGTCTGAGTGCTGAAAAGGGTCCACGTGTGTCTAACTGGAAGCAGCAGTACTCTTTCAGGATCTCATTAGGGGTCTGGTGCTCTTTGCATAAGAGGCTGGTCAGCCCCACTGGGTGGGAGGGGTTTCTGCTGCAGAGGGTGACAAGAGTTTGATGAAATAAAACACAGTGATGACTTGATTCCTGCTGCTTTCTCTTCAAAGTCCCTACCAGAGAGGATTCCGTAGATTTCTATATAAAGACAGGGCCCTTAAATATTAAGTTTAGGAGAAAAAACAAGCAGTGTGGGGGTAAGAATCAAATACATTCAATCACATAACTGGGGTCCAGAGCTGAGGAAGGGGGTTGGAGAAATAATCATTTATAAATTGGCTTGGGGTTGGGTTCTTCTGTTGGCCCTTCAGAAGATGAGTCGGTTGGCTCAACGCACCAGCCTATGGGTGTTCAAGTGTGTGCTTCTGCCTCAGAGCCACTGGTTAGTTGACATAATTCAACTTCCATGGAGACCTGTGCTGCTTTAAAATGCTCAATTCTTCAGATGCATTTGTTTGTTTCAGAAACTAGTTTCTAGAGACAGGACCCTCTCTTTGCAGCTTTTCTTGTGGGCAAAAAGGAAGTACGGGCTTTAATCCAGTTGCATCTGGGCAGATAACGTCTGATTACCCACCAACCAAGAACAAAACATGGTGAGAGGAGGGAGTCCAATACTTTTCCATTTGTTTCACAAAAAATGATTCAGAGATGTCTGACTTTAAGGAGTTGAAGCTCAGAAAACTGCCTAGTCATAGACTGAATTTGGTGGTTATACAGCATGAACATGCAGCCTAGCTTGCCTGGAATAATCCTAGTTTTCACTTTTACCCTAGTATACCTGTTACTCAAAGAAGTGTACCTGTTTGGACTACAAATGATATGGTCGCTAGATATAAGAAGAGAATAAAGAAGGATTCCCAATTTTGTGCTTGGCTCTTATGGTCTTCCTAGACAAGGTGCAATAGCAATATTGTTGGTGGCTCCAAGATGGCTCTTCTGAGCCCTTTCACAAGTGGGTCCAATGTTTATACCATTCCTGGCTCCTCAAGTAACAGAGTAGCTCTGTTCAACAAGTATAAATGTCCCTCTCCCCCACTTTTCCTGCAGATATCAGAATGGAAATGTCAAATTTATTAAACAAAAATGTAGGGTGTCCCGTTAAATTTGAATTTGAGAAAAATAATAAATAATTTTGAGTCTGAGTGATCCAATTCACTGACCACAGTGGACCAGTGTGGAAATGGTTGTGCTCCATGGACGCCCTGCCCTGGGGCTGCCTGCTCACAGGTGCTCCTTCCCCCAGAGCCGTTGACAAGGCTTGGATGTCAGAGGAGGTCCTTAGGGTGCCTTCTCTAACCTAGTCATCCCAGAGTCAAAACATTTTCCTCTTCTAGGTGGAAGATAAAAGATTGTACAGGGAGGTCTGCTCCCAGAGGAAAGGGGAGAGAAACAATGATTTTCTAGGAAGAAGAAATACAACTTTTGGGAAGAATGAGCCGCGTCTTGGAGGGTTCCCAGCCCTGCCTGGAACTCTCAGTCCTTTGCCCTCGTCATTCCTCCCTCTGGCACTAGAGCAGGGCTGTGTGGAAGACCTGAGGGGAGGGGGACTAGAGTCACAGCCTCCCTTCCCAGTGGGCTTGGTGAGCATCCCCTCTTCATCTGCATATACACTCACATGTGGCCGTTGGTTTGTGGATGTGGCTCTGTGTTATAGCGGCCAATGCCAGTTTTAAATCAGGCTGGCTTCCCCCTGTGGGGTATCCAGAGCACGGTGGTGGGGAGGTTACCTTGGTGAAACACACAGGAAACCATGCACACAATTACTTGTGAAATAGATTTCACACCTTGGGTAAAATCTGGGAGGAAAACACCAGAAAGAGAGAGAGAGAGAGAGAGGGAAAGAAAGAAAGAAGGAGGAGAAGAAGAGAAAAAGAGAGAAAAGAGGACAAAGAGAGAGGAGAAAGAGGGAAGGAGAGAAGGGAAGGAAAGAGAGAGGTAAGGGAGGGAGGAAGAAACTTTATTTTATAGATTTCTTAAGGAATAAAAGGTGTACCAAGGCATCCTGTGGATAAATACACAATGTAAAGACACATATAATGTAAAAATAACAGCACATATACCCTTCTATAGGGCTCAATTACCAAAGATTATATGACAACAACTTCAAAGGAGAGGTCGAGAAATTAGCCCAGGGACTAAATCCATTCCCTTGTTTTTATAAATAAAGCTTTATTGGAACACATTGTGTCCATTCATTTACATGTTGACTATGGCTACTTTTGCCCTACACAGGCAGAGTTGAGTAGCTGAAACAGAAACTGTATGGCCCACAAAAGTAAAATATTTTCTTTCCAGCTTTTTGCAGGGCAGATGCCCCCCCCCCCCCCAGGCATACTCTGTAAATCAGAATCTTGGAGGTATGTGGACCAGCTGAGCCACTCCAGCAGTCTCCCTCCTGCTGAGGCTCTGGATGGCACCTGGGGCTCCATCCTGAGAAGGCTAGACCACCTCCTGGCTGAAGGAGCTCTGCCTGCAGTCACCAGGCTCCCTTGCAGTCTACCTCACTACTCTAATCAGCCCTCTTTTAGACAGACACCATTGTTTATTTTCATCATTGCATTTACCCTGCAGGAAAAGAGGCAAAATATGACTGGCTGGAGCTCAGAAATGGACCCATCGACCAGGCCAATTAGAGCTGGGGGTGTGTCCAAGTGCTTCTGGGAGAGCACTGGGATGAGAACCCAATGAGCTGCATTGAATTTGACCCATGTCCTCCAACTCCGGAGAGGAGAGGACCGTCCCTTCCCTTCCTCAGGGCAAGCACTGGCAGGAAAGAGGTGGGGAGAACGAACAGAGGGCAATCCACCCTCAAGCCTGGCTGTGAACTGAATAGAATCTGGAGTCCTGTGTTCCAGGATGCCATGAATGTCCTAGACTTTGCACATCAGCCCCCCCCCCCACCATTTCACACATTTTTATTCTTTTCACCGAAGTGATTGGACTGTGCTATTGTGTTTCAAGACTTTTCAGATGAGAAAGCCCACAAATCAGAGAAAATCCTGTCAGATGTTGTGCTGAAATTTCTGGTTCACAAAGTTTCATCACCAGCTCTAGAAACCAAAATAGGACCTGCCTCCAGCAAAGTTATGAAGCCAATCAAGTCTGCTTTCCAAGCCTCTTCCCCCTCTCCCTCTTTCTGGGGCATAGCTTTCTTAGCTTTCCTTAACATTTTGACCCACAGCTTCCAGCACCACTGGCTGGCTGGAACGGGTGTGTGAGGTCAGTCACTGGGCTCCCCCTTGATGTTGAACTTGGGGTGCTGCATGTAAACTTCATTCTATTCATCAAAGGATGTTTTGCTCCACGGAGGATGTGGTAGAAGAAAACTGAGGGGCAGAGAGGTTCATATCACCATGAGAATTCACAACATGCAATGAGTATTCTTTCTTTCAACAGCGGGGAAGGTTTTGAGAACCTTTGCTGCAGGCAGACCAATGTGACACTGGAACATTTAGCTAATAACAGAGGGCCAATTCCTCGCTTGATTCTTTTTTTGTTTGTTTTTGTTTGTTTGTTTGTTTTTTATATTTTTCTGAAGCTGGAAACCGGGAGAGACAGTCAGACAGACTCCCGCGTGCGCCCAACCGGGATCCACCCGGCACGCCCACCAGAGGCGACGTTCTGCCCACCAGGGGGCGATGCTCTGCCCCTCTGGGGCGTCACTCTGCCGTGACCAGAGCCACTCTAGCGCCTGGGGCAGAGGCCAAGGAGCCATCCCCAGTGCCTGGGCCATCTTTGCTCCAATGGAGCCTTGGCTGCAGGAGGGGAAGAGAGAGACAAAGAGGAAGGGGGGGGGGGAGGTGGAGAAGCAAATGGGCGCTTCTCCTATGTGCCCTGGCCGGGAATCAAACCCGGGTCCCCCACACGCCAGGCCAGCGCTCTACTGCTGAGCCAACCGGCCAGGGCCCCTCGCTTGATTCTTGAGTTTAGTGTCAGATGGGCCCAGGGAACTGTTTCTTTTCAGACTTTCAGTTTCCACCTCTGCAATGCAGGGCTGGTTCCTGCTGCAGGGCGAGAGGCTTTTAGCAGGAGATGCTCATTCTAGTCTTTGCGACTCCAAAGCAGCAGCGCATGACAAGAGGGGGAGCCTGGGGACCGCCCAGAGCGGTGGGCAAATTTCTGTCCATTTCCTGCATATCCTGCTTGCAACCCCACCATCTAAGTGGTTTAAGAGAAAGTGACCCAGGAATGGTACTGTCCCCAGAATGATCGGTGGAAAAACAGGTGGCCCAGCGCGCAGTCCTGGGCTTCCTCCTCCGTGCCCTGTGCCAACCTGAGACTCTGTCCAGTGCTCATGGTCGCAGAAAGCCAGTGAGCTGTTTGTCATCCTTACAACCCCTTGAGCCCGCGAGTCTTCTTTGTCCCCTCCAGACACTTTTAATACTTCCAGCCACTTTCAAGGTCTAGCCTCTCCCACTCCAGGCTGGCTGTCCTACAATTCACACTGCAAGCCTAGAATTTTTCTCCTTTTGGCACTGCTAAGGGGAGAGGTGTTGAAAGGAAGCCAGAGCAGATGGGAATGGGATTCCATTACTTTGTAAATATCTGAATGGCATTTCTTTTTAATGTGATATGAGAGTTTTAGCACGTTTAAAAATTTTCCTACCCTAATCATAAGGCCCGTTTTTTACCAAAGGCACAGACATCTCCCTGGTAGCTGGCAAAGTTCTCGCTCTGGGGTCGGTTTCTGCGTGAGAATTCCATCCTGGGCGCTGTTTTAGGTCTGTTAGTAACTGGCTTAGCACTTGCCAGTTTCCCTCCCTGGGTAATGACAGAGACACTAACACAATAGCAAAGCTGTTAATCCCAAACATGTGACTAATAAGGCAAGCTGCCCTGCTAGTTTGGGGGAGGATGGGAAGACATATGTGGAAATGCTAATATGCGAGCTCATTCATATCATTCTAATATCCACGGATTTGCAGATAATGAGGAATGTCCTGCTTTTCTAAGAATATCACTGCATTTAATCACCTTAGAGCTTCTTCACTGAATGAGTGCCATCAACTGATGTTTGGTATTTGGGAGGTGGTGAAGGTAAAGGGTAAATGTGGATGAGCTCACTCCACGGCATCCAAAAGATTCCTGTGGGACTCAACGTTCCTCGTCGTTCTTTGGCATGCTTCTCTGTGTAATTCATCGATCCTTTGAACACATGGTTGACTCCGTAGCTATTTACTTGTGAAAAGAAAATCAATAAGTGTGCGAATAAAAACAAACCCCTCTCAATCTGGGCTTTAGTTGCAAAACAAAAGCAAAATGAAAAAGGCTGGCTATTGTCTAATTTGGTCCAAATGTAGTTTTGGAAGCACAAAGTGGCCAAGTTCAAGTCTGAGAAGGTGGAAGAAAGGAGAGGTCGTAGAATCGGATTCTTTCCTTTCTTCACAGAACAGGTGCTCCCAGCTGTGGAGGAGCCACACAAACTTCAACTTTGATTTGGAAATAAAAATTTTACTGTGGACAACTGATTTAATCTTTACATAGCTTCACTCCTAACTCAGAATATCCTTGTCTTGGACATGCTTGAAATTTAGAAGAACTACCCATATGATAGTTTTGGTCGTGACAGAGGTGTAACCTCTAATCAACTAATACATCTTGCTTGATATGCTGTTCTGGTAAGCCATGAGTAATTCCCCAACTTAGCCATAACTCAGAAAACTTTGGGAGTTTTAAAATAACATCACAGTCTGAGTCTACCTCTGTAGACTTGGTTTTAATTAGTTTAGTGAAGGCTCCTGAGAACTATAGTTTCCAAAGCTTTTCAAGTGGTTCTGGTGCTCAACCACGTTTAAGAAGACTTTCTGCTTTCCACACTTTGAGATTTCACAGATGGATTAAATCATAAGAAAAAAAAATCCAAGTAAGGAAAAAGGAACTGTATGCTATCAGCTCTGTTTTGTTAAGAAAAGAGCAAATTAACATCAAGGAAAAAAATTGGAAGGATAGATTTTTAAACATATTTAACATTAGAAAAACTCATTATGTTGCCACACCCATGTTCATAGCAGCATTATTCACAAAAGGTGCTAAAAGATGAAAGTAACCCAAGTATCCATTGACAAATCAATGGATAAATAAAATGTCACACCAGCACACATGCACGCGTGCGTGCACGCGCGCGCACACACACACACACACTCACACACATACACACACATATATATTGGAATATTATTCAGCTTTAAAGAGGAAGAAAATTCTGACACATGACAATATGGCGAAACTTGAAGACATAATGCTAAGTGAAATAAGCTAGTCACAAAGGACAAATATTATTTTATTTTATTTACATGATATTCCTAGAGTAGCCAACTCAGAAAGAAGAGTAATGGATTCCAGGGTTTGGGAGTTGAGGGGGTGGGGAGTTATTATTTAATGGGTACAAAGCTTGGGAAGGTAAAAGTTCTGGAAATGGGTGGTGGTGTTGACTGCATGGCAATATGGATGTACTTATTGCTACTGAACTGTGCAGTTAAAATGATTAGAATGGTCAATTTTATGTCATATATATTTTTTACTCTAATTAAAAAGAAAACATAAAGTTTTCTGTGGTTCTTTTTCTCATTTTGTTAGGTAAATTGTCATGCCTAGAGGCCTAGAGCATGATGTACCCCAAAAGTTTTCAAAAAACCAGAGTTTTGGCCAAGATTTGTACGAGTAGCAACAACAGAGCCACATAGAAAGGAAAGCAAAGCAATTTGATACCTGCAGGAAGCCATTTACAGCTGAGATGTTCTGTGAGACAGAGTTAATTGCTGGTGAAATGACAGGATTACACGAAGAGCAGTATTGTTCTTTATTATAGTAGCTGTTTCTTATTAATATGTTTGATATACATATATATGTACATACACAGACATATGAAATGGAGGTTTATGGTGACTGTAAGCAAATTTTTCAAATTCAGATTAATTTGTTCTTGGCGACACAGACCCTGGTAGCCTACAAGGTGGGACCTGTAGCTGGAATTTGCAATCATGGAATTTTCGTCCTGCATTAAGAATCTCTGTGGGTGATAATAGAGCACTAAAATAGCTAGCATTGCATTGATGTTTCTCACTCTCTACATTTGTTTAATGCCTGTGCCAGAAACACATACTTAACTTGTCTTGGTAGATTTTTGTAATGTGTCTTTCAAATGGAAAAACTGTATTAAAGCATTCCAATTTTATCAAGTAGCAAAAACACCCAGGCTGTTGGCCAGAATTTGCATGTTTGTTACTGCATTCCATACCCAGATATCTCAGGGCTGGAGAATAATAACAATTTTCTAAAATGTTATTAGATCCATAATTCTGGCAGCAGGTTCATTCACTTAGCCATTTTCATTAAAGCAATAATTATTGGCATGTAATCTTAGGAACCATTATGTATAGGGGTAATCAAATCCAGGTGAAATAAAAGACTAAGTACCTACTATGTGTAATGTTCTATAATTTCTAACCTTTGTCTAGTACGTATTTCAGAATTATGAAAGGGATCTTCATTGTTGCCGTTGATTCTGACAGAACCCTGTGAAGAGGTTAACAGGTTAATAAACAAGGAATATGAGGCTAAGAAAGATGAAATTATTTGCTCAAGATCTGGAAGTTAGTATGTGGTATAGTCAGAAATAAGATCCAGGTTTCCTAGTCTTCTCTGTGTTTCCTAGTCTACTCATTGTTGGTGTTTCTCTGAAATTATTCTTTATTATTCCTCTGAGTAACTTGTGGTGCCAATATGTTTGTTTATTTATTTATCTTTTTGGAAAGCACTGCAATCTCACTATTCAACATGGCATATGATTCTGATCATCTTATTTTTATAAGATTCACTAACTTGCTACACCATTCAATTCTTCACTCTCCCTTTACCAATGACAGCTTTGCATGGTTGTTTCTTAGTTCTGCCATTGACTAGACAGGAACTGTTGAACAAGGCATTACACCACCATAGGCCTTAGTTTTCTACAAATTAGAAATTGTAATGCCTTTTCTGAGCTGCTCAGAAGGCTGAGCCTAATGACAAATATGTGAAGAATTTGAAAATAATTAAACTCCTTGTTAACATAATTATTGCCAAGTCTTTTTAGAATTTCTACTAACATTAAATATAAGAGGTGGGTAAGAAACTTCCCAATGACTTCCCTGGGTCAAAAAGATTTTGACTTTGTGTGTCTGTGTCGGTGGAGATTATAGATGGAAATAAAGAAAAAGATAGGATATTACCTTTCATTTCAGGGATCTGTTGACCTTAGAACATATGCTGGGTCTCAAGTCTCTAAGGTCTACTAGTTACCCAGTTTTGTAAATTCTGGGCACCAGAATAAAACAGAATTTCTTCATTTCTGGCATGTGCAGAAAAACAGAAATACCTGAACTGATAGCTTAATATGGACCTCAGTGAAGATGAAAATAAAATCATCTGAGAATAATTAAATAATAGTGATAAGAACAATACACAAATATTTATATGAAATGAACTAAAAAGGATTCTGATTCCAATTTCCATTTCCTGCTCATTAAGGAAATAGTGACAACCTTTAAGGAATGTGACTACAGGAACAATCTTCTAGCCTTTTCTCCATGTCCCAGGTCTTATTGTTTCAAATCTTTAGCAATAAGATGGCTGTTTTTTTACTACAAGTCTCTTACTAATCACAAAAAAATAATAGCCTATCTGAACTTTCAACCTTTTAAAGAACTAAAACTTTGCCAATATACACCTATGAAAAATTGTACTTCCTTCCAACATGCTCTGCAAATATGATAGCTTGCTTACATGTTAATAAAAATGGCGGCATGACACTTCAGCTCTATGTCTCTTAAACACTTACTTTTTTTTTAGACAACTTTAACAGGGTGACATTGATCAATAAGAGTACATAGGTTTCAGGTGAACATTTCTATAGCATTTGAACTGTTGATTATGTTGTATACCCATCACCCAAAGTCAAATTATTTTTCATCACCTTATATTTGTCCTTCTTTACACTTTTACCCCACCCCCTCCTCACTCCCCATTCACTCTTTAAATCTTCATTTTTCCCACTTTATTTGGTGTCTTTTCTGCTGTGTGGTATTGGGAGGAACATTTTTAAGTCTTTCTTCGTGGAAAGAATTACTTGTTGCTTGAAAGTACCAGCTGAGAAAGACCACCCACTGCGTTGTGCCTTATCACCTCCTGTGTTACACATTAAACTCCCCCTGGCACCCATCGCTCAGAAGTAGTGCAGGGACATCATGATTTAAATACCTTATGTTCAATATTGTGAAGTTTCTTCTATTTCTCTCAGGATAGATCAGAACCACAGAAAGCCCTTTAATAGCCTGGGCTTTCCTTGGCTGGAGAGTTAGAGGAAATACTGGTTAAGATTTTGCCTCTTGAATCTCCCTTCTTTCATAACTTAGTATGGAAAGAACATTCTCTCTGACCCAGATCTCCAAAGTGATGAGATTTGTCTCCAGTATTTGGATTATGAACAGGTTAATTATCTGCAACTTATTGCACTTGTCTTCGTGAAGGTCTATAGATGATAGGAGCACTGCATTTTCTCTGCCCAGCGGACCATGACAAAAGAGATGTTCAATAATTTATCCTTTCTGGTCACTTCCAAAGGATTCTTTCAGAAAGAAACAAGTCTTAAACATTGTCTCCCTCAAAAACATTTCAAGATTGTATAATTTGACCTCTGGGTCTGATACCAAGATTGTGTAACTCTAGGATCAGCAGTCATGAGCAGTCTCCCACACATTTGTTTTCCAGAACAGAATGATCTGCAGTGTGATGGGCAGTCCCACACTCCACTGGCTGGGTCCTTCCTCCAGTTGGCTCATAACCATTCTCTTAGGGAGGAAGGGTCAAAGTATAAAGAAGTTTGACACTTCTGTGATGTCCTATCTATATATCCTTGCATCCTCAGAGGTGTATGCCAGAGGCTCAGGGAAACAGAAAACAATCTAAAATGGGAAAAAATATGATTGTGAGTAAGTGAAATATGATCTAGGCCCTCAGTGAGCTGTTATGCAGCCACGCAGAAAGTTATCACAATGACTGGTCATCACTGCTCTGGGGCTGTCGATGTCTAGGATTGTGAGACCATGATTAGGCTATGATAGAGAGACTTAATGGTGGACCCAATCAATGCCTGCCACGGATCAGGTCATTTCTTAGAGTTTTAGTACTTGCTACCATAGTAAAAAATGAGCTGACAGGTTCAAGTGACTTTAAAACTAGATTTCAGAGGCCTATAATATGAATTGACTCTTTTTTGCAGAAAAGTGTTCATGGAATGTTCCTTTGGGGAGGGAGCAGGAAGAGGTAAGTGCTACAGATACCTGTAGATAGAGCAACCAGATATCCTGTGTTTTCATGGGCACTTGAGGATCACACTGGTTGCTCTGACTCAACAATGTTTTCTCTTCAGTTTGGAAAAGTGTCCCAGTTTGATAGATGAATTACATGGTCACCCTAGCTATGGGATACTTGAATTTTATTCTTCAAAAGGACTAGATTTGTTGACTTTGCATGTGGTGGTCAGGTGAATAGTGTGTTTGCTTATGAGGATTTGTAAGTGGAACCCTCTGTTAAGAAGCACTGATACAAAATTTAAAAGAGAGATAATTCTTATCCAGTTAATTAAACCAAAATGTACAAAGCCTAAGAGAATGTATGCCAATATTTCTGAGACAAAATTTTCTCCTCACCTTTTCCTTCTATAACATTAGCATGGAGCCAGGGAATTCTGATCGAGGAGACAGTTGAAGAGCCATTCATCACCCATTATCTGTAGACCAGGAGCAATACAGGGGTGGGCAAAAGTAGGTTTACAGTTGTTCATATGAAAAATAATGCACTAGTAAATCATAATACAAGAATAAACTGTGTTTTGCATACTCACAACTGTAAACCTCTTTTGAACACCCTTTGTAATAAATGTTAAAAGTAAACGAGTAGAAGTGATAACACAGCAGATGTGTGGAACAAGGAATTCCATTGCTTGAATACCCAAATCCATAACTGTTAAACCCATGATATTTCTAGTCAAATTAACAAAAGAAATGCCTTTTGGTACCATATGCAATCTTTTACCCCTACACCCCACCAGAACTCTCACTGTGCAAATACAGAAAGGTCTTTAACAAAACTTTTCTCTTCGTCCAGTTCTGTTCATTTCTGAAGATACTGAATCAGCTGAGAGTCCTTATTTCCAAACAAAGTAAGTTGATACATCATCAGTTTTTATCATTGGACACAATTCTCTATTTTATTGGTTACTGCACTGATATTAAGTAAATAACAAATTAGTATTATTAACAAAAAGAATCAAATTTCCAAATAAAATATACAATTTTTTAATGACTGACTCTGAAAAAATATTTTAGGGAAAAGAGAGTTGAATGTCATACAGCAAGAGATTTAATTGGATACAATGATGTTAAAAAAAAGTTATATTAACTTTAGATTAAACAGACATGAGGTATTCAATTAAAATGATTTCTGAGGTCTTAAAACCATCATGTTCTGTGGTTAATACAGTATATGTATATTTGATTGAAATATTAAGCAGAGGGAAATAAATAACAGAGTTTTAAATATATATATATTCTCATTAGTAGTGCAGGGCTGAAGTAACAAAGAAGTCTTATAAAAATATGGCTTGCTTCTAAGAGATGAATAATATTATTTACAGAACTCTTTTGGGCAAGCTAGGATATTCTCATTTGCATATGTAGCCTGACTGGCGAATTATGACCCAGAATTTCAGGTCATTCTTCTCTAAATTTGAGCCCAGAAATACAAGGTGCTTTGTGGGCCAACCTCCTTTCTTTTGCTTTTTTCTCTCATTTTCTTTACCATGTAGTCTGGACTTGGGGGTAGGATGGGACATCTGAATGAAGTAAAGATTGCATTTCCATCATGTTAAAACAACTAGATAAAAAGCAAAAGAATTCGTCAGACTTTGATGTCATGTAGGGTTAAAATAATTTTCTTTAAATCTTGTCTGATTGATTGGATTTAATCTACCAGTTCAATCAAGGTTCATCTCTGACTTCTTAGGTGAAGACCGTGAAGACCACAACTAAACGTGGGTTAGCATTAGGGAGAGAAAAATCAATGGTTCAGCTCAAGAGGAGCAGAAGGCAGAAGTTGTAATCATTTTTTAGTTGTAAACTTTTCAATAAATAAGCCACAAATCTCTAAATAATATGCAAATATACATGACTTTAAATATCCTCCTCTGACAGTAAGCAGCTGTCTGACTGTAAGCAAGCCCATGTGATCTCTTCAATCTTTGTTGACCTAATCCTCAAAAGAAGGGCATCCTTGCACTTGTCATTCAACCAATATTGTCTGATTCCTTACTGTGTGTCAGCAACTGGGAGAGGCCCTAGGAATTCAATGGTGAACAAAAAATAGGCACAGCCTTATCAATATGGAGCAACCCTTCTAAAGGGAAATATGGCCTGACTAGGCAGTGGCACAGTGGAGAGAGTGTTGGACTTTAAATCACAGTGGAGAGAGTGTTGGACACAGAGGACCTAGGTTTGAAACCCCGAGGTCGCTAGCTTGAGTGCAGGCTCATCCAGCTTGAGTAAGGTCTTATCCGGCTTGAGCGCAAGCTCACCAGCTTGAGCGCGGGATCATAGACATGACCCCATAGTTGCTGGCTTGAGCCCAAAGGTCACTGGCTTGAAACCAAAGGTCACTAGCTTGAGCCAAGGTTGCTGGCTTGAGCAAAGGGTCACTTGCTCTGCTGTTTTCCCCTGGTTAAGGCACATATGAGCAAACAATCAATGAACAACTAAGGAGACTAAGGAGCTGCAATGAAGAATTGATGCTTCTCATCTCTCTCTCTTCCTGTCTGTCTGTCCCTATCTGTCCCTCTTTATGTCTCTCTCTCTCTCTATCTCTGTCACACACACAAAAAAACAACTAAAGGGAAATATGATTGACTATGAAATAATCACACAAGCAATGTAAAACTGAAACCCTTTGTGCAACTGCTGTGAGAGTCTATAATGAAGGAGTAACCTAGCCAAGGAGGTAAAAAAGAGCAGTTGAAGAGAGAAAAGTTCTGCTAGGTGAAGTGGAGGAGGAAAAAACAATTGCAAAATAGAAAATAGTATGTGCAAAGGCCCAGTGATGGGAGGAAGCAAGATAAATATAAGGGACTGAAAACAGGCCACTGTGGCTAAAACAGGCCACTGTGGCTAAAGACAGAGAGCAAAGCTGAGAAGAGTGGAGATAAGGCTGGGAAGGTCAAGTAAGGGTCAAACCATACATAGTTTTGAGAATCATGTTACACAGTTTTAGTGCCATTGTAAGGTCATTGAGCAGTTTTAAACAAAAGAGTGAAGTGACCAGAATTGAAAAGTTTTGTGCCACACAAATTCTTCTTCAAAACTGGAGACTCCGTTACCCCAGCTGCTGAGAAGAGAGCCCTCAGCTATCAAATCCCTTTGAAAATTTTCTGAACTGCAGAGCCCTGGTGCCCAAGGTCATGCTCCTTTCCAGGGCTCACGTCATGATTAGTGCAGAGGTATAAAAGTCTGGCCTGCTTCTCTCACCTTGAGAGAGCTCTGAGGGTCATTCTACTTTCAGAAATCCCCACAGAGTTGGTAGAGGCTTCAGTTGAAACGTTAGTTGAAACTTGCAGCTTAACTACTTCCATTGCCCAAGCTTACTTCTCTTCTTCTCCACAAGAAAGATTACTTAACTTCTTGAGTTCTAGTCTCCATCACGAGTTGTTTCCTTAGAAACCCAACCTGTGACTGTCTGAAAGGCACATGGAGAATGAACTGGAGAGTCGGTGGTGGTAGAAGTGGTGGCCCAAATATATAATGGATATAGTTGGGTCTAAGATGACGGAGAGTGACATAGGGAGAGTGGGCATATTTAGAAGATGTTTAGGAAATAAAAAATAATGAAATTTGGTGACAAAGTGGATATGGGGAAGAGTAACAGTGGAGAGTTAGAAGTCAAGACAAGTCCTTGGCCTCTGGTATGCACAGCTAGGAACACTCAAATGAGTGAGATATGGAGAAAAGAGAAAAGTTTCCTCTCCTGGTACTTGTTGAATTGAGACATTAAAGTAAAATTTTGGTATATGTTTTTGTAATGAGAGAGAAACAGAGAGAGAGAGAGAGAGAGAGAGAGAGAGAGAGAGACCAATAGAGACAGACATACAGGAAGGGAGAGAGATGAGAAGCATCAATTCTTCATGTTGCGGCTTTTTGTTGTTCATTGATTGCTTTCTCATGTGTGCCTTGCCCTGGGGGCTCCAGCAAAGTGAGTGACTCCTTACTCGAGCCAGCAACCTTCGGCTCAAGCTAGCAACCTTGTGCTTCAAATCAGTGACCTTTGGGCTCAAGTGAGTGACCATGGGGTCATGTCTATGATCCCATGCTCAAGCCAGCAACCCCGCGTTCAAGCTGTAGGAGCCTTCTCTCAAGCCGGCAACCTAGGCATTTCAAACTTGAGTCTTCAGCTCCGCAGGCTGATGTTCTATCCATTGCACCACTGCCTGCATCAAGCAGAGTTCTGAGAAAGGAAGGGCATTGTTTGTAGAATCCAGATCATTGGAATCTGGGTTCATACTGTAAAAGAAGCCATGGGCATAGTTAAAATTATTTGGGGAAAAGGATCAAACTGCAAAGAGAAAAGTGTTTAGGTCTGGATTGAGGGGGATTAATCTCAATCTCTCCCCAGTTCTGAGATTCTGTATTTCCACACCCTCTCACGAAGCAGATTTCATAGCCTTTTAGAAGTAACTACCTGTTTGAACATGAGAAGGAAATTAGGGCCTGCTCCCCAGGAGAAAAAAATTTATTTTTTTCATTTGTAGTTTGTGCACTATTTCTGGTGGTTCCACACACTTCTAAGGGTGTCACTAGACCACTTAATAATCCACAGTGTCCAGGTCACAACCTCATGATATGGAGAACGTCTCCACTTTTGTAATCCTACCATTTCTGCAGCACTTTATACAAACTGTGTTTTAAGGTTTTAAGGCTCTAGCTGATAGCCATCTTGATGGTCCAACGAGGGTTTTTAAGAAGCATCACATACCTGCCAACTCTGAACGTCCGTGTCATAGGCAGAGGTAGTACTTACATTTATCAGTGGGCATGCCCAGGGTCATCCTGGCTCAGAGGAAGAGTGGTGGGTTTGTGCCACAGAACAGGAATGGGCAGACTTATTCTGTGAAGGGCCAGATAGCAATCATGTCTACCTTCGTGAAACACATATGATCTCTGTCATATAGACTTCTTTCTTTAAAAAACCTCTTTCAAAATGTCAAAACTACTTTTAGCTCATGAGGCATCAACAGTCAGACTGTTGGCCACACTCTGATTTGCTGACTCCCTCCAGAGAAGACAATCAACTCTGCAGTCAGACCAATTTAAACACTTCTCCTGCCCCTGGGCAGCCTAGCTTTTGACCTTGGGGATGGACAGTCTAACCTTTGAAACCTCTGTTTTCACATCTGTGAAATATATAATAACATCCACCTTTAGGGGTCATTGTGAAGACAGTCGATATCCATCCTGTCACAATGAAGACGGCTCGTCCATGGGTGCAGTGTGAAAGACTACCTCGTTTCTAAGATTTTCTCTTTCATTAGAATCAGTTGATATAACAGATTATTTTTCCCTCCACGTTAAAGCTGGAGACATGCTTCTCTGTAACCATCTAGTTATCTGCTTATCTTGTCTGTCAATGGCAGGAGAGGCCAGCTCTTTGCAGATCCCACCCACAGCAGACTTGGGAGCAGGGGGGAACCCTGAACATGTCTCATGGCCATCATTCTTTGCTTCTGTGCTTTCTCCTGGTTGCTTCAGCCATTCCTAACTTACCATGTTGCTGCGTTTGCCAAAAAAAAGAATATACATGTCCCAAACCCCATTAGCCTCTCACTGACTGGCTCTAGTACTGGTTGCATGAAAGTTCCAGCCGTCAAGGCGGAATACTCCTCTCCAGCTACCTACATAAAGATGCCTATTTACACAGATCTCAGTACAATGACTGCAGCTCAGCCCATCTCAGGTCACATGGAATCTTCCCAACTTCTTCTGTACATGGTCTCAGGAACCCCAAATCTCATCCCTCTTTTCTATCCCAAGGGGGATGGTCTTAATAAGCAAGGTGATCAACTTTTTTACAATGAAAAGGAGGACAAAAATAAATTGAAGATAACAATATCATAAATAAAAGAAACATTTTATTCATTGCAATAATACACTATAATATGATAAATGATGATAAAACATTTGTAATATTTTATATTGTATTTATGCTTACATGTCTATTAATTTTTAATAATAATTATAAGAAAAAAGTACTCACTTAGATAATATTATGATTATTGAATGATTATTTTTGTCAATGTATCATCTTGTAACAATATATTGTAAATATCTGAACAAGAAATATCCTTCATATTGAATTTTACAGCAAGTACTGCAGCTAGAGGATCAACATTCAATCTCAATTTCTCACTTGTCCAAAAATCATTAGCAATTGAAAAAACTCTCTCAACTGCTGCATTAGTTCCATAGCAGCACAATGTAAACTGAACAAGAATAAATAAATTTTCACATGGAAAATGTTCATTTTTGAAATGGCTGAATATTTCCACCCATCTTTTATCAATTTTGACGTGTTCATTTTCTCATTGTATTAATTTTACAAAATTTAAATATACATTCAGTCTTCTAATTTCTTCAAAGAGACAATTGTCGTATATTTTGATATCTGACATTTCTTCAGACAAAAACTGAAGATAAGATTCAATATCTGTCCAATATACTTGCGATGAAGTAAAATAACACCATTGAAAACTGTTATTTCCCAGGATGTTTGTTTCAGACTATTCTCCAATATATTGAAAACATGTCTGGTAAAAATTCTGCACTTCTTTGATAAACATTTCTGTTATACCCGGATCTTATTCCTCTAAGTCTGACAATTTTTTTTATAATTAAAGGAAGAAATTTTTCTTCAAAACGAGATTTATATTGAAGGATAAAGTCATTTAAAATAAGACTAACTTCTGTAGCTGAAATGTGTTCTTCAATCTTTTGAATCGTTTTGTGAAAAATAGATGCTTGATTATGTACAAAATACATTAATATCTCAGATATTTTATTATTGAAAAACAATTCAAGGATTTTAGGACATTTATTTAAACTTAAAAAATATAAACGGAGAAGCTCAAATAATTGTAGAACACGCTCTATAGCAGGTGTTAGAGGAAGCCATCTAACTCTGAATATCCTAAAAGTTTTTTGTATTCAATATTAGCTTCTTCACAAAATTGTTTTAAAGTAGCAACATGAATGGTAAAACTACTAAAATGCAAATATATTGTAGTGATTATTACTTCTACATCAATTGGCATGGCACAAGATGCTGTGTTGATTGCAAATATGTGCATTACAACCTATTCTTAGCATTTTCTTTTGGAGTAACTGTTGTAATTTTACATACACATTATTCACCTTTTTGCGTCTTCACCCACCAAAATTTATATTTGTATTATCAGCCATTAGTGCAACAACTTTGGATTTCAAATTGTTTTCATTTATTACTCTGTAGAGATGGTTTGATGAAATTTTAGAAGTTTTACCCTCAATGGATTCTAAATTTAAAATTTTTACTTGAATGCCCTTGGTAACATTAAAATATCTTACTATTATTGGATACAATTTAATTGCATTATAATTTGATGCATCAGATAAAATCATTACAAATGCTGCAGTTTCCAAGTCCTCTGTAAGTATTTTGTCACAGTAATTTTTAAATACTGATTTCAAAATAGCCTCACGTTTTGTCCTGGCACATGAAAATTTTGCATTGTGAAAAATTTTCAGTAATTTAGTTGTACAATCCATTCTATGAAAATTTTGATTGTGAATTATGGTATAAAATGCAAATGTTTCCTCCATCACAGCCAACTGTTTTTCATCTTCAGAATAATTTAAAGTTTTAAAAAACTTGTTACTTTACATCTGGAAGCTGATACATCTAATGATTGCTTATATTTGTTGGTGGTCAAGTGTTTCATTATTGCTGCTCTGCCCCCAACAGCAATACAAAATTCTCTGCTGCAAATATTGCAGAAAACAATTGTATCTTTCTTTGATATGAGGAATGGAAATTCCTTTTTCAATTTATCGTTGAAATGGCATTTTTTATTGTTTGAAAATATCATCTCCCACTTAGTTGGCTGCCTATTTGTTTTGTTGACAGTTTCTTTTGCTGTGCAGAAGCTTCTTAGTCTGATGTAGTCCCATTCATTTATCTTTGCCTCTATTTCCCTTGCCTTTGGAGTCAAATTCATAAAATGTCCTTTATGGTCAAGGTCCATGAGTTTAGTACCTATGTTTTCTTCTATGTAATTTATTGTTTCATATCTTATGTTTAGTTCTTTGATTCATTTTGAATTAATTTTTGAGCAAGGAGATAAACTATAGTCAAGTTTCATTCTTTTGCATGTGGCTTTCCAATTTTCCCAGCACCATTTATTGAAGAGGCTTTCCTTTCTCCATTGTGTGTTTTTGGCTCCTTTATCAAAGTTGATTTGACCATATGTATGTCATTTTCAACCAACAACTAAGATAAGGGACTAATATCCAAAATATATAAAGAACTCACAAAACTTAGCAACAAACAAACAATCCAAAAAAAGTGGGAAGAGGACATGAACAGACACTTCTCTCAGGAAGAAATACAAGTGGCCAACAGATATAGAAAAAAATGCTCATCATCACTATTTGAGAAATGCAAAATCAAAACTACAGTGAGATACTACCTCACATCTGTTAGATTAGCTATTATCAACAAAACAGGTAATAACAAGTGTTGGAGATGCTGTGGAGAAAAAAGAACCCTCATTCACTGTTGATGGGAATGTAAATTAGTGCAACTGTTATGAAAGAAAGTATGTTGGTTCCTCAAAAAATTAAGAATAGAACTACCATATGATCCAGCAATCCCTCTACTGGGTATACACCCACACAACTTGAAAACATGGGTATGTACAGACACATGCAGCCCCGTGTTCATTGCAGCATTGTTCACAGTGGCCAAGACATGGAAACAGCCAAAATGCCCTTCAATAGAGGATTGGATAAAGAAGATGTGGTACATATATACAATGGAATACAACTTAGCCATTAAGAAATGATGACATAGTATCATTTATGACAACATGGATGGACCTTGATAACATTATACTGAGTGAAATAAAGAAATCAGAGAAAGCTAAGATCTGTACAATTCCATACATAGGTGGGGTACAAAGTTGACACTCATGAACATAGACAGGGGTGCAGTGGTTATCAGGGGGAAGGGAGGGATGAAAAGGGAAGGGGATGGGGAAGAGGAGGGGCTTAAAGAGAAACAAAATATAGGGCAACAGAAGATGATTTGACTTTGGGTGGTGGGTATACAACATAATCGGCTGTCCAAACAATGAGGTGATGTTTTCTCTAAATCTATGTACTCTGATTGACCAATGTCACCCTGTTAAATTTAATTGTCTAAATAAAAAAAAAAATAAAAATAAAAAAAGAAATGGTATTTTTTATTTTTTTATTTTTCCATCCCTTAAATGAAATTAAAAATTAAAAATAAAATATAGAGCTACATGAATGATGTAAGCACATTTGAAACTAAAAACATTACATCATAGTAGGTAAATTTCCCGGGAGCTAAATTAACAAAACTAAATATCAAACAAAAAACCTACTTTGGAGTGATCTTTGGGTGTATTTATCATTTTCTAATTTATAAACGTCTTTCTTATGCAACTATTTAATCAAATTGCATTATTAATAGATATAGTTTGAGGTTAGATTTCCACTTTAACACTCAAATTTCTGGAAAATACTTGAAAATAAAATTATATGTATAAATTATTAAATAGATAATGAATTCATAAAACATGAATTGTGTTTACCTGTCTGTGATTGAATATTCACTGAGAAAGAAATAATCGTGCATCTACAATGTTGTATGTGTCATGTAGTGTTTCAGTAAGAAGTACACAAAGCCATTTGCATGCTCCATATATTGCGTGCTCTCTCAAGGTCTCCCATACGGAGTACATGCCTCTCATAATCGCATCTCATAGCACTGTACTGATCCTTGACGTATCATCATGTCAAATACAAATATGTCATATCACACACAATGGATCAACTCTGCATTGATCGAATACAGACATTTACAGATTAGTTTTCCAATATCAAAAATGAGGACATCTAGGAGGACACTTTTTGAGGGAGGATGGAACTTATAAAAGAAAGACTATCCTCCCTAAAGGAGGATGATTGGTCACCTTATAATAAGCCATACAGACCTTTTTTCCCTTCTGGGGAAGCTTCTGTCCCCTTCCTCCCTTCTCCATCAACAAATTCTACTATATGTCCTCCCACTTTACTAAGCTACAAATAGTACTCATATATTAGCTGCTCTGTCTGCTCTTTTAGATTTAGATAATATGGAGCAAAATCCAGAATTGCATACTCTTTGGAAAGGCAAATCATCCCAATGACTTCTGTAAATTCCTAGACATAAGGAAAGCAGATTTTTATTCTTGGACTTGTTTAAGTCTGTGGGATCTTCCCTCTGCATGCATGTCCTCAATAAAATTGTGAAACTTTTACACACAAGCCCAAGCACACTCCCAGAAAGTATTTGTTTCTAAAAGATGTAAATGAAGGTTTGGAGGAATTGTAAAAGAGTTTGCATTGCAAAAAAGGAGCACAATTTAAAATTATTATTTATGTATTACATACTCTCAGTCTCAAAATGTGCTTTGGCCCATTCCCATATAGAAATTTTATGTTATTTTAATCTCAAGAAGAACTCAGGCTCTTGACACACCCTCTTCCCTCTACTGTGCTCTAGCATCTATTCCCTACTCTTCCCTTCCTCTCAGGAATAATCAAGTTTCCGGTGTCTCCCTGCCAAGCACTGTAAGGCTCTCCTGAACTCTTTCATGTCTTCTCAGCACTGCCCTCGGGCCTTACCTTCTACCTCAAAAGGCTTAATCAGTTATTTTCCTAAAACAATGAGTAGTCCCTCTCTGGGAAGAGAGGTTATTCTGATAGCTAACGTTTTTTTTTAAATGTACTTTCTTACATATATTATCTGGCTGAATTACCTCCTAAATTTTAATTTCTAGCCATTAATACTTTAGCTCAAATCAGTTAATCAGATGAGCTTAAAAAAGAGCAAGAACCAAGAACAAAAGCGTATTTTGTTTGAGGAAAGAAGGCCAAAGAGAAAGCATGGAGGAAAAGTTTCCAGAGCTGAGGGGTATGGACAGTGGTGGCATTCAAATAATTTAAGACCTGGTTCTCTGCCCTAATGATCTTTTTACATATAAAAAAACCGATATACCGAAAGGTAGTTTATTATTTCATGCATTTAATACTTAACTAAGAACAATAAAAAGAGGTACACAGAACTAGATTATAAGAGTTTTAAAATATCAATAAAAATATTAAATAGTACCTGACAAAAAACAATAAACCTATTTAAGATATTTCCATATTGCTTCTTGATGAACGTCCTCACTTGCAATTTTTTTCACCTATGGACAGAATGAACATTATTATGGGTGTTTAGAATATGCTGTTGTGCAGATGAACATTTAAAAAAAGTAAGGAATGTAAATTTGTGATTTTCACATTGGGCAGCCACCCAGGTGCCCACTTAGAGAACCCTGATTACAAGCGCCATTTTACAACCGGTTTGCTGAACTCAAAAAATTAGGTATCAGTTCTGCCAAACCTGTGAGAACTGACTGAATCCCGCCACTGGGTATGAATCAGATGAAATTGAACAGGAAGTTGCTACTGGGGGCTGGTGGGGAAAGAGAGGCAGAACTATGTATGAGAGGATGGGAGAGTGAAGGGATTACACAAAGAAAAAACTATATACACAGACAATAATGAGAGATTGTATGAGGGAAAAGAGGTAGAGGAGGTAAAGGAGAGGAGAGGGGGATAGATGGTGATGGAGGGAGACTTGACTTGGGGTGGTGAGCGTACAATGCAATATACAAATGATGTATTGTAGCATTGTACATCTGAAACCTATATAATTTTATTAACCAATGTCACCCTAGTAAAGTCAATATAATTTTTTTTAAAAAGGGAATGTATCTCTTTTACCTGGCCAGGACCTTGTTTTAGGTGTTATGTACATGTGGTTAAATCCTCTGGTAGCACACACATGAGGACAGTGGGCCGGGGGAAGCCTCCTTTGATGTGGCAATAACTACAGAGAAAAATCCATGCCTCCCTCTGCACGAATCTCCTGATGTCACAGCTGCTCTGAAAGCCTGCTTTGGCTCTGCCCTGCATGGGCGTGGGGACACAGATGATGAAGGTTAGAACATAATTGATTACTGAGGCTGTAAATCCTATGACTCTAATGACGCACCATTGGGGCACCGGAGGCTGGGGGACAGGGCGGAGACCTTTTTGTTGTTGTTGTTTTCTCAAGTTTGTTTTGGAATTTTCCAATATTTCTCTCTATATATAACAATGAACATTAGCATTTTCATATGTCATGAAAGTTAAAGCAAGCAAGATGTGGGAAATTCAATTGCTGAAGAGCAGAGTTCTCTAATTGCACTCTTCAGAGATTTCCATTGCTTTTGGAAAATGTGCGCTGATGATGAGTTTAGTTATTGGTGGTGTTTCAATTCTAGTGATGACCTGGTATCCAATCCACTCTCCCATTCCAATGTATCTGTTTGGCCAGGGAAGTCCCCACTGGCTTCAAAGGGTACAGAGAGTAGAACAATGATGATTTTTTATCATCTTCCCTAGGTTTGTGTCATCGCTGCAGAAAAGTGAGTTGCTTTTGGGAAATTGATGCATTAAGAATTCTTCGAAAGAGCTAGGAGCTGGAGCTGGAACTGGAACTTTTACTGGAAGGAGTTTTTCATCGCTAAACACGGTGTCCAGTCAGTCAGTTCCCATCTGCTTTCTGAGACAGTGTTGACTGTAATTAATATGTAAACTATTACAGCTTTGCAAGACCCTCCCAGCACTAAGCCACACACACTGTTTAGCATCTTGGCTCAAAGCAAAACTCAAATTCACCCTTACCACAACCTCATGTAAAAACTTGTATCTTCTCTTTATTAGCCAGCAGAGTTTGGGGAAATGCTTATTTTTCCAAGTGTTAAGTTCCTTTGCTTAGACTGAAGATTTCCACAGACTGCAGTGCCTTTCACTGTGACCCAATAGATCATACTCCACGCAGGTCTTGGTGACTCAAGAATGTCACACCCAGGCATAGTAGATGGAATGTAGGAAAATACCTACAGGGCAGCCACACCCTTGCCAGTGACACAGGGCAATGACTGAATGACTAGGAAGACAAAAGTTCATTTATTGTCTTGAAGTTTTTCTCAAACATTCAGCAGAGAATCTGGAGTGAAGGTGAGAAATGAACTGAAGAAATGGGGACTGTGATGTCCAGTCAAGATCCCTAGCTGAGAGGTCCAGCAGAGCTCGTGGGCCTGATGCATGCAAATTGACCATTGACTAAGATGTCAGGAGGGCTTCAATTTTATGGAGCAATTGGCGTGATGCTAGATGGAAATCAATACCTGCAATCCAAATTTTGTATTTGTGTGTTGTCAGTTGAAGTTTGATGTCTGTTTCTCTTTCTTGAACTGATTTTCTTTCTGCAATCAGCATGATGAAAAACAAAATAATGCTTATAAATGAAGTCAGCATATAGTACTAGCTGAGCTGGAGGAAGTTGGCAGCTGCAGAAATGCTGTTTTTACTTTACATTAAGTGGCATTAATTACACTGCTATGTAACTAAGTATAACCACATGGTTGTGGATCAGGATTCTGCTCTGGTTTCAAGGGCACTGGGGTACAAGTGTGTGACTACCAAGTGGGGAGGCCAGGCTCTTTGGTCACCTCTCAGCAAATACTGGATCATTGAACCCCAGGACGTCATTCTAGTCAGAGGTTGTCAAGTACTTCCCCTGGGCCAAGAAGTAAACCAAGCTTGGAATAGCCCGGAGGCACGTGGTCTACCAGGTGAGCCAAAGCCATTTCCCCTCTGGCCCAAAGTGTGAGGTGTCTGAAATATGTCTAAGCCAGAAACCTTTTTTCTGCAGGTGTTAGAGCTGGGTTTATTCAAATTTTCAGATTTTCCCATTAAATCTAGTAGTTTTACAGACCAACGTGACATCCAACAAGAATGGCTGGTTTTTGGTTCCACTTGTGAATGAGGTGACAGAGGCTCTAGAAACTCCCAGCCAGGCAATGGGAACTTCTCAGCATATCCTTGCTAACAAGGACATCTTGACAAAGGAGAAGGAGCAGCACTTTAGCCCCCTTGCTGCCATTAACCAGTTATGAGGCCTTGGGCAAGAGAAACTGTTGACTCTCTGACTCTCCCCTGGGTCATTTGTAAAGTGAAGATAGCTTAACTGCTGATAAGTAAGACCCTGATTTAGAAGTCTAAGCTCTTCTAAGCTCAAAGATCTGGGTTTCAAGGCATACTTTTTGTGCGTTTCTAAGGGCAGAGACCTTTATTTCAGTATCCTGAGTACTTGGTACATGATAGAAATTTACTCATGTTGGATTGAATACATAAATAAGTATACCATATTTTTTGCTCCATAAAACACAGTTTTTTCCCTCCAAAAGTGGAGGGGAAAATGCCCGTGTGCCTTATGGAGCAAAAAATATAGTATTTTATTAAATATTTTAACATTTGGTTCAGAACATTTTTTTTCTTAATTTCCTCCTTAAAACCCTAGGTGTGTCTTATGGTCAGGTGTGTCTTATGGAGCGAAAAATACGGTAATTATAATGTTCAAGAAAAATACATTCTTGCAATAATCTAAAGTGTAGCTACTCAATCAACTTTACTTTTTTTTTGGTAAAGAATGAGATTCAGCAAGACAGTTCTACATACCAAGGGGCCCAGTCAAGGGCAGAGTTTTCAGAAGCAATGAGGAAAAAGACAGGTGGGGACACTCCTACCTTTCAATGAGCGTGGGAGCCTGAGAACACAGGAAAGTATGCAATCACTCCCAGAAAAGCCAGGCGGTCTTGTTTGTGCAGATGAGGGAAGACTTAAGGCTATCTGAAATAATAATTTTGTAGGTATGAACTTAGCTCCTCCCTCTTCAAAACTTTTAAACTTCTATAATATCAGAAGAAAGATGCATTAGTTTATTCCCAGACCAAAGGGAATTTTGTATGATTTGGGTACAAAACCAGCAAGCCTAGATGGAGACTCCTCCTCAATGTCCAGATGCAGCAAAGGTCCTTAAAGCTATGATCTGATCTGTGCCAGGAAGAGGAGATCTGGTCCCAGGCAGCACACAGGAGACCTGCCCATCATCTCAGGAGCTACACAGGGTCCAGAGAGGTCCAAGGCAGTAGGGTCTAGTCTGGAGAAATGAGCTTAAGCAGATGGAGAGAAAAGATCAAAGTGTATTTTACTCTGTTAATGATAGAAGTTCAGCTATTTAGGGGATGCATTGGGATGAATTGGGTTTTATCAACTTCTTACCACAACTCTATTTGCGGTTATGTGCTTCCTATGCTAATGGATATAGAAAGTCAAGATTGGTGTAGACAGGATTGTTGCATACACGTACAGCTTACCCTGACACCATGGCACCTAGTCTAGGAAGTGAATAGGGTTTAAAATCCAGCCTGGTCTCCATCATGAAACCCTGTGCTGGATATGTTGTTGCCAAGTGCTGTGGCTAAGCTACTCATTGTTGGAGCTGCATCTGCCCAGAGAAATTTTTTTTTTTTTTTTTTACTTTGTTAGGTCAGGGTGTTATGTGCTGATTATCCTCCATTTTCTCTTCCCCATTCATTGTTTTTCTTTGCATTGCTCTGTGTCCCACATGGTGCCTCCATACAATGTATCTAAACCTTTCTTACCTTCTGGCCTGCAGGGGTGGCTGACCAACTGGAACCACCAGTAGGAGATAGGAAAGGTGGGAGAAAAGAGAAGCCAAGTTATTTATTTTCCCCATCACTGCCGTTCTCCCTCCCCACTCCCACGCATCATGCTCCAACCCTGTCCCATCATGGCTCTGACAGTGGCTGTGGTCCTGCACAGCAGCTCCCGCTCTCACTGGGTTCCAACTTTAATTTTAAAAATTTATTGATTGATTTTAGAGGGAAAGATAAAGGAATGAAGGAAGAGAGAGAGAGAGGGCAGGGAGAGAGAGTGAGAAACATCTATTTGCTGTATTTACTTAGTTGTGCATTCACTAGTTGATTCCTGTATGTGCCCTGACCAGGGATCAAACCTGCAACCTTGGCATATCTGGTCAACACTGACCAATTGAGCTACTGGGTAACAATGACTTTCACTTTTGCTTGTCCCTGAGTGCTCATCAGCCCTTGTGGGTTCCCTTTTCCATGGCCACACCTCTGCAAATAGCCCTTTTACTAAATTCTGTTCAATTTAAACCTTTCAACTCTGTCATCTTTTTCTGGCTGGGATGCTGATTGATATAGATAGAGAACCTTTCTCTGATCTGCACAGTGGACAATATAGGCTAGCAGAGACCATGGTGCTTTGAAAACCAAGTCAAATATTTGCCAGTCACCTGGGGACCTCTGAGATTCTGAGAACTGGTGCGCTAATAGGATCCGGAGTGTTTATTAAATTATGCATCGCTGTTACTGCTTCCAGGCTCTGTGCACTCCGGCCTGGACCCAGCTCTCATCGCTCTCCTTGCTCCAGGCTGAATGCGTATCTTTGTGTGTGCTGTTCCACTTCCTGAAACCCACTTCCTCTCTTTGGAGTTGGTATGTGTTGAGGAAGAAGTTTTTGGATTTTTTTTGCTTTAAATCCCTCTACTGGCTATCTATCCCAAAAAGTTGAAAACATTAATACACAAAGACACATGCAGCCCCAGGTTCATTGCAGCATTGTTCACAGTGGCCAAGACATGGAAACAACCAAAGTGTCCCTCGATAGAGGATTGGACAAAGAAGACGTGGTACACATATACAATAGAATACTACTCAGCCATAAGAAATGATGACATAGTATCATTTATGATAACATGGTGGACCTTGAGAACATTATACTGAGTGAAATAAGTAAATTGGGAAAAGCTAAAAACTGTATGATTCCATACATAGGTGGGATACAAAACTGAAACTCATGGACATAAATAAGAGTGCAGTGGTTATTAGGGGGAGGGAAATGGGAGGGAGGGAGAGGGGAGGCTGGAGGAAGGGTGTAAAGAGGGACAAGTATAAGGTGACGGAAAATAATTTGAGTTTGGGTGATTGATCTACAATGTAATCAACTATTTAAACGATGTAGTATTTCTCAAGCTCCAGCAGTACTGGTGTCTGAAGTTCCCCCAAAGCTAAGTGCAACAGATTCAGGAGGCAGTTTCAACAGAACATACGAAGGACGTGAAAGTGCGCCCCTAATTTCCACAAGGGTAAACCAGAAACACGTGGAAAAACATCTTGCTCAGATGACTTGTTTATAAATCTTCTCTTTCCTCTCATGAATATATCCAGTCACCATAGCCTTTGTTCATTTGGAGTAGTCAATAACATCAGTCATCTACATAGGAGAAATAATTTTTAAATTGTACTTGAAATATTCTTTGACTTTCGGAGGACTTTCACTTTACTGTTGTACAATTGTTCTGGTTTTTGGTGCTTTAACAGATGAAAACTGTCCATATAGATAATTCAGCAAGTTAGCTATTCCATCTTCCAGCAAAACTAAAGTCCTTATCAGCTGTGAGAAGATAATTCAATTTGTCTTTAAACAGCCTTTTCAGAATGGCTCATAATATAGGTCAAAATTATTATTATTATTATTATTATTATTTATTTTTTCATTTTTCCAAAGCTGGAAATGGGGAGGCAGTCAGACAGACTCCCACATGCGCCCGACCGGGATCCACCCGGCATGCCCACCAGGGGGCGATGTTCTGCCCCTCTGGGGCGTTGCTCTGTTGCATCCAGAGCCATTCTAGCGCCTGAGGCAGAGGCCCCAGAGCCATCCCCAGCGCCCGGGCCATCTTTGCTCTAATGGAGCCTTGACTGCGGGAGGGGAAGAGAGAGACAGAATGGAAGAAGAGAGGGAGGGGTGGAGAAGCAGATGGGCGCTTCTCCTGTGTGCCCTGGCCGGGAATCGAACCTGGGACTCCTGCACGCCAGGCCGACGCTCTACCGCTGAGCCAACCGGCCAGGGCCTCAAAATTATTTTAAAATCTTAACTAGGACACTGTGGGAACCTTTATAAGAGATGTGCAACCATCCGCCATTCTGCAAACTGAAACTATTTTCTAAAGTTGTTTATATTTTTAACTAAAGTACTGAGTGTCTCACTCAAGTGGCAATAGGTGGTTAATCCTCTATAAAAGTTCTTGGATGGATTCTTTGTAAATGTGAATTATTAAGAAGAAAATGTTACAGGGTTTCTTAGAAATCAATACTTCGTTATGCAATAATTGGACCTGCAAGTTTAATGTTCTCCATAAGCCCCAGCAGAATGAAAGAGGTCACTGGGTGAGATGCTGCAAATGCTCCTTGCCTGACCTGGAAAATCTTCTAGAATTTGAGGCCTAGTAAAGTGCTGAGATGTCATTAAAATATTTTCACAAATACAACATTTATTATAGAAACCAAATTGCAGGAACATCTGTCTGGATGACACTTTGGCCCAAAGTTAGATCTAAACCTGGTAACAGTTATAATTGAAACTGTGGCTCCATTTTTCTCTCAAGATCTTTGATTTTTCCTCGCCTCACGGAGCAGTTTCTTTCTCAAAGCTGCAGCAGTTAATTTCTGTTTCCCTTAACCTTCCTGGGCAAACATCCCCGCTCCTCCAGCTTCCTACCAAGAAGTCATGGAAGGCAGGAAGGAAGGGAAGGAGCCCTCAAGGAGACAGAAGGTAGCTCAAAAATCACTCTTCCAAGAATTTCTGGGTCACTGTCTAACTGATACGCCCACTGGCAGGCCTGGACGGAGGGCTCTCTGACTTCACAGGCAGTTCTCATTCTGCATCCAGCCATGTGTGAAGACTCGAGGCATTGACTATGGAACCCAAAAAATGCAGCCAGCTCCACTTAAAAGCACTGCTCGGGCTGGGGAACTGTACCATAACAAAGTACCCCAAACAGTTGTTTTTCCATTATGATTCTCAGCCTGGCATTTATTATCATTTTTTATTACACACTTTTAAAGGCAATGGTCCATTTTACTTAGATCATTAATTTGCAAAAAATCATGAGATATGAGCAGAGATGGTATTTTTTTATGGGCCATGCTACACCTCGATAGGACCCCAAAGGAAATGAGGTGTGGGTCTCAGCACATTTTAGGAAGAGACCTTGGGACCACAAGCTCCATATTCTTCCAAAAATAGAAAAGACCAGAGTACTTTCACAGGAATAACACAGGTAGATGAATGGAGATGTGTGTGAATAACTGACATTCTGAATAAATGAACGGACAAATAAACAATAGGATGAAACTCTGACCAGCAGGGCACAGCCACAAGATCCTTGTATGTGGAGTTTGGAGATCTTGGGTCTACTTATGTGCAGTCACTCACCAGCTGGGTAACTGGTGTCAGTGAACTTCTCAGAATATACCTTGCCTTTGCATTTGTAAAATGGTAGTAATAATAACAGTAATACTTATTTCATAAAATTGGCAGAGCGTGGAGCCCCAAGGAGTAAGGGCTGTGGAAACTTAGTTTGAACCTGAACTTCTCTCCCTTGTTTGTTTGCTCTGTGAACCTAGACATCTTATCCCCTCTCCATGTGTGTTTCCTCATGTGTAAAATGGGACTAATATACTAAAATCCCAGGTACATAGGTGGGAATTAGATAAATTGACACACGTAAAATAACTAGAAGAGTATCTGGTATATAATCAGTTAGAGACATTACAATGCTACTTTGATTTAATAGTATGACATAGATATACTCTACATTACCTTGTTATTATGATATCATTAAGATTATATAACTTGTGATTCTCAGGTGCAATCAAGAGAGTCAAGTCTAGTAATTTAAGCAGAACAGGATATTGGAAGATACTAAGAAGATCATAGAATTGCCAAAATAATCAGGAATCCAGCCTTGTTCATTACATAGCCAGAACCAAGGCCAGAAATAAACCCCAAGCACACTCCAGGACTGTCACAGGGAAACACTATGTCCCTCTCTAGGCACTGACCACCTTGGAAACTGGAATCCAAGAGCTTTACCACTGCTATCTGAGAAAAAGTCTGCCTACCCAGAAGATGCAATTTCTCTTTGCATAGCTGCTTCCTCTTATTTCTCCAAGTCACAAATGAGATGGTCTAACTGGTAGAGCCAAGGCTATGTGTCTGTATTCCAGCTGTATTTCAGCTGCAACAAGGTCTGACAAATGTAGTCTTTAGCTTTCCAGTGTGCACAGCCTACAAAAACTAAGAAAAACTAAGGAAAGCTAGAAGAAAGTTGGAGTCGATCTACAATGTCTGCTATGAAGATTTTTAAACAAATACAGCTCTAGCAGCCACTTTTTTGATTTAATAAGGTAGAGGTGGCTTGGTTTTGGTTTGTTTTTCAGAGGTTAGGTAGGAGTTCCCGAAGTTAACTATTATTTATGGCTGTAACACTATTGTGTTTCCACTAAGCACAGGCAAGTAGACCTGACTGGCTTCCTGCGTGTGACTTGGGGAGAAGGGTGGCTCCCCTTCTACCATCACTCTGTGCCCTGTGTTGACCAAGAAGGCAATCCCTTTGCATCTTCACTCTTCAGAGGAGTAGATGTAGACTGACATAATCTGAAAGGGCCTGGACTGAGGTTTATACTTCTGCAGGGGTAACTTTGGAAACTTTAAATATACATTCAGAGTACAATAATCTATAAAGTACTGGCTGCTTAGTTATGAGGATTAAGCAAGCCTGGGGACCATCAATGACTATTAATGCAATTAACCATATTTCAAATCAACAAAAGGGTAATAACCTAAAATGTATGGTTTAGAAATTATCTGAATATGGACAAACAGAGAGGCAAGAAATCTAGCTTCTAGTTTTTATCTATCACTGCTGCATATGTGAACTTCTTTAAGTTATTTCAGCAATCTGAGCCTCAGTTCTCTCATTTAAACTCTCCATCTTCTTTAAATTTTTAAAGTTCTACTTTCTATACTTTGATGTGTTTATATATTTAAGTATTTCTTATCAACAGAAATAATTATTCTTCTTGAGTTTGACAATCTTAAGTCTTGTCTCAAAGACTATAGAAAGAAAGTGCTATACAATCATGCTCTTTTTAAATTGATGAAAAGCATACCAATTACTATCAATGCAAAAAAAGAAAAGAAAAGAATAAGTAAGCCTAATAATATTCACTGTTGGTGAGTTTATTTTCAGTCAGTGAAATGAATTTTATTTTACTACTCCAGAAATAACTTTTGCTTGTTTCCCGTCAATCAAGCCAGTGAATGACTGGCTACTTAAATGTGGAAACTGTGTTCTCTTTGTTTCCTAGTTAATGTCAAATAAGCTTAAATTGTATATCTAAGTGTATTATGAAATCTATCAAAGCAAAAAAAAAAAAGCCTTTCAAAAATTCTTGTTTTAGCGATTGTTGCAAGACATGAAGGTTAACTTCCTTCATGTGACTTAATGTTCAGAGCAAATTAATTTTGCCATTAAAAAGTAAACCGAAGCCATCTTCCTCGTTGTCTCAAATCCTACAAAAGCACCCATACTAAAGCATTTAGAAAAGTAAATGGTTCAGATTAAATGGTGGGAAAGGGCAATAATTTACCATATTTGAAAATTATATAATTTTTTCTGCTCAGAAAGTCCAAGAAATCTACTGAAAAACTGTTTTCTTTTAACAGAGTTTAGTTAAAGTAACTTCTTATAAAACAGTAATCAAAATCAACAGATTTACAAAATAAATAAATTTTCTAAACATTAGCAATAATCAGCTGTAATAAAATGGGAAAAATGAGTCCATCTAACTAAGCATAGAAATACAGACTAACTAAAAGTAAACTTAATAATACATATCCCATGCATAAAGCAAACTAGAGTTCGACCAAAGGATGTACACAAGAATTGGGTAACTGGTGAAGCATACTACATTCTTGGGTAGAAAGTTTCAATATTGCAAAAACTAATTGGTAAACATATTGGAATTCAACTTAAAAACACCAACAGTACTTTTTTTATGAGGAGGGAAGAAGGGGGGGGGGAGATAATCAAAATGCATGTGAAGGAAAATACACACAACAGATAAAATATTTCTGCCTGTATGTAGTCTAGCACAGGGGTAGAGACTAGATTGGGTTGAGTCCTATCTCTGGCATTTAGAGTTTGGGTATCTAATGTAAATCACCTGCCTTTCTCTCTGCTTCTTTGTCCCACTGGTGGAAAGGACTCATCCTCATCGATATCACTGTATCCCACAGCTTCAGTGAGATAATGGATAGGGATGGGCAAAATAGGTTTACAGTTGTGAGTACACAAAACAGTTTGTTCTTGTATTATTATTTATTAATTATTGTATTATTTTCCATACAAACAACTATAAACCTATTTTTGCCTACCTCTGTGGAGGCATTGTTAAAGGGTTCTGTAAAATTCCTAGTAGAGACACAAATATTAGTTATCTTCTCCAAGATTAGATAAATAAAGCAGGAGTAAGACTCTGAGGTCACATAATAGACGCACATTTGGAGATGTTCAAAAGAGCATTGGCCAGCATATAATGAAGTAAGTAAAGAACTGGACTGGTCCAAGGAACAGATGAGCTTTTAGGAAGTGAGGAGGCAGTCTATCAAGGTGAATTATTTAGACAAGTTTACAAACACCAATGTCAGCATGAAAGAAAGGACAGTAAAAATCTTCGCATTACTTTATTTTATTTTTAATTTTTATTTTTTTGTATTTTTCTGAAGCTGGAAATGAGGAGAGACAGTCAGACAGACTCCCGCATGCACCGACCGGGATCCACCCGGCACACCCATCAGGGGCGACGCTCTGCCCACCAGGGGGCGATGCTCTGCCCCTCCGGGGCGTCGCTCTGCCACGACCAGAGCCACTCTAGCGCCTGGGGCAGAGGCCAAGGAGCCATCCCCAGCACCCGGGCCATCTTTGCTCCAATGGAGCCTTGGCTGCGGGAGGGGAAGAGAGAGACAGAGAGGAAGGGGGGGAGGTGGAGAAGCAAATGGGCGCTTCTCCTATGTGCCCTGGCTGGGAATTGAACCCGGGTCTCCCGCATGCCAGGCCGACGCTCTAGCGCTGAGCCAACCTGCCAGGGCCCTTCGCATTATTTTAAAGCTACTTAAAATTATACTTCACTGAGCATTTACTATGTGCAAACACCGCAGAAGCTTTGTTTCACAAGGAGTCCATGAAAACACTATTTATTAGTCCCACTTTAGAGATAAGGTTTACAGGTGAAAATGGAGAGCTAGAATGAAAAGCAGACTGGCTTGACTGCAAAATCCTCAACAAACTGCTTAACAACCACCATAAAATGCTTCTAAATAGAACATTGATCATTGCAAAGCACTTTCACATTGGTTTCCTCACTGAAGCTGGTCAATAACCCTGTGTGGGTAGACTAATTCTTATACCAATTTTCTAGATAGAAATCTGAGTCATATCAGATTTCCAGCAGAGTTCTGTAAAGTTACAGATTTCTAGTCCCTCCTCCAAACTCTATTAAATCAGAATGTCTAGGAATGGAGCCCTGGAGTCTTTCTTTAAGAACTCACCCAGCTGACACTCAAGCAGCTCCATGGGGATTCCCTAGATCAACTGTTCTCAAATTGTGGCATCCCCACAGGCAATGCCAGCATTGTTACTCATTAAAAATGCAAATCCTCAGGCCCCCACCCCAAATCTACTGAATCACACTCTGAGAGCAATCAGGGTTTTAACACACTCTCCAGAGGCCCTTAAGCACACTGTGGTTTGAGAATCACTGATCTAGAGTAAAAGAGGTGACCTAGTATAGTGATTAAGACAGCAGACTCATGAGCCTGTCAACTATTGAATTCTGCCTCTGCCACTTCCTAGCTATGTTCTCCCTGGGAACAACTGAGATAATAATAACCTGACTTCCTCTATGGAATGGTTAAGAATCAAGCAGAACTATTAGATGTGGTTATATATTTGAAAAGTCAAAGGTCATAGGCAAGTGTTCGGGATTAATATTATAATATCTTATCCCAATCTAGGCATCTCTTGACGTGGCACTAACTCTCTCCAGGCTGCAGCACTGAGATGACCCAGCATGAGGAGATGAACAGCGACTCTGAATCCAGAAATGCACACTGAAAAGCCTCACAGTCCCAGAGCGATGGAACCGAGGAATCAGCACAGGATGCATGAGGCCGGGAGGTTACCTGGTGTCATTGGTTGGCCTAGGATGTGAATAACTATATGGAACACTTAAGACACATTTTTTAGAATCTTGATAAACCAGATAAGTTATAGTAACAGCCCCAGAGAGAAGCCTCACTTATAAATGCTTATTTAAGGACCTTTAAAAATATCAAACCAAGTCCTTAGAATGTGGAATTAGCTGAGTTCTCTTTCAGTCCAAGGGCTGGCTGTGTGACTTTTCTAGGACAGAGTGGCAGGGCAAGGCCCAGGCAGACCAGTTGCTGTCATGAACCCTTACTCTCTGGGTAAAGATGACAACAAGCACGCTGGCTCCCGATGGCCTCTGAAGCTGTGGCGCTTCCTCAAGTATCACTGGCCTCTTTGTCCTCTCTGGGAAACTGCAGATGCCTGTTGTCCTTCCTTTGTCCCCTTCATCCAGCCCTTCAAGCTATTGCTGGGCACCAAGAATTTCTGCTGTACCTGCACTCAACCATAGACTGATCTTTCTGCGTGGGAGACTCCACGCTCCAGAGAGCTTGAGAAGAGTCACTTGTCACCAGAGACACAGCTGGCTTCTACGCATGCTGACTCCAGGAGCCCAGGCAGGAGAAGCACCTGCTGGCATTTGGCTTCATCTGACTTCAGGGCTCAGCTAGCGTGGCCCACTGTGATTAGCATGCCTCCCCTGCCTCCGCTGCCCTCCTCTGCAGGGTCGGTGGCCATGTGTGTTTCTCCAGCCAGCCCTTGATTGTGCAAAGACCACTGTGTTTGGGGCAAAGCAAATCCCACTATCGGTTGACAGACAGCGCTCTGTATCCCAACTCACCTTGTACCAGGCTTCACTGGCCTCCCCTGAGGTCATTTCCTAGTTTCCTCCCCTTACTTGGGGACCAAGCTAATGCTCCTGTTTGCAAAGGGAACTGGAGTCTCTGTAAACAGAAACTGTCTGTATCTCCAATCTGAATGATGTTTTTAATTTGCTGCCCTGTGGATTTTCCATGAATCCAGTCTGATTCGATTGATTCACCCAATGGAAATAATTTTTTTTAAATGTCTCTTTTTAAAATAGTTTTAATTTTTATTTATTGATTGATTATAGCAAGAGAGGAAGAGAGAGAGAAACAGGCACATAAATCTGTTTCTATAGTACCCTGGCCGAGGATTAAACCCGCAACCTCTGCTCTTTGGGACAATGCTCTAACCAACCAAACTATCTGTCCAAAGCTGGAAGTCATATTCAATGCCTGAAACACTCATTAAATTTCTGCGATCAAGGAAACTGACAGTAATGGCAGGCCCCGCCCAGTTTCTGCCTATCCCACCTGGCCCTTTAGGCCATTTAACCTACACCTGCAGGCCCAGCTTTGTGAAACCCAGAGGAACAATTCTGATTTTGGAAACGGAGAATTTAAGCAGTTCTAACAAAAGATGTTGATTACCCCCACACTACTCACTTCTACTGTGGCTCCTAATCTGTGTCCCTGTGTCCAAGAAAGGACATTGTTCTATTTCTGGGACCCCAGCCTACTATGTCCTGTATCAGGTAACTGGGCCTCTGCCTGAAGATGCTCCCCAGGCCCTTTAGGCCCCGCCCACCTGTTGCTTTTCTCCTTCCCCACAGCTGTGGTCCTGTCCTGAACCCGAAATCTGCTGGAGCCCTAGTTTCTAAAAAATTCCCTGGATTATGGGCCTTCTCCACTTGACACTTTGCCATATCAGTCACAACCCGCTGTTGTCTTCTTCTTCTAGTGCCATATTTTACCCCCAACCTGGAGTTCCTAGCACCTGGTCCGTTCCAGTGGACAGGTCAAAGTTCAGTCCTGGCTCTGCCTGGCTGTCCCATCTGATCGCTGTAAAATGGGTCACACCCCATCATACACCAAGACAGGACAGTAGAGTAGAGGCTGAATGTCCCACCTGAGCAAGCATGGACAGCGCTGCATTCTGCAGAGACTTGCTGGGCACAGTGTCAGGACTGAAGGGACGCCGGAGGAGCAAATCGGTGAAAGGGGCTTGTTTGCCCATGAGAGAGTCTTGATCACCTAAGGAAGCCAGGTGAGTACTGGAAATACCCGGGAGAACACTGAGCAAAGTCCTGTACACCTGAAACTAATACAAAATAATATTGCATGAGAACTGTAATTGAAAAAAATTTAATTTTTTTTTAAAAAGCTCAGCTATTACTGTGCATCCCAAAGAAATCCTTTCGCCTGCATCACACAGAAGAGGATAAGCCAGTGTAGGGACAGGAACTGTCCTGCTCAGGCCGCTCGGTTAGCCTTCAGATCGCAGGCATCTTTGAGGACAGCCCACCTAGCAGACAAGCCAGACTCAACCAGGCCACGAACTCAAGGACCTGGAGGTGAAGACAAAAAAAAAATGCACAAAGAGACTAGGAAATAGACAGAATCTCACCCCAATAGCTGGCTGTGAAGCATCAGGTCAGGAAAGCCAGGGATTCTTTTTTAAAGAAACAAAAACAATTAACTAGAAAAACATACCTGAGTCAGTCCGTACAACTAGTGTCAGAAAGCTACTCCTCCAGCTGCTCTGGCTCTTACTGCTGAGCTGCAGAACATTGAGAGTGAGGCAAGGTAGAGCAAGCAGAGAGGTTTTCCTCCAGGTCCAGGAGCCTCCAAGGCCCTGGCAAGGGAGATGGAGAGAAACCCAACGCTGCAGGACCGCAGCATGTGAACCGGGGATAAGCAGGATCCCAGGACAAGAGGATGCCGAGGGCTCCCTGCCCTTTTCCCACTCCAGTCAGAGGGGAGAGGGAAGGTGGCAGAGCGAAGGGAGGCTGGGTTCCTTCTGTTCTCCAGCTAGGGAGAACTTACTTAGGCATTCTGAGAGAGCCATCAGCCAATGGGTTAGCAACAGCCCAAGTGTAACAGCTGAGACTGCTCTCTCCTCACTGCCCATTGGCACGCCCAGACTCGGAGAGGTGCCTCACGGTGCAGAGTGGCCAGAAAAAATTCAGGGTGGCCTGTTAAAAGTCAATGTCAGATATACAATGCACACTAAATTTAAGTATGTTTGTCCCATGCCATTTGGAGAACATACTTATACTTTTAAAAATTGTGTTGTTGATCTGAAATTCAAATTTCACAGGGGTTCTATATCTATATTTGCTAATCCTTGCAATATTACTCACAAGCTGATGGCATACCCAGCCCCAGTGGCATTTGACAACAAGACCAGCAAAGAAAAGAGGACTCTGGGCCATGAGGAGGATCATGAACATTCCTGTTTCTGAGGTCTCACACATGCCGAATTTGCTCCCCTTTCCTTTCTGCCAATCCAGCCTTCTCCATTCCTCACTCCCTAGTTCATATAACATCACCCTGGACCGCTTCTCCCACAGGAAGATGTTCTACCTGACTTAACCTTGGGGTTGCATGCCAAATTGCCATGTTCTCCAGTGATGTCATGTGTGCACATTTTGATTTTTCAGTTCTCAGAAACAAAAACTTTTCCTTCTGCTTTCTTCGGCATATACTGGCTTCCTCCTAAATGCATACATCCCACAGCACAAGGGTTTGGAACAAGGTGAGGGGTTAGTTATCAATTTAGGAGTGTTTCAAAGTAAAGGAACCTTGGAGATCACCTAGTTTTACTCCCAAAGTTTGCTACCAGGGAGACAGAGACCCAGAACACTGAAGGGACTTACCCAGAAACACGACCCGTCAGTGCAGACGGTAAAAGCACACAAATTCTGGCTTACTAGCTTCACTGTGGAACTTTCTCCTATATTATATCAGGGCCTTGCACAATACTCAGCAAATGGTCTTTCTTACTAAATATATTTAAGTGAACTAATGAATGAATAAATGAATGAACTAATGAAATCAATGCCTGATGAAGACTTGCTAATTGAATGGTTGCTCTATCCTATGAGAACCTCTTGGTTTCTGAAATGGTCCCTGTAGGCAATGAAGTCCAACCATCTTTCCAGAAGAGATGTTCCATGAGCATAGGAATCATGGAGCCGGAGCATCACCTCCTTCCCCCGGACAAGGCTGGGTAACTCTGGGTTGAGTTGGGAAGTAACAAAACGCAGCTTCTTTCCTGGGACAAAGGCTACTCAAAATTGCTGCATGGAAAACTCAAAGGAAAAAAATATTTTTAAATACTTTAGGTAGCTATGTGACCTTTAACGAAGAAATAATTGCTCCAGCCTTTGGATTTCTCATGTGTAAAAAACATACATAAAATAAAAAGTTACTGCTACCAGGATAAAATAAATCTCATTTCACTCGGCCAGGTACTGTCTCCTAGTAGATACTGAGTAACTCTCCACTGGATTCTCTTCTTTTCTCATGGAGTAACCTGCCTTTTTAGCAAACAGTTTTTTAAAAAGATGCTCTTTCTGCGGTTGAGTGGGACACTGACTCTCCCACTGTGTTTCCAGGAGCAACAGCAGGGGTATCACCTGAGGATGTGCTAGAAATGCCTTTTCTTGAGCTCGAAGGAAGACTGAACTAGATACTCTGGGAGTTGGACCTGCTAATCGTGTTTTAACTAACCCATCAGGTGCTTCTGATGCACAGTCAACTTTCCGAGCCACTGTGCTAGGCTGGTGATTCCAAAAGTATGCTCCGTGTGCCTCACACATGAAAAACAGCCCAAATTCTTATTAAAACTGCAAATTTCTAGCCCTACCCCAGACTTGCTAAATCAAAACCTTTTGTGGGGGAGCATGAGGATCTCGTTTTTTGACATGTCACCCAGGTGATTCTGATGAACATATAGGTCAATAGCAACTTTGATGAATTGGTGTCGAAATTAATAGCAAGTGATGGCACTTCAGCCTTCATGAAGGTTATATCAGAATTCCTGTTTCCTCTTCTTCATGTCCCTGGAGACTCAGCAGGAGGTACAGTAAATAACCAATGGTGCTTGGCTCCAGAGGAGTGGTTTAATGGCTGTGTGGTTACCCCATCATCTTGGGAGAAACATATTAGTCAGTGATTGATGGGAATATGCTCTCCTAACCTGGAATGGCTGAGACCAGTCACCTGTCACGTTGTTCCTAGGGGCAGAGCCCAACTTGGTCTGACAGATTTGGGTTTTGTTTTGTTTTGATTATCAGTGCATGCACGCAGTCAAAATAGTATTCTGAAAATGTTTTTCTGGTCTGTAACTTCTCATCCTCTCTGGTAAGAGATGGTCAAAAGAAGTCATACAATATGCCCTCAATGTTAATTCAACTCATCTTATTACTTTCATGAAACCTGAAAGTACTGGGTGACAAGAAACTCAGCAAACATTTTAGTCTGTCTCTCTCTCCTATAGAACTTAGTTGTTGAAATCCGTTTTTCTTATTTTTCCTTCAAATTGGCCATTTCTTAAGGGTGGTGAGTATGATGGTGACAACTCATATAAGTTTCTTATCTACAAATTCCCTCAATCCAATGACTTAAATGTATTGTGAACTAGTCTAGTCTAGTTTCAAAAGGCTAGAACTAGGAGTTCTTTGAGCCACTCAGTGAAGAAACACTATCACAGTAAAAAAAAAAAAAGTTTTCCCTAGTATGCCTTGAAAAATTTATATAGATACTTGAAGTAGATTTCTTAGTCATTTCTGTTAAGTCTATAAGATCAATCACTGTGTCAATTCCAATTAGGACAGATGTAACTAAGGCAAAGTGTATTTATAATCAAGAGAGCCCCAACCATCCAGTACGTGGTAGTAATCATTAAAAAGGCAAGCTTTATCTTAAGGCAAGAACACCAAAACCAGATGAAACAAAAGAAAACAAACAAACAAAAATGGGAACCTACCATAGAGGTTCAACTCATAAAAACAGCATCACGGAGACATTGGTGAAACACTGACTCCTTCAAGGACAGAAAGGGCTTCTGTATTGTTGTTTACATAGCTGCCTTTTATAAATGACCTTCTGAGTAGTAAGCAACCAGACTCCGCTGCTATCTTCCACTGGGGGGGGGGGGACCAACGTTCAACTCTCACCCTGTGCCATAAAGGGATTAAGAACGAGGGGTTCAGGCTTGCCGTTATGCATAGCATGGGCTTAGAAGTCAATACTCAGCATTTCAGGAAGCGCCCTCCTACCGGCAAGAACAGCTTCTGGAACGTACTTACATTGGTTTTCAGCAGTCTGTAGAGCAGGTGCATTTTGTATATAAAAACAGAAGTTGGGCCCTGGCCGGTTGGCTCAGTGGTAGAGCGTCGGCCTGGCGTGCAGAAGTCCCGGGTTCGATTCCCGGCCAGGGCACACAGGAGAAGTGCCCATCTGCTTCTCCACCCCTCCCCCTCTCCTTCCTCTCTGTCTCTCTCTTCCCCTCCCGCAGCCGAGGCTCCATTGGAGCAAAGATGGCCTGGGCGCTGGGGATGGCTCCTTGGCCTCTGCCTCAGGCGCTAGAGTGGCTCTGGTCGCAACAGAGCGACGCCCCGGAGGGGCAGAGCATCGCCCCCTGGTGGGCAGAGCGTCGTCCCCTGGTGGGCGTGCTGGGTGGATCCCGGTTGGGCGCATGCGGGAGTCTGTCTGACTGTCTCTCCCCGTTTCCAGCTTCAGAAAAATACAAAAAAACAAAACAAAAACAAAACAAAACAGAAGTTGGAAACTACCTCTAGGAAAGTCTTGAAACTCTTAAGATTCTTTGAAGTAAGTCTGTCGTGATTATTACTTGGGAATGAGAAGTGGCAGAAACACTGGTATCAGTAACAGCAACAGAAGTAACAGAAGTCACCTGAATTGAGCATTTGTTGACCAGTCTTGACGTCAGGTGCAAACCACTGCCAAGACAATCCTTAGGGTAGGTATAACTACTTATGGATGAACATAAAAGTTTCAAGAAAGTTAGGTCACAAATCTGCTTGTAGACATGGGAGCTGAGCTGAGGTGAATTTAACTGCGGGCACACCAGACATATGCCCTGGGCCCCGACTTCTGAAGGGCCCCCAAAACTCCAACTTTACACTTTTTTCTAATGACACCAAGTTTGGTTTCATATGTTCAATTTTAACATTAATAGTACATGATATTTTTTATTTATTAAAAAATATGGTTAACATGTATTTTTATTTTCCCTGTCTCTCTCTCTCTTTTTTTAAGGGGCCCAATATTTTCTTCTGCGCCAGGGCCTCACCTGACCTCAATCCGCCTCTGGAGCTGAGCCCTGGTGCTCTACTGAAACTTCTTCGATTCATTATCCTGCATTAAAGGCCGAATGTTTGTGTACACACCAAATTCACGAGGAGGTCCTAGTCCCAATGTTATGGTATTTGAGGTGGAGCCTTTGAGAGGTAACTAGTTTGAGATTATGTCATGAGGCTGGAACTCTCATAATGGGATTTGTGACCTTCTAAGAAGAGAGAGAGAGAGGTCTCCCTAAAAGCACACTCCAAGGAAAGGCCTTGTGACATGTGAGCACCCACTGAGAAGACAGCTGTCTGCAAGCCAGGGAGTGGGCCCTCCCCGGATACTGGACCTGCCAGCACCTTGAGCTTGGACTTCCCGACCTCCAGAAGCATGAGAAATAAACTTCTGTTGTTTAAGCCACCCAGTCTATGGTACTTTGTTATAGCAGCTTGAATAGACTAAGACACACCCTGTTCCCTTTTTTGGTGTTGTCTTTTTTATTTTTCTTTAATTTTTTTCTTCATTGATTTTAGAGAGACTGGAAGGGAAGAGACATTTTGTTTGTTTGGTTGGTTTTTTATAGATTTTATTTACTCATTTTTAGAGAGGAGAGAGAGAGAGAAGGGAGGAGGAGCAGGAAGCATCAACTCCCATATGTGCCTTGACCAGGCAAGCCCGGGGTTTCAAACTGGCAACCTCAAAGCTCCAGGTCGATGCTTTATCCACTGCACCACCACAGGTCAGGCCAGGAAGGGAAGAGAAAAAGAAACAGAAGCATTGATCTGTTCCTGTAGGTGCCCTGACTGGGGATTGAATTGTCAACCTTTGTGCTCAGGCTGACACTCTATCAACTAAGCTATCCAGCCAGCGCACCCTGTTCCCTTTGTTGGACTATTTGTTGCTCTAACATGATGAAGAATTTGCTAATAATGCTTTTCATGTTTGTTTTCTGTTGAACCCAAAGTCAAGACAGCATTCATTGACTCATTCATCATTGGCATCCACATTGCCTTAGCACACTGGCTCAGGGGAGCCTGAGTCACTTGGAGGTTCCCGTCACAATCTGATGTCCAGACCTGTACCCCTGTTGCTGCCAGTTGCCGGTTTGGGGGTTTTCAGCAGCATGTCGTGTAACTGAGTAACTACACCGAAGATCTCTGATTTAAATATAAAACTTCAGAATATAAATATCACTAAGCAGCTCCCAGGTACCCAATTTCTTACTGCTGAGGCCAAAGAACAAGAACTCTTCTTGCTCAGAGAAGAAGAGCTGTAAGTGCTTATGAACTAAGGACTCGCATAACAGTTTCTCTCCAGTCAGTCTTTCCTGCATCTAACCCAACTAATTGCGATAGGTTCTGAGAGTTTTCTTTCCCCTCTCATCATGACCTCCTACAGGACAAAGTTATTCCACACAGGCTTATCCCTTACGGTTAGTGTCTCCAGGCAAAACACAGAACAAAAACACGAGGTGGGTCTGAACTGGCTTTCCCCCAGGGTCACACAGCACTTGTCTCCCTCAAGTCATCTCTCACATGGCAGGTGCAGAGGGCTGTGCAGGTGACGTGGTTGCTCAATATAGCAGAGGTGAGTAAGAGCATCCTCCCCTGAAGCACATGGTCTCCTTAGTCCCCGTGGCCAGTACCCACCTGCCGCTGCCTCCCCTCTCCACTCCCTCCCCACGCCCAGTGAGTCACAAAGTGCTTGACTCAGGTGGACATTTGGAGATCTCGTGGTCTTATTCATACAAAAAAAGTTCCTCAGGTGACTGTGATATGCTCTGTCCTCCTGTCCCCATATGTGAGCCATTGACCTTGTTTCTGCTTGCCACCCCCCACCCCCATCCCCGAAGAGAAAAAGCAAGTTGCCCAAACCACACAGCTAGGTGCCGGGTGGGAAGAACCCAAAGACCCCTTCTCCCCAGTTCTTTCTACCAAAGCATTCCTCCCATTGTAAGAAATGGGCTGTCAGCCGATGCCAAAGAGAGAATAAAGAATATGGAAAGAGAGCATCCTGTGGGGTTCTAAGAAACAAAACATCAGGTGCTGGGTTGCTTTCTCCCTCCACCGGGCAATTGTAGCTACTTATAAAGAATGTGGTCTGAGAATCCTTCTCTGGATGAGGAAATGGACTGAACAAAGAGCCCTCAGGGGCTCCAGTCTTGAGAAGTCTCAGCTGGTTGACCAGGAAGCAAGGCCTTGGGATCCTGAGTCCTCGTCCAGTCCTCCAAAAAGCTCTGACCCACTTCCTGCTCTCTCCTCACTGCAGTTGTGGGTGAGGTCTTCCCAGCTGGAGGGCGCTGCCTTGAATGTCAGGGAGTGGAGCGAGAGGTGATTTTAATATATTATATTTTCAAATATGTCTTGTATTTTCCAAGTTTTCTCCCATGAACTTCTATTGTTTTTATAATTAGGGGGGAAAAACCCTTTCTCTTTCAAAATAAAAAGGCAATGGCTCTTCTTAGCATACTTCTTTGAAACACTCTCCAGCCCTCGACATTTTCATGAGCGCCTCCGGTGCTCTGTAAGGCTGAGTGACTGATGCCTCTGCAAATGGAAAGTGAGGGAACCACAGGATTGTGGTGGATTGAAAGAAACATGGAAAGTGTTCCTTGCTAGCTTGGTTTCTTTCTAGAAGATTCCTTTGAGGCTTTCATTTAGCTATCTACCCCCTTCTCTGTATTGAAACCCATTGATCCACACTGCACTGCCAGGTTGATGTCTCGGAAGGATCAAAGGATCAATTTATTTGTTTTCTCTTTTTTGAGGGGGTGTTGGTTTTTGGTATATATTTTATTTTTAGAGACAGAGAGAGGACAGAGAGACAGAGAGTCAGAAAGAGGGACAGACAGAGAGAAACGGAGAAAGATGAGAAGCATCAATCATCAGTTTTTCTTTGTGGCACTTTAGTTGTTCATTGATTGCTTTCTCATATGTGCTTTGACCGTGGGGCTACAGCAGAGCGAGTAAGCCCTTGCTCAAGCCAGAGACCTTGGGTCCAAGCCTGTGAGCTTTGCTCAAGCCAGATGAGCCTGCACTCAAGCTGGTGACTTTGGGGTCTCGAACCTGGGTCCTCTGCATCCCAGTCCGATGCTCTATGCACTGCGCCACTGCCTGGTCAGGTGTTTTTTTGGTATATATGTTAAGAAGGCAAAGCTGTGATTATTCAAATTGCATGGAATGTGAAACAGATGCCACAGCTAACTGGTCCATCCTTGCAATTGGTCCCTCCTTGCAATTGGTCCCTCCAAAGGATTTTAACCCTCCCCTTTTCGAAACTAAAAGCTGAAGAGAAAGGATGTAAACAAGCAAGGAGGTGAGATCTTTGCAGCTATTTCCAACCAGAGGTAACAGTTTCTTGAGGTTCTGCAAGTGATTTATGTCATTTATCAGCATGTACAACTGCTACTTAGCCCCACAGGGGCAGAGATGGATCCAACTTCGTGGAGGTGGTGGCTTTTGTTACGCGTGGATTCCCTCCTAGAGCCTGTGTTGCACTTTACCTGGATTCGACCAGCCTGGGACACAGTCATGGTGTATAGCAGGGGCAGGCTGAATGGTCTAGAAAGCCACACATGAATCCCATGAGGACTACACACTCCCCACCCAGATCTGTAGAAGAGCCTTTTTAGGGACCCGACAGTGTCCTGGTGTCTGAGATGGACATCAAATCTGAAATTGAAGGGAGTGATGTGGATTCTCTGTCAGCAGTCAGTAGCCCTAATCCATTTGCATTTTAGTGGAGGGCCCAGCTCTGCATTCACCTCACTTGATTCAGAAGGGATAATGACTTGATAGCTTTTAATGCCACATTGCTTCGCAGGGGGTAAGGAGGGGTGATGGATCTGGGATTATGAACATAAATCAATCCTCAACTGAGTGGCCCACAAAAATAAGAATAGAGAACAGCCATAAAAACAGGAGGCTTGAGATACGAATTCTTTTGCCTTGTTCCTCCAGACACAGCCTATGTGTAGCAGAAAGTGTTCTCTCTTGGATTCTGCTTTAATTTAAATTTTTGAATTATCTGTTGATAAAATTCCAAAGGGCAGTTTTTAAACTATCCCTTGCCCAGAGCTTCATAACTAATAGTAAGAGTTTTCTACACCTGGCATGCACACTGTGCCAGGAATCATTTTAAGTGTTTAGGAATCTTATTCACTTATTCCTTGGACATAGGTATTAGTCCCACTTTACAGATGGGAAAGCAGAGGCAAGGAAACTTCCCACAGTGAACAAGCTATAGAGTTTCTGCTCTCTTAATTGCCCAGCTTGCCTAATGCAAACAACTTAGAAAAATTAACTGGTCATTTCCATCAGGTGTTTTAGAAGGCACCGTGCTCCATACCCTGATGATCACGGGTCCCAGTCCTCTGTGCAGGGTACCCATCACTTACCTCCTCCAGGAACACTGTTCTCTCTCTTGACTGTGATTTCTGCTTTCCACAATACACCCGTCTTTCTCATTGGAACAACGTGCTGCAGTGTGTGGAGCTTAATGAGGAACCGACAGAGAATGTGCAGAAGCAAACAGCCGCTAATTTTATTGCGTGGTTAATGCAAGTGGAGTATGTGCTCGGAGTAGACGCTGTTATTTTTCTGGGAAATACCCTTCCACGGCAATTGTTTATAAGTTTTATTTCTGGTTAATTATGTGCTAGTTCCTCTCTCCTGCCCTTTCTCTCTTTCTTCCTGCCCTCCCCCCCCCCCAATACCTCACTCCTTCCTCATTGTAAGGCACTATAGGTAACCTTCCCTGTCTCTCTCCCCCTGTATCTTAATTTTTCAGCTTCTGCACTGTTGAAAACAATTAGGAAAGAAGAAGGAGTTGTTGGTTAATATGGTCTAATACTCTCCCGACACTGGGAAGACGCATCCCCACCTGTGTTCCAGCTTTGGCATGTGCTTGGCAGCAAATTGTGAGACCCGGAGGTCATACTCAGGAAAGCAGAAACACATTACATTTTAATAATCACCTACCTTTTCAAAAGCTCTGAGCTTTCAAATGTCACCTCCAGTTACAAGGAACTAAAATCAACCTGCAAGCCCTCTCCCTTCCCACTCCGCGGGAAGAACAGCAGACGCCTGGTGACAACTGCCAAAGGAAAAGCACCAATAAATATGAGTTGCATGCTCGAAGCAATTCAGCAAAATCAAGCTCATCAACTTCCCAGCATGGATTTTATTTTATTCTAAATCAGATACTCATTAATGGGGAACATTCTTTGAATCATCATTTTATTTACACTGGAGAAATGCAAGCCACATGGTCTGGCGAGGGAAGGAAGAGGCTCTCTCACTGCGCAGTGGTAGGTGCTGCCTCTGCTGCCTCCTGAATTTTCCTGCTAATGGGAAACACCCAGGCCAGATGCTCTCTAGTAACAAGTTACAATGGCGCTGGAAAGCAAATAATTTTGGTTAAAAAAAAAAAAAAAAGAAAGAAAGCATAAAGAACAGATGAAATTTCAGGAAAAGAGTGAAGGCCTGGCCTGTGGTGGCGCAGTGGATAAAGCATTGACCTGGAAATGCTGAGGTCGCCAGTTCGAAACCCTGGGCTTGCCTGGTCAGGGCACATATGGGAGTTGATGCTTCCTGCTCCTCTCCCCTTTCTTTCTCTCTTTCTCCTCTCTAAAATGAATAAATAAAATCTTAAAAAATTTTTTAAAAAGAGCGAAAAGTTGTACCTGCCTTAGATATCAGAATCTAGCTGTAAAGGTTATGCTACTGAAGGGGAACCACAGGGGCTTGTGGAAGAGGCAGATCCTGCTCCGGTGTGAGAGGGTGCCTGCCTCCTTGTTTCCTACTAGCAAACCACATCCATGGGGCTATTGTCCTCCTTTAGCTGTGTCTTCCCAACTCCTATCTAGAGATCAACACATACTAGGTGCTCAATAAAAATGTGTGACACAAATAGGCACCTGGCTTCTGGGATAGGCCCTATCTTTGTTAAATGCTAATCATGTTTTAATTCAATTATAATCAACACCAAGCTAGTCTACAGGCAAAAATCCTGAGAGGGGGCTGTGCATGCTCTTTGTACTTTCTAAGGACTAATAAAAAGGAACGTGGACCAAGAGATCTCTGGAGATCTGTTCACAGAACAGCCTGCATGCCAACATCTACTACCCACTCTTTTAGGAAGCTGTGGTGTTTTCAGAGTTCTGAACAACCTCTCCTGATCCTGTATTTTTATAGCATTTTCAAGTTCATGAAGTGTTAACCATAATTACCTCATGTTACCCTGACATCAACTCAGTGAGGTAGGTGTTATTAGTATCCTTCCAGAAGAGAAAACTTATTAAAAATCGGTGCCTTTCTCAGTAACAAGTGACTCTCTTTCCATGGCAGCGTGGCTTTCTGAGATCCCTTTGACCTAATTAACTGCCCTCTCGTCTCATGCCCTCCAGAGTGTCCCCCTTTGTCCCTCCTATCTTTGGCCAAGATGATTCCTTGTTAGGTGAACTCCTTCTTTTGCTTTTTAATGTGACACCTTGACCTAATCAGAAAAAGCCCTCTGAATCTCTAAAAATAAATGAATGTCTAACAAGAAAGAAAAAAACAGAAGGAAGGAGGAATGTTTCAGAACTGGAGGATTTTGGAGAACAACGCATATACAGATGGTATTTAATGTTCTCCAAACACCCAAAGCTGGTTTCCATGCCTGGCTTCTTGTTGTTATTTCCTGGTCACTTTAAACTGACTTATCATATTGAATAGATTCTTTGATACATATGTTGGTATTTTAAGTCCTGGTGGGAACAAGGCCTCCCATTTGTTTCAAGTTTTATTCTTAAGAAATGTTTTTAAAAACCCTGCTTAGAAAAGGAATCTCAGTCTAAACCCACTATGACTTTGGTCTTCACCCAGTTCAAGGATGCCAACCACTGGGCGTCTTATTAAGAATGATTCCAGCTGACTCTCTTCTCCACAGGGGAGTTAGTTTAAATTCATGGAGGTGACAGCCAGCAGACTGCTGGAAATGTAAGTTCTAGAAAATATGATGTTAAGATTTGGGGTGCAGAGGCACCCAATAAATAACACGTTTCTTCTCCACCCAAGTTCTGAATCAAAGGATATAAGATAAACGAGTTAACCTATTGAGGCCAAACCTCCATCTTTATTGAGGAGAAGACCTAGGGGAAGAACATAAAGTGGGGTGATAAGAAAGTGGATTGGTAACTTCCTATGTTCCCCTTCACCTCTCCTCTCTAGACATTGGGACAGCAGGCCCAAGGTGAGCTCAGTCTTCAGAGCAGACCCTTTACCCACATCATTGTCTTGGACCCAAAGGAAAAGGAAGAAGAAAAATAGATCAACAGATCTCTCTTCAGCCAAGAAACAAGAATTAGTGACTGTTGCCCACCAGTCCTGAACTCCCTCCTATTCTGTGTGCGACAACCATATGACCTTTCTGGGTGTCACTGTCCTCAGCTTGAAAAGGAGTGGGTTAGGCTGAGATGGCTGTGATCCAATGTAGCTCGGAAGTGCTATGGTTAGCCTCAGCAGTGACTCTGATGAGGCTCAAGCCAAGTTGCTTTCTCCCTCCAGGCATCAGTTCCCTTTGCTGAGGTTCATGGTCAAAGATTATACCCCTGAGACTCATTGATCATCTCAGATAATGGCGACTGTGAGGGTGACTCACTGCATATCTGTCCCCACCACCAGAAAAATCACTCCAAGTGCACAGGTCAGTGGGAGCACCCCTGACCACAAATAGCATTTTATCATCAACATTAGTCCCCGGGAATGTAGAGGACTGTTTATTTCCTGATGATCCTAATACAATACTCAAGGAAATTACCATGAAGATTATGATGCAGCAAAGTGGAAGAAAAAGATGAAAAAAACACAAACAAACAGAAATTGGGGATCCTATATTCTAATTTCGGTTTAGCAATAACAAGCAATGCGATGTCAACATCTCTGGGTCTCTTTCCTCATGTACAAGGCGATGACATCAGGAGCTTTCAAACTTATTTTCCCCTCTTTTAAAATATAAAACCTTACACGGAATGTGAATGTATAACATGGACTAAAATAAATCTGCTCTGACAGAAGTGGGCGGGTGGCCTCAGACCCACACTTGATTTTTTCCCTCCCCTCTGAATATTAGCCCATCCCCCAATGATGGCAGGCCCTGAGGTCTCAAAAGTTGCCCTAGAAGAATTCATTCTCTACCAGGCTGTACTTGGAGCCAACGTTGCACTCTGCTGGCATATTCATTTGCCAGCCTACACAGCATTCCTGAAGCTACATCCCTGAACTTTCTCAGCAACTGTTAAAGAAAAACCGAACAGTATGTCTGACAGTGCTGTGGGCCAGTTATCATCAGGTGGAACATGAAAACCACAGACAAAATATACCGGAGTGTTCATCACAAGACTAAATTTGAGCTCAACAGGGAGACAAAGAGGGTAAGGTAGGACATGAAGACACAGCGTTATTATAAAGTAGTTTAATTTAAAAGATTCCCCGACCGCTTTGTGTTGCATCATCCAGACTGCCAGCATAAGATTTCTATCATAAAATAGTGTGAGCAGGGGCAGGCTCTCCTCTGGAGAGAAAGTGCCTCTCTCTCACAGGAAGCATGAGGCAGTTCTGGCCTTCAGAAGAGCTGGCCCCATCCTCCGGTGGTCACCCAGTCCCCTCATATATCTCCTCTGCATGTGTTAATTCTTTTGAAGGTGATGGGGGTCCTTTGCATGGAAGATATATGCAGCTCAATGGCGGGAAGTGAGATCCTAATTATCTGCAGCTGACAACCTTTCAGGGCCCATTATAAAAGAAACGTCTGCACCAGCCGCTCCGAGCCTTATATCCCAGCTCCAGGGAGTTTGAGGGAGCAACAAGGAGTGATTCCAGGAGCCTGATTTATCAGGGCAGATTAGAAGAGTTACATCTATGGTCTGGTGGAACAATGACAGAGGGGGAGCAGGCTAATGGTTGACAAAGGGGCAGAAGAAAGAGAAGAGATTTATGTAGCCTGGTATGAGCATGAGCAATTGGAGGAGTGAAATGAGATGAAGACAGGAAAGAAAGTCTGAGTAAATATCAGGGAAACTTTCCTCACTGATTTATTAGACAGATGAGCAAATCTTCCAAATGAAGCTTCATCACCACCCTGAGGAAGAGTGAGGGAGCCTATATAAATGTGTCATGGCCATTTGTCGCTGTCACTGTGGGACCCATAATGGTATCTAGCACAGCTTTCCATCTTTTTCTTAAAGAGTGTCCTTAAAAGTCAGAATCAATCCTGTTCTCTATGGGACACTGGGAGGCTCTCAAGGGACATGTGGCCTATGGCCACAATTCTAGGCACAGCCACATGCTAAACATCACCAAAACTCACTATCTATTTTATAACTTTGAGAGGAGCAGGTACTTGTCTGTGGTACCTAGCCCAGAATCTCCTGGGGATGGAGGGGAGCTTATGCCTGGGCCGGAAGCCAGGAAGACACTTCAAAATTCAACTGAGGTGTTCTCAGCAGGAGCACATGGAAATATTCCAGTGACTCTGACTATCTGCAGTGCCTCTCTCTGATTCTGACCTGAACAGGGACCCTCTCAGATTCTCCTCTTCACAGGTGTCACTGTTGGGCCAGCTTTGCCTAAGCTCCAACTGACATCACACAGGCTGCCCCCAACCTGCCTTGTCTCCTGCCTTGGGGATTCCCTATCACCACAGGGGTGCAGGATGCCTCAAGAGCCCACTATGCACCCACCCAAATGCAGGTGGGAGCGATGAGTTAATGTACCACAGGGAAAACGTTTCACCCATAAGAGATGGGACCTGGCAGATACAGTCTTTCTTCTTTATCCTCCCAGATATACTATATGATTATGATTTCCTGGTTGTTCAGATATAGTAGCATCCAGTAAGATCAGACATCCTCACCTTGGCTGTCCCGGCCTCAGTCTCCCTTCCCCTCACTCCTGCTCCCTGGGTGCACCCCCAATAGGATAATAAACTTTGCTTCAAGTTCTGCTTTCTGAGGTACCCAGGCTAAGATATGACCAAATAATCAGGACACAAGAGTTAATAAACTGTGTGATTAATGGCATAGACTTCTTTAATCATTTGGCCTGGTCACCTGGACTAGACAGTTATCCTAGGAGTGGCATGGAATTGTTCCCTTCCAACCTCAGTGCCGCTGACAGTTCTTCCATTCAAGTCCGTACAGAGCACGGATCCTGCAGGAGCCCTGTCCTGTATTTCAGTGTCTCTACTGGCTTACTCTACTGGAGAAACCTGGCAAATGGGAGGACTTGAGCTCAGGCAAGCTGGTGTTTCCTACACACCCTACTGGAGCTGAGATGTAATATACAAAGTAAGCCAGGACCTGTGGGCCCTTGGAGGTAACCTGAGAGGACAATGACGAGCCTGGAGCCTTTCCATCCAGCTGTGAGGTTTCTCTGCCATAACTACTCTTGATTCTATTCTTTGTGCTACACGCCTCACAGGTCAAGCCCTGGTAAATTCAGAATCCTAAAATGACCACTCCATATTGCCAAAAACTGTCTTTGGTGCTCCAAAGAGAGACTCTGACTCTATGTTATCTGAAAATGTTTCAAGTTTTGTTGTTGATTTTTATTTTATTTTTTAGTGTGTTTTAAGTTCAACTATTTTTATGTCCCCACACCAAAAAAAAAAAAAAAAAAATTCCTTTGTAACCCATTATGGGTTAGTGAATTCCCAAACTGTTCAAAAATACTTTAAAGTTCTTTTGGGACATAGCCAGATACTTAATATTGTATTACATTTTATAGTTGTCACTTAATCAAGCTATTTAATATTATAGTACATTTTAAAACTGTCACTTAATCACATTTTCTTGACCCTTTTATGGGAATTAAAGATCACTGTAGATAAAAAATGGCATGCTTTAGTTTAAATAGATTCAGTATGTCCAGTTTGACAGTTACTTCTGAGACATTAAAAGAATTTTCTGTGATTAATGTGACCCACACACGTTAAATGGTGTAATGTTCCATTTCTTCAGCCATTAGCGGAAACAGCATCAGACAGAAGGAGCCAAAATGTAGCCAACTGTACGGAAAGCTGGCGATGGGGGTGCTGGTGGTGGGGAGTTTAAAGATAATAGAAAGCCGGGCAGGCTGAGATGAGAGAGAGATTTCTACTGATTTAATATTTGCTTTCTCTGGGCATCTCAAGAGCACAGTCTGAGGAACACAAAGGTCAGGCCCCGGTAATGGAGTGAATGCCGGCGGCGCAATGCAGGCGCTCGGAGGGGAGCCTCCCTCTGAGGAGGGTGCATCTCAGGCAGGCGGCTGCGTGGACTTACTCGGCGCTTATTATAAATGATTGATGAACATTGCTTCTAAATTTAGAAAAGCTCTCTAAATGGACATTTACTCACAAGAAAAAAAGAAAGAAAGAAAAAAAGATGCTCTGAAAGGTCCATCCCTGGAACGGTTTTGTTTATGGCCCTGCGATAGTTCCGGGCAATTAACTTAGAATTGCGTCACTGGAAGATTTTATATTCTTAAGTGTTCACTCGTGTAGTTAACGTAAATTATGTCCTTTTCCAAACATGTTCCAAAGAATGGTACTGGGTTTTAAAAACCCGGGTCCCTAAATCCTACTTGTTTGTTTAATTAATCTGAAAATCACTGCTCCTGCTTTGTTTCTTAATCACAGATCACTCCTCTGTATTTGTCAGCAGCTGTGCATGAAACTATGTCCCAGTGTGTTTTTTCTTGGTTGTTTAATAAGAGTTGAATAATACCCTATTTAATCCATCAAGTAGGACATTACAATAACATTGATCTTTTGTTTGACAGCGAATTTGTTTGATAACAGAATAGAATATAATGTAACCAAATCAGTGTCAGAAATGCATTTTAGAGAATCCAATTAAAAACAGCCATGCACGCTCCAGACACTGAGCAGTAGGGCGAAGGATCTGGACACGGGGAGACACAGCGGGCAGGCGGGTATGGAGGGAAAATCCAGCCTGGCAGAATGCCTGGAGCTCACCCAGAAAACACACGCCAAGCAAGCCAAGCCCTAGGAATGTGGCCACTGTGGCTTAGGAGCGTCAACCTACTCCAAGGTCAGAATAAATGGACCGATGACCCCCGTGTGCTCCTCCTTTGTTGGCTCAAATGCTGGAACTCTCAAGGTCAAGGATGCGAGATCCTGCCATAAGTTAGTACCTCCTTTTACCTCCTGCCACCATATACCTAGTAAGGGCTCCTGAGGAATGCCATTGTTCACATCCCAGCACTGTTGTCCTGTTTCCAAACCTGTACAAGCGACCCTTTCTTTGAGCACCCTTTATCTCTGGGGAGGAACAGGAATTGGTTCAAATGACTGTGTAAGACCCAATCTTTATGGACTTCATTTAGGACAGGTGTCAATCCTGGTATTTATTCACACACATGTTTATTAGATGTTTTACAGTTGAACCCTTCCTTTCCTTTCAAAACCTAGCACAGAGCTGTAACAAAGCCTCTCTCTGGGTACCAAACTAGACAATGCTGCAAAGAGGAGAAAGGGATGTGTAGCAACAAGCAAAAATTCTCAGATGTTCAGTTTTGAGAGTCATCTATCTTGTCTCGAAAGTTGAGTTGGCTGTGTTTCATACCAAGCTATTCATAACGCCACAGACACCCCTTAGAAAAGAATTACTGAGGACAGCCAGTTATGCACAAAATAGCCAGTTGCTTGAATAAATTAAGCCTTTCCTTTCTCCAAGATGATTTATGTGCAGACACTGACCAAATGCAATGTGCTGTTCGTCTCACAGAGAAAGGGCAGTGCAGAGACCCATCAACAGTGACGGATGCAGAGGACTCACTCCATGTTACTGGGGAGACAGAGGAAGACCGCTGTATTTGTAAAATCCCTAAGGAAACAAGTTACCCATTGGAAACACCTGCACTCTCAATAGGAGCTTTTTACCAACTTTTTTGCATATAACATAAACATCGCTTTCTAATAAAGGTGAGAGTTCTAATAAAAATGAGAGTTCATAAAGCTGGGTTCAAGCCTTTACTTCTAAATACAAGCTGAAAAAGCAAAAGAACAAGTATTGTCCAATTTCTCAAGTCAACCCTAATGCTGTGCTGAGGGCTTTCTGGTAACCTGGATGTCAGGAGAAACTGTTGTTGCATTTTTAAAATATTTACATCTAAAACCCGAATTTCCCTGGCACTCATACTTTGCCTGCATCTATCTCATCACTGGGGGGAAATATCCGGATGAGCTTGTGGGTCTGAAAAACTGAGTCTTTGTTTTAATCCCTCCCTCATTTTTGCTTGCCAGCATCTCAGCTTGCTCACGTTATTTTAATTCCTTCCCCCAATTGCTGCCTCCTTCTTTATTCTTTTGTTCTCCGACTAATCTTCCCCTTTGTATTAACAAAGTCCTTTGTAGTTCCTCTCCAACTATTCAAGTGGCTCTCTTTGTGACGTCTGTTTTTTGTTTTGTTTTGTTTTACCTGGTTGGGCATTTTTTTTAAAAAACCCATAAAAATTATGAATACGTCCATCCTTTCTGGCACTGCACTGCGGGCCTTAATCATTCTATTACATTTCTGATCTGAAACGGCTTTCTCTTGACCCAGAAGTATTGGCAAATGACAGACCCCAAGCCAATCTTTTACGGAGAAGGTCTGAGAGCAAGTGGTAGCCTTTCAAGAGCTTAACCATAGAGTCATAATCTTTATGACAGATAGCCTCTTGCTTTGCAGTTACAGCCAGTTTACTATGCATATGGCTGAGAAAGGGCCTCTTAAGGTGGTCAGGGACTTTTTCTCAAGCCCCCTCCCAGGTGTCACATCATTCCTTTTTACTGGCCTTGTTAGAGGGACAGCATTAGCCCTACATATCACCAGGGTTTCCTGACCAGCTGCCAGGCTGTAAAGCACGTGGAATTGGGTGGGGTGGTCGATCCAAAGACATCAACTTGTCATTCTTGATGATTATTCATCTGCAACAGAAATAGCCCATGGTGCCTCGGAGATCGATGTGGAGACCACCGCTCTTCAACATTATTGCCACTAATTATTAAGATGAATGCAGTGATTAATGGGAGCGATGCTTTTTCACTTTATGCAAATAGGAGCTCATGCATATACATAGTGAAGGAGGCTCACCAACCTGGTGCCCCAACGTTGCTGCTTAGCCCCGTATTCAGCTGTCACTGTGACCCAGGTGCAATGACTTAGAGCGATTTAAAAAAAAATGCTAAAAATGAATTGTTGATCAGCAGCCTCAGGCAGCTTTTTGGAAATTCCCTTCTACAGGGGCTGTGCTTTGATTAGGGAAGGCTCAATCAAGGCAGTAACTAGGGTTATTAAGGATGCTGTGTGAGCTGTAGTCCTTTCAGTTTGTGTTGTCTGGAGGGAAGAGCTGGTGAGGAAAGAGAAAATGCAGCTTCCGAGAGGATGATATGGGAAACTGAGGCAAGCCAACCTCTTCACTTGGGTCGTAATTTTCACCCTAGTACAAATGTGGAGGATAGAGCCCATTCTAACCTAAAACGGTAGGATCCTATAAGGCCCAAGGTAAATTGGATATGAGCCTGTGGCCTTTTGTCTTCTACCTAAAATAAACACTTTGTGCTATAATAATTCTTAGTACAGCACAGCTCTCATCACTTGTTATGTTCCACAAGCATATATTTCATTCATCCAACAAATATTTCATTGAGCATCTATTTTGTGCATAACACAAAAGTCTTATTTCCTCCATAAGAACTCTACATACATGATGCTAATTACAGTGTACCCATTTATTTGCCACGTCTTAGGTGGAAGCTGTCCAGAACCAGAGCTGACTTACTCTGCTTTATAAATCCTGCACCTGACAGCTCAGCACTCAAGAAATATTTGTAAAATGTTAGGCATCTGAAAAAAATGACTATGAAACAAACTCAAGAAATGGCCCCTGTCCTCCCGTATCTCACAACGTATGTGAAGCCAAAAATATACTCAGGCAAGGAGACAGTAAAATGTCACAACAAATGAGTCAGTTATGTACAGCCACTGGTAGCTCTTAAACAACGAGAGTCATGTTGAAGAGGTGTTTAGGAAGAATAAAACATTACTAAGGGGATTTCACACATGGGAGGTTTTTTATAAGACATTCTAGAACTGGAAAGGGATGTGAGTGCCTGGCCAGTGGCCTTCAAGTCCCATGCCAAACAGGTGGCATCCCACCCCTTCTTAAAGACCTTCAGGTGGAGAGTCCATATTCTTTGTTGATTACCCAGACCAGCATTCTACCAAAGATTTCCTTCTTACCATTTACTCAGAGCCTCTCCTTCCGCATGGACTAAATCTAGAGGGGTGGTGGCCACATGCGTTTCTGATGCCTGACGCTGTTACATCACTGCAGGCCCAGCAGAGACAGCTGATTTGACTGGCCACTTTAGAAACTAATTGTACCACTCAGGATGGCTGATGGTCTGGACAGCATCCTTCTCAAAAACAGACCCTGGAAAACAGAGTAACAAGGAACTTGTAAGTAATTTTAAATCTTCCGATATCCTAGAGATGGAATTTCAGGTGGACCCTCAGTTATAACCCCGGGCTCTGCTAATCTAATCTTTTTAGGGGATCTCTTTTTTTTCTCTAGAGAAACACCAGCATTCAAGGGTGCGGTGGTAATATATGATGGTTGGAACAAGTGTTCTGCAGTTCGGCCAGAATCTGAGTCCTGGTTCTGTCACTTACCAGCTGTGTGAGGACCTTCAGTGCTCTTGCCTGTCACATGGTGAGAATAACTGTATATACCTTATTGAGTTATTTTGGGAATAAAGGGGATGGCTGGCACTCAATAAGTCCTAGGTAAATGAAACATATAAATATCAGTTTTCCTTCTGCCTGCACTGGTTGGTCAAGGGGATAGGACTTAATGCTTAAATTGTCACCCTTAAAGGGCACATAGAATATCTCTGGTTCAGCTCCTGCTTTCCAGCAGATAAGATACTCTCCTTAGTGAGACCACATTCCTGATCAGATGTTAATCTTTTCATTAAAAAAATATTTTTCAATTACAGTTTGCATTCAGTATTATTTTGTATTACTTATAGGTGTACAGAACAAAGATTAGACAAGCATATTCTTTACAAAGTGTTCCCTCTATTATTTCTAGTACCCACCTGGCACCACATATAGTTATTATAATATTACTGACTATATTTCCTATGTTGTACTTGGCATCCCCATGACTGTTTTGCAACTACCAATTTGTACTTCTTGATTCCTTCACCACTTTCACTCATTCTCCCAACACCCTCCCCTCTGCCAACCATCAGTTTGTTCTCTATGAGTCTATTTTAATTTTGTTTGTTCATTTCATTTTGTTTTTTACATTCCATATGTAAGTGAGATAATAAAATGTTTGTCTTTCTTTGGCTGGCTTATTTCACTTAGCATAATACCCTCTGGGTACATTAATGCTGTTGCAAGTGGAATTTTTTTATTATTTTTTATGGACAAGTAATATTTCATTGTGTAAATGTACCCAGACTTCTTTATTCTCTTCTCTATTTATGGACACTTGGGTTGTTTCCATATCTTGGCTATTGTAAATAATGCTGCAGTGAGCATAGGGGTTTATGTATTCTTTCAATTAATGCTTCAGGTTTCTTTGAGTATATACCCAGAAGTGGAATGTCTGGGTCATAAAGCAGTTCCATTTTTAATTTGTTGGGAAACCCCATACTGCCTTCCACAGGGGCTGCATTCCCACCAACAGTGCACAAGGGTTCCCTTTTCTCCATACCCTGGCCAACACTTGTTTGTGGATTTATTGATGATAGCCATTCTGACAGGTGTGAGGTGATATCTCACTGTGGTTTTAATTTGTATCTCTATTGATGTTGAGCATCGTTTCATCTGTCTGTTGGCCATCAGTATGTCCTCTTTGGAATACTGTCTATTCAGATTCTCTGCCCATTTTTTAATTGGATTATTTGGGGTGTTTTTGGTGTTGAGTTTACCTTTTCATTTTACCAATGTTTTGTTTTCACTTTCAGGTTTCTGGATGGATCACCCAATTAGGAGAACATCAGTATAAACTGTGCTGAAAGGTGCACATTTCAGATGATACCATCCCAGCTCCTGCTACACCCCGTGCCTAACCCTGCTCCCCTCCTACAGCCTGGACCCAAGAGCGTGCCAGGTAACACACATCAATGGCAAGGGGACTTACTAGAATGCTAAAACCACCACTGAATGTATAAAGGGTATAGAACTGGAAAATCCAAAGGCAGAATGGGAAATCATTCACTGTCAGATTTGTTGCAATGGACAAAGTAAGAAGTAGGGCTGGATTTCACAATCAGCTTCAGTCCCTGCAGACATCTGGCCCCTCAAAGGACACAGGCTTCGTTATTACTCCACATACTGTACAATAGGAGGCCTGTCCAGGTTTCCATTGCTGACACACATTAACACACATTTTCCATTATTTAAAGGTAGGTTTTAAAGAATTTTTGTGGGTATGATGGATGCCCCTCCAAGGAATTCCTTGTGTATTCTTCCTGTCGGCAAACTCTCTGCTGGTCACATCTGTGTTTGTCTTGAGAAGTCCTGCTTTCACCCGCCCCTTCACCTCATTTGGATTCCTGATGAAGTTGGTGCTTCTCAAAGGACCGAGTCTCCCGGACTCTGAGGAGAATTTACTTAGGTCCTCAATCCTGTGCTTGGCTTCGCTCCTGGCCATCTGACTGCATGTTGCTAAGCTTGGCTGCTCAAGGGCTGCTGGGTGAGTGCTCTCTCAGCAAGGGTCTCCAGGGCAAGGCAGGGAAAACAATCAGGTTCTTTTCTCCTTTTGCACAAAAATCTGGAGTGTGAAGCTCTGACTGGGAACATATTGCTTCTTCAAAGGGTCCATCAGAATCATGGGAATTGCTGCCTCTGGAAGAGACCAGAAAGGCCTCCAGTCCATCACCTGAATCTAGTCCCAAACATGGCAAGGCTCAGAGAGGAACATTTCCAGGTCCCAGGATCACTGGTGGCAGAGCTGGGAACCAATAAGTCATAGACCCTTCTCTGGTTCTGTTACTGCACAGCCAGGGCCTCTCAGAATAAAGAGAGGGCCAGCCATGCCCATTTCCTCCTTTCTCCTCTTCCTTCTTTCCATTCTCCCTTTCCTTTTTTTTTTTTTTTTTTTTTTTTTTTTTTGGTGGGAGTGGGGGTTGGTGGGAAGGGAAGAGCTTGGAATATATTAAATAACATAATAAATGCCAAAAGGAGTTCACAAAATTTTTCATACATTTTAGACATTTGTATTTTAACAAACAGAACTGTGCTCTTTGCAAGATAATTAGAAATTTTTAAAAATATTAAGGCATAACAGAGCCGGGCAGGGTGTACACTTGTGCCTTCTTTCAGTCCTCAGGTGTCTCTCTGAGGCTGTGTGCAGGACCTTGTTCTGAGATCGCTTCCGAGTCTGAGCCCTATGGGTCCTCGGGTGTCTCTCTGAGGCTGTGTGCAGGACCTTGTTCTGAGATCGCTTCTGAGTCTGAGCCCTATGGGGATGCAGAGCCAGCCAGAGGCCCTTCCCGACGTGGCACCCTGCCTCCCTCACAGCTCTCCTGGGATGGGTTTTAACTACATCGGTGAGAGCCCCATTTTGAACAGAGGGGGAATTTGAGACATAAGAGAAAGTAAAAACAAGGAGAACAGAAAACGAGAGATTAAAGAAAAGGAAAAAGAAACACCCACTTGCGTGGCTGCTATTCTCATTCTTTTTAAAATTATTCCCAGATCAAGCATTAATGGGATCACCAGGAAGAAAGAAATCAGGGCTGGAGAGGATCTCGGTAGACATGTGTACCCCTCAGACATGTGTGAACCGGAAGTCCAACCACGCGGAGCACGGTCCTCCCAGCCTCAGACAGAGGGGGAGCTGGTGAGCGGTGAGCGGAGGCCGATGGTGGTCACAGAGCGCCACATGAACCCATTGACTTACTCCTAAAGACAGTCCTTCTCTGCACACACACTTCTTTATGAACAGGTAATATGGGCTCATTATATTGTTATAGATGACTGTTGGATCAAAAGTGAAACGAACTGGTAAATGTGCCGTGTGTTTTCCTTTTTAAGAGAAGTTATTTTCAAATGAAATGGGGGCTCTAACTACATCTAAGAAATCACAGGAAAACTCAGTAAGCAAAGCCCTCTTTTTGAAGAGAGTGACAGCCACGCCAGTGCACGACTTTGAATAGAGTGACAGCAAGTGCCCACACTTAAAGAGGTGACTAGGTAGTTGGATGGTTAGATGGTAGCCAGGTCATGGACATATGGGGAGAGGGGGCAGGAGAGGCCATGGAAGGCACCCTCAATCCCTGGAGAGGGCTATGGGCTACACAGCAGCAGAGGCTCAGTGATCCGGCTTTGCTGTCACTGAAATTCCCAATCAAGGGAAAAGATTTGTATGATCTGTATGAGAGATAGGAAGCGATGAGCCCTCTGAGCGGGAGCTAAGGACAGATAAATGTGTACAACTGAACATTTACTTCAGTTACAGGGAATGTGATCAAGACATCCTGAGGGGAGGGGGGAAATGCGATTAAGAACTTGAAATTGCCGCAGCACTTGAAATCTTTGAAAAGAGCAACCATAACAAAAACAATGTGGGGAAAATCTAGAGGTACATTCGATCTGAGAGGAGTCTTCTGTTCTGCACAACATACTTGTGATAACCTGGCAGCATATTTGGATCTGAATACCTAAGCCTGGTGTTCAACACAGAGTTCTGTAGTTCTAACAAGAAATTTTTCTTTTGAGATGGTTTGTGAAAAGCATTTTTTAATGAAGCTAGAAAAGAGATGTTTTTTTCTTCCAAAGCAGTTAACAGCTAGTGTCTCTCCTGACTCTAAATTCAATGATCTTTGAAATTCTAGGGCTTGTCCAGATTCACTATTATAAGCAGCAGCTGGGACAGAGGAGTTTAACAACATAAATATTAAAATTGCATTGGTGATCTGCATATCGATAGCATAAACAGTGCAACCTAAGAATTAGGCAAAGCACATTTTGCAAGTCTACACAGATGTGCAGGAGTATGTAAACTACTTTCTCTATTTCTGGAAGCTAAAGAAATGTCATTTGTAAAACAGTTTTTCTTCTCTCCCCTCTTCTTAGCACATCCCTCCCAAACTTCTACTGCTGTTCCTCTTTCTGCAAATGCAGTATTTGTTACTTATTTCTTTCCTGCTGCAAAATGCCCAGTTTATCCCTATCTCTTTTCCTCATGAAACATTCTGTACTTAATGAAATAAAAAAGTTACTTTCTTTTTTTTTTTTTAACTTAAGATCCAGTTGAATTATACAAGTTATCTCTATTTCCCCTTGACATGGTTTTAAACAACTCACCCATACTGGCCAAATTTTTGGAAAAACTCTAATTAAAATCTTAAAAGAGTACCCAGGAGGAACCCAGGAAAGGCGTTGGGACTTTACATCTGGATGAGATACACACAGTACAACAGTAAGCCTGGCATGTCCTGGGTTTCTATCAAAGCACTGGGGAATATGTGGACACTATGTACTCAGTCTAATTTTTCGGGTTGTGGATTAAGAGCATCTGACTTCTTTTATTTCTTTCTGACTGACCTTTTCCTGCTTACTTGTATCTCAGGTTCCACAAACATTTATAAACAACTACTGTGTATCAAGGTACTTGCTAAGAACTGCCTTTTTAGAGAACTGTCTTCTCTAAAAGTCAGGCTTTTTACACTATATGACAGCAACCTCCACCCATGGTCAGGAGAAAGAAAGAGAGAAATAGGATGAACCTCACATGGATTTATGTGCAGTTCTGGTAAAAAACAAACAAACAAAAACTTGAAGAGCAGAAGGCTAAGCTAAATCTTATGGCTAAATCTAACTTTCTGGATTCACTGTGCTTGTGGTCACCCATAATGGGAAAACAGAAAAAAGATATTTGTTCACTAGGAGATTCTTTACAGAGATAATTCTTCATGGTCAGTCAATTCAAAAAGGTTTTGAAAGCAGACAGGTTAATCTCTCTAAAATTCATGATCATACATGGATGAAACCAATCCTAATGTATGAAAAAGCACCTAAGAGGTGTTGCTTGAAAAGTTTAAGAATAGTTTACAAGTCAACTCTAGTTAATTAGTTTTCATAGTTTAAGAATAAATATGAAAACCTCAGGACTAGATGCCTTCCAAGGTCCCTGGAAGCTCAGACCAACCATGATCCCATAAGATGAAGGCTGATATTAGGCCAAGACAGACTAGTTGTTAAAATATTAAAACACTTCCATATCAGATGTTGAACAGCTGTTACTTTGAATCCATTGATGCTTCTTCACCAACCTGACCTACCTCAGCAGGAGACTTCCTGCTCCTGTGCTATAGGCAGGATGGTTGTTAAATATTTTTAATATCACCTCAGTCTAAGTTATGACTAACACACCTATCCTGACTCAAAATTCTTGGTTCTTCAATAGCTGTTGATGGTTCACATTACTGGTGTCCTAGTACACCTACAAAAATATTTAGCACTCTTCAGTGAAAGCATAACTATTCACTCCTTGTCAAAAATCAAGCACATAAGTTTCAAAGAGACTTCCATAAGTGAGTTCACTGCTTGCCTGTAACCAGCAAGACCCTTTCAGTGTTTCGAATATTGGGAGAAATCTGAAGATTCCCTTAAAGCCATAGCTGCAGCACTCTTAAAAACTATGTAATGGCATTGAACTATGAACTAAAGCAGAGGTCATTTCATTGTATCCCTTCTGTAAGCCTTCTCTGAAGTGCTAACGCAAAGATTAAATTATAGTTTTGGGTTTTGGGGGGTTTTTTTGTTTTATGATTCAAAGGTGTGGGTTGTGCAAATACAGTATACGTGTTTTCTACACTTACAGCATCTTTATAGACATGCACTCAGACACACACACACACAGAGCTTGAATATTTGTTCCTTGGAATACACAGGATGGCCTGGTTTTAAAAAAGTAAAAGATATTTTGCCAACAATTATGAATACAGACTATAAATTAAATTGAGATGTAAAATTATTATTAATCTTTTTTTTAAAGATGTAACCAGTGGGATGTTGTAACCAATTCTTTATATATTTATTTATAGTCCCATTAGGTAAGACTAGAGACTCTAGAAAGGGGAAGAATTATTATCTGCAGCAGCTTTATTGAAATATAACTTACCACAAAATTCATCCATTTAAAGTATATAATCAATGCTTTAGCATAGATAGATGATAGATAGATAGATAGATAGATAGATAGATAGATAGATAAATGTAACCATCACAGTCAATTTTAGAACATATTCACCACTTGAAAAAGAAACCTCATATCTTTAGCTATCACCTCCTTATTACCAGACCTAAGCAACCACGAATCTACTTTCTGTCTCTATAAATTAGCAAGTTTTCAATGGTGTCCCATACTATTTCATATATATCAGTATTTTATTTCTTTTTATGACCCAAAAATACTCCATTCTATGGATATACAACAATTTATCTATTCTTTAGTTGGTGGACATTTCAGTATTCATTTTTTTTTCTTTTTGGCTATTATGAATAATGCTGCTAGAAACATTCATGTCCAAGTTTTTCAGTTCTCTTGGGCATATATATAACTAGGAGTAAAATTCCTGAGTCACGTGGTAACTCTGAGTTTTATCATGTGAGGAATTGCCAGGTTGTTTTCTAAGTGCTGCACCATTTTAACTTCCCTATCAGCTGTGTATGAGGGTTTCAAATTCTCCATAACCTCTCCAATACTTACTATTAAAAAAAATCTGTTTTTATTTATTGATTTTAGCCAGAGAAGAAGAGAGAAACAGGAACATAGATCTACTCCTATATGTGCTCTAACCAGGGATCAAACCAATAACCTCTGAGCTTTGGGACAATACTCTAACCCAGTGGTCCCCAACCTTTTTTGAGCCATGGACCAGCTTAATATCAGAAAATATTTTCACGGACTGGCCTTTAGGGTGGGACTGATAAATGTATCACGTGACCGAGACAAGCGTCAAGAGTGAGTCTTAGACAGATGTAACAGAGAGAATCTGGTCATTTTTAAAAAAAATAAAACATCGTTCAGACTTAAATATAAATAAAATGGAAATAATGTAAGTTATTTATTCTTTTTCTGTGGACCAGTACCAAATGGCCCACGGACTGGTACCAGTCCGTAGCTCAGGGATTGGGATCCACTGCTCTAACAAATCAAGCTATCCAGCCAGGGCTTCAATCCTTATTATTATAAAACTTTTTTATTATAGTCATCCTTGTGAGTGTGACAGAATATATTTTTGAAGAGAGAATTCTCTAGGACTAATCGCAGAAATGAATCCTCAAATATAAGAAGCAGAACATTCAAGTAAACATAGACCATTCACCAAGATAGACCATATTCTGGGCATTAAGACAAACCTCAACAAATTTAATTGTATAACTGAAATTGTAGAATGTATGTTCTCTAACCACAGTGAAATTAAACTAGACCAATCGGAAAAATATATTTGGAAAATTCTCTATATTTGGACATTAAACAATAAACTTCCAAATAACTCATTCTTCAAAGTGGAGTCACGAGGGAAATTAAAAAATATTCAGAATTGAGTTAAATAAAAACATAACATACCAAAATTTGTGAGATGCAATTTACCAAGAAAAGATACAGAAATGTTAACTAAGCACATGAAAAGATACTCAATATCCCTAGTCACCAGTGATATAAAAATTAAATCATAATAAAATATATTTCTCACCTATTCGAATTACTAAAAAATGAAGCCCTGAAAATACTAAGTGCTGACAAGAATGCAGAACACCGGAACTGCTTCCAAGCAAGGGGAAAAAATAAAACAAAAACAACTCAATGTAAGAAGAAAAATATGCATAGAAAAATCTGAACAGATAGAAGCAAAACATAAAAACTGTATGAATTAATCCAAATGTACTTATAATGGCAGGAAATATAATAAACACATTAATCAGTTTTAATAGAATTAAGCAGACTGAATTTAAAAAGAACAAAATCTAGTCAAATGCTATTTTCAAGACACTCACCTAAAATATAATGACATAAAAGCATTGCAAATAGAAGAATATGAAAAGTCTTTTATAGACAAATACTCTACAAATACCATGATAAAATAAAACCCAAAAGGTAAACCAAAACCAAGTTATGAAAAGTCTTCTAAGTCATTGCTAGGAGTTTGTATTGTACAGAGCTTGAGGCCATGGCAAACAGTGAAGGGTTTTAAGGAAAGGAGTGCTATGGTAGGATTCATGTCTTAGAAAGATCCTTTTGGCTGCCCTATAATAGAAGGAGAAGGGAGCAGGGTCAAAGGTAGAGGCAGGGAGACCAACCATTAAGCTGTGTAATTATTGAAGCTGACGGTGCTTTAGACCAGGATGATGAGAGTGGAGATGATGAGATGTGTTCTGATTTGAAAGATGTCTTGAGTTGGAGCTGATAGCCTTACTGATGGAAAGTGTGAGAGAAGAAAGAAGTTAAGTGAAACATGTGCTCCTGGGTTGCTGGTAATCCAGTAAGCAAAGACAGAAATAAGGAAGTAGCTTTAGAATAGAGAGGAAACAAGAGTTCCTGGCCAGACTGGTTTTGTGATGCTTCCTAGATATCCAAGGGGAGGGAGTGAATAGGCCATTAGATGTGGGAGTTGGAAGCTCAGGGATTCTGGTCTGGTATAGTTTGGATTTCTACTCCAGGGACTTGATGAAATCAGCAAAGAGATAGTGAAAAGAGAAAAGGGCTAAGGATAAAACTCTCAGGCATTTCAACAGAGAGGTAGAATTTGAGAGACCATTGAGGCAGAAGGAAAACAGAATGAAGGTGGGATTAGGGTAATCTAGAGATGAGAGGGTTTGGAAAAAGAGCATGTGGCCCACCATCAAACACTGTTAAAAGTAAAATGAGAACAGACAATTGATTATGAACAAAATAGTAAGTCATTGTTGACCCCAATAACAGCCATGTTGGGTAAGAATAGAATGTTTAGGTAGTTTAAAGAAAGAATGAGAGATATGAAAGTTACTTTATTTTATTTATTTATTTATTTAAGAAAGTAACTTTAGGAGGGACTATTTGATTTTTTTAAAAAAAGGAGTTTTGTTGTTTTTTAAAGAGATGATATACAAGTTTCATTTATGCTGATAGGAATAATTTAATAGATCTGGAGAAACTGATGACTGGGGAGAGAACAGTAACTATTACGGAACTAAGGTCTCCAGGAACGTGAACAGTAAGCAGAGCTAAAGAGGAGAAACTGGCCTTAGATAAGGTCAAGCACCTGATGTGGGACGTTGTCAGTATTTAAATGAACTATTCGATGTGGCTATATGTAAACCCCGATGTGGCCAAAGGCACATGGGGCAGTTCATACACAGCATCAGGTCTTTGTGAGGCGGGAATCCTGAATCTATGGCTCAGCCTTGCGAGTCTCCCTAGGCATCAGTTCCCCTTTGAGGTCCAGCCCAGTTTTGGGCATAGTCAAGATGGGGTTGCTGACTGTGGTTCTCAATTAGACCAAACCTGCCAAACTAATAATTATTTCCTTCTTTGAAACCTCCCCAATACCTCCTCCTCCCCAGATCTTGCATTCCTGCCAGGGCCAAGCTTGCAAACAAGTCCATTCTGTCCGCTTCCCTCAAGAGCTATCCCCCCCTTCCAAGGTGAGTGTGTGCACATGCGTGCACATGTGCATGTGCATGCGTGCACATGTGGAGAATGAGATGCTGAAACCAATTTCCTCCTAGTATATGCAATAGCCTAATAACTGGTAGGGAGCTGGATCGCAGGCTCAGACTTAACACAGAATCAGTGGCCAGGAGGCATTGAAGTGTCTGCCATCCCTATTCTGCAAGAACCAAAACCCATCTAAGGATATTGTGATTATGAGGTCAGAACCTCCAGTTTTGAATGCTATCTCATTGAAACAGCAGTTTGTGATGTTTTTTTCTTGGTTATTTTCTGGAGAATGGAGGCCAGACCTTCAAAGAGGGTGTCCCAGGAACAGAACGGTGGGGCTTGGGGCCCTCAGCTACTCCATCAATAGCAGCTGGAACCTTGTCTTTAGTTGACCCGTGAAACATACCCCTTGTAACAACAGCTCTTGCTTTTGCAGTATTATAATCTAAGTTTAAGTCCAAGCTTTCTTCACATTAAAAATGAAAGACATTTTTGGACCCTTGTTGGCCATATGTATCCATGCTTAGTGTCACAACATGTGGTTTTTTTTGGCCTCTGCCTCCTTGGGATTGGTCTGATTTTGAGGCATATTAAACAAAACCAGGATTTCAACTGCATTTTTGACTTGGGTAAACTCACGGTTTTGATATATCACTGAGTATGAAACAACATCTCTGCAACAAAGTCAGAAAGCTTCCCTTGAGGGGGACTGCCACCTGGCTCAGAGTTCTGCTCAACCCACACCAGCCTCTCTGATCTTTGAGAAGTTAATGACGCTCCTGTATATGTGGCAATTTCTCCTGTTTTACATGGCTTGACATATACACAATAACATATTGCTTTGGTGTTCTATAAATGCATGATCATTGTAAAAATATTTTAACACAGTGATTCTCAAAGTTTGCTGCATGTTAGAATCATCTGGGAAGAACAAGGGCCTCAAGATTTCTGGGTCTGCGACCCAGGCATCAATATTTTTTTAAAGTTTTCCAGATGAATTCAATGTGGAACCAAGTGTTTTATGAAAGTATTAGTGAACAAATTGAAGTTAAAATTCGACCCCCATGTGGTGTTACCAATGCAGATAACTGAGGTGACAAATGGATGAACAAGTTCTAACAACCACAAATTTCACACATATTCAGATAACAACCCATATGTCACAACATACTTGTCTGTTCAGTAGCTGTAAAATTTTTTGATATGACTGCCACACACCAATTCCAGAAAAGTTAAAATGTGAAGAAACACGTGGCGTAGAATTTGGGGAAGACAGTAATATTATTGGTAACCAAAAGATAAGTGTTCCTGGAAATGTTTCAGCCATAAGATCCTATTTTGACTTAAAATTTGAATTCAGGCTTCAGAGGCCTCATCGCTCCTTGTGATCTGAGGACCAGAGGCATCAGCATCACCGGGGAGCTTGTGAGAACAACAGAATCCTGCCCCATCCCAGACCTGCTCACTCGGGACCCACGTATAACAACACCTCCAGGTGACTCACGTGGACATTCCGTTTGAAAAGCACTGATTTCAGGCACTACAAGAAAAAAGAAAAGGAGGGCAAACAAAACCAAGTGGTAAAATCTAACAATTCAAAAGGTTTAGATATTTTACAAGCTCACTAATCAGACCCTTTAAAGCAGAGTGTTTGGATTCTGCTGCTCAGAAAAGAAAGATCATTTTGCTGAGGTTTCCTCTTCTACCTCTTACCAGTTGTATTAACAAGACACAAGTTCTTTACAGAAAGCTTTAAGAAGGCTCAAGTTAAGCAACACAGTGGAGGTGGCTGTGCCAGTCTTCACATTACACGTCTCTCCTGTGGTTTTTGTTGCTAAGAATATTTACATGATAACACGGTCTTTGTCACCTACAAGTCCAACTGCTCCTCCAGCGTATTACACACCTGAGCTTATTGTGCTCAGCTTGAGAAATCATGATCGTCTCCAAGAAAATCGATGATTTCATAAATTCAGAATGAAGAACACACCACAGGTGAACAGGGCTGGTTTGTTCATAAGCAGGAAAACTCCTGTGTTCATATAAACAGCCCTAGTAAACAGGCAAATACAAATACTAAACATTAATTACACACACAAACACACACACACACAGAACAGAGAGGGTGAAACAGAGTATGAGGTCATCGTGATTCAATAGGATGGTTTTCTAAAGCTGCAAAATGTCTTTTATACTTCAAGGCTGATAAGGCTCTTAACCAATGAGAAGACATATCATTCTACCTCTTTACTCTTGACTTTACCAAACCAAACGTTTTGCTTTCTTCAGCCTTTGGAGACTATAGCATTTGAGCTAAAAGCATATAGTTGTGGGTATTCAGAAGGATAAACAGGTTAAACTGCCAGGAGAATTACTTTTTTGCCTAATATTTTGGAACAGATGGAGCATATCAGCCTCTATGTGACCAAACACACATGCATGACTGTGCATTTGTGCCTTCATATATTACATGTCCCTAAAGATTAAGACGTTCATTCATTCAACAAATATTTCTCAGACACCTCCCACCTAAAAGACACTCTGCTGGGCTCCTCAGGGAGAATCTAGATGAGTCATAAAAAATACTCACTGATACCTCACAGCATACTGCATTACCATGCTAACTGCCATTTTCAATAAAAATCCTTTGAGCCTCAAAAAATATATACTGTGAATCCAAACTCATCCTATAAATTCAGTACTACCCTGATATCAAACCAGACAAGACATTACAAAAAAGAAAATTATAGGCCAATATCCTTGATGAATATACATGCAAAAATTCTAAACCAAATATTTGCAAACTGGCTTCAAGAATACATTAAGAGGATTATACACCATAATCAAGTGGGATTTATTCCAGGGATGCAAGGTTGGTTCAACATCTATAAATCAATCAATGTGATAAAACACACAAACAAAATGAAACATAAAAACTATATTATCTCAATAGATACAGAAAAATATTTGACAAAATTTAACATCCTTTTATGATTAAAAAAAACACCTCTTGATGAAATAGGGACAGAAGGAACATATTTCAGCATAATAAAGGCTATATTATTATTCTCAATGGTCAAAAGCTGAAACCTACTCCTCTGAGTTTAGGAAGAAGACAAGGATATCTACTATCACCACTTCTATTCAACGTATTATTGGAACTCCTAAAACCATAAAACCCCTGGGGTGGGGGAATGGCAGTAAATTTTTTGACACTGCTCTTAGTAATACCTTTTTGAGAAGATGTGGCACATATACACTATGGAATACTACTCAGCCATAAGAAATTATGACATCAGATCATTTACAGCAAAATGGTGGGAACTTGATAACATTATACAGAGTGAAATAAGTAAATCAGAAAAAAACAAGAACTATATGATTCCATACATTGGTGGAACATAAAAACGAGACTAAGAGACATGGACAAGAGTGTGGTGGTTACCAGGGGTGGGGGGAGGGAGGACATGGGAGGGAGGGAGGGAGAGAGTTAGGGGGAGGGGAGGGGCACAGAGAACTAGATAGAGGGTGGCGGAGGACAATATGACTTTGGGTGAGGGGTATGCAACATAATTTAATGACAAAATAACCTAGACATGTTTTCTTTGAATATATGTACCCTGATTTATTAATGTCATCCCATTACCATTAATAAAAATTTATTTAAAAAAAAAAAAAAGTAATACCTTTTTGGATTTGTCTCCTCAGGCAAAGGCAACACACAAAAAATAAACAAATGAGGCCATATTGAACTAAAAAGTTTTTGCAAGTGAAGGAAACCATCAAAAAAACAAAAAGACAACCTACTCAATGGGAGAAGATAATTACTTCAGTGTTTCATAATTGCATGATCACTCAGAAGAGATTTTAACACAGTGATTCTCAAAATTTGCTTCATGTTAAAATCATCTAGGGTAGGGGTGGGGAACCTATGGCTCGCGAGCCAGATGTGGCTCTTTTGATGGCTGCATCTAGCTTGCAGACAAATCTTTAATAAAAAAAAATATTAAAAATATAAAACATTCTCATGTATTACAATCCATTCATTTCCTACCACTCATGTTCATGGTTGCGGGTGGCTGGAGCCAATCACAGCTGTCCTCCGGGACAACACCAAATTTTTATTGGATAATGCGTAATGTACACGGGTCGTTGTGAGGTCAGGAAGTAAACTTCTATCCTTTTAATCAAGTAGTCAGCTAGGCCAATATCCTTGATGAATATACATGCAAAAATTCTAAACCAAATATTTGCAAACTGGCTTCAAGAATACATTAAGAGGATTATACACCATAATCAAGTGGGATTTATTCCAGGGATGCAAGGTTGGTTCAACATCTATAAGTGTTGATGAAGAAGATGGCTAAAAGAAAAAAAGATGAGGAGTATCGTACTTTTCAGCAGGAATGGACAGAGGAATTCACCTTTGTGGAGAGAGCAGGTTCTGCAGTGTGCCTAATATGCAATGACAAAATTGCATCGATGAAATGGTCAAATATAAAGCAGCACCTTGACAAATGTCATACTACATTTGCATTGAAATATCCAGCAGGAAGAAAGCATGTCAAGGGCTACTGTGCAGAGTGCAAGCTAGTCAGCAGCAACTCCGTGTTTGGACCCGACAAGGTGACTAGAATTCAGCTAGCTTTGCTGGTGCTTTAGCAATTGTGAGAAATGGAAAGCCATTCACAGATGGGGAGTATGCCAAAACATTCATGCTTGGTGTTGCCAATAAACTTTTTGATGACTTTTCAGATAAAGACAAGAAAATCAAATGAATAAAAGACATGCCTCTGTTGGCAAGAACTGTTCACAATTGTACCATCATGATGGCAAATCAAATTGAGGCAACACAAGTGAAGGACATAAATGCAGCACCATTCTTTTCTCTTGCTTTGGATGAGTCAACAGAAGTAAGCCATTTATCCCAGTTCAGCGTGATTGCAAGGTATGCTGTCAGTGACACACTACATGAGGAAAGTCTTGCTGTTTTGCCTATGAAAGAGACAACAAAGAGGGGAGGATTTATTCAAGTCTTTCACTGAGTTTGCTAAAGAACAAAATCTACCGATGGATAAACTTATTTCGGTGTGTACTGAAGGTGCTCCGTGCATGGTGGGGGAAAATAGAGGATTCATAGTGCTTCTTCGTGAACATGAAAAGAGACCCATCCTAAGTTTTCACTGCATCCTACATCAGGAAGCGCTTTGTGCTCAGATGTGTGGCGAGCAGCTTGATGAGGTGATGTCGCTGGTTATTCAGGTGGTCAACTTTATTGTTGCCCGAGCTTTAAATGATCTCCAGTTTAAAACACTGTTGGTTGAAGTTGGGAATAATTATCCTGGTCTGCTTCTGCACAGCAATGTGCATTGGTTGTCAAGAGGGAAGGTGCTCAGCCATTTTGTGGCTTGTCTGAGTGAAATCTGAACTTTTCTTGAAATGAAAAACGTGGAGCATCCTGAGTTAGCTAACACTGAGTGGCTCCTGAAGTTCTACTATCTCATGGACATGACTGAACATCTGAACCAGTTCAATGTGAAAATGCAAGGCATTGGAAATACAGTCTTATCCCTTCAACAAGCAGTGTTTGCATTTGAAAACAAGCTGGAACTCTTCATTGCCGACATTGAAACAGGTCATTTACTACACTTTGAAAAACTGGGAGAGTTTAAAGATGCATGCACAACAAGTGACCCTGCTCAACATCTTGATCTCCAGCAGCTAGCGGGCTTCACATCTAATCTCCTGCAGTCATTCAAAGCATGCTTCGGAGAATTTCGTGAGCGTACTCGTCTTTTTACGTTTATCACCCATCCACACGAGTGTGCAGTGGACAGCGCTGACCTGAGTTACATCCCCGGTGTCTCCGTCAGAGATTTTGAGCTACAAGCTGCTGACCTGAAGCCCTCAGACATGTGAGTGAATAAGTTCAAGTCACTGAATAAAGATTTGGAAAGACTTGCATGACAGCAAGCAGAGTTAGCGAGCAAACACAAGAGGGGAGAAATAAAAAAACTTCAACCCGCAGACCAGCTGATTGTCAAAACTTGGAATGCGCTTCCCATCACATACCACACACTGCAGCGTGTGAGTATTGCTGTACTGACAATGTTTGGCTCTACATATGCATGTGAGCAGTCTTTCTCCCATCTAAAGAACGTTACCAATCTACGGTCACGTTTAACAGATGGAAGTCTCAACACCTGCATGAAGCTTAACCTCACCACGTATCAACCAGACTACAAAGCCATCGGCAAAACCATGCAGCACCAGAAGTTGCATTAATGGTAAGAAGTACTTTATTAATCATTGGTTAGCAACAGCATAACGTTATTAAAAAGAATTCAGAAACTTATTGTACTTTAAAAGTGTTGGTCTTACATAAAATGCACACATTTACTTGTATTTAGTGTTAAGCATATTGTATGGCTCTCATGGAATTATATTTTAAAATATGTGGCGTTCATGGCTGTCTTAGCCAAAAAGATTCCCGACCCCTGATCTAGGGAGAACAAGTGCCTTCAAATGTATTTGCAAATGAAACAGCCAATGAGGCATTGATATCCAAAAAAAATAAGGAACTCATACAACTTAACACCAAGAAAACCCAAACAATCCAATTAAAAAGTGGGCAGAGGACCTGAATAGACATTTCTCCAAAAAGGATATACAGACATATGAAAAATGCATACCATCACTAATCACTGGGAAAATAAAAATTAAAACTACAAAAAGATATCACTTCACACCTGTCAGAATGACTATCATCAATAAATGAAGAAACAACAAGTGTTGTCAAGGATGTAGAGAAAAGAGAACCCTTACACACTGTTGATGGAATTGTAAATTAATGCTGCAATATGGAAAACAGTAAAAAATTTCCTCAAAAAATTAAAAGTAGAGCAGCCACATGATCCAGCAATTTCACTTCTGGTAAAAGAAAACAAAAGATTTGACTTTGGGTGGTGGGCACACAATGCAATATACAGATGGTATATCATAGAATTGTACATTGAAACCTATATAATTTTAATAACCAATGTCACCCCAAGTAATTTAAATTTTAAAAAAATAATATAAAATAGATTTAAAAATAAAAAATATTTTAAAAAAGAAAACGAAAAGCTTCTCCCCAGAGCTTCATGGATTTCACAGCATAGAGGCTGGCTTCCCCCAGAGCATGAGATACAAAAAAACAAAACTTAAGCTGCAATACTTTTAAGATTCATGCCTGAGTCTTGAAAGTCACACACTATCACTTTCGCTATATTCTACTGGTCACACAGACCAGCCCTGATTTAAAGTGCAAGGGGTTACAAAAGAAACTACAAGGATCAATGGAGATCTTAGAGGCTTTCTTTGGTATTTTAAAGGTAGACCTTGGCTCCAATTCCCATTATGAGGCAGCGTACTGTCTTCATCCAGATACCTGATTGTCCAAGACGAGGAATTAGTTAGAAGAAGTCAAGCCACTGAAATTCATGAGGTTTTGTGATCCTAATGAGAGCCATCTAGACATCATAGTTCAGTCATTCATTTCTCTAAATAGTAAAGCATTTACTATAATTGAGATAAGCACATTTCTAGTACTTGGTCTGTATCAGTGAGTAAACTAAACAATAGGCAAGTATATTTACTGTTCATCTGTCTTCTTACCAGACTTCAAAAGGAGAGATTAATATCTCCTGGTTTTTGGGCTTCTTGAAGGTCATTCTGTTAATTCTAGAACCTGGCCTTCATACACGTGAAACCAAAACAACAATAACAAGAACTATTATTACTATATAAATAACATCTGTAGGACATTTATTATGTGCCAGATGTGTGCTTAGGAGTTTAAATTTATTATTTCTTTTGATATTCTTAACAACTTTATGAATTAAGTACTATTATCATCATTTTTTTTTTTTGCAAATGAGGAAACTGAGGCTTATGTAAATAACTGGTCGAAAAGTACATAACATAGTTAGTGAATGAAGGCTCTTAGACTCTAAGCCTAAAACTGTTAACATCACATCTGTGTTCTTAAAGTTGATGAATCATCCCCTAACAGACATTGAGATTGAGACGCAAATGTCTCCAGAGGCCTGGCAAGTGATATAAGGGGTGAGAGCTAATGAGACAATAGAGAATAGTGAGGATAATGGTGAGCCATCAACTCATGTCTGTCTCAAGGCATGAAAGCTCACATTTTTCTAAAACATTGCTTTGGCCAAATAAAATACATCCCAGGGCCAGATTCAGCTAGCAAGACCAAGGTTCAAAGTTTAGGTAACATATGTTAAATTCAATTAACTTTTCAACCACAAGAATCTTTAACAATCTTGTACAGCTTGGTTTTTATCCAAAGTTTATACTTGAAATCATTGGTTTCTCATGAGGAATGAGACAGGGCAGGATAAACTAAGACTTCATTCTTCATTTATTCATTCAACACATATTTATTGACAGACTTCTATATGCTAAGCCCTATAAAGCAAATAATATGACAGATGCCATTCCTGCTTCCTAGAAATTAGGTCTAGTTAGTGAGCTTTGCATTGATACTCAAGAGAAGACACATAATGTTTTTTAAATGTACTTTAATATTTTGCAAGTCCAAAAGTTCCACAAAAAACACTTCAGGAAGTTCTTCACCTTAAACCATGAAATGCAAGACTGCAGCATATTAGCTGAGCAGATATGCTTGGTTTGGCCAGCAAAGTGATTTATAAAGCTTTTGGAAACATCTTTAGGAAGATCCTGCACTCTGTAGTTGGACACAGAGTCCACTATTATCGACTGGATGGCACCTGTCCTGCTTCAAACATCTTTCTATCACCTAATGGCTCCAGAATGGCTCTGCAAATACCACCCCTTTGCACAGCACAGAAACCCTGCTGTTCTGAAATTCTTCTGGCATCTCAGGAAAAACCAAGTAGAATGGAAATTGATCATTTAAATAGTCCAGGTGGAAATGAAGCCAAGGCAATGACTGGGAAGTAAGGAAGACATGCCAAGAAAGAAAAACAGAGTCTCCAGGAAACTCTGTGGAATAGTAGGAAGCAAAAATTTTGTCATGGAAAATGACTTGGGAGACACATCCACAGGCAGTGAAATGAGACTCATGCTACCCTGAGCGCAGTGAAACAGACAGCTCGAGGATAAGGCTGCCAGATAAAATACAGGGTTTCCAGTTAAATTTGAATTTCAGATGAACATTAAATACATATTTAAGCATAAAATGTGCCAAGTATCACATAGGACACACTTATATTAACAAATTACTTGGTATTTATCTGAAATTCAAATTTAACTGGAGATTACAGATGTTTACTTTCTAAATTGAGGAATCCTATTCAATAGACCATTAGCCAGTGCCTTAGTGGCATCTTGTAGATATTATCTTTTTTCTAATGTGAAGGTAAGGTCATCTCCCATGTTTATTTATTTATTTTTATTTATTTATTTATTTATTTATTTATTTTGCATTTTTCCGAAGCTGGAAACGGGGAGGTAGTCAGACAGACTCACGCATGCGCCCTACCAGGATCCACCCGGCATGCCCACCAGGAGGCGATGCTCTGCCCTTCTGGGGCGTCTCTCTGTTGCATCCAGAGCCATTCTAGCACCTGAGGCAGAGGCCACAGAGCCATCCTCAGCGCCCGGGCCATCTTTGCTCCAATGGAGCCTTGGCTGCAGAAGGGGAAGAGAGAGACAAAGAGGAAGGAGAGGGGGAGGGGTGGAGAAGCAGATGGGTGCTTCTCCTGCGTGCCCTGGCCGGGAATCGAACCCGGGACTCCTGCACGCCAGGCCGACGCTCTACCACTGAGCCAACAGGCCAGGGCATCTCCCATGTTTAAACACTCCACTTGGTGGCCTGATTCAGACTGTAAAGGCTATAGATACTGTAACCATTAAGAATGCAGAGAGGCTAAACTTATTTGAGAACAGAATCCATGTCTTCAGGCCTAGGAGGGAACCTTACAAGCCATCTAGTCCCACTCCCTGCAGGAATCTTACAAAAATGCTCCAAGTAATAAATTATAACCAGATTTAAAAATAGCATTGCATAGGAGGTTGGCCATAGGCCCCTAGACTTATATCTTGCTCCTAGACATGAAGAAATATTCAGAGGCTAGCTCTACAGAATACCAGCCCAATCCTTGCCTAAAAGTCAGAGGAAGGAAAAAAAATTGTCAGGTAGCTTTTTTCAACATCACCAAATGTTTGCTATACTTTCTTCTAGATACATAAGGGAAAAAAAGGTTTTTGTTCATTACTAAGTTTTACTATAAAAATATTATTACACACACACACACACACACACACACACACACATACAAAATTATGCATCTTCAAAAACACAGTCTGGGTCATTTCTCAGACCAAAATGTCCCCATTGGAATGAGGATCACTGTTGCACTTTAAAATTAAGCTGGAATTCCTTGAAGAGAATTCTCATTATGGTGATCCATCATCCTTAAGGACTTTCAAAAACAAAGGAGTATCACTGTGCAAAGGTTTCTTCCCTAGACATAGTGATATTTGAGCTATAACAGTTTTGAAAAATCAGACTTTCACCTTAGGAAATTTCAACAGGAAAGGGTGAAGGTTGTGGAGAGTTTCCAGAGTCATTTTTTCCATTTCTTATCCAGACAGAGGAAACACTCGGGACTCTAGGGGCTGTGCGCCTTTGATTTCCTTTCCTTACTGGCTCTATTTTCCCTGAAGCTCATTTATGTTTGCACATGGATGAGCTTGCAGTGCTTAGGGGTGCGTGCGTGCATGTATGTATGTATGTGTGAATATATGCATGTATGTGTGTGCATATGCAGATGTGTGATAAATACACTTGTTTCTACCATCTCATGTGATAAGGAAATGTCTTCCTTCACACTTCACGCTCTTTGGTAATCGGGAAAAACAAACAGATGTAAGTATTCTTATATTTGGCACTTGATGGTTAATTTTATGTGTCAATTTGGCTAGTCAATAGTACCCAGATATGTGGTCAAACACCAGCTCAAGGTTTCCATGAAAAATCAGATCAGTAGACTTTGAGTAAATCATATTATCCTACATAGTGTGGACGAGCCTTGTTTTATCAGTTAAAGACCTTAAAAAAAAAAAAAAAAAAAAAAGACAGGTCCCCCGAGGAAGAGCGTATTTTGTCAGCTCTCTGCCTTCAGACTTGAGCTATAACATTTTCTCTTCTCTGGGTCTCCAACTTACTGTCCTTCCTTAAAGATTTCACACTTGCCAGCTTCCAAACTTATGCGAGCCAATCTCTTAAAATAAATCTCTTAATAAATCTCCAGTTAAACACATACAGGTCTTTATCCCAAAATTTTATCAAATAAGATGGCTAAATTCTATTTTACATTATGTAATCTGTTCATTAAATCCTTCTGGAATCTTCTCTGAGTTCTGTATGGCTTTCTGGGCTGTCTTGACTTAAAAGGTACATTCAGAAACCCACCTTGACACCCAGCCTTGGCCAGAGAGTTCATGAAGAAGAAGGCTCCCCCTCCTCTCTCTCCTTTGCCACTTCACTCAGGAAGGGTGGCTTCACCTACGAACATGCCTCCCCCCCCCCCCCCCCCCCCCCCCGCAGCCTTGAATTTGGATATTAGTGTCAGAGATAAGTCGAGGAGCTTATCTGAAAAGCCAGTAGAAAGGTGAGTGCTGCTGCTCTCACTGTATGTGTGGAATTTCTGTTCAGCAGCGGGCTCCCAGGGAGCCTCAGTGAGGAGAAGAGCAGGGGCTGGATCCCAAGCTCTCCAGGAACTTCAGAGATGTGAATCAGAATTCAGCTCTCAGTGCTGAACTGAAGACCCTCTGTGAGGACTGCAGAGCCAGACTAAGGGACGAGCTGGATGACATCGCTGTTACCCATATGGCATTAAACAGTCACGCTCGCCTTCAAGGAAACCCTGCCGCACATGCGCCCCGTGTGTGTTGAAAATCCACCGGTGCAGTTAGCCCAAACACTCACATACTGCTTTCCTATGCACGGGTATCAAAGTTAGTGCAGGCCCCTCGACACCATAATCCATTATCAAAAACTGAAAGCAGCTGGTTGGATTTCTAAACTTTCTACACAGAGAAACGCATCTGGTCCCAGTTTGCTGCAAAAAAATCAGTCTTGTTCTTTCTCACAGGCCAGCTACAGAAAGCGCTGGGAGCAGTCCAGTTCCCCAAATAAAGGGCCCATCCTAGGACTTCTTTCATGCGGAGGACTTTGCAGCCGTTTCCACCGCCAGTGCCCTTCTATAATACCTGCAGCCTGGGGGCCTCAGCCAAGCTGGGATTCTGACACCCACTGGCTCAGAATGAGGAGGCTGGGAATCGGCAGAGCAGCCCAGCCTCTCAGAGAAATCTCTGCACAGATCACGTGTATGAAAGGGGTAAAAAATCATTTGCGAGGGAATGTCTCAGAACCAATATTTTATGTTTGTGCAAAGCTGAAGTATTGACTAACTTTCTGTTAATTTCAAAGGCAGGACTCAGCCATAATTTATCCCTTTGTTTCCTCTGACCATCAGCAATTGTGACCATTTTCTGCCTGGCTGTGGAGAACAGTTAAATGATGATGTCCTTACCCCCGTTTGACTTCCCTTCCAGCCTGTTTCAGCAGTCTCACCCAGGCACTTCCTGTCTCCCCAGCTCCACTGTCTGGCACTTATTTCAGACAAGTCAATACATTTAAATTATATCTGAACTCAAGGTAATTAATCATAAAGCTTTATGCTTTGTAATGTGGTTTTTATTTTTATTTTTTAACTTCTGGTTGGCATTCCACTGAATCACAATTAAGAAAAAGCTATCGTGATGCACTGTGAGCATCACGTAAGTGCTCAGGCTGGGAATCCTTTCTGGACAAGCACAAGCAGCACATTGAAAGCCTCTGCTCTTTTAGGGATCTAAGAGGGTCAAGATGGCATTTTGGGAAATGTTAAGTAGATCAAAGGAAAGATCCATATGAGCTGACTGGATCCCCATGTATAGAAACAACCTAATTTGAAAACATAAAAGTCAGGTGATGAGTTTTCTCTTTAATGCATTTTGCAAACATAGCAAAGGCTTTGAAGTTTACCACATAATTATGCCACAAGACTGGACTGGGCACACGTTACTGAAGATTGATAAGTGTTGGCTTCAAACGAGTTTTAATGGTGGCCCTATAGCACATGACCTTAGTATTCGGCCCCATCATTCATATCTAGTCCAAGGCATGTATGAAGAGGATATAATCGTTCCCAACACTTTGTCAAGTGGTGTTCAGGTTCCCACCTCTCAGTGAAGACAATTCCCCATCCATGAAGTGAAAGAAGAGGACCATCTCAGACACTTACAAGGGATGGTGCTAAGGTAAACCAAGGATTCAGAAAAAATGGAGCTGGAGACTCACTAAGGGACACAATATTCCAAAAAAAAAAACAACAGCAAAAAAGATTTAATTTGGACACATTTTAGATTTTATAAAAATAACATACACTGTTGAATCAGGGTAGGAAACAGATACCCTAGGTGTTTTAAGCAGGAAGAGACAACCCAGGGACTGAGGGGATTCCACAATCAGCGGAGGGCTGAAGGAACAGGTTCTAGGCTGTGCCTCCTGGGATGACTCCCAGGACCATCTAGTGCTGATACACAAAGGGGATGAGGGAGAGCACAGAAGTGGCTGTTACAGGGCAGTTGCTCATCTCTTTCAAAAGCATCTTGGAGTAGGATTAGGCTTACTGGTTTGTGCACCATCTTCATGCACTGTAGGCCTTGATATATCCACAAACACCAACCAAATGAAAAAAGATCTCAGTCTAACACACACACACATTCTCTAAGGCCCATTATTTTTCTAAGATTCTTGTTACCCTGAGGTTGGCAATCTAAGACATATGGAACTAAAAATAAAACAATTTATATAATGTCAAAATATGTATTGCCTGAGTAGATCCTCAAATAAAGACAAGCTTAAATATATGACTACCCATACTGTAAACACAGCACTGGAGTGAGAATTACTGAACAAGCATTGGTTAGTCTCAGCCAATATATTGATTATGTTCTTGATCAAATTCTGGGACAGAGAGTATAACAGGTATTCTATGAGAGGTGTGGGCAAAATCTCACTTTCCTGCTTCTGTCAATCAAGCTTTATTGGAACATAGTTACATCTACTTGTTTACCTGTTATTAATGGCTGCTTTTGCACACCAATCACGAGCAGAGCTAAGCAGCTGTAACAGAAATCGTATAGCCCACAAAACCTAAAATATTTACCATCTGTGCCCTTTAGAAAAAAGTTCTCTAACCTTTGGGTCAGGGTAGCAGGGACCATGTACCCAAGTCACAGATGTTAGTTCTCAATATTGGTATAGATGGCCACATACTAGTTGCTATTATACCATTCAAATACCAAGTCACAATAGAGAATCATGTTTTCCATAAGTAAAAACTATCTGGTATTTTCCTGCCTGACAATGCAGTCCTGCTTTCCATTATCTTTTGGACCGAGCAGGAGCTCTTAAAATTTTTGGCTAACAAAAGGAAGGCAGTTGGTCAAAGGTTCTAGATTCAAAAAGGTAAGGAGTTTTTCAGATCAGAGCTGTCGAGTAAAATTTTCTGCAATGATAGATTCTATACCTGTGTGTCCAATACACTTGAATTTTTCATTTTATCTAATTTTCATTAATTTTAATTTATATACTGTAGTTACATCTCTAGTGGCTACTGTGTGGGACATTGCAGTTGTAAATCATAATCTATGTTCTCCTGGTTGTTTTATCAGTCACAAATATCTTGTTTAAAGACAAAAGCTTTCTTTCAATATAGCTGATAGGAATCCCAAATCAAAAAAAAAAAATCTCAAAAATACTTTACCAAAAGGCATCTGAGTAAGTCTTGGATAAATAATCAGTGCATAAAAAATACCCTCGTCTTGGTAGCACATACCTAAGTTGTGAAGGCAGTGAAACTGGGTGCAGTGAAAGCACACTGGTAGGCTCCAGTGGGAAGACATTCTCACCGCTTGGAGACTCTGGTGTCTAGGGCTGTGAATAACCTTTTGCATTAGTTCAAGCTTGTGACCCAGTTCATAAATCTTTTAAATCATGACAAGTTCTAAATATTTATATTTGCAACCCACATTCTCCTTTCTAGCCCACATTCTATTTATTAGTTAGGTTTGGTTTTCCTACTATCTTAAATGCTGTTCTTTCTCATTTGGACAGTCAATTCGGGCAAAGTTTCTTTGAATCTGTTCCTTACCATTGACCGTTATCTCAACAGAAAAAGTATTTCTAGTTTTGAACAGACAATTCATTTTGATTTTTTGTTATTGTACCTTTTTGGATGTGAAAGAAATAGACTGGAAACTCCCAACACACCCACCCATGATCAACTCAGAAGAATATGAGGGGCGACAACTCAGCTGCCAACTCTCCTTGTCCCAGACTCACAAGTCTGTCAGATGAACAGGATATGGGCCGCATTTCCCCAGCTGGACATCTGGGCTTTGCAGCTGCCACAAGGACCCCATGTGGCTAGGAATGTCAGCTTAAATCTGAGACTGAGTCAAGAAAAGGAGAAATGGCAGGAATCAGTGTGGTACCTGAGACATCCCATGTGACCACCTTTACCTCGTACCTTGGTCAAATCTCCAAGGATATAATACACACCAGAGGCAACACTACGTCACAAAATACCAAACTGCCATGTTTTGGAAGTGAACAACAGACACCTGCCCTATGTCACTGAATAAGTGGCTCTCTCCAATTTTAAGGCCATTTGTTCCCATTGAGACTTCAAATCTAAGAAAGGAAAAAGTGACTTGGGTCTGTTTGATCATGTTTCATACCCATTCTTTTTCTGCACAGGGACAATGATAAGGTGGGCTATACTCAACGTGGCAGTGTTAAATGATGCAGCTTCTTAAACTTCAGCTGACAATTATGGTAGCATCCTCCTGCCAAGATAAGGACTTCTCAAGGGACTCTCATGCATTTAAGTCTCAAAACAATGGAGAAATCCAAAAAGCTCTAGAAGGAGTATTAGAAGAGTCCTCAGTAGCAACACTGTCCACAGATGTTAGAACAAGAGAGATGCCCTTTCTCTACCACTTCAGATATCTAAAGGGCACCTGCCAAAGCTGTCACTGATGATCTTATTCAGAGAGCAAGCCATGACCTGAGGGCAGCCAGAAGGATGGCTTCATTCCACAGGAAGATGGGACTCTTATCCTAGGTGTAATGATAACTGTGGAAAGTCAAATCCACGGGTCCATTCAGGTTCCAATAACAAACAAAATGTATGTGTGCTGAATGCAGTTTCTGACTGTGACTATTTCTACATTCACCATGGCAGTGCAAGTTTCCAGAACTGTCGTGGCTGGAATTTTGTTCTAAACTGATCAGTCATGGTTCCCAAAGTCACTGTAATCAGAGTAACCCACATTCCTGTGTGTCTGCCAGTTGTACTACTGTGTAGACAAACCATGGATGATGAGATTGGCTTAGCCGCAACTGGAAGACTCTTCCATGGGCTATGCTGTGACATGCAAAAGGCCTTGTCACTTTTGTCAAGGCAGAGATGCTTGCTAATGCCAGTGCTACTATATCTGGACATGTTTCCCCTGGACTGTCACCCAGAGAAAGCCCTTCAATGAGGGCAATTATAGTGTATGAAAGAGCACATAAGGTCCAAGGACCCATAAGTCTCTTAACCTCTCTGTACCTCAGTTTCCTTATTTGTAAAAAGCTACTTTATAAAAGTTGTTTTGGGGATCAAATAAGATAACATTAATGTCCCTGTTACATGCTGAGCAATTAAAAAGTGCCACCTATAAAATGCCATGATATCCCTGCCCTCCCCCCTGCACCCCCTCCCCTCCCTCTCTCCCTTCCACCCCAAGCAAAAAAAAAAAAAAAAAAAAAAAGTGCCATGATTTCATGATTGAACTGAAAGGCTGACCTTTCAATACAATCATGATGTCAACCAAAAATTTAAACCAAACCCAATTGTTTTCAACTTCTCTGCTGTCTGGAGGTATAACTGCCTTCCTTCAACCATTACTTAAGCCTCGCACACAATATGCATTCCGGCCCCATTTTAAAGTGTGTGTGTAAAGTCAGCGTTAATGCTTGTAGGGATGAGACTTGTCCCTGCGGCTCGCTAGAAATTTATTTCCTGCTGTTGTTGCAGTAACTCCATTTTTCCCAAAGGGGCCATGATATAAAGGAAATCACTATGTAGCTAAATCAGCCTGCAGCTAACATAGACAAAATCCCCAGATGAACATTCAAATTCCAATCCATTACGCTGCCACTTCTCCAGCCAGCACCATGCCCACTTGCCCTGTGTTATGGGTTGAATTATGTCCCCTCCAAATTCATAGAGTCCTAACCTTCAGTACCTCAGAATGTCACCTCATTGGGAGAAAGGATCTTTACAGAGGTTATAAAAATTAAAATAAGGTCATTTTGGTGGGCTTTCATTCAATATAACTGGTGTCCTTATAAAGAGAAGAAATTTAAAGGAAGAATGTTATGCATAAATAGAGAATTTGGGATGATGCCTCCACAAGCCAAAGACTGCCAAAGATTGCCAACAAACTACCAGAAGCTGGGGGAGAGGCATGGGACTTCCTCACAGCCCTGGGAGAAACTGATGGTCAGCATCTCGATCTTGGACTTCAGGACTCCAGAATTTTGTTCAGCAGGTCCAGCAAACTAATACACTCAGAAAGGGCTATCCTCTAACAGCGAGAGACAGAGACAGAGAGATAAAGGAAGATTGAAAGATATGAGTTACTCTATAGGAGACAGAAAAGGAAATGAAGAGAAGGAACTAACATTTCTTGAGTACCCACCTTATTTTAAGGTTTTTAACACTGTTATATGATTTAATATTTATCATATCCCTACAGAGTAGATATTCTGCATTTGCAGATGAAATAACTAAAACTCATAGAGAATTTAAGTAACTTCCCTAATATCCTACAAGTAGCAAACAGCAAAACTAAGGTGCGGACCCAGGTCTAGCTCTGAAGACCTATCCTGTCTCCACTTCCCCACTTTGCCCTCTGACTCTTGAAATGAGGCCTCAGGTCACCTCTAGACATTTTAGAATTCCTGCTCTCTTGTGCTGTTCTACTCGAAATTCAATTTCTTGATCAAACTCCTTACATTTACACTAAATGAAAGCTGAACCAACTACAAAAGAGAAGGTGATATTATCTTCTGGTTACACGGTTATTTTCCAGTCAGCTCAACTGTAATCTCAATTTTCTTTCTCAACGACAGCAAGACTGAGTATTTTCTAATTTTCCTCAGAGTTTGAGGAGGGCAGAAGATGAGGTTTATCACTGATGATAACACGGGTAAGCCACGAGAGAAGAGTTGAAGTCTAGTATCTGAATGCTGGGGTATCACAGTGTAATCTGGAGATCTTTTATGTTAAACTCAGTGTCAGAATTCACCCACTCTCCCTCAAAATTCAAGTACGCACTGACCATCTGGGAAAATATGTTTGCTGTGTTCCTGTTCTCACTCTTATGTGTTAACTTTTGGGGTGGCTGCAGGGGAGATATTTATTAGTTTTATACACAATAAGAGTTCCCATGGAATGCAGCATTATTTACAATAACCAAGATATGGGAGTGTCCTAGCTGTCCATCAATGGATAAATGGATAAAGAAGATGTAATAATATATATTAATATATATATATGACAGAATACTACTCAGCCATAAAAAGGAAAAATCTTACTATTTACAATAACATGAATGAACCTTGAAGGTATTATGCTAAGTGGAATAAGTCAGACCAGAGAAAGACAAATACTGAATGATTTCACTTATATTAGACTCTAAAAAAAAAAAAACCAAAATAAATGAACAAACAGAACAGAAACAGATTCATAGATAGAGAGCAAATTTGTGGTGGCCATATGGGAGGGGGCTGGGGGATAGGTGAAAAAGGTGAAGGAATTAAGAAGTACAAATTGCCAGTTATAAAAACAGTCACAGGGATGTAAAGTACAGCATAGAAAATATACTCAGCCTGACCTGTGGTGGTGCAGTGGATAAAGCGTCAACCTGGAAATGCTGAGGTCGCCGGTTCAAAACCCTGGGCTTGCCTGGTCAAGGCACATATGGGAGTTGATGCTTCCAGCTCCTCCCCCTTTCTCTCTCTCTCTCTCTCTCTGTCTCTCCCTCTCCTCTCTAAAATGAATAAATAAAAAATAAAAAATTAGCTTTCTAAAAAAAAAAAAAGAAAATATACTCAATAATATTATAATAACTATGTATGGTGTCAGATGGGTACTAGACTTACTTTGTAAGGTATACAAATGTCTAGTCACTATGATGTACACCTGAAACTAATGTAATAACATTATATGTCAACTATAATGGAAAAATTAATTTTAAAAAAAATTGGGAGATAAGATACAAAAAAAAAAGTTTCTATGGAGACCTACTGGAAGCCAACCCAGGGAGAACATAAGACATGCCGACTCCTGTCTATCATTTGCAGTTGGTGCAGCTTTGACTGCAGGGCCCGACATCAGGTTTTTTCAGGAAAGAACACACCTGTCCTTAACTCTTACATCAGCTTTCAGAGTGGTGGTGCCCTAACGGGCAGCTGGATGGAAAATGAGGTGGATGGTGAAGTCATTCAGAACGAGACTTTGGAGTCCAGACTTAGTTCAGATCTCAGCTCTTCATTGTATTCCACAGGGAAAGCATTTAACCTCACCAAAGTTTAATTGCCTTATTTAAAAAAAAAATGTACACAGGAGGGAAAAGTTCTCAATTCAAACTCCATAGGGCTGGAAAAAAAATTAATTGAAATGACATTATCTATGTAAAGGGCTTGACATCCAGTAGGTGCCCCAGATGGCAGCTGGTGTAATGACGAGGTTAGAGTGTGCTCCTTGGCGTCCTCGCAGCTCCGAGCCGGAGTGGACTAGCCACCCTCCCTCTCTGTGCCATGTGTTTTGACTATAAGGTGAGGCTAGTATCTTCCTCGGTTGCCTATACCATGCTCAGTTTCATGCTACACTTGGGCCAGGGGTGAGGGGGATTGGGAGGGGAGGGGAGGAATCTCCAGGCTAATTTCAGCCTTTGTAATGCCTGTTCTGTGAAATAAGGTGACAGCAATTTTATGCAAGTTGGAGGCCTGCTGGCAAGGACTGGAGCACACAAGGAGGCACAGAGCTGGAGCTGGACCCCAGACTTTGCGGCACGCAGGCAGCGGTGCAATTAACCTCCACTCTGGATGCTTGGTTTATTTGGAGCTTGCTGTCGCAAACTACGTCAAAACACTTAGAAATACCTCTTTCCCCTACACCCTACCTGCCCTCACCACCTGTGCAGGCAGAAGAGCAACCACTCCTCCAGAGAGGGCAAAGTGAGAAGTGCTGGGGAAAGAGGCTGGGCAGAGAGTTCGCCAAGGAACCGGTGGAAGAATTTCGGAATGAAGCTCACATCTCAGGGCTGGGGAGGCTGGGTCAGGGTCATGTCTTTAAAGAGTGTTTGATACCTACAAGCAGATCACTCCCAAGCATAAGCATGCCTCTCCAGCCCTGAATAGACTTCCTTAAGCCCCAATTACACTTGGCCCCACCCTCATTTTCCTATGGCTACTGGGGACTTGAGAGATTTGGGCCTCCACCACTCTGGACACTGCCAAAGACTGTCTGTCCTATGACACAGAAGGAAAGGATGTTCACCAGATACACTGTGAATTGGTACCATTCAGAGAGCCAACAAAAGCAAAGAAAATAATCATGATGACCCAATCGCAATGGTATAACTTGGTTCCTAGATTGAGAAGATTTTAAAAGCTGACAAAATCTCCATGTTTAATCATCCATTTATTTGTTCCACAGATATTTTTTTCTTTTTTTTTTTTTTTTTTTTTTTGTATTTTTCTGAAGCTAGAAACGGGGAGAGACAGTCAGACAGACTCCTGCATGTGCCCGACCGGGATCCACCTGGCACGCCCACCAGGTGCGACGCTCTGCCCACCAGGGGGCGATGCTCTGCCCCTCCGGGGCGTCGCTCTGCCGCGACCAGAGCCACTCTAGCGCCTGGGGCAGAGGCCAAGGAGCCATCCCCAGCGCCCGGGCCATCTTTGCTCCAATGGAGCCTTGGCTGCGGGAGGGGAAGAGAGAGACAGAGAGGAAGGAGGGGGTGGGGGTGGAGAAGCAAATGGGCGCTTCTCCTATGTGCCCTGGCCAGGAATCGAACCCGGGTCCCCCGCACGCCAGGCCGACACTCTACCGCTGAGCCAACCGGCCAGGGCCCAGATATTTCTTATGTACTTAAAATACATTAGGCCCTGTGCTAGGCAGTAGAGATACAAAGGGGAGGAGGTGGTAAGGGTATGCCCCTGACCTCATACATACTACAATCAAGGAGGTAAGAGAGACAAGTGGGATGTTAGAGAAGTAGAAGGTAACACATTGTTTATTTCTGTTTCCTCAGTAAAGACTTCTCAGTAACTGGCATAGAACTAGAAATCAAGAGATTTATGATGAATGAATAAATGAATGAATGAAAGTAATATTTATTGAGTGGGGACTATGTAGCAGACACTCTTCTAAGCATGTAAATACCTTAACTCATTTTATATATGTGATATATTTAATGAATTAATACACATAACTAAATACATGTGATTCATTCATTTAGTAAGTAAATAACTGGTATATATTCAATCCCCAAAGTTTCTATCCTGAATGTGTTTTGAATCTGTAGAAGGACAAGAATAAACAATAATGGAGGATGACCTTTGGGTTAGACACCAAGAAATCTGTATAAATATGGAAGGAAACTGGATTCTGCAATGGCCAGAAAAAGAAGGTGAGTTCAAATCCTAACTTCACCTCATAGCTAGGTGATTTTACACAAGTATAGTAGCTTATAATCACTCAAGCCTCAAATTCCTAATCTGTAAAATAGAGTTAATACACTCACTTCATGGGGCTCTTATGAGGATTACACCCATCAGGTTCTATATGAGAATGCCCCTGAACTGGGAGGCACCCTCAAAATAGTAGTTGCTATGTATTTAGGACTTAGTAAGAGGCAGCAGAGCATAGTGGGAAGTTAAACTTAGAATCACAGTCCTAGTTCTAAATCTGGGTTCCATTAGCCAATTGAAATATGTAAACAGAGGATTAATTGAGATGATGTGGTTAAGATGCTTTAGCACAAAGCTACTGTTATAGAATGGGGGGGGGGGCACCAAACCCTTCCTGGAAAATGAATCATCAAAGTCTTTCTAAGAGTCTCTGGATAATCTTTCTGAGTTTGTTGAAATGAACTGAGTGAACTGGGTGAACTCCCAGGTCCCTGCTCTCCGGGAAGCCTGTGAGCATCCCATGTGGGTGTGAGAATCATGTCTGACTCTGCCTCAGGATAAAGCAAGACCTACCGGGTCACGGACTCCTATGGCTAACAGAGGAGTTACGATAGACAAGGAAGATAGTAACAGGGCAAGGGAGGCAGCAGCAGGAGGGGCCTTTCTTCACCCCCAGAGTCAGGGCATCTGCAGGTCCAGAGCAAGCACAGAGCCGTGCTCTGAAAGCAACAACTACCCGCTTTCCCCACAGTGCCAGGCTATTTGGGGAAACCTGAACAAAATGTTCCAGCTCTCAGTATGGAGGATCTTCCTTGAGTAAACGTGTCCAAGGTAAACGCACTATGGGTTAAAAAATAATGCGAACAACATTTTACAGGCTATGCAGTAAATTCTTATTTTCTTGTCTCTGATCCACTGAATAAGACATGGTTAGTGTATATTCATCATTTCTCATTTTACTTATTTATTTTATTTCTAATTTTTTACAAAAAAAAAATTAGAGTACAGAGTCCATAAGGCCTCAAATGTCCTTCACTTTGAATGCATGTGTATATCCAAGGCAACCCTGGTACATCTGAGGGTGTCTGGTTTAAAATTAATTCATTAAGATCCTGGTTCAGAAAGGGTTAATGGATGTCGAGAGCCACATCTTTTAGACTCTCAGCTGTTTTTACAAACACCTTTGACACCACAAGAATTTCAAGTTTTTGGTTCAGAACCCTGAACCTGTGAGGTTATAAACGTGGCGAAACCTGGTCTGCCTTGGCTGTAAAGAGGACACGTGCTACTTTGAAATCTAAGTCTGCTCAGCTCCACTTAGGACTCCACGTAGGTCTAATGTTAGAGAAGTTAGAACAGACTGGAAAATATGTGTAGCAAGAAACTATTTGACTTGCAAGGGGAAATTGTAAAGGGGTCCTTTTGCCTAATGTTTTAGAAAGATTTGGGGGGGAAGGTCTGGGTCTGTGAGCCTTGGTGTTGCTGCTCTGGTCAGGTGACGAGAGCACTCAGAACTGTCCATACAGGATCCAGGTAATCAGTCACCTGAGGATAGCTTTCAGACTCTGCGTGCAAAAATTAATACCCAAACAAAACTAGTTCCAAGACCCCTCCATAGGCCACACAGTCCCGCGTCACATATTGATGCACACTGCTACAAATTTTATCTAATCAACTGACAATCTGAGGAGTGGAAAATTCAACAAGAATGACAATGTGGTGACAATTTAATCTCCCCTCTCCCTTCATAAACATACCATCTTCTGTTTGGCCTCCACACAGGTCAAGACATTTCACTAATTTCCTAGTCATTAAAAGATATTTTTATACCCAGCCTGTAATATTATACTCCTTGGTGGTTATAAAAGCTCCCAACAGAATTCCAGGCTCAAAAAATGAAGAATGGGAAGCCAAATCACAATTATGATCCGTTAAGGAATTCCACAGAAGTAGAGCCACTATTAAATAATTTACGGTCTTTGATCTGGTCACAGATCTACTGAAATCGTCACATCACTCAAGCTTACTATTTTCAAACAAAAAAGGGATAGTTTCTTCCCCACCTACCACCCACTCACCCAGGCTGAAGACACAGAAATAAAGCTTCCAGATGTTTGTCTGGAGAGGTCAGACCCCAGGAGAGGCCTTTCTGCCGGCCTTAGGGCACCTGCCACCACCAGACACTTTGGTTGGCACTGGCTCTGCTTGTCCGATTTGCATAGCTCTAAAAGTATAACTAGGAGAAAGTGAGAGAATAAGTAACTTTTAATTAAATTAAAGTTGCCTACATTTTTGCCAGAACTAGACCTGTGGTTCTCCAAGCTCAGCATGTGTCGGAAGTAGCTGCAGGGCTTGCTGACGCACAGAAAGGCCGGCCCCAGCCCTGGAGTTTCTGGTTCAGGAGGTCTGGGGTGGGGTCCAGGAATGTGTCTTTCTAACAAGTTCCCAGGTGATACTCATGTTGCTGGTCTTGGCACATTTAGAGAACCCATGAGCTAAACCTATAGCTTCTGTTTCCTTAGACACAGTTAAATTGTGGCCTGAAGCTTGCTGAGTTCTTATACTCCATCATAGCTGTCGTAGGGTACAAGTGGGAGGGAGAGTCGAAGGGCAGGGCAGGCCCTGGTCTCCCCAGTATCAAATCTAAAGCTTACATTGAAAACGCCATCTTTTCTCAGAGGGCCCTCTGTCTTCACGACAAGCCCTCAGCCCCAAGGAGGAAGGGAAAGATAGTGTTCTCCATCAAAAGAGCAGCAGCCTGGGAACTGAGAGGTTTCAGCGTCTGGGAGAAAAGGCACCTAACTGTGGAAGTTACTATATTCATTAGGAAGATCTCATTTCACTTGAAGAACAAAGAAAGAGAAAGAAAAACAACAACAGAAATAACATTTTAGGCTAGTTAAGGTTCTTCCTTCTATAACTGTGTATTATATCCTTTAAACAACTGTCATACATGTCAGCTACTTAACATTTGCAAATAAGGTGTTTCCAAATTCAGTGTGGGTTATCTTCATTTGCAAACTTAGGCCAGACCTTGTTTGGTGATTTCACATGACAGCAATGATTGCGTGGAATTTGCTTGCTACATTTGCTGTCTCAAAAAAAAAAAAAAAAGTGAGAGGAGGGGGTTGGGACCAAAGAGATTATCGGGACATTATTTAGCTTTTGAAACAAAGAAAGCTGCAACCAGATGAAATTTCACAGGCTCTCGGCTGATTTGTTTGCAAAATCTGCACTGAGGAATCCTAGAGAAGGGTTAGGTGATGATATATCACTGTTTCCTGATAATCCCCCTTAGTAATTATCCTCTTTTGCCTCAGGGATCTAGAGAACTCAAGCTAAAGCAGGTGAGTTATTTTACAATCATTTCCCAGATAACTGCAGTTGAGTCTATCTGGACAGAGTAGGAAAAGAATACCTATTAGAACAGAAAATGTTGAAGCCATCTGAAGGAATATTACAACTGTTTATGAACAATCTTTAAAGGTATAGCATTCGCACAAAGTGGAGAACAAAAAGTAAGTGACTCGTCTTTGGCTTGTTTTTATGAGGAAGGCATGTTATATTTTAGCACTTCAAAACAAAAGTAAACTACAGGGAGACATTGAAGGCGAGGAAGCGAAGCTGGTGATGGCAATAACATCAAACATTACTGAGCACACACAGCTGACCTTCACAACAGTCCCAGGAAGCACAGGCCTGAGAGACGTGGTAGGCAACAGCGCTGGTCTCCACACCTACAGCCTGCATCTGTCTGACCACAAAGCTCCTGCTAGGCCAGACAGAATTTGCAAAATTAAACAATTTTTTTTTCTACAAAGGATGCGTGCTGTTGGGGCGGAAGGTGAGAAAATGCAAAGGGAATCTCCTTGTGTCCCATCATTGTGTACACAGGTGGAAAGCTCCTGTCACGGTGGAGAGCAAACACCGGAGGTCAGGTTCAGGGAAGTTACAGACTTCAGAATGCAAACTTGCCTATTTCCATTTGTTGTCATTTGAGCAGACATTGTCTATAATTCTTCCCTGTGTCAGTCTGCTGAAGAGGCCAGGTGCTCTGCAAACCATGTACTGAGTGTTTTGCCTTCCTTGATGTCATCAAACCCCTTTCCCAGACTTTAATAGCCCACAATGAGAAATTATCCAATTTATTAAAACGCTAAACTCTCTTAGTTCAGTAATTCTGATCATTTTTCAAAGGGCTGAAAATATATTTAGCAATTTACAAGTATGCTAGAGCTGAAGTTCTCCAATGTCCCTCCACACCTGGTCCTCCTCACGTGGTCCCCATCTCAGTACATGCTCCTCTCAGCTTCTCAAGCCATAACGTATGTCACTCTTGTTTCTCCCCTTGTCCCTCTTCCTCTGCATCGGACCCACTGGCCACTCCTAGAAAGTACCTCCAGATTGTATCTCAATTTCTTTCACTCTCCTCATCTCCATCATCACCTCCCAAATCCAGAATTCTGTCATCTCTCACATGGATAAGACCAATCACCTCCTACCTCGTCTTCACACAGCAGCTAGGGGTGTTGTGTTTCACCCACCTTTCAGAAAATTCATTTTCTTTTTCATTATGCAACAAGTCCATAATGGCAGTGTGGAAGGCTGAATATCCACGCCCCCCAAGAGATCCTGTGACTATAAATGTAACATATGTGGGGAAAAGGGTTCTTGCAGACTAAGTCAAAGATCTTCAGATGAGGAGATGATCTTATATTATCCAAGGAGACTTAAATACCACCACTAGTGTCCTTGTAAAAAAAAAAGCAGAGAGTTTACCAGGGGTAGTCAACCTTTTTATACCTACTGTCCACTTTGACAACATCCTGGCCAGCACCTTGGTCTCCGCCTGCTGAAACTGACTCAGGCTTCTGGACTCCGGAACTGGGAGAGAATAAACTTGCCACCAAGTTTGTGGTGATTTGTTACAGCACCCACAGGAAACTAATAGCATACACTATCAGTGTAAAGTTCCAAAATTAGAATAAGGAGGCTGTCCCCCTGTGTCTCTCCCCAGAGCCACAAACCGCAGACTCTCCTCACGAGACTCTGAAACCTGCATAATTATGTTTATTATGTCACCCTAATAAATTTAATTAAAAATATAGAAATAAAAGAATAAATCACAAAAATATTAGAGATAAAGTTTAAGTACTTCTTTTTTTTTTTTTTTTTTTTTGTATTTTTCTGAAGCTGGAAATGGGGAGAGACAGTCAGACAGACTTCCGCATGCGCCCGACCGGGATCCACCCGGCACGCCCACCAGGGGGCGACGCTCTGCCCCTCCGGGGCGTCACTCTGTTGCGACCAGAGCCACTCCAGAGCCTGGGGCAGAGGCCAAGGAGCCATCCCCAGCACCCGGGCCATCTTTGCTCCAATGGAGCCTCGGCTGCGGGAGGGGAAGAGAGAGACAGAGAGGAAGGAGAAGGGGAGGGGTGGAGAAACAGATGGGCGCTTCTCCTGTGTGCCCTGGCTGGGAATCGAACCGGGACTTCTGTACGCCAGGCCGACGCTCTACCACTGAGCCAACCGGCCAGGGCAGTTTAAGTACTTCTTGACTATCCCCTCTCCTCCCACCCTCTTTATTCCCCTCATCTGGGGTACCTACTGTCATAAGTATTGGGTTTTCATCAGTCCAGTTCCTTTTCTATACATTTATATAACATGAATGCACTGAAGAAAGATTCCACTTATTTTTGTTTTAGTGAGCCCAAATTGCTCCCCCCAAATTTATGGCTTACCAGTAGCTTTGTTGCTTTTGAACTTCACATAAATAGATAATATGTGTATGCTCTTCTTCAACTTACTTCTTTCATTCAGCATTAAGTTTTTGATACTTATCCATGTTCTCAGTACTGATTTACAGTTCATTTGTTTTTGCTATTGCAGCATATCCCATCGCGTAAATATACCACAATTAATGCACCCATTCCCATCTAGACTTATCTTAAGAAAGAGTAGTTTCATCACAACATCCCCTGCTTGGAGCCCTCCACTGACTTCCTGCTACAGTCTCAGGACATCAGATTTACCCCATGGCCCACCTTTGCCTCTCCCACTTCACCTCATCCCACACTCCCTGATTCTCCGCTTTCTTTGGGTCCCCGGAGCTCACCAAATCCACTCCTACCTCAGGGCGCTTAGCCCCTCCCCAACCACTGCATTCCCAGGCATTTGCATCCTCAGCTTTGTTTTATTCAAATCTTCTCAAATCTCATCTCCGCACCTTCCCACAGCATCTGGTCCAAATGAACCCCATCATCAGTCCATTTGCTCCAAAGCCCTTGTTTTATCTTTCTCAGTGTACCTGTACCTCTCTGCATGTGCCTATATATTTGCTTCCTGGACTTCTGTCTGTCTCCCTAAATGGAGGGTATGAACCTGTCTTCTCCACCAATATCCTTAGCAACTAGAACGGTACCCACGCAGGACCTGGAGTGGATGCTCAGCATAGTTTTGTTGATGGATAAATGAGTGAGTGAATGAATGAAACTATAAAGAAATTAATATCTTGTGAGTAGGTTGGAGCTACCCAAAATTCATTGACACATTCATTCCTTCCACAGATATTTTCCAATGCTTATGTTTTGAAAGCCCTGACTTGGTACAGGCGAGGAGAAGACAGTTTGCTCACTATGACAATTTCTTGTTCTGCAGACTTGGTCAGCAAGGGCTGATCCATGGAAGGTGAGGAGCTGCAAGGGCGTTTATTGAAAGGGGGTTCTCACTTTATGTATAACTGTATGCTTCCCCCCTCGTCTGTGTTTTCTAGCAGGGTGGAGTGTGTACTCTCAGAGGTGACTAAGCCTCTAGACTATTATTAGTGAAGCAGGGGTGCCGGTTACACACCAACCAGGCCTCTCCTTAGCCCAGAGGGGAGAATCTACCCAAGCCTGTTGGATTATTTGGGCAGGATTCCAACAGGAGAAGACAAGAGAGGCTGTCCCCTAATGAGGTCTGCCTGTGAGAGCACAAAACATCACGAAGATACTGAAGGACTCAAAAATAAACCAAAGTTAAAAAAAAAAAAGTGCCTTATCAGGCACTGCCCAAACTTTTAGAGTCTCTTATTACACTCTATGAATTTGATTTCAAAATTTATCTACTTTACAAATAAGTCTTTCTAGACAGTCCATTTTTTAGACTTTGTTTCTTAATTTTCTAAAGCCAGAAAATACAATAACTAAAACCTGTGCAAGAAAAAAAATATAGAAAATAATTTTAGGGGTATCTCATGTTCCTCTTCTCTGGACTGTTTTCCACTTGTTAAAAAAAATAGTTCTTAACTATTAGGCTTTATCTCTTTTAACATTAACTTCAAAAATTCAAAGAAAAGTGGAAGACAATGGGTGCTTACAGAACACATTAACAATGGGGTCTTGGGGGACAGCATGAGTCAGGAAGCTAGGAGTGGATAGCAAAGCCTCTCATGTCTAAAGCACTGGTCTGAGACCAGACCTCTGTGGGCAGCACCGCGTGGAGGCACGCAGTCAGTGGCTGAGTACCTCCAGTAGGCAAGAGAGACCGTGGTGGAGCATTTGCACTGCAGATGGTGGAAGCTGGATTCTAGTCTTTCCAGCACTACGTACCCCATGCAGAACAAAAGAGAGATGACCAACAACAGCACAATCAGCTTTACCAAACAAGTCAACCTGTGGCTAAGAGTCACATTGTAATTGCCACCAGGGACCAGAGAGAAATTTTCATGAGTCAAGTTGGCCAGGTTAGGACCATGCCTATTTGGAGAGCTGATGTCCCCTCAAAGGACTATACAGATCTATGTATTACTAGATTGCCAGAATTTCCAAAAGAAGTCAGAACTGTGGAGATGTTTGCAATACATTTGAATAACTTTTGAAATATTCTGTGATCACATCAAATTTGTCTGTGGGCTCAATTTGTCATGCAAGCCACTGATTGCTTTGTAACCTCTCACCTGACAGCAGCGCCCTCAGTGGCAAACTTGACCTCTGACAGCCATAGTGTCCCTTTTCTTTCTTTCTTTTTTTTAAATTAATTAATTAATTTATTCATTTTTAGAGAGGAGAGAGAGAGGGCGAGAGAGAGACAGAGAGAGAGAGAGAGGAGAGAGAGACAGAGAGAGAGAAGGAGGGAGGAGCTGGAAGCATCAACTCCCATATGTGCCTTGACCAGGCTAGCCCAGGGTTTTGAACCGGCAACCTCAGCATTTCCAGGTCGACGCTTTATCCACTGCGCCACCACAGGTCAGGCATGTCCCTTTTCTTTTAAAAAATATTTTGAAATATCTTCTATCCTTTCCTAAGATAAAACTTACAGATAGCACAATCTACCTATGCACCTAATTCAAAACTTGAAACATAATGTCCTTGCTATCATGTGAAAGAGAAGTAAAAGATGGGTAATGGACACAAAGAATACATGTGTTGCAATGTATAACTGAGGAGACTCAGCTAACCTGGAAGGTACAATAAAGTCATCAGATGCTTGCCTCTTTAGAGCAAATCCCTGAGCTGCAATAGCCGCACATCACTGAGAGTAATATAGTGTGTTGGTTAATCATGTATAAGTGTGTTATATACCTCAATGTCCAGTGGGATATTTTTAAGCCATATAGGATGCAGGACAGTTCTCTGTAGCATAAGACTGTCCTGGTATAGCTTCCCCTGCCCACTCATCATTATGACAACAAAAAGTGCTTCCAAAACATTCCAAATCAATCCTTAGAAAGCGGCGCCACCCTTGTTAAGATACAGTGACATAGACCAACCAACCAAAGGCTGACCAATAAATTTTAGTTGACAACCGACTATACAACTTGGGACAGTTTGCTTAATCTCTTTGAGCTTTCATCTGTCAAATGGGGAAACAGTGGTACCTGCTTCATAAATATTTTTGTGGAAATTAAATACTTTAAGAATTGCAAAATGCTTAGATAACAAGCTCCAAGCAAATGTTAGCTTTTTGTGTCACTACTGGGTTGATATCAGATGGCAGTTACTCCAAGTCATCATCCCACAGGCTAAAGCTATTGCTAATTCTGAGTGTTCTTCAGAATCCTAGAGTTTGTTAAGCAAGCATGGAGAAAGAGGCTAGTTCTGTCGAGAGGTAAGGCTTCATTCATGACCCTGAACAAAGTTTTCCGTCATTCTCTGACTCCAACTCTAGTTAAGAGAAAGCCACAAAGATACCCACATTGTCATTTTTTTCCCAAATTGCTTCTGCTTCAGTACTCTCTATTTTTACTATATTAGAAAATATAAAGTAATGCTGCTATCAGATCTTATGATAAGTTGATTTTCCCAACTTGTTTCATGAGCTCTTTGGGGAAGGGCACAAGTGGTATTCTTTTTCTGTCACTGCACAGCAACTGATTGGAACAAAGGACAGCGAGGGCTCTTAGCACGTGGCAGTCACATACTGGTGGAAATTATCTGGCTGTTCACTGTCTGTCTATCTATCTGCTCATCCATCCATCCATCCATCCATCCATCCATCCAACCTGGAGGTTTAGGGCTTCTATTTCTTATCCCCCCCAAGATATCTACACATTCCCTGGAGTTTATGTGGATACATCTAATCTGTGTCAGATGTACTGGATGATGACCCTCAGTTTCATGCAGCCCTATCCACATGGTTGTCCATGCTTTGTGTCAAGCCTGGGTGAAAACTCAGCACCATTCTTAATTGCTATAAAATGAAAACAAAACACAAAGACCACTCTCACAAAGAAGGTGTATGCTTTAGAGATTTTACTGAAGCTCTGTAGTAATGTGGAATGTTTGCAGCACAGTGTTACAAATAACATATATTTTAATATTAAACCCTGATTTCTCTTGCAGGTTTTTTGGTCACTCTGTCATCTTGCATGACTAACCATTCTCCTACTAGTCTCCCTGACATCTAATTACAAATAAATAAATAAATAAATAAATAAATAAATAAATAATATAATCCTTCCATTTTATTTTGCAGAATAATTCCACTCCCTCCAGTTTCTGCCCCTAGGCTGGTCCTGGCCACTCCCAAAGCCTTCTTCACATCCTGTAATATCTGTCCCCCAGCCCCTGCTTCCAGCCCATTAGTATTGGCTAGGGGAAGGGACACAAAATATGCCACCCTCTCAAAAAGCAGAAGAAGGTTGGGGTTAAGGTTAGGCTTTATAGACAATGCTGGCTCCAAGTAATAATATTTTCCCTCCATTTGTCACTGAGGTACAACGATTTGACCTCAGATGATGACCAGAGAATTTTCAGGTTTTCACTTTACTGTGGAATAGTTATTTAAGAGCTACTCCAGGCCAAACGCATGGTAGGTTCTTACAACACAACCAGTCAGCACCCATATGAGCTCTAGATAATAATTCCATGCCTGGTCTGTAGACAGAATTTGTCAACCTGACCCTATCGCCCTCTGAAGAAGGTGATTGCCAGTGAGTCAGCCGCTGACGTTCTGTGTCTCTGGTTCTCACTCATCAGAGAGAGAGAGAGAGAGAGAGAGAGAGAGAGAGAGAGCAAAGGGACTAGATAAGCCAAATACATCTAGGATTATAAACTATCATGTGGTAACGTGCAGAAAAAGACTGAAAGGCACTAAGCATGTTTAAATAAATACCTGCAAACATAAAATAATTTCCTTCTGGATATTGTAAATTAAAGATGTTTTATATCTCTCTATTTATATTTTCAATATTCCTGTTATTTTTTATGAGGCACTAAAATCTACCAAACTAGGTACACAAGTAGGGTAGAATACAGCAAGCACATTTTCAGCGAAGTCGCCAATATTTTAATTATTTCCCCCCAAAAAATCTAGACCCAGTGCCCTACCTTGGTTCAGTTAATATCAAACTATCTATTTTTCTTATATTATTGGACTAGACAAATTTTAAACAATAGAATACTATGAGCTAAGCCTAAAGCAAGCCAGTAGTTCATTTTGTTCAACCCATGGATTTTCCTGTTAAGGACAAACAAAAACAAGCTATGAAACAAAAAAACATCTCTCTAACATTGAAATATCTTTCCCCTCTAGAGTAAAGTAAATATCCATAGTTTTCCTCACTTAAATGCTGTGATCCAGTGATTAAAGAGCCAAGGGGAAACTAATTTCCGTGATCTCTAAAACATTGATTAATCAGACCTAAATTATTTTTATTTCTCCCCAACCCCCAAAAAAGGGAAGGAAAATGACAACTTTAAAAAAATAACTCAAATATAAGGACTATATATAAGAAATAAAAAATTGGAGGCAAAAACCCAAAATAAATAGACACAATTTAGAGAACTAGACAAAATACAGGGGCAGGGGGCGGATCTCTTCCAGCCCTGTGTTCATTCTTAGTAGCACAAGAGATACTTTATATTTTCTTGGCCATGTTTAAGCCATTCAAACACTATTGCTATAACTTTTTTTTGTCACTTCATAACCTTTATTTCACAGTTTCAACTTTTAAAAGAACTTTTATTCATGGCCCCAACTCAAAAACTGGTAGACACATTTTAGGTATGCTGCCACCAAGTGGCAGTTCTGTGCAGTCACCTGATTTAAACAAAAACCTTTGGCTTGGCCTGCCATTCAGAAGTAGATCACTACTAACACCTTTCTCTTTATAGACTTATTAGGCCTCTTTGCCAACTTATTTTGCCACCACTGTTTAGTCAAAAACAGCTACACTTGTCACCTAATAATATATTTCCTTGTCCTTTCGCATAAATTCCTTCAGAATGAAAATGCTAAGTAGAAACAGAATTGTCTTCTATATATGAAATACCAATAGCCGTATTTAAGTGGGTAACCTCAAAGACTATATTTTAGAACTTTTAAACTAATAAACATTTAGGGTACAACCTAGTACCTTTCCACTAATTCTTAGCTCTGCTTTAAATAACCTGAACTGAATCACAAAGCTTGACCTCAAAATCCCCTCTCAGCAACTTGTCTAAAACTTTCAAGTTCCTTTAGATTCAAAAAGCCCTCTAGGCTTTCCTAACATCCATACATTTCCTTTCTGTCTCACTAACAGATAATGTGGGTACCTCATCCAAGCTGTTGGAATAGACTCAGTGCTCAAAGCCTCTTCTTGCTTTCTCTTCATGTGGCAGCAGAGAATACACAAGCCTTCTTTTCTATTTCTCTACAACTCTAAGTAGTTACATTTCCACTTCATTCGTCTTTGTCCCAACTTTTCTAATCCCCCAACTAGCCATTTCCAAAGAGAGCATCTGGCAGAACTTGTTAAGACTAATTTCTATAGAGGACTTAATTAGTCACATCAAGCTCTCAACTACCTTAGCAATATCCTCAGATCTTCCCGTCTTGTCAAATGTCTCAATGATACTTAAAGGCCTCAGAAACTGCATTCTGAGCAACTATATTCCTTATGCGGAGCAGATATCTTTACCAACAAAAGACTGTATGATTATTTTTTGACAGAGACTTAGCTCAGTTTCATGATAGAGGAGTATTCCATATTGCTCTGTGGATATGTTTTATAGTTCGTTCAAATTCAAGACAACTTTGCACATTATCTCTATAAGAAAGTGAAAATATAGTAGGATAATCTTTAAAACAATATGAATAAATTGACCACAGAGATTCTCTTCTGGTACAAAATGTCTAAATCTCTCTTTTCCTCTTCTTTCACATTTTCATCTCATCCCCTGCCTCCTCCCTCCCTCCCCCTCTCTCTCAGAAACCGCTCCTCTGATTAACCTTTCTCAGCGCTGGGCTTTGCCTGCACGCCTGCTGGCTGAGTTCACCACCAGCCTGCTTCCAGTCATTCTCCCAGGAGGTAAAAGCAGTTCCACATTCAGCATCTCCATCTCTGCCTGCTCCCAGAGATGCTAGCCAACCCCACTGACAGTCCTGCTACGTGAGAAAAAGCCCATTGAGACACAACTGTGTCTTTTAATTTCAGAAGAAGAAAGGTTTGATTCACCCACCAATGTTTAAAATTCTTGTGTTTTTCTCTCTCTCCTTCACTGCCATTTCCCCAGATCTAGAAGATAGGAAGACTGCCTGTGATTCCAACTCTACCTCCCTGAGGTTGTTTGCCTATAAATTTAAGGGATTGGACCCATGACACTGTAAGACACTGTTCAGCTTAAAAAGAACAGATAAATTCAAATAATTTCTGATTAACAATAATGATACTTAATAGAACTGCATGTATGGGCTGCCTGCCACACACCAGACACTAATATACTACATATAATCATGACAATAATTAACATCAATTGTGTGCTGGTCAAGTGCAAAGCACGTGATACACATTGCCTCGTATGCTCCTGTGACAACATTATGAGACATCCACCTTTTTGCATATGAAGAAAACAAGGCAAAGCGAGAGTGATAAACTTGTTTTAGGTCACACACAGTTAGTAAGTGGTAGAGATGGGAAATGAACCCAGTCAGTCTAACTCCAATAGACAAGGTTTCAATCACTACACTCTACTTAGAACAACTTTACAGAAAGTGGTATTATTATCACCATCTTGTAGTAAATGAACATTTACATGGTGAGTTACCTCCCAAAGAGTTATCGTCTAGTTAAACAGAAAAATGCACCGTTTTTCACTGTAGTTGGAATGTAAATTGATATCCAAATAGAAATGTTAGGGAAAGAAAAATACAACTGCAATAAGAAAATATCCTATCAATAGGATGTTTTACATGAATTAAGACTATAATAGAAATGGTATAAAAAACATGTTACAACAGTTTGGCTTGCTCTTTGTTTATATTTTACTTCATCTTGTAAAACATTATTTTATAATCAGTACCTGATCTTTCCAAATGATGAAGGTTTCTTCTAAGGTCGTATTTTGCTATCTGTTGTTTCTGTTGGCTCTTGCTAATGATAACTTATTTCTTTGTATGTGTAATTATTTTTTTTATACTAAAGAGCTAATTATCCTGCGAGTTTTACCTGTGGAAAATCTTTGAGGCCTACAATGAAGGTAAATTCTTCAAGAAGAGTTTAGTGTTTGCTTCTGTTGTGAATGGAGACATTGCAATACTGGTACCAATCCTGGGAAATTTTAAGGACACTTATCAGCTTGAGATATTCACAAAGTGTGTCAATTCAGTCTACAAAGTCTCATGAGAGATGGTTTATGATTGTCAATTTTAAAGGAAGTTTCTCCCCCATTCGTTCATTGCTAGGGTTTGGAAAGTTTTCTCTGAGGTGCCCTGAGTGGACATAGAGAGTGTTACTGTTATTTTTAACTCACCTTTGCACTGCTGGTGTAGCCCCATGGAGCTCCAGCTTTGTACTTGACCACCATTTTGTCATTTAGGCCAGTTACTGTATACCACTGAAACACAATTTCCATAGACAGAAGATGGAGTCAATATTAATAATAATATTAAATCCATTGCTGATTACTGAGGTCAAATGAGATTTGCTATATGAAAAGCACTCTGAAAATTGTCAGGTCCTACATAAATATTAGCCATAATTGCTATCCCTTCCTTTATTTATTCAGAAATAGTTCTTAAATGCCTACTACTATGTACCAGAAACCATTGTAGATGCAAAAGTCTTAACAGAGATAGAGAAAAAGAGAGAGGAAAGGATAGGATACAGTAAAGGGTAGATAAGAAGTTACAGTGCATCTCAGTATGTTCTCAGTGCTGTTTCTCAGGCCCTACCCACACGAGGGAAGCCAGACCATAGACTCTACTTCAACCCCATTGGTCTCCCGTGGCCAGGTAGGACTTGGGTAGGCAGCCTGGGAGCATCTTCAAAGCACAGGATGCTTGGTGAATAAACATGTGTAAGACCAGAGTCAAACAGAAAATCCCCTGGTAGGGATAGGGTGGGGGTAGAGTGGGGCATTACTGCTTTTCATCATAATTTTCCGGAACTGTATGGTTTCTTTCTGTAAATACACATTGCTTTAATGTAAAAGAATAATAAGAGAAAATTTCTACAATCGTACCCTTGGTGTATGGCAAATGCATTCTAATGAGTAATGTGCACCTATATCTACAGGAAAGGCCTGGAGTCCAGATTGGTCCATGTCGTCTAGAGACTCCCTAACACTGAAGGCAAACTCGGAGACATTGCCAGTTCCATTCCAGACTTCTGTATAAAGGGGAGATCACAATAAAGTGAGCTGTCATGTTTTGGCTGGTGGAGGGTTCTGTCTTCAGTTTGTAACACAGCACCTGTGAAGCACGATAAAGTTAAGTGTGCTTGCGTCAATATTAGTAAGCAGATGAGGGACGAGATGAATAAATGAAATCAAGTCATGTTAAAATAAAAAAAAAGGTAATAGGTAGTGCTTAGGGCTAGAACACAAACAGTCTACAAAGGAACTACAGATACTCTGTCCCTCTGAGAGCATACAGCCCTGTGCCAGGGTGGAGGCTTGGTGAACCGAGCTCAGGCTGGATTTCGGCTCCCACTAGCCCTCTTGGCTGGGCCCCTTCCTGCAGTGAAAACCTGCACAGCTGTGCAAGGCAGCGCTGACTGAAGAGCACAGGTTTGAAACGAGATGTAAGGGTTCAAATCTTATCTCCGTTTCCTACTAACACTATGACCTTAGATAAGCAATTAAGTCTCCGGTTTCCTTGTAAGTGACATGAAGATTGAAGTACCTGCCAAATAGGCTTGTTATGAAGATCTAATGAGTGGGGACATGCAATACAGCACTGAGAATATTGCTTTTAGAGAGTAATTGGTCAATCAGTGTTTGCCATATCCTTGCATCACTCACAGCGGGCACACGTGCAGAATGTATTTCAGTCTGCACAGTGCCTTAGCAGTAGTGCATATGCGGCTTCTCTGCTAGGGGACAGAACATGAATGCAGAGACGAAGGCCTCTTTCCCAGGGACACCTTTACCACACATCAGCCAAGTGACTTGGAGCAGCTCACGGCACCTTCATGAGTCTCAAGTTTCTTTGGCTCTTAAATCAAAATGATAATGCCTCATAGCCTAGCTCTGAAGTTGAAATGAGAGCGTGTATATGAAACTTTTCTTTCTACTGTAAAGTACTGCACAGTCAGAAGGTACCGGAAGTAACTGCAAAGCATAAAACACAAACCCGTGCCCACTTTTCACCCAGGCCCATAGACATGGAGGCATGCAGTAGATAGTGCTGAATTAACAAATGAATACAGTTGTCAATAAATGAGGGCTTAATGGTGATTTTCAAAAGGAATTATGAGTCATGTGCCTCAATATTACCTGGGGACACTGTTTTGAAAAATCCTGGGGAGAGGGCTGCAACAGTATTCTTGACCTTCACTGCACACTGAGCTGACTGCAGGAACTTGGAAAAATACAGAAGCGCCACTCCCCAAAATAAGTAAGTACGTAAATAAATAAATGAAAATACGGAAGCTGGTGTCCCAGCCCCAGAGATGTGGTGAAATTGGTCTGGGGTATATTGAACTTGAGGCTTTTTACAGCTCCTTTGGCTGAGTTGAAGGTGTGGCCAAGGTTGAGAATCACTTATCTAACTGAATGAGCCTAAAAGTTAAGGCAGACACTGACACCTGTCACCCCAAAAGTCATCTCCTATACCCTTCTCTCTTGCCTCTCCCTTCCATGAAGGCTGGAAGAAGAAATGACTCATTCTCTCACCTTTCACTAAGTTTAGGGGTGACCAAGTGCCCAAGTCTGGGCCGAGGTCAGAGGTCTGTCGGGTCAAACGAAGAGGCTTCTTCAATGCTTTCCTTGTTCTGATAAAAAGAAATGAATGTGCCTAATGCTTCTTGCTTCACCCTCTTCCTGCCCTGAACACCCACATGTGGCTGGACCTACCACGAGCCATAAGAGAAAGGCCACCTGACAGGGCCCCAGAATGTCAGCCTTGACCTCACTGAGCCTCTGCATCAACTTCAGCACTCACCTGCCTCTGAACCTGTCAGGGGAGAAAAAGAAACTCCTAGTTTGTTTAAGCCACCAAAATCCAGCTTTCTGCAGCATGCGGATGAGCACAATCCTAACTGACAGAAAGAGATCCCCTCTGTTTTCTTTTGCCCCAGTCTTCAGAGGAGACGCTAACGTATTAAATGCTTTTGTGGAAAAATGACTACAAGCTTATTTACAGAGTGAGGAGTTTGCCTGGGAAGGAATTTAAAGAGTGGCTGACTTGAAGGTGCGGCCTCCTCTAATTAAAAACTCTCAGAGACTGTCCTACCTGTTGAAACACCCATGATGTAAGAGGGAGAAGGGGCTTTCATTGAATGATTTTCTGGAAAGTTCTCTTTCTTAATTGTCCCTTTGCAGAATTGCACAACATGTAGATAAAGGACAGGCTTTAAGAGGAAAAAGACGCCCTCCGCTCCCAACCCGCCCTGCCCTCGCACCTTGGGCAGCTGCCCTGGGAGATTCCAGGTACACTCGTTCTATCGGGTTTCGCTCCACTGTGCTTCAAAGACGTGTTTCCCCAAAATGAGAGGCAGGACCCTCCCCCAGAAAAAAGATCAGAACTTGCTTACTTGCTTTATTTTAGTGATCTGGAACTGAACCGCAACACCTCCGAGTTGTGCCCACGTCTACCCCTGGGTGACTGTGGCAGCTTTTTTGGAATTACCTGGCAAGGGCTAGCTAGTCTGGTGGCTTCTCCTGTCCTCCACAGTCTCATCTCCCCACGAAGTCGCTGGGTTCCCTCAGCACAGGTACGTCACACCTCTGAGCAGCGGGCATTGCCTACAAGATATCTGTTTTCTCTAGCAGGATACCCTCATGACAGCAAAAGCCCCATTCTCATATTCTTGGTCAGAGGCTCCCCACTCCCAAAATGCCTATAAATGGGAAGGAAATAGGGGAGCAGGGTTCCCCTCTTGGAGCCTGACTTGTCAGTGAACAGCCCTGCCCGACCCCATAGGCCTCTCCCTGGGTAGCAAATGAAAGCAGCTGCCCTCGTCCCACAGGTGACCCTCTGCCTGGACATTCCAACCTGTCTCCTCCAACATTTCTTCTTGCTTCTTGCTTGGGCTCTTCACACCTCACTAAACACATGGTTCCAGGGACTGAGTTCGGCTCTCCAAGCTTCTTCTTCCCCTTCCCAACCTCTACCCTCGGGATCTCTAGTCACTCAACCTCTATTATTGATGCAAAATAGTCTATTATCTTCGGTTTCTCCTACTCAAAGAAGTTTAAAGGCACTCTCATACCTATAAAATTCAAATTTTATGAATTGACAGGAAAGGCTCACCATATTGTGAATCCTAACAACCCCCCTCCCACTGTCCCTGACTACCTTCAAGTGAAGCCAACACAAACTGAAAAACCCAACAATACTCCTGAAGTCCAGATAAAGTGCAATACTTGACAAAATTGTTTAACTATTGGAGTTACCTGGGGCAGTTGTTTAAAATGTAGTTTCCCAGGATCTAGTCCAAGGAAGCTCACTCCTTTAGTTCTGGGATAAAATGTTATACTTTTCACAAGTATAAACTGTGACTTTAATAGCTCAACCAAATGGGGAAATGTGATGACTAGTAAAGGGGAATACCCTCCTCCTGTTTGCTCTGTTCAAAACCTAGCTGTCTTTAAAGGCCTAAGTCAGAGTTCTTACCTCCAAGGCCCTCAGGCCACTGCAATCCGGGTGCTCTCACCTTGTCCTGTTCTCAGTCATGTGGCACATGACAGTCTACCCTACGGCCATGTTTCTATTTAACCTATCATGAGAGCATGTACTCCAGCTCATTAATCTGGGGGTCCTTAAGCAGAGGTGTGTATCACAATTACCTGGAGAAGTACTTTCAAGATACAGATGTCAGGATGGCTTTGCTCCTGTTGATTTTATCCAGAAAGATAAAGTGATTGATGGCAAGGCAACTGTAGTTTGAAAAAGCTGTCCAGATAATTCTGATGAGTGCCCACCCTCGTTTACCCCACCTCATACCACACTTCTTTGGGAATTCTTGCACTGACCACACTGTGAGATCCTTGAGGGCAAGGGCAGTGACTGACACTTCTGGCTTTCACATGGTTTACCTAGTCACCTTGAGTTTGGTAAAAATAAGTGTTCACAAGATGCATGGCCCATTTGAATGATTGATGATTAATTGAAAAGGGTAAAAAATGGCCAACAATTAATTTTCATTCAGCTTCTATTCCTAGTCCCTGCAGCCCCACTATACATATGCTACAAATTCTGAACTAACAAATCTACTTGTTCCATGTGTTGAAATGTAACCACTGATACTCAAAATCATTAAGAGGTGACATATACATTAGAAACATGGACCGTTTCTCACTTTTCTCAGAGCACCAAATCAAGGGCTCCCCTACTCATCCCAAATGTCACATACATTGAAAAATCTAGGGCCATATCCAGAGGCATTGTCAACATGAACGTCCAGTCACTATGGGGCTACTTCCAAGGTTGTTCTGAAATCCTTTAAAAATCTTCCTACAAAGGCTGAATTGGAATTTCTTTGACTCTTAAATCCAACAAGTAACAACAATCAGCAAAAGTGTCATTCAGGAAGTAACAAAACAAGAAAAGGACAGAGATTACACAGTCAGTCCCAGCAATCAGAATAATATGGCAGCCCAAAACAATACACTCTGTAATTCTGACATTGTAAGAAGGTCTATGAGTGCTGAAAATCTCGTCTCTCCTGGACTGTCAAGGACTCTGTCGCAGCAGTTCCCTAAAATGTAGTATGTTGTTAACAAACGGCAATCAGACATCTCACGGTAATAGATTTGTCATGTTTATTTTAGTGAAAGCATCAGGGCTCTGAGGGAAAGTATTGTAAGACAGGTACATTTTCATTGACTGGAGGACACTGGTAAGGGCAGGACGGATGGCTGATTCAGGCTCCCCAGCAAACGTTCTCGCTGGCAGGGACGCAACAAGGCCAAGGACCAGAAAGAGCTAGAGGAGGGAAGGAGAAGGTAATGAAAGAAAGTGATTTAAGTGTTGGAAGGACATTAAGCTGACTCTGGTTGTCATCATTCCAAAAAGGATTGTGAACAGGGATGTGACGTGTTTGACATTATGAAAGTGGTGTTCTAGGAATCTGTGTAAAACTAATTCTTTTTTTTATTTTAAATTTATTATTAATTTTAATGGGGTGACATTGATAAATCAGGGTACATATGTTCAGAGAAAACATCTCCAGGTTATTTTAACATTTAATTACGTTGCATATCCACCACCCAAAGTCAAATTGTCTTCTGTCACCTTCTATCTGGTTTGCTTTGTGCCTCCCCCGCCCCCTCACCCCGTAACCACTACACTCTTGTCCATGTCTCTGAGTCTCATTTTTATGTCCCATCTATGTATGGAATCATATAGTTCTTAGTTTTTTCTGATTTACTTTTTTCGCTCAGTATAATGTTATCAAGGTCCATCCATGTTGTTGTAAATGATCCGATGTCATCATTTCTTATGGCTGAGTAGTATTCCATAGTATATATGTACCAAAGCTTTTTAGTCCACTTGTCCACTGACGGACACTTGGGCTGTTTCCAGATCTTTGCTATTGTGAACAATGCTGCCATAAACATGGGGGTACATTTCTCCTTTGGAAACGGTGCTATGATGTTCTTGGGGTATATTCCCAAAAGTGGGATAGCTGGGTCAAAAGGCAGTTTGATTTTTAATTTTTTGAGGAATCTCCATACTGTTTTCCACAGTGGCTGCATGAGTCTGCATTCCCACCAGCAGTGCAGGAGGGTTCCCTTTTCTCCACATCCTTGCCAGCACTTATTCTGTGTTGTTTTGTTGATGAGCACCATTCTGATTGTTGGGAGGTGATATCTCATTGTGGTTTTAATTTGCATTTCTCTAATGATTAGTGAGGTTGAGCATTTTTTCAAATGCTTATTGACCATCTGTATGTCCTCTTTGGAGAAGTGTCTCTTCATTTCTTTTGCCCATTTTTTGACTGGATTGTTTGTCTTCCTAGTATTGAGTTTTATAATTTCTTTATAAATTTTGTTTATTAACCCCTTATCAGACGTATTGTCGAATATGTTCTCCCATTGTGTAGTTTGTCTTTTTATTCTATTCTTATTGTCTTTAGATGTGCAAAAGCTTTTTAGTTTGTAATAGTCCCATTTGTTTATCCTGTCTTTTATTTCACTTGCCCTTGGAGATAAATTGGCAAATATATTGCTGTGATAGATGTCTGAGAGTTTACTGCCTATGTTTTCTTCTAAGATGCTTATGGTTTCATGGCTTACATTAAAGTCTTTTATCCATTTTAGTTTATTTTTGTGAATGGTATAAGTTGGTAGTCTAGTTTTAGTTTTTTGCAGGTAGATGTCCAATTTTTCCAACACCATTTGTTAAAGAAGCTGTCTTTACTCCATTGTATGCTTTTACCCCTTTGTCAAATATCAGTTGTCCACAAAGGTGTGGGTTTATTTCCGGGTTCTCTGTTCTATCCCATTGATCTATATGCCTGTTCTTTTGTTTTTTTTTTTTTTTCTTTTTCATTTTTCTGAAGCTGGAAACAGGGAGTGACAGTCAGACAGACTCCTGCATGCGCCCGACCGGGATCCACCCGGCACGCCCACCAGGGGCGGTGCTCTGCCCACCAGGGGGTGATGCTCTGCCCATCCTGGGCGTCGCCATATTGCGACCAGAGCCACTCTAGCGCCTGAGGCAGAGGCCACAGAGCCATGCCCAGCGCCCGGGCCATCTTTGCTCCAATGGAGCCTTGGCTGCGGGAGGGGAAGAGAGAGACAGAGAGGAAAGCGCGGCGGAGGGGTGGAGAAGCAAATGGGCGCTTCTCCTATGTGCCCTGGCCGGGAATCGAACCCGGGTCCTCCGCACGCTAGGCCGACGCTCTACCGCTGAGCCAACCGGCCAGGGCTATATGCCTGTTCTTATGCCAGTACCAGGCTGTTTTGAGTACAATGCCCTTGTAGTGTAACTTCATATCAGGAAGAGGGATACCTCCCACTTTATTCACCGTTTTCAAGATTGCTGAAGCTATTTGTGTTCTTTTTCGATTCCATATAAATTTTTGGAATATTTTTTTTATATCTTGGAATTATGTCATTGGTATTTTAATTGGTATTGCATTGAATTTATAAATTGTTTTTGGGAAATACAGACATTTTAGTGATGTCTATTCTTCCTAACCATGAGCACGGTATATGCTTCCACTTGTTTGTATCTTCCTTAATTTCTTTTATCAATGTTTTATAATTTTCCAAGTACAAGTCTTTAATCTTCTTGTTAAATTTACTCTTAGGTACTTTATTTTTTTGGTTGCAATAGTGAAGGGGATTGTTTCCTTAATTTCTCTTTCTGAAAGTTCATTGTTGGTGTACAAAAATGCCTCTAATTTCTGAATATTAATTTTATATCCTGCCACCTTGCTGAATTCATTTATCAGGTCCAGTAGTTTTTTTACTGAGACTTTAGGGTTTTCTATATACAATATCATATCATCTGCAAATAATGATAGTTTTACTTCTTCTTTTCCAATTTGGATGCCTTTTATTTCTTCTTCATTTCTGATTGCTGTGGCCAGGACTTCCAGAACTATGTTGAATAAGAATGGTGAAAAGGGCACCCATACCTTGTTCCTGATCTTAAGGGGATTGCTTTTAACTTTTGCCCATTGAGTATGATGTTGGCTGTGGGTTTGTCATAGATGGCCTTTATCATGTTGAGGTATGTTCCCTGTATTCCCATTTTGCTGAGAGTTTTTATCATGAATGGGTGCTTGATTTTATCAAATGCTTTCTGCATCTATTGAAATTATCATCTGGTTTTTCTCCTTCCTTTTGTTTATGTGATGAATCACATTGATTGATTTGTGAATATTGTACCAGCCTTGCCTCCCAAGAATAAATCCTACTTGATCATAATGTATAATTTTTTTCATATATTGTTTGATCCGGTTTGCTAATATTTTGTTGAGGATTTTAGCATCTAAATTCATCAGGGATATTGCCTATAATTTTTTTTCTTTGTGTTGTCTTTGCCTGGTTTTGGAATCAGAATTATGCTCTGCTCGCCTCATAAAAGGAGCTTGGAAGTCTTCCTTCCTCTTGAATTTTTTGAAATAGCTTGAGAAGGATAGGAGTTAGTTCTTCTTTGAATATTTGGTAAAATTCACTTGTGAAGCCATCAGGTCCAGGACTTTTCTTTGTTGGGAGTTTTTTGATAACTGTTTTGACCTCATTCTAATCAGTCTGTTTAGGTTTTCTGATTCTTTCAGATTAATTTTTGGAAGATTATATGTTTCAAGGAATTTGTCCATTTCATCGAGGTTGTTTAGTTTTTTGGCGTACAGCTCTTCATAGTATTTTCTTACAATATTTTGTATTTCTGTTGTGTCAATTGTTATTTCTCCACTCTCATTTCTAATTTTATTTATTTGAGTCCTCTCTCTTTTTTTCTTGGTGAGTCTGGTTAAAGGCTCATCAATCTTGTTTACCTTTTTAAAGAACCAGCTCCTGGTTTCATTGATCTTCTGTATTGTTTCCTTAGCCTCTATGTCATTTATTTCCACTCTGATCTTTATTATTTCCTTTCTTCTACTACCTCTGGGCTTTACTTGCTGGTTTTTTTCTAGTTCTTTTAGATGCAGGGTCAAGTGGTTTATTTAAGCTTTTTCTAGCTTCTTAAGGTATCCCTGTAATGCTATGAACTTCCCTCTCAGGACTGCTTTTGCTGTGTCCCATAAATTTTGAATTGATTTATGCTCATTATCATTTGTTTCTAGGAATTTTTTATTTCTTCTTTGATCTCATTGTTAACCCATTTGTTATTTAGTAACATGCTATTTAGTTTCCAATTGTTTGAGTATTTTTCAGTTTTTCTGTTGTTGTTGATTTCTAGTTTCATGCCATTGTGATCAGAGAAAGTGCTTGATATGATTTCAGTCTTCTTAAATTTGTTGAGACTGCTTTGTTCCCTAACATGTGGCCTATCCTAGAGAATGTACCATGAGCACTTGAAAAGAATGTATATTCTGCTGCTTTAGGGTGAAAGGTTCTGAAGATATCTATTAAATTGAGTTGATCTAGTGTGTCCTTTAAGTCTGCTGTTTCTTTGTTAATTTTCTTTCTTGAGGATCTATCTAGTGATGTTAGTGGGGTACTGAAATCCCCTACTATTATAGTATAGCTATTGATCTCGCCCTTTAAGTCCATCAAAGTCTGCTTTATATATTTGGGTGCTCCTATATTAGGTGCATAGATATTTATAATGGTTATATCTTCCTGTTGGATTGCTCCCGTTATCATTATGTAGTGACCTTCTTTATCTCTTACTATAGTCTGTTTTAAAGTCCATTTTGTCTGATATAAGTATTGCTACCCCAGCTTTATTTTCATTTCCACTTGCATAAAATATTTTTTCAATCCTTTTACCTTCAGTTTATGTGCATCTTTTGATTTAAGGTGTGTCTCTTGTAGATATCATATGTTGGGTCCTGTTTTCTTATCCACACAGCTACCCTATGTCTTTTGGTTGGATCACTTAATTCATTTACATTTAAGGTTATTATTGATATGTAGTTGTTTGTTGCCATTTTTTTTCTTTTAAGCTGTATTCCTCTTTTGGTATATTCTTTTTCTCCTTTGATCTGTTTACAGCAGGCCCCTTAGCATTTCTTGCAGCATTGGTTTGGTTGTAGTGAATTTCTTGAGTTTTTTTTGTCTGGAAAGCTTTTTATTTCTACTTCAATTTTAAACAATAGCTTTGCTGGATAAAGTAGTCTTGGTTGTAGGCTCTCGTTCTGCATTACTTTGAATATTTCTTGCCATTCTCTTCTGGCCTCAAGTGTTTCTGTTAAGAAGTCTGATGTCATCCTTATGGGGGCTCCTTTGTAGGTGATAACCTTCTTTTCTCTAGCAGCTTTTAATATTTTCTCTTTATCACTTAGCTTTGGTATTTTAATTATGATGTGTCTTGGTGTAGATTTCTTTGGGTTTCTCTTTAATGGAGTTCTCTGTGCTTCTTGAACTTGTGAGACATTTTCCTCCATTAATTTAGGGAAGTTTTCAGTTATGATATGATTGAACAAAGTCTCTATCCCTTGTTCTTTCTCTTCTTCTTCAAGAACCCCTATGATGTGGTTGTTATTTCTCTTCATGTTGTCACAGAGCTCTCTTAGATTTTCCTCAGACTATTTTAGTCTCTTTTCTTTTTTCTGCTCTGCTTCCATGCCTTAATTTATCTTGTCCTCTAACTCATTGATTTGATCTTCAGCTTCATCCATCCTGCTTTTAATTCCTTCCATTGTGGTCTTCATTTCAGATATTGTATTTGTTATTTCTGACTGATTCTTTTTTATTATTTCAATGTCCTTTTTTATATTTGCTATGTTTTTATTTAGGTGTTTGTAATGACCATCTATTGTTGTTCTAACATCTTTGAGCATCCTAACAATCGTTATTTTAAGCTCTGTATCTGGTAACTTGGTTATATCTGACTCATTCAGGTCCTTTTCTGGGGATTTTTCTTGATTCATTTGTGTTGCATTTCTCTGCCTTCCTACTTTGTCTATGTATAAGAGGGGTGTGGCCAATGGAGTCCAATGGGTGTGGCCTCTGTGATCCTTAGGTGTGGTCTGTCTACAGGCCCACCATCCACTCTGCTGCCGCCTAGGACGGTCGGGTATGGGTGTTGCCGGTGCCAGCCTACTGGGGCTGTCTCTGCAGTTTCCACCTCTCCTCCATGGGAGGAACTGTGATCACATGCCTAGTTCTATAAGCCTCGGCAGCATCGGCCTTTGTCCCACCCTCGCGGGTGGGGTTATGCACCGTGCTTGGGCCACAATCCTTGGCACTGCAGGTAGGGGTGAGCACCTATGCTCAGCTGCAGGTCTCTGCCTGTTTCTGGGTTTTTGCCCCCATGGGAGGAGCCCGCTCGTGGGTCAGCTGCAAGCCTCAGCTCTGGAGGCCGAGTGGGGCTGCACACACACGCTCAGTTGTGGGACTTCGCCTGTTCTGTACTTTCTTCCCAACTCCCGGGGAGGAGCCAGCTTGTGAGTCCGGCTGCAAGCCTCTGTTTCTGCAAGCCCGGGAGGCTGCGTGCCCACGTGCATTTGCTCAGCGGCTAGTCTCTGCCCCTTCCCCCACAGGCGGGGTTGCAGACGGCCTGCAGCTGGGCCTGACTACTTTTGTGCTTCCCCTCTGCCCCTGCTGGGCAAGACTGAACTCACACTGGAGCCTCAGTCATGGCCGGCAGGCTTCTGCCCTTGTTTACTAACCAAGCTTCTGTGTCCCGTGGCCACCCGCCCTCGGGCGAGCCCTCAGCCATGTGGGTGGGGGTGCTGCAGTTCAGACCCTAACACTCACTACTGTAGTCCCGGAAGATCCCTCCTTCTAAGCGACTCTGCTCTGAGTGCTGCAGGAGGGCTTGTTTGGCTGGTGTCCTGCTTCCCTTTGCTGGTATTGCTGTTTCCAGGGGAAATATTCACTTCAGATTTGGGGAGTGACTCAGCCCAGGGGTTAGGGTGGCTGCCTTCAAAGTGTTTCTCCCTATGTCTCATAGATTACACTCTCTTCTCACTGCTTCAGTCCTCTCCTCTCTCCTGGTGCCCCAAAGCCCCAGGTGGGTTGTTGTGAGAGAAGTTTTCTGCGCAGTCCCTTTAAGAAGAATCCTGGGTCTGGGAAATCTGTCTCTTTCTCACAAACAATATCCTGACTTGTTTCGCAGCTAAATACTGTCCATATGCCTTTTCTAGGCTCTGGGGCTGCAGACGGGGGCTTCAATCCTGGGGCTCATGTCCCTCCTCTCTCTGCTAAACTCACTTCCCTCCACACGAGTCTCTCCAGGCTGCTGTTTACTCTGGGGAGCTGGGCAGCCCTCTCCACTTTCCACTTTTCCTACCAGTCTCAGTGTGGCTTCTTCAGTGATCCTTGGTTAAAGAGTCCTCTTAGTTTAGTCCAAAGTTGGTTTTTCTAGATGATGGTTCTTAAAATTAAGTTGTAATCCACTTTGGTTCTGGGAGGTGGAAGTTGGTACATCCATACTCCATCGCCATCTTGCCGCCCCCTAAACCTAATTCTCAGGATCTAAAAGGGACCAGCCAGTGTAAACCTCCAGATAGAAACAAGGTCTGATTCTTGTTCAGAAACTATTGGTGTAACTCATATATACAGACCATCCACCACAGATGGGGGTCCTCCAGCCTGCTTGTTTCTCTCCAAACTTCAGCATTCCTTCCTCTGTCCTCCCAGGACCCAGGATAAGTAGACCCTCTACTGATTAAAGGGTTATTGCTCAGTGGTCCTATGTTGACAGTTCAACCTCTCACTGGGCTGAATTCACTGCCTATGCAGGGAACAAACTGTCAATACTGACTTTCTTAAAATAATAAATCCTTGAAAATGAAGGATTTATTAAAATGAAGAAAGGAGGAAAGAGAAAGGGAGGGATGAGAGACAAAAAGAGAAAGAGGAAGAAGAGAAAGAGGCAGTGTGTGAGGGAAAGATGGATGGAAGGAAGAAGGGAGGGAGGAAGATTGAATGCAATACCTTAGTCCTACATCTGTACAATTTTGGAAGTCCACATGGGGAGGTATGGCCTGACTTGAGTAGAAATTGATAGCAAGAGCCAAGAGGCAGAAAGACACTGATGGCAGCAGTCTTGCTCATGGCCACTGTAAGGTTCTAGTCTTCAGTGCACTCCCCAACTCCAAATAGCCTCTCTTCCGGTGTTTATCAGTTTCATCAGCTGCTGTCAGGATACCACCTCTGTCAGCGAGATCTTTAGAGTGTCTGTGCGTGGAATCTGCCTGGAGTGCTGGAAATGAAAGATTCCAGCAGTAGTCCATGTTTTAACAGAATCCTATGTGAATCCCAATTTCCCTATCAAGGAGGATGTTTTATGTAAGTTACTGCACTTATATAGCTATATCAGACCTCTTCCAAAAAAAGCCAGGGTGATTTAAGAACTCTGCAAGTGTAAAACTTGGTATCTCTAAGGGTTATTTAGAGAGGGAAAATTGCCTGAGGGATGAGAAAGCATTGAATTTTTTTATTATCTTTATTTATGTGTATATAAGGGGTTCTAAATATGTTGATCTTTCATTGTGCCAATCTCTACAACCCTTTCTCTTGACACAGTCCCCTTATCTACTTACTATCACGATTGAGCACATATATCTTGAGGTATAACTCCTCGTAATTAACAATAAAATGAAAAAGCAAACTGTGCTGCCCATGTTACCCAGAGCTGTAATTCACATAACACACAATGAAGTCGTTCCATGAATAGGCTTCAGGGTCATCAGATGTGGGTCTGAGTCCAGGTTCTGTGGCTAACCAGCTACAAAACAGAGGAAAAGTTCTATAAGATATCTAACCTGGTTAGATATCTTCAGTGCACTCCCCAATAATAAAGAGCTACTTTATTGGGCTGTATCATTAAGTAGTCTTTATTATGATGGTGACTACTAAGTCTCACCAGGTATTAGTATTTATATTACACTGGGCCAAGAGTCTGAAAGCCTAGGTTCTATGCCCAGCTCTACCATAAATTAGCTATATGCCTTTCCTTTGGTCCTTTTATTTCCTACCCTTCAACTAGCTGATGCTGGACTAGCTAACTGGGAATACATTTATTCTTCTGTGAAATATATTCTTTCTGAGAGTTGGATAAAACTGTGATCACTATGGAGAGGTCACGTGACAGAAGCAATGCATCCTGGAAATCTCAAAAAACTGTGATCTTGATGAACTTCTTCAAAGCCCAATTAGACAGGAGCTAGACACTCCTAAACTTCACCCAAGGACACTAGTCTAAATATGGCATTTCCAAAACGTGAATTCCATGTGCATCTCACCTGCTGAGCCTTTGATAGGCTCTCTCAATTAGTAGTTGCTAAAAATTTTGTGCACCACCACCTGACCCCCATTCTTCTGTACCCACCTCCCAATGCCATCCCAATGAATCAAAACCTTCTGCAGAACTGGTTTGGTGAAGCTGTTAGGTGGGAAAGTTCATTCCAATTAACACTAGATAGTTCAAGGAAATAGCTCAGGTCTGGTATTGGGTGAAAAGCAAAGGCACTTAAGAACCTGATTTGGATAGGATTTCAAAACAGACACACAGATCATATTTCTCAATGATGAGAAAAATATAAAATCAGAATCCCACTGGGTGTGGTGGTGAAGGAGGGAGAAACAGAGAGACACTAAGAGCCCTAGAGAGCTGATACAGGGTGTGACCCTGAAAGTGGACTCTTCAGACCTGAGGCATAGGCACTCAGTAGATGCTTACCTGGCAGAGTGCAGAGCCTAAACCGTGGATCTCTCTATAAAAGGTATGCAAAGGGAGATAGTTCAGAAGTGACAGTTTTTAAAGAATTCAAGAAAACTATAATGAAAATGTATCTTGATATGCATTCCTACTTGCTTTCATCTTTCTGACCATATTAAAATCAGAGATCAAGAACTGGCAGGAACTTCACATGTTAATCTGTCCAAATTTCTGCCTCCCATAGACATAGTCTTACCCATTTACCCGTGAATAGCCCAGACCTCTGGTCAGCAAACCATGGCTCGCTCACAAGCCACAGGCGGCTCTTTGGCCCCTTGAGTGTGGCTCTTCCACAAAATACCATGTGCGGGCACAAAGGCCAGCTTAGGAGTACCCTAATTTAGTTAATAACAATGCACCTACCTATATAGTTTAAGTTTAAAAAATTTGGCTCTCAAAAGAAATTTCAATCGTACTGTTGATATTTGGCTCTGTTGACTAATGAGTTTGCTGACCACAGGCCTAGACCCTGAAAACATTAAGTTGAAGTTTTATGTCACATCTGTAGTTAACAATGAATGGCCGGGGAAGTGGAAGGTGCTAGAGTTGATGTTTTATAAGGGCTCTTAATTTCTCCAGATTTCAGACTTCTTGCAGTCATTTTGGTGATCAGCCAAATGAGTATCAGTTTAGTTCTTCCAGGCACTAGCCTAGATTAGTGCTTCTCAAACTTGAGCATGCATCAAAGTCACCTGAAGAACCCATGAAAACACAAATTGACGGGCCCCCACCCCAGAGATTCTAACTCAACAGATTTGGGATGGTGCCTGAGAATTTGTAATTCTAACAATTTCCCAAGCGATGCTGATGCAGCAGATTTGGGAATGGTCTAGATCATTTTGGGGGGGTCTGATTTTTGTAACTGGAGGCTGCCTTGGTCTAACTTACTCTACCCAGGGCAAAGATGGGACAACTGTCCACACAGGTTGAGGAATGTGGTATCAGTTCTATGGCCCAAAGAAAGAAGTCCACAGCATAATGTTGTACACAGAGTGAGTGAAGAATCCAATGCAAACACACCAGCAGAAGTGTTGATGAGATAATGGATGTGTTTATCTGCTTTCAGAATCCCCCAAAGTCTACAAGCAGGCTTCAACCCTATGCTGAACCCTACGGGGCTTGTAGTAGGTACAATTTGTATCTTAAAAATAATATAAGGTCCTATAAATGTCTCCCTCCCTCCCTTCTTTCCTTCTGGAACAACTGAGTTAAAAATACTTTTTTTTAAAAAGAACTAAATTGACAAAATACAAGTTGGAACTCATGTCAATTCTATGTGTTCTAAATGCCACCATTCTGCTTTCCCTGAGCTTTCTCTGAATGGAAAGGAATGGAGGTCCATCTTGGAATTTTCCCAGGAATCTCTACAGTGGTAAAGTCCCGTGGCTCAGGCCCCAACTCCACCCTGTCACTAAGTAGGACTTTAGGGTCTGGCCAGCACGAAGACAAGGACAGCCATGAAAGTCAGAGTGGGGGAACCATCCATCTCACTGTCAATGACACGCATCACTCAGATGCTTCAAGCCCTATCTATATATACACATCATTTTGTGTGATTTATGGCCCTAATTAGATCCCAGTGGCAGCATTCCATCAGCTAACAATGCATATCCTAATCACCTTTTCTTCATACAAATGATTTCCTTAACTTTACATGCATAACTTAACAGCTTTTATTTTAAAAACTCCTGTTAACAGCTTTCCTGTAGTAACCAGTAGGGGTGCTATGATAAGAATCTAATTTGCTGTAAAAATGACTCATTTGTCAAATAAGCATTAAAATAATTGTTCCCCTTTTGACTGTTACCCTGCTGTTTCCAGTCATTTTCCAAAACTAAATTATTTACTCATTTGAAAGTTCAGCTGTGCATATTTTAATTGATATTCCCTCATAGGACTCATATTGTTAATGACAATAATTAACCCGAAAAGGCTGCTAAATAATTATGCTGGAAAGATATGAAGTATTTGCACAGAAAGTATAATCAGCATTTGAAAAACTATCAAAATGTAAAACTTTCATATTTTATGGCAAAGCAGAGTAATAGTTCATAATCAAATTAAAGAGGGGAAGGGAAACTGTGGATTGTATGATTTGATGCAGAATACTTTATGTTTTCAATATAGAAAAGTAGTCTAGCTAACCAGATTACATTGTCATCTCAGTAAGCTTCCAATATTACTATTCTAGCTGGAATATAAATTGTTCTTTAGCACATAGCCTGGCTTGGAATGGGAGCCAACTAGCTCTTAATAATAATACCTACACATAGGCACTGCCTCTCTGTCAGAGAAATCTCCCTCTGATGGGTTCGAAAAGTTCCATACACTTCCGAGACCCAGGAAGTCGACAGACTGTTCCCTTTCCCCAAGATGGTACCTGCCTCTCAACTTGTCAGGAAGTTCTCAACAGAAGTGACAAGTCATTCTCTAGGAGCCAAAGACAGCACTGTTCAGAGGAAGGAGCTGTTGTCTCTGAAACCTTGTCAAATAAGACAAGGAGGGGACCACAGAGAGGCTCAGGCATACGAATGTGCAGTCTTCCCTGGCCAGTCTGTCAGGCTGCAGGTCTCTACAGGCTCACATCCTCCCAGAAATGGCCAGAGACCACTCACGCAAGTGGACAATTATGACCTCTACACTCCTAAGAGTCTTAAAAGAGGCGTTGAGACAAGGTTATGTGTTCTCCACAATGCTTTTGAACTAAAGCAGAAACCAGCTGTATAAAACCAAGGAAGTTCTAGAACATCAGTTAAGGTTTCCAATGATATACAGAAGGTGGCAAATTAGGCTTACAGTCATGCATATGCAAAACACAGAGTTTATACTTGTGTTATTTATTAATTATTGTATTATTTTCCATACAAACAACTGTAAACCTATGTTTGCCCCACCCTGTATTGGTATAGGCCTCTCATATGGCAAGAGCAGGCAAACTGGGCATCAAGAAATGCCTTTGTCATTGCTCAACTCCCTTTATTTTTACCTTACAGTTGATACCACTCGTAGCATAATAATGCTGTAATAAAGGTGATGTTGATACTTGACATTTATATAGTTCTATTTATTTTTGCTCACAGGTGCAAAACTAATGCTAATGGGAGGCAGAAGAATAACTTACACGATCACGCTGACTTCCACAAATATCTCCGGCAAGCCTTGAATACATGAAATAAATGGGTGTGTGAGTGTGGTGCTAATTATACTTGTCATCAAATAAAATTGCAACTTGCATAAGAATAAGATGTGATTTTAATGTATATCTAGATAGTTCATTTGTCATTATCTATGTCACATCTTCAATGATTTTTTAAATAAATATTAATTTATCAGCTACTTTGTGCTTATTCCTAACAATACAGTGGCCAACAGAGTGGACAGAGGCCCTCCCCTCAAGCTGTTTACATTCTGACAGTTAAACCAAAGGATATATAAGTAAATGTATTTTTAGTCAAGAATGGTGAATAGTGACATTTTTGATGTATACAATCCCTCTCTCCAAATCTGTAGAAATGACACAAAGTCATTACTAAGCTCAAGAGTTCAACATTCTTGAACTAGAAAGAAATGCAAAGAGGTGACTTGGCTGGAGCAACTGGCCACCTGGGCTCCAGGTCTGGACACAAGCACTGGAGCTGGAATTCAGCTCCATATAATACAAGAGGTTGAAATTAGCAACTGAGCTGAGGCTCCCCTACTAATGAAATAAAACTGAGAGTGAGGACGGGCACTCTGCCTTGTTTTGCCGAGCTCTGAGGCTATGCATCTAAGGAGAAGGATAGAGGCATATTCTGCTTTACAAACAAGAACTAAATTAAGTCATTCATCTAGGTAGTTGCCTAGACCTGCCACTCTTCTAGTATCATCTTAAGGAAGCATACAAAATGCAGTTATTAAGAGATCAGATTCTGAACTTGGGGCAGAGGGAACAAAGGGTAAAGTAGAGGCAACCACATACCCTCTAAACAAGGAGAGGTGATCACTGAGAGATAGAAACATAGTTGGAGGCATCCACCCACAATGAGTCAATATAATAAAATTCAAAAATATATGCAATAGTGTAGTACTAAGAAAGATAAAAAAAAATTAGAACTAGGAATGTGAATTCATGCCAAATAAAATTGATTTTATAGAACAGGATAACAAAGAGTTTAATGTAAGTATATTTAAGGTACTCTTCTGAAAATAAAATACTAGTCTTTGTTTAAAGGAGCAAAATAAATTGTGAGACAAGAACAGACAGAAATAGAAAAATATGTGAGTCTGAAAAAAAAACAATTAAAAATACTGGAAATAAAAATATCATCATTAAAATGATAAAAGGAAATTTATATAAACAGATTAAAGTCTAGATTGGAAATAGTCAAGAGCAGAATTCTAGAACTGGAAGATGTTATTAAGGATACTTGTCCAGAACAAAGCACAGAGAGACCTAGGTAACAACACGAAAGAACAGCTAAGAGACAGAGATTATAGACCAAGGCGTTCTAACACAGGGGTCAACAAACTATGACCCAGAAGCCGAATCCAGTCCTCTGTCGCTTTTTGTACATACTGTCTATGAGCCAGAGTGCTTTTTCAGTTTTCAATGGTTGAAAAAAAATTAAAAGAAGAGCAATATTTTGCAACCCACAAAAATTTAGTTTTCAGAATCCATAACTGAAGCTTTATTGGAACACAGCCACACTTGTCTATTTTCATATTTGCAGGGACTGCTTTTGGATTACGATAGTAGAATTGAGTGGTTGCAATAAGAACAGAATGGCCTGCACAGCCTGCTTTTGTTTACTATCTGGCCCTGTACAGAAAAGCTTGCAGATCCCTATTCTAACATCCCAGTTTAAGGATGAAAAGAGGAAATGGCACAGAACCTATATTTGAAGAGACAATAAGTGACAGTTTTCCATAATTAAAGAAAGCCTGGGCAGTGAGAGAGATTTCATACTCTGCTTTTTAACTGTTCCTTGTTTTAAGAATATTGATGGGCATTTGTTGGGCCATCACTGAGTTTTACAAGCTAAGGTTCACAGCCAATTGTACTATTTCATTGAACTGACCAATTAATTAGACACATTGTCAATCCAGTCAACCATCTGTTGTTGGTTCACTGAAATGATTGTTATATTTTGCTCAATGGCATCAGGAAGTTCAAACCCTATAAATCTCAAAAATTCTCTAGATTTTTACCCATCCATTTCACTAAACTCCTGTCCTCCCCTGAGACATCATTTCATATTATCTTACTCAGTTCCTTCTGCCAGGCATGCCCTTCCCCTAGTTTTTCATGTTGCTATTTTTTTTTTTTTTTTGTACTTTTCTGAAGCTGGAAACGGGGAGAGACAGTCAGACTCCCGCATGCACCGGGATCCACCTGGCACGCCCACCAGGGGGCAACGCTCTGCCCACCAGGGGGCGATTTTCTGCCCCTGCGGGGCGTCACTCTGCTGTGACCAGAGCCACTCTAGCACCTGGGGCAGAGGCCAAGGAGCCATCCCCAGCACCCAAGCCATCTCTGCTCCAATGGAGCCTCGCTGCAGGAGGGGAAGAGAGAGACAGAGAGGAAGGAGAGGGGGAGGGGTGGAGAAGCAGATGGGCGCTTCTCCTGTGTGCCCTGGCCGGGAATCGAACCCGGGACTTCTGAACGCCAGGCCGACACTCTACCACTGAACCAACCGGCCAGGGCCTTCATGTTGCTATTTTTTAAGGTTCAGTTAAGATATTATCTTGTTCGTTCAGTATTAATTCTGCAAATATTTATTGTCTGCCATATAGCAGGTACTCTTCTGGGTACTAGGGAGACAAAGGTAAACAAGTAATTACTCCAACATTCAAGGATCTCACTGCAGTTTACAGTCAGGCAGATAAGTAAAACACACAATAACAAGTGGGTACCATCAGGAGCAGAATAGATAAAGAACACATAACACTTTGTACTTGGTGCAGTCAGAGAAGTGCTCTCAAGGAAGAAAGATCTTAGGTGGGACACAAAAAATGAGCAGGAGTTAGCTGGACAAGGGCGCTGTGGGGTAGGAGAGAGAAAATTCTTTGCAGAAGGCTTATCATGCACAAAGACCAGGAGGTAGAAAGTACACAAAATTTGAAAAAGTGTGTGCAGGCGAAAAGTAGATGCTGAAGTGGAAACAGTGGGTTAGTAATAAGGAAGCTAGAAAGCTCCAAACTGGAGCTAGATCATTAAGAACCATTCTAAGTCTTAGCAAGGAACCTGGAGATTTTCCACAGGCAGAAAGGGAGGCCATGAAAGGCATTAGGCAGACAGAAGTATGATCGTATTTGAACTTTAAAAAGATAGAAAGATTTCTCTGGCAGCAGTGAGGAGGAAGGCTTATTGGGGCAAGACAATCATGGTGCAGGCAGGGAAGTCTGGTTGCAGGAAGCTGAAGGACTTCTACCTGTGCCTTCCACTTCTCTGTGAAGTCAGACAGAAGGTCATATACTAAGATAAATGAGAAGATGGTTGGTCAGGCCATATGAAGATGGGAGAGTCACAGCTGTCATGAAAAACAGGACAAAGAGATAGAATGCTGACTAGGAAAAGAAAAAAAAGACTGCCAAGTACACTGAGATTAGAGACCAATCCCTGCCACTCAGCAGCCTGACATGGAGAAGACAGAGGGTCACAACCCCATGGTTGGGGTATTACTTGACATATGTGGTAAAAGGATAATGAGCTTAAAGATTTGAGTAGGCATTTAAGAGAATAGTTGAAAACAAGCCATGGAACCAGGATGAGTAGGACAGGACACCAGTCTAGATGGTAGCTGTGGGAGAAGATGGATAATGCTTGGTGGAAGCTAAAATTAGGAACTCAAGTGATCAAGGAACCGAGTGGCCAGGGTGTCGCTGTGTAATCACCCTGGATGATGGAAAATCTTGACCTGGGGACAGAGAAGAAGATTGAGCTGGATGCCAATGTCATCAGTGAAACAGAAGCAATGATACACATGGTGGAAGATTACAATAAGGAGAGGAGACTGCAGTATAATTGGATGGCATGAGTCTCAAAGGAAGAAAAGTGATTATATATATGATATATATGTGTGTGATATAGATACAAGTGATTTATAAAATATATATGTATGTATGTATAATATATACATCACATATATGTGCTATATGTATATACTAGTTATATATAGAGAGTGCGCAAAAGTAGGTTTACAGTTTATATGAGAAATAATACAATAATGAATAATAATAGTACAAAATAAACTGTTTTGTGTACTTGCCACTATAAATCTACTTTTTCACACCCCTGTATATATACATATATTATATATATTATATATGTGTGCGTGTGTGTATGTGTGTATATATAGATATATAAAGAGTGGCAAGCTCATAGTCTAAAAGGGACCTGGAAGGAGTCAAGGAGATGCTGAGGACCTTCCAGACTGGAGTCACGCCATGTGGGCTGGCAGAAATCAGCTGCAGAGCCAGCCATGTGCTCAGGGGAAAGCCAAGATTTTAGCTAACTGGGAGATGAATGGCAGTTTAGGAAAAAAATTCAGAAGGTGTAAGAAAGAGTTTATCTCAAAAGGGGGGCTCTAGGTGGCAAAGTAGAAAGGTTTGAAAGAGAGGGAACACTGAAGATATTGAGTCAGTTCAGTTTATACCATTCATTCCCTCAACAAATGGTCATTGTACCTTCCAATGCTAGGCCATGTGCGTGGTGCTGAGGACGTACAAATGGGGAAGGCATGGACTCTCTCCTGAGGCACTCTATCCATTCATCATAAGCTCCATTGAAGTCTTTCCAAGCACTCTCCCCCAACACCACGGTGGATACTAAGACTGTGGAAGACTTTCAAGAGGAGACTGCAGCTCACTGCCACTTTCTCGAGCAAAGACAGATGATAGAGAAAGCACTGATTTCATGAGTCTCCTACAATGGCTCTAAGGCAATCAGATACATAAAATAATAAAGTAGCACAGTCTGTTGCCAACTCTCTGTACAAATGCAAGAAAAGGGGAAATGCCATACTTGGTGCCCCAACATCTATCTTCACCAAATCCTTTTTTCAAGGTGCCAACAATGAGCAAAATGAAGATGCATGAACTTCACCATCACAAGAGAACTATGCTTTGGTCATGTGACCTCTCCTCTACAAGATTAAAAGTAGAAGAAGCCTTATTTTTCTGCACCTAACTGCACTTAGCACAGTGCCTGGCACATATTAGGTACGCAATAAGCATGTGTTGAGCTGAAATGAACTGAACAGTGGATCAAGTAGTTTCTCACTGATCATCCCAGGGTTATACAATTCTTGTAAGGTAAGGTAATCAGTCTCATAGATCAACTTTCTTGAAAGCTCCCTACCAGTTAACATCAGCATAACTATTTCCCTCACTTACAGGTAAAAAAAGTGAGGTACAAAGGTGATTTGTTGTGGGTTTTACAACTGGCTGCTGGTGGAGACAGTACTAGAACCTATCAAATTCTGGCAATTTCTGTCACAAAATATTGTAGTTCACAGAGAATAAATTCCTTGGTGGTCAGTGAGTGTGAGAAAGAAGTAATGATAATAATGTTATGTAATATAATGAATAGTATTTATAGCATAGTACTGAAAATATATATATTAATCCTCACCATCAACTGTATTATCATCATATTATCATCATTTACTACCCCTCTAGCCTATGCCACACTTTACCTATACAATATTTAATATAAAAAAACCCTGTAGGATATCTATCATTATTCCCATTTTATATATGAAGAAATTGAGAATCAGAGAGGCTAATTAGTTTACTCAATGTCACAAAGCAAAAGAAATATTTCAGCTCCAAAATTCAAGCTTGTGTGTAACCAAAGTTTAAATTATTTATCCCATTCTATTCTGCCAAGTCATATCATCCCAAGTGTGCCACTGAATGCCACCTTGTCTGAATCTTTTTACCCTAAGTGTTCTGAAATTCATGGCCAGAAAGAATTTTGGTAGTTTTGTGATATGAGTGCTGAGAGCCAACTGTATTTACTGACTATTATTCATGATAACTTGGGAGATAAATAAGATTAACATAAAACATAAAGAACAATTACTCGTTCATTATTTCTGTCTTTCTCTAAATATTTATATTTAGCAAGTTTTCACCTTGCGCTGTTTGCTGTTCTAGGCACTGGGGATAAAGAAGGGAATGAAACAAACAAAATCCCTGTCCTCATGGAATGTCTATTCCAGCAAGTCCTTGTCCTCTGCAGTCCATAATTCAATAACAGAACCCCCTTCACTCGTACAGAGATGTTCCCACCTCCACAAAGGATGTTCATGCTCTCGGGTCCCTAGGTCCTGAGGAGAGAGAGGCCATCTTGCACAAGGATGTTCATGGACTGGATTTTATGGGGCTTAGAAAATTGTGGCCCTAGCCAGTTGGCTCTGCAATAGAGCATTGGCCCAGCGTGTAGAAGTCCTGGGTTTGATTCCCAGACAGGGCACACAGGAAAAGTGGCCATCTGCTTTTCCACCTCTCTCACTCTTCTCTCTCTCTTTCCCTACTGCAGCCATGGACTTGAATGGTTCAAGCAAGTTGGCCCAGTGCACTAAAGATGGCTCCATGGCCTCACTTCAGGTGCAAAAATAGCTCAGTTGCTGAGCAATGCAGCAGTGGCCCCAGATGGGCAAAGCATAAGCCCAAAAGGGGGTTGCTGCATGGATCCTAGTCAGGAAGCATGCAAGAGTCTGTCTCTCTGCCTCTCTGCTTCTCATTAAGAAAGAGAAAGAAAAAAAGAAAGAAAGAAAGAAAGAAAGAAAGAAAGAAAGAAAGAAAGAAAGAGAGAGAGAGAGAGAAAGAAAGAAAGAAAGAAAGAAAGAAAGAAAGAAAGAAAGAAAGAAAGAAAGAAAGAAAGAGAAAGAAAGAAAAAGAAAATTGTACCCACATGACCACTTGAGAGGATTTGCAGCCATCAATGCCATTACTCAAAGGGTTGCACATATATATAAATACGAATGAAGCAGATGGTGAACAAGCCTCAGAACATCAAGGCTGAATCTCACACGCTCAAAAGTTCCTTTGCCCTACCAACCTCAGCTTCAAGTTTACTGTGTGCTGAACTAAAGGGTTATGTTGAGATTATGGCTCTCAACCTCGGTCATCAGAAACAGTTGTGTTTCTTTTTAAAAGGCTTGTGTAATGCTGCCCACTCCTCCTCCCACAAGGCAGTCCTCCTCTTTGCCAAGCCTATTTTTATGGTCTGTCTCCAAAACAAGTGCAAAATAGTATTGGCCTCAGATGAGCTCTCCCTCTCGTCCGCCACTGGAACACCATCTGCAAGTAGAGTGGGAACAGTAAACACTGTAGGTTAAGTAACTCATTACTAATATTTTCCTTGAGCTCTGAAACTTTTTAAATAAACAACAACAACAATTGTATCATAATAACCTTCCAGAGGTTAACAGCCAGCAGGTGGTCCAGCTCAGTTGAAATGCAAACCAGACAGCTGTTTGATGCTTATAGATATCTGGGGAAACCTTCTTGACGAAAAAAGGGTCTTCTCCTAAAAATCCCTTATGAAACAACACATAAATGTCAAAATGACAAAAATAAGGAAGTGTGTCATAGACTAAGCATTTTAATGTCCTTTCTGGCTTCTTCCAGCATGTACTCTGTATCTAGCCACATTTAATGGCACCGAGTCTTAAAGAGGTGGTGCACAGCATGAATTTTTATGGCCCAAATAAAACTTGGAGAGAGTCACTTTCTCTGCCATAGTCAGTGTCCTCAGCAGATGTGTGGAGGCTCATGTTTCAAACCAGCCACCCACGCCAGCATTTTACCTGGACCCGAAGGCTATACGGACTGCACATGTGAAAATGTAAGGAAACCCAGAGGTGTATATAGCATTATCCTGTCTATCTCTAAGCCATTAAGACATTGCGGGGATTCCCCTGGGAAGCCTTTGCAAAGCTAGAGAAAATTCCAAGGGCTGATAAAATGGTCTGAAATGGTGGATGAAAAGTTTCTAATCAAAACCTTATACCATACGGCCCCATAGATTGATGGCTCTGACTGTTTTCTTCCCTTGATGATGAAATGGGACAAAAGGAAATCACTCCCTAAATCAGTATTTAATTACTGGTCTATTATATTACAATCAGAAACATTTCAGAGAGCTCAGTTAAGAAAACAAAATTGAACCTTCTTATACTGAAATCTGCAGCAAGTAGTAAAAATGCAAAACCTTTAGGACTCCAAGGAAAAGCAGCTATGCAATGGCAATCATCTATTTTTTTTTTAATAAAAGAGAGAGAAGGAACAAAAATAAAAAGTTTAGAAGAGGAGATTTCCTAGCTCCAAGTTTAATTGTGCAATAAATTAGCAGAAAGATAAGGTCACAGAGTATGTGTAATGTGGGTGGGGCTTTTCGGTTTGACGCACGTTTGATGGGGTTTTCTGACATGACCATATAAGCAAGAGGTGGTACTGAGCTAAATCTCCAAAGAAAGAATGAGTAGAAAAAAAGAAGTAGAACAAGAAGCACCCAATAGGGTATCAGGCCCTTGATATTTTCTGCTAGCTTGTAGAAAGAGGAATATGAGGATGGTGGTGCTTCATTCTGATAAAACAGGGTCCAAAGCCTTTTGAGGACTTTTTATACCATACTAGACCAGTCTATCGCTACCCCTAAGTTTCTGGAGGCTTTGAAGGTAAACAAATGTAATTTAATAAATATTGATTGAGGGTCAAAATAAAATACATATTCTGCTGGGTACTGTGGAACTACAAAAACCAAGATAGTTTTGACCTCAAAGAGCTTTCTATTCCCAAAGAAAGAAAAATACCAGAATAACTAACTAGAAGAGAAAATACAAAAGCACGAAGACTTTTTCTGTACTTCATTAGCCTGTTTGTTATACTTATATTTATTACTTAATTAGGGGGCTTCCAGGAATTCCACATTGGGGAAAGAGACATTGAGTTTGACTTGAAAGTCTGAGAAGGATTTCAGTCACGATGGTTAATCCTAGAGTAAGTGAAGAAGTGTGTAAAGTAAATGCAGAGGGTATAAACTAATGCTGAATTTACCTATTCCCTGCACATTTCTTCACATGTGGCTCCTATTCCATTTTAAAATTCTAAATATAAGTAATTAGTGCCTCTATATATTTCTTAAAGAGTTTTTATTTTTTAAACATATTTATATGACTTTCTCTCTGAAATAGATGTCTACCCTAGAAATAGGAGCTACTACAGGTCAGTTTATTAGCTAACTATAATTACTGATGATGTAGCCTTACCTAACCCTACTACAAGAGGTTCTGCCTCACGTTTGCATTCTACACATGCAACATAAATGTACAATTCAAGCTTTCAGTCCTGGTTGGTACACAGAGGTGGCATTTGTATTTTTGGTATTCCTTCTCAGTACCTTCCTTGTGCAGTCTGGTGAACACCAGGGCTCCATACTGCTCTACTCTTGTTTTCTGGTTTTCCCTTTTCTTTACAACTCTTTCTGGCTTCTAACTCCTCCCACTACATGGCTTACCTCCCATTCCATCGGGGTCATTCTCTTATTGAGAATGGCTAACTCAACTCTTGAGATTGGAAAGACTTCAAGGAAAGTTCTGCTGCTGTCCATGTAAATGGACCTGTGTTAGTTTTTCAGGGCTGCCATAACAAAGAAGCACAGCTTGGATGGCTTCAAAATAATAAATATATTTCTCACAATTCTGGAAGCTACAAGTCCCAGATCAAGGATTGGTTTCTTCTCTCCTTGACTTGTACATGACTGTCTCCTTGCTGTGTCTGTACAAGGTCTTCCCTCTATGTGTGTCTCTTTCCTAATCTCTTCTTATAAGGACACAAGTCATATTGGATTACCACTTGAAATGCCTTACAGTGGTACCTTGAGATATGAGTTTAATTCGTTCTGTAACTGAGCTCATAAGTCAGTCAACTTGTATATCAAACAAATTTCTCCCATTTAAAATAAGTGAAATAGATTTAATCTGTTCCAGCCCTGTGAACATCCCCAAACCATCCTAAATTATGAAAAGACATGTTTTTAATTGAGAAACACACATGTATACTTTACCAATGCATAACAAAATATATGAAATAAAAGAAAAAGTGTTAATTTAGTACTGTACTGTATTCTTATGTTGGAGACAGACGAGTGCAGGAACGGAGGTGAATGGCGGAGGAGGAGGGAGGAAGGGATGCAGGCACTGTAGACACATAAACAAAAACTGCACTTTTTTAACACTAAATGTAAACTAAAACTGCACTTTCTTTACTTTAAACAAAACTAAAACTGTACTTTCTTTACTTAAAATAAAACCACAAAATCTTAATTGGAAAAAAATGCACTTTCATAACTTTAAACTAACCTAAACTTAACATTATGTATTTTTCATTTAATCATCACCTGTTATTCCCTTTTTGGCTGCACTTTTGGCACTTTCACTTGCAGGACTTTTGAATAAAAATCTATCCAAAGAGGTTTGCTTTTGCCTGCCTTTTAAAATGTTACGGAAATGTGATAAACAAGTGTCATTAAAAAGTGCTGAAGCACAACCAGTTGAAACTTCTTCTGGGTGTTTCTTTTCAATGAAACTTGAAAGCTTCTCCCACATTGCCAGCATGTCTTTAATTTCACTTGTAGAAATCACTTCCTCCAACTCTACCTCCTCCTCACTACTAATCTCTTGCAGAAGCTCCGTATGTTGCATCAGCTGTAGCTCCTTCAACTCCTCAGTTGAGAATTCCTCCTCATGTTCCTCAACGAACTTGTTTACGTCACCCTCATCTACCTCCAGACCCATCGACTTTCTGAGGGACACAATCAACTCCAACGCTTCTACCTCAGTCTCGGTCTCTGGTTTGAATCCTGTCTGCAACAACATCAGGCGATAACTTTTTCTATGCGGAGTTCAAGGTTCTTCTTGTAACCTCTTGCCTTGCCAAGTCAATAATGCGTAAACATATCACGATGTTGTAGTGATCTTTCCAAAACTCTGGAAGGGTAGATTTGTATTCTCAGTCACCTCAAAGCAGCAGCTGAACAAGTGCTTTGTGTAAAGCTTTCTAAAGTTGGAAATGACCTGCTGATCCATAGGTTGCAAGATTGAAGTCGTGTTGGGTGGGAGGTAGAGGACTTTCATGAATTTGAACTCATCGAGAATGTCATCTTCAAGACCAGGCAGGTGGGCTGGAGCATTTTCAAGGATTAGTAATGCTTTCATCGGGAGTTTATTTTCTTGAGGATATTTCTTCACTGCAGGACCAAAGAGGAGATTTACCCATTCATTAAAAAACTGCCGCGTAACCCAGGCCCTAGCATTGGCACACCATATAACATGCAGTTTTTCTTTAAGAATCTTGTGAGTCTTAAAGGCTCCAGGATTTTTAGAATGATACACTAGCAGTGGCTTTGCTTTACAGTCACCACTAGCGTTTGCACACAATGCAAGGGTCAGACGGTCCTTCATGGGTTTATGGCCTGGCAGCTTCTTCTCCTCTGCAGTGATGAAAGTCCTCCAAGGCATTTTTTTCCAAAACAATCCTGTTTCGTCACAGTTGAACACTTGTTGGGGGATGTAGCCTTCCTTTACGATAAGCACAGCAAAACGTGTGATGTACTCCTCAGCTGCCTTAACGTCAGCACTCGCAGCTTCACCATGCCTCACCACTGAGTGGATGCCAGATCTCTTCTTGAAATTTTTAAACCAGCCATGACTTGCCTTAAACGTATCTTCTGCTGCCTCTTTTGAGGTTGATGGTTCTTTCTTCTTCAAGTCGCTGTAAATAATACCTGCCTTTTTGCATATCACAGTCTCCGTCACTGTATCTCCTGCCAGCTCTTTCTTTTTCACTCACACTAGCAGAAGCTTCTCCATTTCTTTATGGATATTTTTCCTTAATTGGGACAGAATTGTAGTTCTTTTGCTAGATTTGCGCTTTTGATAGCATCCTTTTGTTTAAAGATGGCACAAATTGTAGATGTATTGTGGTCGTACAGCCTTGCCAGTTCAATCACTCATACACCACTCATGCTTTTCTATTATTTCTTGCTTTACTTCTATTGACATCATTCTCTTCTTCTTCTCACCACTGTTCTTTACACTCACTTTCTTCAGCCCCATGATAGCAACAAAAAAAGTAGTAAAAAATGCAAAAATGATGCAAGAACGAGTACAACACATGAGATTCGACTTGATTCTGTGGGTAACACATGAGAAACAAGATGCTGGTGTTGTGCTGCCGATACTGGCCCCATGTGCCAATGCGCCAACTAGAGGCAGCTTCCCAAATCATGACTCATATCTCAAAATTTCGCTCAGATCTCGAACAAAAATACAACTGAGTAGCAGCTCGTATCTTAAAAAATTTGTATGTTGGTCTGCTCATATCTCAAGGTACCACTGTATCTGAAAATACAGTCCCATTCTGAGGTTCAGGGGGTTAGGACTTCAATATATAAATTTAGAAGAGATACAATTCACCTTGTAATCATACCCAAGTAACTAAATGTCTGATTATCCATTCTTATCTCTGTAGAGAGAATTTCCTAGGTATTTTTTTAGTTTCACAAGGTCATGGGTAGAGACCACTACATACCTATAGGCTGTTCCCTGGCTACTTCCTATGGATATCATCAGTTTGTCTCAGAGCCTAATGTCATCATCAAGTAAGGCATGAAACTCCTCACTGGATACCAGTGAGAGAGTTGAGATTCAGAATGTCTAAGTGATCTGATAAAATCTTCTCAATTAGTTGAAAGAGGAGGGGATTTTTTTACTTTTAATGTAGTATCTTATATGTAAATGGGTGAAAACAAGCTAACATCATCCTTCAGGTTTAAAAAAGATGAATTTTAATATCAATTTTCTAGATATAATCAATCCCAAAAGACTAACCCTAAGGGTGGTAATTTAAGGCAGATCTTGCCAAATACATCTGTTCATGGTGTATTCAAGATGGCCAGGAAGGCTCTGCTACTCAAGATTTTAACCTCCTTGTTGCTGCAAGACAACTAGAATTTCACCCTCAGAATACAAGTCCTCTAAACTAATAATTTGTTTCGTTTAGTTGTATTAGTTTTGATTCCATAAATTCTCAAACAAATGCAACAGTAGAAAGATTCTAAAATGAACCACCATGTGCCATCACCCAGCTTCAGCAACAATCAATAGAAGGTCAACATTATTTTATCTCGATTCCATCAACTCCTTCCTTCGTGGATAACTTTGAAGCAACTCCCAGATATCAATGTATAAATATTTCAATATGTGTATCTTTTAAAAATATAACTGAAACATCACCATGGCTTAAAAAGTTAACAATAATTTTTATGTAAAATAAACATGAAGTTTTTAAAAATTTATCCTCAGATGTTCAGATTTCCCCTATTATATCAAAATTTTTTGGTAATTTGAATTTTTTCCAAGGATCAGTTATCTATTGCTGCAAAATAAACCATTCCAACTCTTGGTGGCTTAAAACAACCATATATTATTTTGCATGATTCTGTATAATGTTTGGGTGATTCTTCTCCTGGTTCACGCAGCTGTATTTAGCTGGCATCTTGCCTGAGCTGGAATAGCCAAGGCTTTACTCTCATGTTGACGATCTTAATGAGAATGGCTAGATGGCTAGGATCTCTATTTCTATCACTCACACACACACGCACACACACACACACACACACACACACACACACACACACACACACACTCGCGCGCTCTCTCTCTCTCTCTCCTTTCTTCCCTCCTTCCCCCTATGTCCTCTCCAACAGGGTAGCTGTACCTCTTTATTAATGGCTCAGAGCTCATAGATAGAAAAGCAGATGATGCCAGGCCTCCTAAGATACTGGCCCAGGACAGTGTCCTTTCTATCACAGTCTATTGATCAAAATAAGTTAGGGTCAATCCAGCTTCAAAAGGAGGGGGGAAACCATCTCTTGAAAGAAGATTATAATTGTACAGAGATGGAAGAAATTGTTGGTGACCATTGTCGTAGGAAAACAAAGACCCATTAAAATTATTTGAGATGTTTCTGAAATCATTTTTAATCTATAAATTACTCCTCCATATTATTTCTTCTCACAATTATTTTTAAAAATTGCTGTTTTGTTCTCTAGAGTTTCCCAGAGTCTATATTTTGCTGATTGCCTCTTCCTGGTTTTTCTAATATATTCCCTCTATCTCTTTTATTTTCTGAAAATTGGTAATTAAATACGAAGGTTTAATCAAATTCTGGTTTGCTTTTATTTATTGATTGATTGATTTTCACGATAGAGTTCTGTACCTCTAATAGGAGGCATGTAACCTAGTTGTCTCTTTTACTGTGATGTCATCAGACACTGATGATCATTATCTAGATCATGGGTCTGCATACTACAGCCTATGGGCAAAATCCAGTCTGTGTTCCCTGTATTTACAAATAAAGTTTCATTGGAACATAATCATGTCCATTTGTTTACATAATGCCATTGGTTGCTTTCACACCCCAAGTGTAGACTTCAGTAGTTGCAACAGAGACTAAAATATTTGGCCCACAAAGCCTAAAATATCTGCTATCTGATCTTTTTACGGAGAACTTTGTTGACTCCTGATCTAAATTCATTCAGATTGCAGAATCATATCTTAATTCTATCATTTCTCCGATTTTGATTAACTGAAATATTTCTATAGAGTGAAACTTCTCACCCCTCTGGTTAACTAAGATACAGATCATACAGGAAAAGCATAACACATGCTAGGCTCTTTCCCTTTCTTATCAGTACCAGTTTTTAATATAAGGCAGTTTCCTAGCATTCTAGGAATGTGACCTATGATGTGTGGAGGTTAGAGATTTGCTTGTTTGGGGGTATTTTGGGGGCGCTTTTGTTTGTTCTATTTCAAGTATCATTATAAACTCATAGATTTAAACATACTCTTCTTTATAAATCCACTGTACTCAATTCAATTCTTAATTAATTGTTCAAATTGCGCGTTTTTCTAAGTAGGAGTTTTTTTGGGTTTTTTCAATTGTCTCCTGAGCCCTTTTAAAATAAACCCCATATTATTGAGACCTTTATTACTACCTGGTCTAACAAGCTACTTCTGGTTTATCTACATTTCTTTCCCCATACAGGGAATTGCCTCTGTCTCCAAGGAGATGTGGTCTCTCGTGAGAAATGGTATTAATGAGCAGAATCCAGGTGCATGCTGGATTAACTGAGGTGGTTATTATTTTTAACACCAGAGATTGAATATGTCTTTATTTTTTTAAAAAAAGAATATTATGCATTTACACTGATCCTTCTGATTCACATTCTGGACTATAGTACAGGACTTTTACTTTGTCTCATTGATTTTACATCTTTATTTTCTTAAAACACTCTGAAAATCTCATTTTAAATAAACCAAAATAAATACTTGAATTACCCCATATACACAAACAACTGCTGTACAGCAATATCAGCACCATTATTATGATTACCAAAAAGTTTGAGATTTTTGTTTGTATTTTCACTCCATTTATTTGGTCTCATTTAATTCTATTATATCCAAACATGAAATGACACATCCCTAAAATGTGAATTTGTAGACCATCTCAGACCATTAACATTTTATGATAATACTAATTGTTATTATTATTAAACACTAATTCTAACTCAGTAGGTCTGAGAAAGGCTCAATAGTTTGAATCTCTCACAAACTCTTTTTTAAAGGTAAATAGTGCCCTGTGATATGTAATTCAGCTATAGATTCATAATAGTTTTTTCAAAAATTTTTTTCTTTTCACAGATCTGTAACCCTATCAGCTTGTTTTCTATATCTATGGGTCTGTTTCTGTTGTTTTGTTTATTCTTTTGTTTTTTTAAATTCCACATATAAGTATAATCATGCAATATTTTTCTTTCTCTGACTTATTTCACTTTGTATTACCTTCTTGGCAACTGCTAGTAATGCTGCAATAAAAATAGGGGTGCATCTATCTTTTCAAATTAATGCTTTTGTTTTCTTCCAATATGTACCCAGAAATGGTACTGCTGTGCTATATGACAGCTCTATTTTTAATTTTTTAAAGTATTTCTATTCTGTTTTCCATAGTGGCTGTGCTAACTTACAATCCCACCAATAGTGTATGAGGGTTCCCTTTTCTCCACACCCTCGCCAGCACTTGTTACTTATTAGATTTTTTATGACAGCCATTCTAATAGGTATGAGATGATATCTGATTGTGGTTTTGATTTTATTTCTCTGATGATTAGTAATGTGCCTTTCCTCATATGTCTGCTGACCATCTGTATGTCTTCTTTGGAGAAATGGCTATTAAAACTCTCTGCTGATTTTTAAACTGGATTATGGTTTTTTTGGTATTAGGTTGTATGTATCTCTTATACAATATATTTTAGATATTAACCCCTTATTAGTTATATCATTTACAAATATCTTCTCCCACTCACTTGGCTGTCTTTTCATTTTGTTGATGGTTTCAGTTTAAGATATTTTTTTGGTAGTTAATTTTTTATTAGAGTATATTCTACAGGGATTATCTAATCAAATCACTCTGTTAAAAAGTTAAGCTGTTTTTGATGAAACAGGACATTTTGACATAATCATTTCAAAAGAACTCAAAGTTTTGAAGCATTGTTTTTATTACCAAATAATATTTGCAACAGAAACCATAGATCCTCACCCCATCTCTGAACCACACCCCAGACCGGATTAGGAATGGGGTGAGGCTTAAAAATGAGGCGTGTCCATTGCATATCTTACCTTTAAAAACCTATTTCTTAGAAGGAAATATTACATTCTTTCATTTTATTTTATTTTCAAAGTGAAAATTCCCCTAGGAAAAGTAATAATTCAACCTATTACTCATAAATTACCCTTTCATATTAATGGGCTCTGATAAGAACAGGGGAAGAAGTATGAAGTCACTACCCTACCAAGGAAAGGAAAGTCAAAGGAGAATGTGAAGGAAAAAGGGGCATAGCATAAAGATCCTCAGATTTTAACTCAAGACTCTTTCCTTCATCCTACTTTTCCCAAGGATCACCCGTTGTAGGACAACCGGAGAGACGAGTGGGAGAGACTCGGTGGTAGTCAGCATCTTTAAGCCTCCTTTAAATCACCAAATTGCCATCGAGTGACATGACTTCTTCTTTCCTCACAGGCACATTTCTGTTTCCTTTTCTTTTCCTCTTCCTCTTTACCCCTTTCTTCCTCCTATGCTTTGAGCCAGGGGTTGGTAAACTGTAACCAATGGTCAAACCCACTGCCACCATTTTTTATTATTAAAATTTTACTAGAACACAATGAGGCCACTTGTTTATGTGTCATCAATAGTAGCTTGCATGTTCTAATGGCAAGACAGAATAGTTGAAAAGGAGACTATATAAATTTAAAATATTTATTATTTGAGTCTTTCCAGGAAAAGTTTGCCAACATCTGCTCTAAGCTATGGGACCCTAAATTCAACCTTTCAGGACATGGCTGGGCCTTTGTAAGTTCAAAAGATGGCTAAGCTTTTGTTTAAAATTGCCAATGAGAATAAGCTCACTACCTAAACAGGACAGAACATGGATTCTAGAATTTGAACTAAAATCAGTTCATGCCAGTGTCTGCTGAGAGTGATCCAAAGTCAAAGGTTCAGCTTGTAATTTTTTGAGAATTCTGATATGAGCAAAATTTTTTTTAGGCAAAACACATCCAGAATTAGCCAAATATCTCAATTAAGGATAATAATGGCTATTATCATTATACACTTTTCATGGACTAGGCACCATGCTATACACTTTACAGGTAATGTTACCTCCTTTAATTCCTCTATCAACCTTAGGAGTTGGGCACTATGATTATCCACATTTTGTAGCTGAAAAAACAGGCTTAGAAAGATAAGAAACTTTCCCAGGGTTGCAAAACTAAAAAACAATGGAACCAAAATACAAATTGAAGCTTTTTCAAATATATCTCATGCTTTAAAACCACCAAGCAATGCTACTCCTAAGGCAGGACATGGAAATCTGCCGTGGTCTCAAGTCTAGAATCTGAAGGGCTCCTGAGAAAAGGCTCGTCTTTCTTGTTCAGGGTTCAGACTGCCTACAGAGAGAGCTGTTGTGAAAGACACAGGAAGGAGAGGCATCTGACACCAAAACTATAAGGTAACTTCTTTCATTAAAGAGACTGCCAGTTAAATATGGCAGCCTGACCACAGATATGTAACCTTTCTTCCTTTTGAGCCCCTATTAAATAACGATAAAGGAATAAAAAGTATATAAGTCCACAAGGACAAGGAAGCAGGAGAGGAGACATCACCAGATAAGAAATTTAATATATTGTAGAAGGAAAATATATCAAGTAGGAGTGGTAGCCAATCTACCAAGCAGGGAAAGTTTGAACCAGAGTCCTTGCACAGGGAGATACCACAATGGGCAGAGAGTGATGATCCCCTACAGAATCCCTAAGAAGCTCAGGAACCAACAGTGCTGGATATTGCACAAGGCAGGGGTCAGGCTCAACTCTAAATACATTTGGCGAGGGGTTAGTAAAAGTCTTCATGTAAAGTGGTGGGTGACCTTATTAATTTTCTTTCCTCACACCATATCATTCCCATGCAGGAAAGTGTAAGAGTAGCCTTCTATAAGGAATAAAGTAGAGGGGCTCCAGCCATAGCAAAGAAATGGGGTAGCATGAAGAAGTAAAAACTGGAAGATTAAGAAAGCTTTGTGAGCCTGTCAACCAGCCTACTTTGTTTGCTCTGTCTCAAGTACTCTTACAGCAAAGTGTATGCCCCACCCTCAGAGCTCCCACTGTCAGATTCTTTGCTGGAGATGGCGGATAGCCCAAGCTTCCACACGCTGACGCGTAGTGCATTTTCCAGTGAAAATGTTACTCTCTGTGCAATGATGTTAAACTAAGGCCCACTGGTTAACAAACGCACAAAGCTTTCAATCACCCCATTCTTTAAAAAGAACATATATTTAAGGATTACTTGATTTGAGGAAAGATTTTATAATAAAAGAGATTAGAACAATCCAAGAAAAAAGACGGGATTAAGATGAAACATAGATAATGTACATACAATAAAACAAGTTTCACAAATTATAATTAATATCCTCAGACAGATGAGAGAATATTACATCAATAAAATAACAATTAGATGCTATAGAGGAGGGGTAATTAGAGAAAAAAAAGAATTCCTGAAAACTAAATTATGATAAATAAACCTCTTTTGAAAACTCAGTAGAAGGTTTGGAAGGTAAAACCATGTCATAAATAAATAAATAAGAAGTAATGGCAAGTAGGAGAGAAACAAAGAGACAGAAGATAAATTTGGTTAATCCAACAGCTAACTTATAAACTTAAATATAAGGAAAACAAAAATGGTGAGATAGAAATTAGCAACTAGATACTACAAGAAAACTTTTCTAAACAAAAATTATGATCTTCTGATGTCCTCACACTTTTAGAACCCCAAGTGATCATAAAATATTCCCCAAAAAATCATTTTTAAGGCACATCACTGTGAAATTTTAATATAAGAGTATATTGAAAAATTCCAAAAAGATAATTCTCAAAACATCCATGTCACATGCAAAAGTAGGTAAAAGAATCAAAATAACATAGTACTTCTCAACAGCAATAAAATGCAGAATGACAAAGAAATAATTCCTTCAAAATTCTTAGTGAGAAGTGAATTTTTTTACACAGTCAAACTAAAATGTGGGTGGAAGAGGAGGAAAAACCTGCTATGAGAGACTTAGCTATAGCTTCCCTGAATTTTAAAGCTCCCATAATCTTTACTAGCGTGCTACTGAAGTAGTACCCTACTGATAGGAATATACAAAGAAGAAATATTTAAGGAATGGCCAAGGGAAGTCTCCACTGTGCCAGCTGTGCAAAAACTGTGCAGATCTTCAATATTTTTAAAGGGGATTGATTTAATAAATTTAAACATTGGGGGGAAAACAAATAAGAGCTTGTATAATAGATCTGACAGACCAACTGGGGAAGAAAACAAGATTAAGTGCCTATCTTAAATACTTTTCACAAATATTTTTTAGTTCTCTGCCTTTCAGACATGTGGTAGAATTGTTCTTCAACGGCATCTTTGGTTGGTGGAGCCATGTGACTAGTTCTGGCCAACAAATTATAAGTGAAAGTGGTGTGCATCACATCTGGGCCAGGCCATTAAGTGCTGGTTCATTATCTCCAGAGCATTTTTCTCTCTGGCATAGAGACTAAGTTCCAGATGATGGCTGTTCCAAGAGCCTAGGACTCTTAGTGACTATAATGAGTAGAGTCCTTCCCCAAACTCCTTTTGTCAACTCATGGTAGACATACTAGAAATCTACACATGTGTGAAAATAGGGCAATTGTTAGAATCATAGTATAGTATAAAATTCTATAGTGATAATACTTGTATCTCTGTGATAGTGGAGATTCTGACTAATTAAAAATTTTATATGGCTATAGTAAGAAGTTAGAGGACAAGGAAGTAAGTGTGGTGATGGTTTAGGAGACCTAAATCATTACCTATCATAAAAAGGAGCCAACGTATAATGTATAACATTGATAAACAATAGTATATAAAAGATATTATTTTAGCAATATGTAAATAAACACCAGAAGAAAGAGTTTAGAGTATTGAAAGAGATAACTCTTGCCTGACCAGTGGTGGTGCAGTAGATAGAGTGTTGACCTGGGACACTGAGGTTCCAGGTTCAAAACTCCAAGGTCGCCAGCTTGAACGAGGGCTCACCAGCTTGAGCAGGGGAATCATCAAAATGATCTCATGGTCACTGGCTTGAGCCCAAAGGTCTCTGGCTTAAAGCTCAAGGTTCCTGGCTTGAGCAAGGAGTCACTGGCTCAGCTGGAGCCCCCTGATCAAGGCACGTAGGAGAAGCAATCAATGAACAACTATGAGTTGATGCTTCTCATCTCTCTCCCTTCCTGTCTCTCTCGTTTGCTCTAAAAAAAAGAGAGATCTCTGGGTAATGAAACTAATTGAGAATTGGAGCAAGGGACTGCTTTCATATGTCACCTAGAACTAGTTAATTTGAACTATTAGAACAAAATAAATTTTAATATTGACTCTAAGCACTGAGTTTTATTTAATATTTCTCTTTAAAAAGAGTTGAGCATTAGGTTGAGTTCCCTTCTGTTTTATTGAACTTGTGTCACAGAAGGCAAAGCCATGCTTTTCCCACCTTAACTCTTGAGGCTTCTCCCAGACTTCCCTGTGTTTCCAAGGCCCCAGGGAGGGGTTGGGAGCTGTATATCAAGCCTGAGCAAAGGTGTCCGAACTCTGTTGAGAAGGCAACAGTGTCATCGAACCTGACTCACCTAAAAACTAAACCTCCTGCATAGCCAAGCCTGGATAACTGCTGGGGTGCAGCTAGAAGCCACACACTCTGTTGGATGAATTATAATGCCTGACAACACAGCAAGAATTGGTCTGAAATTAACTCCTGGTCTGAAAGTTCCATCTTTGTTCATAACTTTATCCATAAGTCATTACAGAGGCAGTCAAGGTGGAGTTTCAACAAGACCCACCCTTTCATTGAGCTTTTTCTCCAATGAGATAAAATCCCAAGGTCTAAACAGCTCAAAGTAACCTACAAGTTACGAGACCAACCTTCCCAAACTTCTCCCTAGGCTGGTTCAGTCTCTGAAAGAGAAGAGTGCTTACCCATATGAGTGAAAATAACAAGGCTTACCAAGCCACCCCAATAAATGTCTGGAAACACTCCAAGAATAATAGATTGTCAGAATGGATGCTATTTCTTCAGAAATTATTGAAAAAAGAAATAATATCCTTACTATGTGCTAGAAACATTTCTAAGTACTCTATGTATTTCATTTTATGATGATCTTAAGTACTTTATAATCATCATTTTACAAGTAAGAAAACTGAAGCACTGAGAGGTTAAATGTCTTGCCCAAGGTTGCAGAACTGGTAAGTTGCAGAGGTATGATTCGAATCCAACTATGTCACTGGATGTAGGGTCTGAAGGGAATCACTGGTAATAGTTCTAAAATTCCACATCAAAGTTCTGCACCAGATAGAGTGGGGGCTGCTTTTCAAAAACGCTGTTGCTACACGCACTTCCACAAAGCATGATGTATATGTGAAACAATCATTCCCCCGACTGCATAGGTCTACTATTTATATGAAGCTATTTAACTTAATTACAAATAATTTAGGCTACAGATGGGAGCAAAACAACATTAAGGATCTTGATTTTGAAACTGTTCTAAAATAGCTTTTAAAATCTAGGAGGCAAATTGTCTTTCCAAATGGAAATGAATGTGTGATGCAGTGAGGTCTTAAAGTTATTAGCATCTTTTGCTGAGCCCCTAGTTCCTTTGTCATTTACGCGATGTACAGTCTTTAATTTCAGCTCCGTGATCAAAGAGATGAAACTCGAGAAGCTCACTATTAAAATCAATGGCTGTATTTGGAGGAGAGAGAACAGCGGCGACGTGATGCCTGCTTCTCACCCACAACATGGGGAGACCAGACTTTCTAATGGTTTCAGGCAGGGACCCCCAGCCCAAGCTCTAAAGGAGGAGTGTGAAGTCACACACACACACACACACACACACACACACACACTCAAGAGAGCCTCTCAGCCTCGCCCATCCCATTCCAGCGTACCTGTGAGGGCTCCATTGCTGAATGCAGTGCCAGGAAACATGTTTTTAGGAACCCAGAGTATCACATTTCATAATTTGATTTAAATCAATTATCCCATCCCTCCCTGGAACAGACACAAGCTCCAAAAATACAAAATGTAAATGGAACCAGCTGCAGCAAAAGCCCTTTGCCAGGATGGATTTCAGTCAACGCAATCAGCCTGCTTTTGGAAGTACATTATTGTTGAGACCAGAGATTGCATGAAACACTTCCAGTGCCCTGGGAGGGACCAGAAAGGTAACCAATTATGGGAGGAGAGAAATATAAGGAGCTAATCTTCTCTGTCCTGGCCTGCCTTTGCCCCAAACTCTTAGGAAGAATTAATTCACTCCTCTGGGGGATACTGGGAGACTGAGGATACTGGCAGCCTTCAAACACTATTCCTAATTTATGGATATTTACTAAACCACATAATCACCCCAAGTTATCCCATTACAGGGCTCAGCAGAGCTGAGGCCTGCAGCCCTGGGTGTGAAGATCAATTGTGAAAGGTTTTGTGAGTGTGTGAGAGTGTTTATTAGAGAAGGCATGAGTGTACCCCACAATTTTTTAGGCTCCCAACATACTGCCCAACAAATGGATACTATGCATAAAGTTCGGTATCCTCCCCTTGAAATCCTTCCCCTTAATTGATTTAAAATGATAATTCAATTAAAATAATTATTCTAATCAAACTTCATATCTTTTTGGCAGATTCTATGAAGGCCTCTGCCCTCAATGTTATTTTAGTATTTTCTTTATTTGTTTTCTCACCAGGCTGACTTTGGCTCTCTGAATCTTTGGAAAATTTTATGTCATTGGGTAATCACTGCACCTTTCTGGAGCTTTCCACTTAAGACACAGGGAAGGAGGGAAATAAAATATCCTAGGAGAAGTTATACTTTGAATTTTAACCAAGTGGGAGCCAAGACATGACTGAAAATGATGTACAGACATCTCACCCACCCGTTCAGCTAGAATGCAGACATCAGAGAGGCTGGCCAGCCTGGTAGAGCTGTAAGGGGAGGATGAACGGTAGTCCATCCCTTTTACTCTTGGCTTTTTGTTTTTGTTTTTTTGTTTGTTTGTTTTTTTGTTTGTTTATGTACTCACTTTTTTTCAAGTGACTATTGCACTCCTGAAAAGCCTAACAGTTGCATCAGATCTCAGGAATTCTTATATAACTCTTTTAGGTTTTTAAATATTAGCATAACAGTTATCTGATTTCTTTACGCGACTGTATTCGAGCTAGGACAGATCCTTTCAGGGCCATTTTCAAGGTGAGGAAAAGCAACACACTGAAGGTAAGTAGTTCTACCAACAACACAGATAATATTGAAAGGGCTTTGTCACTCTCCAGTTGGAGAACCAGACAACCATGTGGTTAAGTGAAAAATAAACTACTCCTGTGTTTTCATTTTTTAGCACTAATAAAATTTGCAAGAACATTGGACCAGTGGGATTTGTATAATGGCCGATTTTTTTTTTAAACAGTGTGTCTGTCCTGAAGAACCCTGAAGACTCCGGGTGTACTTTTGCCAGAGGGATGCCATCTTCTGGACCTGAATCCCTGATGCCTGGGAATCCAGTTGTGCCCTCTTCTACTGTTCAGCCATGCAAATGAGCATGCAAAAAAGGATCTGTAATAGAAGAGACAGGCCCCTTTCTGGTGCTACTCTAAATTGAACATTGGACCAGGAGTCCAGAGAATTGATTGAACAGCTCTGTCACTTATTAGCAATGTGACTTTGGAAAATCCTTTTTATCTCTCTGGGCTTCAGAATACCCACTGGACCTTCAGATTTTAGCATCTACTTTAGCCAAAAGTAGCTCAATTTCTGAGATCCCAATATTCATCCCATTTAAAAATTGTCTTGGCCCTGGCCTATTGGCTCAGTGGTAGGGTGTCAACCTGGCATGTGGAAGTCCCAAGTTCAATTTCCAGTAGGGCACACAGAAGAAGTGACCTTCTGCTTCTCAACCCTCCCCCTCTGTTCTCTCTTTCTCTCTCTCTCTTCCCCTCCCGCAGCCATGGCTCAATTGATTTGAGCACATCAACCCAGGGTCCTGATGATGGCTCCTTGGAGCTTCCAGCTTGGGCACTGAAAATAGCTCAGTTGCCCTGGCCGGTTGGCTCAGCGGTAGAGCGTCGGCCTAGTGTGCGGAGGACCTGGGTTCAATTCCCGGCCAGGGCACACAGGAGAAGCGCTCATTTGCTTCTCCACTCCTCCGCCGCACCTTCCTCTCTGTCTCTCTCTTCCCCTCCCGCAGCCAAGGCTCCATTGGAGCAAAAATGGCCCGGGCGCTGGGGATAACTCTGTGGCCTCTGCCCCAGGCGCTAGAGTGGCTCTGGTCGCAACATGGCAAAGCCCAGGATGGGTAGAGCATCACCCCCTGGTGGGCAGAGCATCGCCCCATGGTGGGCGTGCCGGGTGGATCCCGGTCGGGCGCATGCGGGAGTCTGTCTGACTGTCTCTCCCTGTTTCCAGCTTCAGAGAAATACAAAAAAAAAAAAAAAAATAGCTCAGTTACATGCATGACTGCAGATGGGCAGAGTATCAGCCCCAGACAGGAGTTACCAGGTGGATACTGGTCAGGGCGTATGCAGGAATCTGTCTCTCTCTCTTTTCTTCCTCCTTGGAAAGAAAAAAAAAAATGTCTCTAAGATAAAAACTGGGCTTTGACAAGGCAAAGGCTCATCTTGATTAGTTTTTCCAAGGCAAAAATTTAAACCTCCTGATCCCAAGGAACTCCTGTTTATCAGCATAAGCACACCTTTAAATAAACAAACAAATAAACAAACAAAAAGCTTTGATGGGGTATAAATTTAGCTATTTTACAGGTGACAAAATACAAAACTGGAGTGATGTCCTAAGCATCTCATCCTGCGCCTCGTGGCAAGGCAGAGCCTGAAAATGAAGAAGAGGAAGGAGTTGTGGCCTATGGAGCCTGAGTCGAAAGCCAAGAAGAAACCTATGCAAGGACTGGGACTCTAGGTCCTGGGCCTCTGGCTACCTGTCCATGGTGCTTCTCTGTAAACCCTGCTCTGGGGAGAGCCCCGCTCAGAATACACATTAAAGGCCACATGGAAAAATCAAAGGGAGAAAATGAGGCTGTGGGAAAAATCATTGAAAAAGAAAGGAGGTCAGACAGAAAGTTTCTTCCAAAACTCATACTTTTCCAAATTTCTTCTATGCAGAATTATCCACTTGTGATGAGTGACCTTCCAGAGGGAGATACACACTTTCTCCATCACAATTGTATGAACTAATAAACTGCAAACAAATCATGTGTTTATAACATATGAAAACAAATTTTATGCACATACATTACATATATGACCCAGCCCAAACTGCAAGCTCAAGAAAACCAGTGTTTTATAAAGTACACTGTGTATATTGTTCTTTTCTTTTATTCCTTTTAAATGTAATTTTATGTATTCATTTTTTTTAGAGAGAAAGAGAGACAGACAGGGACATACAGACAGGAAGAAAGAGAGAGATGAGAAGTATCAACTTGTAGTTGCATCACTTAAACTGTTCATTGATTGCTTTCTCATATGAGCTTTGAGGGGGGCAGCTCCAGCTGAGTCAGTGACCCCTTACTCAAGCCAATGACCTTGGGCTTTATGCCAGTAACCTCTGGGCTCAAGCCAGTGACCATGGTTTCATGTCTATGATCCCACGCTCAAGCTAGCGGTCCCATGCTCAAGTTGGTGACCCCACGCTCCAGCCGGATGAGCCCATGCTCAAGACAGTGACCTTGGGGTTTCAAACCTGGGTCCTCAGCATTTCAGGCCGATGCTCTATTCACTGTGTCACTGCCTGGCCAAGCTTAAATGCAATTTTAAATGTTTAGAAAGAAAAAATAACAATAAAAAAACTTTTAAGAATGTAACTAAAGAAAATGGAACTAAATCATCTCTTAAAGCCATTTTATGGACAAAGCCTCCTCAAACAATGGTTTCTACTGTAGGAAAACATTTAATCAGCTGGCCCATTAAATCAGGGACTGTGTCACCAGAGGAAGGAGCAGAACATGCAGTCCTGAGTCATCCTGCAGGTGTCCTGCTTCAGTTGTCCTGAGAAGCCCAGGAACATGCATTTTAATAAGAATTCAGGCTAATTCTCATGGCACATGACCTGCAGACCAAATTTTCACATCCACTGCCTGGACAGTTTTCCCTGAAAACTCTAACTTATTAGTGATCAATAAGTTTACTTGTGAGTGCTGTCACCTACCAGGACTTTTTAGACTAGTCTAAAACAGAATACTGGTTTAGAGAATAAGCACTAGCCTAAAAGGCCAGAAGGCCCAGATTATATTTCCAGCTCTGTCACCAAAGAGTTGGATGGCCTCATCTCTTCTGCAGCAAAATGAGCTAATAAATGCAGCTATCATTATATGGGGTGATCAATATTATAGCAGCAAAATCTATATCTCTCTTTGCTAAGCAGTGAAAATCAGCAGCAGGTACTACAATAACCCTGGTGTGGTACTTTAGCCCCTTTCTAGGTCTGGCATTGGTTCACCTACTCAGTAATGGGAGGAAACACACAAATATGTTTAATGCAAATAGAACTTCTCAAATACCCATTAAAAGCCAAAACAAACCCCTGAGCAAGATATGAAAGAAATAACACATGCATCCTTGCCTTTCCTAGAGAGTTAATGTATAACCTATAGAATTCATTCTATACTAGAATTCATTATTAGAATTAGGAGTCATCCCTTATTACAGATATGCAAAGCCCATACAGAAAGGCTGAGAGACAGAGCAAAGAAACAGATGTTTAGCACAGAAGGAGTATGTATTAGAGATTTTTGTGGAGAAGATAAGTGAGACGGGTAAGGTGTTAGCAAGACCTGATCCTTGAGCTCATCAGAAGGAAAGAGTCTTGAATTCTGGCGGTTGTTAAACTTAGGCAGTCTTTCTGGGACACAATAATTTGGAGAGGTTATTTTCTCTTTCCTAGTATATTTTCCCAAACTAGGCTAATGTCAAGAATATACATGCATGCATGCATACATACATACATACATACATACATACAGCTATTCATTCATTCAATCTTTCATTCTTCCTATCAAGAACTGTGATTTTTCACTGGAGATGAAAATAGAATGAAGCCATAGTGCTACTATCAAAGTTTACAAGACAGCCACAGAGTTCATTTGTGAGAATTTTATAGTAGCCACAAGTGCATCCCAGTAAGCTCTTTCTTCCAGATTAACTCATTCGGCCCAGTGGGAGAGTGACTGGGAGGATCAGGTGGGGATTCCAGAGCTCAGTTGTCTGCTGAGAATCCTGGTACTAAGTAACTCATAAATCACTGCCCACTGTGCAATCCTGGGAGCTCCACAGAACTATTCCAGGCCTCAGCTTCTCATCTGTAAAATGGGGACGATAAGTTAATATGTGTAAAGCATGGAGACTAGGGCCTATAAGCTCCATGTGGGCACGAGGGAAGTGCTCACTATTAAGAGGATGCCTTCTTCCACATCAGTCGTCAGATTCTTGGGAGCAGGAAATCCGTAGCCCCCAACTCAATCACAGATGGGCTTTCCCCACAAGAGCATCTACTACATGCTAAACTTTCAACATGTATATATATATGTGTGGGCTTTATGGGAGCACTTCCTTTGAACAAATCTGCATTTCCCTCTGGTCTGAGATTTGTTGTCTTCAATGAGATGGAAAACAGCCGAGAACACCCTTTCTACAATAATATACGCTTTCACTTCATGACCATTCTCAGGTTACCCATCATGCTCTTCCTTTCCACGTAAATCCATTCTTTGGCACTGCCACACACAGGTGCCCTCCCAGACCTTTAATCACCTCCCTTCCTTGGCCCAAAGCCTGCCCCAAGTCTCTATGTCCATGTTGCCCAGGAGAGCTACAAATAGGACAAACACAACCTTTTCTCCAAAAGATCTCCAGTTTGGGTCTGAAAAAATGTTCTGGCACATTTACACTTAAATACTTCTAAAAACAAGATTCCATATACTTTCTTACTATTTTCTTCACCTTAGCCTGATGGATTAAGGGGCCCCAGATGGAAAGGAGCTGACTGTGCTCATCGCTGAGAAAAGTTATGCCAGCTGATAAATATCTTCGCCCACTACGACTTATATCAGAGCAGGAAAGTAGACAGCAGTCCATGTGTCGACTCTAGTAGATGTAAGAAAGATTCTGAGGTGCTGTCTCAGTTCAAAAAGAAGTAGGCTTTGATCAAATAATGCTGTGTGCCATGGGCACACAGTTGGGGACAGTTCTGACATTGGCTAGACCTGCCCTGATCCTTCTGTCAGTCTGTGTGCTAGCCTGGTAGCTTTGGAACATGCTGCTACGTGTATTCTCTAGTGTGAAGAACAGAGTAAGCACTTCAGGTCAAACATTTTCTCAATTATTTTGATTTCCCAATAATCACTTTTTGGACTAAATATCTTCAATAAGGTCCCAATTAACCTCAAAATGTACTTCTTGGTAGGAATACCTATGCTATTATCAGTTATTCAATTTTAGAATAACTAGCTGATCACCTCTCAAGGGCCTAAAGAAATCAATCCAGGACAGTAAATATTAACTTGGAAGAGGAAAAAGAAAGGAATTTGGAGTACAGTAAGTCCTCACTTAACATCGGTAGATTCTTGGAAACTGCGACTTTTCAGCAAAACGTCACAATAACAAAACTAATTTCACCATAGGCTAATTGATATAAACAAGAGTTAAGTTCCTAAGGCATATTTGTGGTCACTGGTCACAAAAGCATCACCAAACTTCTAAATAAAATTCCAAAACACTTCTGAGAGTAAACACTAAAATAAATGTGAGCTATAAAACACTTAAGTAACATGAATAAAAACAAGAGAATGATTTCCTAACCTGCTTATTCCAGTTCAGGTGGCTGGTGGCAGAAACCCCTCTCGGCAGCTCAGGGCAGCAGACAGGACCCCAACCTGAACAGGATGCCGTGTTCAGGTACACAAAACAGGGCAGACTCACACTCAATTCAGATGGGACAAGCAGGCTTGCCAGTTCACCTCGTGTGCACGTCGTCAGGATGTGGTATGAAACTGGAGTCCCCAGAGGAAACCCACACAGTCTTGGGAGAATGTGCAAACTCTGCACAGACCGTGGCCCCGGCCAGGAACTGATTTTCTTCTCTCATTGTTATAGCAAAACGATGTTGAACAAAACAACGTTATTCGAGGACCTGCTGTACTTTCCCAAAACATACACATTGACAGGGTTCCACAGGGCAGGCTGGTCAGTCATTATGGGACATGAGGGCACACAATGTTGGAGAGAATAATAAATGGAGTGTCACAAAAATGAATTGGTTTCAGCAAGATAGAGATGTCTGAAAAGTATATACCATCTGTTTCACAAATTTGCTCATTCCTGGGCTTAGGGAATAATTCTAACTTTCCAAAGTGCACAAAAGATATTCAGGAGGCCAAAATCACTAACCAGACAGATGAAGTAAACCAGCTAGGTCTATGTGGCCTGCTAGAGAGAACTCCAAGGAAGTATAGGCACTCGGCTCAGTGTTTTGGGAAACAGTAGGATCAGTAGTCTTTCTTTCCTTCTGGATTTGTAGGTCTTTTATTACGGTATTTCACTTACCATAAAGATGTTCACATATGAACATCTCTAATATTAGAGTGCATCTTACAATCAATGGCACAGCATAGATTAATTGAGAACTTGTTCTTCCTTTCCTAATAGAGCATAATATAATGGCATCTGTTACATTGGATGACACCTTGGATGCCACGAAATATGGTGTGTTGGAAGGGGGTTCGATGCATGGGAATATACAGGAATCCTTTGCTGCCTCTTCGCCAGGGTTCTGCCACATCAGCACAGCCCTCCAACCTTCCGCCTTAAATCCAACAAGCGTTTGCAGAGCCCCTCAGACTTCCAGGCACAGTGATTATACTTGTGTAGCTACATGAAAAATCTTGTCAGGAAGGAAAAAGGCAAAGTGGCCCTATTTATTTTAGTATGTCTTCAGCTATTTTAAAGGGTTTTTCCTTACTTCCATGTTGGAGGTCTTTTTAACCAGTTTGGAGGAGTGCTCCCCTTCCTCAATTCCCCAAGCACACCAGTTACATTTTAAAGCTTAGGGGTTTTCTATGTGGCCCTCTGTTTCCATGAGATCAGGGAGCAGCCCCTGAAGGAGGAAGGAATGCTTTCAGAGTGTCACTTACACCCCAGAGGCTCCTTACCACCCACCGTCTTCCCTCTCGGCCTCTCAAATGGATCAGAGCAGAATTAAATATCAAAACTCACTCAGACACTCCCAGCTTCTCCAGGCCTCCAGTCCAGCCTTTGCCACCTGGTGAGGACCACGGCTTAGCTGAGCTCTGGGAATATAAAATAGAGTTGCTATTGGTGCCTTGTCAATCAGCAACCAATCCCACGCAGAGGCAGGTTGTGCAGCCATGTGCCTGCCACATGTAGAATGTTACTCAGCCACCTCAGAGGGAAGGCACCTCTCCTCCAGGGGAATTCTGATAGCCCAGACATTCGACCCAGGGATTCCAGTGGGGGAAGAGAGGAGAGACGGATCAGCAATGAATTCATGGCAGGTAATTCATTAATGTAACTTTGGCCTTTCCAGTCTTAACCATCCAACATGGATATATGGGGAAGAAAAAGAAGGAAAAAGGACAGACAATAAAGAAGAAAAAGAAAAAAAGAGGGCAAGGATGTTCTCTTTCAGAAGCATAGACAGGAGTACAAGGGGAGAACATTCTCAAAAAGTGGTACTTCTAAATAAAAATGCTTAAGGTACTATAATGACATCACTATCATGTGTGTGTGTGTGTGTGTGTGTGTGTGTGTGTGTGTGTGTGTGTGTGTGTATGTGTGTGTGTGAAAAGACAACAATGTGAAAGCAAGGAGAAGCTATGAGAAACCTATGTGAGAAAATGTGGAAGTAAAGAGTAGGCTTTTCTCTTTCCCATAAATAGCGCCACATAGAAGCCTTTGCTCGTAGGGAAAGTAGCTTTAGTGAGAAGCCACAGATGGTGATAAAGAAGAAGCTAAGCTGACAGTCATCCAGGTGGACTTCAAGGACTTCATGCTTAGCTATGAAGGAAAATAAAACCTCTGTTAGCTACCCTAACTGGCTAACAGAAAAATAAATTCATAAATATGTGCTTGCCCTCCAGTAAATATCATAGATGCCTGTCTCTGTCTCTGTTTGTCTCTCTCTTAGTTGATTGGCCTGAATCAGCTGGGAAAGCCCTAAAGGGAGATGGTACCTTTCTGAAGTCCTATCTACCTCCCAATGTTATTTCCCTTTAAATTACATTTGGTCATATCTAGAGTCTTCAGACATTCGTTGATTTATCAAAGGAACTCACAAGAATGAAACCATCTTCAAACTGAGACTTCAACAGAATTGACAGCTGCAGTGGTTCCCTGTTGAATAGCACAGGCACACAGAGAAACCTGAATCTCACTGTCCCTACATTATCTGGACTAAATTGCCCAAGTTCCCCCACTTCAGGCACAGGGACACGGCTCTTTCTCTAGGGATTGTATGAGAAACAAATATACCTTTACTCATCTTATCTACTCCTTTGTGGTTTTAAGTAGGGAAGAACAAGTAATGTATCCTAATGAAAAAGAGTATTTTTTCTTCTCTAATTGAAAAAGCTTAAGAAGAAATTCTTACATGTGTATAGAACCTGCTACTGTTTCAAGTACTCTCAACTGTTAGTACATTTGATGCTTACAGACATTAAAACCGTAAATGAGATGTGCATTTACAGTTTTCTTAATACTATTAAGCAAACCAGTAATAGTCTTATAAACATTACATACCAGTTGCTCATAGCCTCAAATGATCTTTCTCTCTAGCCACCGTCCTACCATTCCTAAAGCTTGTTTCCCCTCCGGGTCTGTTCTGCCTCTATTACAACTTTTATTACTGTTGTGATACAGGTAGGTATTTTCATTTCTATTGTCTCTGGATCTTAATCCATAAAATGGTAAGCCTCCTCCATTTCTTTCTTTCTTTTATCTTTAACTCCCTCTTTTGTACTTCCATAACCCTGATTGAATGATGCTCACATATCTCACAACAGATTTTGTTCTGTTTCCCCTTCACGAACCCCTGCTCTTGCCTTATCCTTTAGTACTTATTCTTGTTTCCCTTGTGATTTCTTTAGAGTGTTTACCTGCAACTTCCTCACCCTGGTTCTACTTCTGCTGTCGCTATGATAAACTGATGTTAATCTCAAGTCATCAGCTTCAGAAATGGAAATTACTTATTTTTACAAAGAATCATTCCAAAATGTTTCTTCTTACAAACTCAGCCTTTACTCATCACCCTGCCACAGGGTTTTAAAGTGGAAAAAGACCTATGAAATCTGATCCACTTATCTTATTTAAAGATGAGTAAACAGTGATCTGACCTCAGATCTCATCAGATTTGGTCTTGTAACATATATTGATATCTCACCCAGTCACATTCTGTATCTGAACTTTATACTTGACATTGTCGCCTCCTGGCCCAAATGTACTTTAAACTTATTCAAACTCCTTCACTGAGCTCCTCACCCTTCCCAACTTCCCATCACCCCCCAAAACCTACGGCTCCTCCTTGATGAATATACCATCATCCACCAGATGTCATTGTTGATTTGGGTGTCATCCTGATTTCTCTCCTCCTTCTCTCCCCATCCCCAGCTTATCTCTTGATCTGTCCCCTTCTCTCAAGCCTCTCTGTCACTAGACTAGGTCAGGCCACCAATAGCTCTTCTTACTTGAATAACCACAGCAGCCTCCAAGTTCTTTATTCCCCTTCTTGTCCGTGTCCAATTGCAACCATATCTCATTGCAGCAGCTAGAGGGAGTTCTCTAGAATAAAAATCTGATTGTGTCACTACTAATAAAAAAACTATGAATGAACCCCATTGCCATTAAAGGAAAGTGCAGACTCTCAACTGGGTTACAATGTGGTCTGCATTTTGGCCTTTCCTTATCTCCAATTTCTGTATCTTGGACTAAAAGGCCAGAATTGGTCCATAGTCTTGCCCTGAAAACAATTACATGAAGAACTGTTCTCTTCTGTTTCTCTCATGCACCATGCCACAGCTTCCTCCGAGCTTAAGTAGGGGGCGTTGTTACCCTTCTCTGACCTCTTGCCCCTCATCATTTGCAGTGTCGACATAGGCATCTTCTCTGATTCGTACTATTTTTCCTCAACTTAGTTCCCCTTTATTATATAGAGATTATTTACTTTCTCTTCTGGGTTTCCGCTGAACCTTTCTGTTAATGATTTATTTGAGAATCCTGCCCACTAGACTGAAGTTTAAGGGCCTCACTTTTCTTTCCTTTTTGAAACAAGGAACTGTTCTGACCCACATACCATTTCATTTGCTGGTCAACGAACACTGGCAGTGACCCGCTCTCTCGTGTGCTGTGAGCTAGAACGTAGAGAGGCGTCTGCTCCAGCCAGGAAATTAGAATTCCTCCAGAGCAGGGAGGTCCCCGGATCTGCTCATTCACATCAAGCCTCGGTTCCTTCCCCCTGATGTTTGCTCTTCCTTTTACAGCCCAGCACCATTCCTTTTTGGCAAAAGAGATGAATGTAAAATAGGACTGATGAAGTTTTCACTGTACTGGTCATTCATCAGCAGTGCCCTGGTGCTGCCAAGCACCCAGCCAAACAGTTTCTTTTCTCCTTATTCCATGCTTAGTTTTAATTCCTTTCCCCTCTGCTAAGCATTTTTGAAAGCCTCCGTTCACTCTGAGCTTCAGCTTTCTGGCTTTATAAAGTTTTCATTTTTTCTTTTTCTTTCTTTTTGTTTTTATGCTAAACATACCCTTTTGTGCATCCTAGGTTTCAAATTTATTCTTTTAAATTCTGTACATCTTTAAAAATCTAAGTTCATTAGAGAATAACTAGTGGAGACAACCTACATTCTACAGGTTTTATTTTTTCTTTTTCTATCTCATTTAGTTTCCATCCTTAAAAATTCTAAGAATAACAGCAGAATGAAATCAGGACCAACTTAGCAAGAGCTTTTTTTCATTTACTTTCAAGGTATCCATTGGAAACGTGATTCATGAAACATTGTAGAAAATACAGAAAACCAAAAGAATAAGATTGAATTTATTCAAAGGCTGACCGATTAGGAACAATCATTGATATTTTGGAGGGTTATTTTTCCCCCTCTGCATTAGCAAAAAAAGTGGGGTCATTTATTCACCCCATTTTACTGCTTGCTAAATTCACTTAACAGTCAACTGTGCACGTCTTTCTGTGTCACTGACTACTGTTCTGTAGTAGTCATTTTTAAAGACTATGTAGTATTTCTCAATTCAGCAAATTCTCAATGCAACAATACCTGTTATAAGATTTAGATTGTCTCCAACATTTGAGTTTAGAAATGATTGTATCATGAACATCAAACATCATTTTAACAGAGACTGTGCATGTCAGTGATTGTTTCTTTAAGATTCAGTCCCAGAAATGAAACTGCTAAGTCAAGGAGTATATGAATGAAATTCTGGAGATACAGATCAAAATCACCTTCCTATGGGCTTTACATTCTCTGTAAATTTACACTAATGTACCTTCTCTAAAAACAAGCATGTGTACTTCCCTCATTCAGGATGACAGTAGGTACTTCACTTTTTTTTAAAACCGTATCCAATTTTATAGGTGATAAATTATACTATTTATATTTTTTGTTTTCAATTGCATGTATTTACTATTAGGTAATAATATTTTCATGTTTATTGACTTTATTTTTCTGCTTTTGTGAATTATCTACTTATATCCTTTGTCATATTCTTACTAGAGTACTTATATTTTTCTTAAGATGCAAGCATTTTTTGTAGGATTTTAGTAGACCTATATCCAAATACGTTATTCCAAGTTTCACTGACTTATACATTTTCATTATTTTTTGTTAAAAAATTGTCTTTAGTAAATGTAAATTGTTAGTCTTTTCTTACATATAATTACCTTTGGTAGCATGTTTTAAATGTCTTCCTCACAAAAAAAGATGAATTTTTTAAAGCATGCATATTTTCTTCTTGTATTTTCATGGATTATTTTTTCTACTGAAGTACTGACTTCAAAAGGAACTTAATTTGGTATATGGTGTGAGGGCAGAGATTCATTTTGCCCCAAATGGGTAGACATGTTTTAAAACCATTTATTAAGTGATCTTTTCTTCCCCAGGGACTTTAAGTGCCATACTTATATATAAATGTATGTTCAGTTAAGTCTATTTTTTTAAAAAAAATATTTTATCCTGTTAATTTGAAAAGAATTATCACTTTTACTTGTCTTCTTATTCAGAAATGAGGTAAGATATTGTCTCTCAATAAGTTTGTTGTTTTCTTGACTAAATCTTTAACATTTCTCATTATGTTTGTGTGAACATATTTTATATTTCTGGCTGCTATTGGTAATAGGGTTGTCTTTCTCGTTGCACTTTTATGGGGTTATCACCAGTACACAGGAGCTGTAATGGCTGTTTGGTGTGCAGCTCAACCCCTCCTTTGGGTTTGCACCCTCATTTCCCAGGCTGCTGGGTGCTGGTGGATGACAGATGGAAGCTGAGTCCCTCTCTGGAACTTCCCTTAGCAGAAGAGAGCTGCTGCCCGATGTCACACTCCTCCCCTGGACAACCCACGTCCAGTGACTGATAACTTAGGTATATCAAAGTCTGAACTCCTTGATTCAAAAAAGGGAGATTCTCAAGAACCAGTCGAACTCCAGAACTCCCCGTGGACGTGGATGCAACTGCCGGGCAGTCTAACCCCTCCCTACACATGGATTTTGAGAGCACTCACCAATAAAGTTCTGACATGCAAGTCTTCAACTCAGAGTCTATTTCCCAGGGAGCCGGTCCTAAGAGAGCTGTTGTCAGGAATGATCTGAAAAAGAAGATTAAATACATTTTAATGCAGTTTTGGAACTGGATCACCTGCTAACCAGCTGACAGTGAGAACCCCATCCCTAGTGGCAGGTGAAGCACTGAAAACTACAGGCTTGCTGTAACAGTGCAATTGCTAAAACTTTTCACCAGTGACAACCTGGGACAGGATATCCTGGGGAGCACATGCACTGGCAGGTGCAGTCGCTTAAGGTTTGAGAGATTCTGAGGAAGTACTAATTATAAGGACAATGGAATCTAACGGCTTGCTGAGTGGCACTGATGCATTGGAGAAAGACAAGAAAAAGCTGAGGGTAATTAATCACTAATTGAAGGCTAAGTGTGAAAACCAGAGGACCTCCCTGGCAGCTTGTAAAAAGGCTCTGATTCCTGATCTCCTGGGGAAGGCGGGGGTTAAGGAACTAACCCAAGACTTAATTATAAGAATAGCAAAGCTCAAGAGAAAGTTGAATTCTCAGCCCTGGTATGTCTGCTTTGCCAAGGTCAGGGCCCTGATTGGTAAAAAATGGGAATCTGAAATTTGAGATGTATCATTTGGGTCAATACACTTGAAAACCTTTACACTCCAGATCTCCCTGGCCTCTCTGGGAAGTGGCCCACTGCTCTCTATTAGTCTAGAAGAGCACCCCCTTGCTGAAGACAGTGCAGAGAGCCTGACCAGGTGGTGGCACAGTGAATAGAGCATCGGACTGGAAATCAGAGGACTCAGGTTCAAAACTCTGAGGTCACTGGCTTGAGTGCAGGCTCATCTGGCTTAAGTGTGGACTCACCAGCTTGAGCACAGGGTCGCTGGCTTGAGCATAGGATCATAGACATAACCCCATGGTTGCTGGATTGAGCCCAAAGGTCACTAGCTTGAGCCCAAGGTTGCTGGCTGGAGCAAGGGGTCATTCGGTCTGCTATAGCTGCCCCCCCCAAGGCACATATGAGAAAGCAATCAATGAACAACTAAGGAGCTGCAACAAAGAATTGATGCTTCTCATCTTTCTCTCCTCCTGTCTGTCTGTCCCTATCTGTCCCTCTCTCTGACTCTCTCTCTGTTTCTGTTAAAAAAAAAAAAAAAGACAATTCAGAGAGGGCTCTGTCCTACAAAGCAACATCTATCCTCCCTCAATTCTTCCTCCACCTTCCCTGCTGGACAAGAGAACAATATGGAGGGCTAAGTCACAAGGTAACCTAAATGAAGATGTGCTGGGCCCGCAAAGGGAGAAAGGAAGCTGTAATTCTGGTGGTTGAGGCCAGGCAGGTTCTCCCTGAACTGGAGCAGACGGTAGAGGAACTGCGGAGCTGGAAAGCGGCAGGCCATACCCTTTTATTGGAGGCTCGCAAAGACAGGCAAGCGAATAAACAACAAAAGGAAAAGAGCTAATAAACAAAGGAAAACCTGCTTTTTGCAGTGAAAGGCAAGGGAGCAGGGAAAACCGCATCTAACAGTGGCGGAAGAGTGTTGTGGAAAAATCACTGCCCAGAGAAAGCACCTGCAGCTTCACATAGACCACACACACGTGGTGCTGCCACGCCCACACGCACCAATCTGGCAAAGTGCTTGCAGCCGGTAAACCCACAAGCAAGCCTACCAGCCATTTTTCCCACAGAAGCTATATTCCCAAGATGCTGTAGGACATAGTCAATTTATCCTGATGGGACCTGGAGCATACATGTATAGGACTGGATGCTGAGGGCACTGGAATGAGGGTAAGTGCAGACATAAAGCTGGGCAAGGGAGAGTTTATCAGTATGGTGATACTATCCTATACACAAGATCTAACTTAATGTCCTGGCCCAGGAAATAATACTAACACATTGCTAGAATTGCTTTCAGAAAATCAGAGAAAGAAAGAGCCCATACTAAATGAAGTAGGAATGCCAAAACTGCTTTAAGAGATGGCAGGTGGTTTAAAAGCCCACAGAAGTAGGCATAGTGCTGTGAATATACTATGTAGAGCCAGAATGGTCACCTATTGATTATATTCTGCACTGGGGTCCATAGGACACCCTATCTACAAAACAATAAGGCAATAAGGCCTGGGCTGATCAGAGGGGCTATCAACTGTAGGTCAGGGCAGAGAAAAGGAGATGCTATTAAAAAGGGGGGGGGGGGGCTCACTGGTAGCAATGAAGATGATAGAACCAAACTCCAGAGTGGGGCAAAAGTAGGCTTACAGCTGTTTGTATAAAAAATAATACAATAATTAATAAATAATAATACAAAAATAAACTCTATTCCACATACACACAACTGTAAACTTACTTTTCCCCCACCCTGTATAGAGGCCTGGTAGTGATACAAAACTGTCAAAAGCAAAAAGGACACACAAACAATGAGTTTCAAGATCCACATGGCAGCCAGGAAGGACTGACTCATACAGCACTCTATAGATAGCATCCCTACAGGCAAAACAAATGGGAAGCCAGTAAGAGAACTGTTCTATCTAAATAACCAAAGAAATCATGAAAGGATGATCAGAAGGCATAGGGCAGACACCCCCCCCCCCTTAGAAGGCATGACCCCTTGTCCAGTGTCTGAGCTTCACCTCCTTCTCTAACTCAGAAGCCATTGACTCAAGGCGAAGCTAAATACTCAGAAGGAAGGACCCTGTAACACCAAGGCATGCACACATAATCATTTCCCCAATCCTTCTCTAAAGAGACCAATAGTCACTTAGTCTGGTAATCATATACTGGGGAAAGTGAAAAAAACTAGCACTTTCAAGGACTACTGAACAAAGGGCCTGAACTGACACCTTGCCACACCAAGTATCTTTATGGCCCCCTGTTATAGTGGGAACTTATGAGAGTCAAGGAATAAATGTAGTCTTGGCCCCATGCTCACTTGCAGACCCAGTAGGTCCACAAATCCACTGCATGAAAATGTCCTTGGATGCCAAGTGTTTAAATAAGATGAACGTGTTTGGTAGTTGGCAGAATCTTTACATGGGTTCCTTGGCCTTTGGGGTAAGAGTTATTATAATACAGAAGGTCAAGTAGAAACCTCAGAAACTTCCCTTTTGCATCAAAAGTTATAACTAAAACACACTATCACATCCCAAGGAAAATAGCAAAGATTAGTGCCACTCTGAAGAAAGACCTCATCATAATCTAGAATGCAGGGGTAATAGTGTCCATTATATCCATTTTATTCACAAAAAGTAGATAGATCCTGGGGATGACGATGAAAAACATCAAACTTTGTAGCTCCAATTATAGCTGCTCTATCAGATGTAGTACCTTTTCTAGAACAGATCAACATGTCTCAAATATGTGACACACAGTCATTGATCTGAGAACCCTATTTCCATCCCCTATCATTGAAGAATGAGCATAAATAATTCTCTTTCACTTTGGAACAGACAATAGAATATATTAACCATCTTGCCTATTGTACTGTAACCTCAAAAGACTGGAATCTACTGGACATTTTTCAATATCATGATCTATGATATTGATCAGGATGAGTAAGAAGGAGCAAGCATGATGGAAGCCTTAGAAAAACACATCTCCAGAGGGTGGGAGAGAAACTCTATGAAGATTCAGTGAATTTTTTAGAGATCTAAGGATACTGATTCATGCCTTCCAAAATAAATGACATAATTCTGCATTTCACACCTCCTGTCAATAATGAGAAAGCACAATGCCTAGTAGTCCAGGTTCTAGAGGAAGCATTTTCCTTATTTGATAATATTTCTCTGATCTCCCTGTTGGGTGACATGATAGTCTGGGGTAGATCCCAGAGCAGAAAAGAGCTCTTAAAAGACAGAAACAAGTTGGCCCTGGCCAGTTGGCTCAGTGGTAGAGCGTCGGCCTGGCATGCAGGAGTCTCGGGTTCGATTCCCGGCCAGGGCACACTGGAGAAGCACCCATCTGCTTCTCCACCCCTCCCCCTCTCCTTCCTCTCTGTCTCTCTTTTCCCCTCCCGCAGCCAAGGCTCCATTGGAGCAAAGTTGGCCCGGGCGCTGAGGATGGCTCCATGGCCTCTGCCTCAGGTGCTAGAGTGGCTCTGGTCACAACAGAGCGACGCCCGGATGGACAGAGCATCGCCCCCTGGTGGGCATGCCGGGTGGATCCCGGTCGGGCGCATGCGGGAGTCTGTCTGACTGCCTCCCCATTTCCAGCTTCAGAAAAATACAAAATACAAAAAAAAAAAAAAAAAAGAAAGAAAGAAACCAGTTGTAATGAAAGCAGGTCTGCCACCTGTCAATATTACCTGGAAGACTCTGGAATTAGAAGTATCAGTGTGGGGAAAGATGCTCTACCACAGTATTTTTCAACCTCCAGTCTACAGACCAGTGCTGGTCCACAAAAGAGTTAATGACTTTGATATTGTATAAAGATCATAGAGTCTATAATCATTGGGTTAAAAATCACTGCTCTATAGAGTATTTGGTAGGCCCCAATGAATGAACCACAGAACAGCCCTCTAGGCTTCTACAGCAAGGACATGCTATCTGTAGTGGTAAAATGATGTTGGTTGAAAAATGGTTCTTATATGCTACTGCCTTCTGGTAGAAGTGTAATGACCAATGATCAGAAATCAAATGACAGTGTGGCCAGAACTGCTTATAATGTCTGATAATCTGGCATTGCATCATGTGGCCAGAGCTGCTCATCATGAACTAAGTTCTATCAAACCTAACAAGAAATAAGGTCAGGCAGGCCCAGCAGCAATTTTTCATAAGGTGAATGTTGTCCAAAAAGCAGGACCAGAGAGCACAAGCAAGCAGCCTAAACCCCTAATTCATTTACTCCCGTTACACCAATGCCTCATCCTCAGCTCAAATCTATGGCCACGTGAGCAGGGTCCTTTAAGACACTCTCAATGGAACCAAATTATGAGGGGAAAAAAGGCTGACTGGGATCACAGGGTGAATATGGGCTGCTACTATATGACAGCCCCATGCAGGGGTGGTCTCGGAAGCAATGGTACAGAAAATCCTCCCAAAGGGCAGCGCTTGAGAAGATGCACCTGGTAATGCACTTCATGTGGAATGAGAAGTGAATCAAGGCAAAACTATATGTTGATTTAAGGCCAAGGTAAATGGCTATCTGGTGTGCTGGGAGCCTGGAGGAGAGAGATTGAAAGATTGTGGACAAGAAGAGTTCAGAAAGAAGCACAAAGATGAATTTATACAAATAGGCACAGAATGTTAAGATCTTTCCCTCTCACGTTAACTGGCCCACTGGAGAGTCTCTACCATAGTATTAAACAAAGAGGCAGGCAGGATGACTCATCCAATTGATGTTAGCCAGCCTCTGCATCAGCCACTCCAGTGCTGACTGAATGTGTACAGGAACGAGCTGCCACAGATACAGGGATGTGGACTGTGCATGGGTCTAACAGCATAAACTCCCAGTCATCAGAACTGATATAGCTACTGCTGCCAACAGATGTCTAACCTACCAGCAACAGAGTCCAAAGTTGAGTTTCTGAAATGGGATCATCCCTCGAGGAGACAACCAATGTCTACATTGCACCCCTTCTCTTCTAGAAATGGCAGTGATTGACCTTGCATTGTAATTGAAACATGTTCTAGGTATGGATTTACCTTTCCTGTCTACCGCCCTCAGCCAGCACCACCACTATTTTAGGGTAGACTATCTGATCTTCTGACCCATATTCTACAAATATCACAGTGGACCAAGGAACCCACTTCACAGCAAAGAAAGCACAGCAATGGGGACATGGTCATTAGATAGTCCTATCACGTCCCCTAAAAGCTGTCAGCCTGACAGAGCAATGGGATGGCCTTTTGAAAGTGCAGTTGAGGTGCCTGTTGGAGATGATATTCTGTGAGAATGGAGCATCCTCTCCAGAATGTAATATATACCCTAAATCTATGCATATTGTAAGCAGAATATATAGGTTCAGGGGGAAATAGCTGAAAACAGAAGGGCATCACTTACCGTCATTCACAGTGACTCACTTGTTGGGGTTTATGATTCCCATTACTGAGCTCCATAGATTTAATACTCCATCCCAGAGAAGGAGAATTTCCACTAGGTAACACAGCAAGAATGCCATTAAACTCTAAGCTATGACTTCCATATAGTCACTTCAGGATCCTCATGCCACGAAACCATCAGGCAATGAATCACTAGGGAAACTGACCTGATCATCAGCAGGAAGTAGGGCTGCTGATACACACTGGGCCAGGGAGTAATGGTCTTGGAAACCAAGTGATCTACTGAGGTATCTCTTGGTAGAACATTGTCCAGTTTTGATGGTAAATAGACAAGTACACAGCCATTGCCTGAGAAGGGCACAATGACCAGGGGCTCTGGCCACTCAGACATGCAGATCTTACTCATCCCACGGTAAACATCTAGACCAGCAGAGGTGCTCAACTAAGAAGGATGACAGAGAAAGATGGTGAATTCCAGTTGCCATCATGAGACCAGTTACAGAATAAGGGCTATAATTCATTACACTTACCTACCTCCTCTAAGGTGTGCTCTCTCTCTCTCTCTCTATCTCTCTCTTTCTCTCTTTTTCATTAAAATCTTCTTTTATATTTATTAATTTATTTTTAAATTAGTTATTTTAGCTGAATACTTAGCCTGTTTATTTTAGTCTTTATTACCTATTAATTAAAACATTTACAGTTATACATTTTTCTTTGATTATAGCTTCAGCTACATTACATCAATTTTTTTGTGTGTGTGGAAGTGTCATTTCATGTTTAATAATCTAGAATTATAATTTTCTTTTTCTTTGAACTAAAATTTAAGAGTGCCTAATTTCATCTTTTTAAAATTTAACTAAAAATTACTTTTTAACATTTTAATATTTTTATAGGGTACCTTTCTCAAATGTTTATATAAATTCAGTAATCTAGCACCCTTGATTTCCACAACCAAAACACTTGACTTAATGGCACACTGCTACACACAAATGATTTCTTAGGTCACATTTTTACCTTTTAGATGATCCTTATGCCGGGCTAAGATTCCCTTCTCCATCCTTATAGAAAATAAATAAGTAAATAAACTTCCTAGCAGGTATTAGAAACTGTCCTCCAACTTGCTGCAGCCCAACTTCCCATTCGGACTGCCAAGTTCAAACCTCAAACCAAGCTGCTTTACTGGAACTGTTACCACAAGCAAAATCCCTCCTCAACAGAGTTCCAGTGTTTTCTATACTTTCCCTTTCATTCGTGAATAGAATGAATAGAGCCTCTGACCCTGACCTGCTCAATGAAAACCCGTCAGGTTCTTCAAGCATTCCTTTTCTCCTGGTAGAACCTCCATGCCAGGTCCAATTCCTCTGTAGCTCTGAAATTGATATGGAACTCCTTGCCTGTAGAAATATGCTATACTATAAATAGCATCTTTTCTCTGAATTCCTAATCAGGGTTCCCACACAATGCTGTCTATGAGAGGGAGGCCAAGATTGAAATCCAGTATGTGCCCCCAAAGTGTATTCCTGTTCTATCGTTCCCCCTGTCCCAGGAACCACACACATTCTCTTTTCTTCTGAAAACTTGGACAAACAAGCAATGCACTCATATAGTTTACTCTCTCCCTCTGCCCACATTCCCTATATCTTTCCTGTTTCACACATGCTACAATTCTAGAACATTTTATCTTCCAAGGCCCAATATGAACAACCACTAGCACCCCCATATTGCCACAATAAGAGACAAATAAAATTGCAGGGATCCAGATAATTTTCTGTAGTTCTGCTCCTTAAGCACCACCCCCCACCTTAGGAGAACAAGTTGACCCCAGCCCAGGCCCCAGTAAACAGGCAGCTGCCAAGACTTCAGTACAAGGCAACCCACCATGATGAGCCCAAGTCGAATTCTGCAAGGTGAATGCAGAGCCAAGCTGAGAGACATAAAACAGAAGAGTGGTTTCCAGGTAATGCAGGGCTGGAAAAGCAGTTGTCTCTTAAGTCAGCACAAGGAAATCTGGGTCTGATGGAACGACTCTGTCCCTAACTGTGGTGGTGGATACACAGATCTACAAATGTGTCAAAATCTATAGAGTGGTTCACCAAAAATAATGTTTTATCATTAAAAAATAAAATTAAATAAATGACAAGGCCAGAACACAGCAGAGCCAGTGTTCACATGAACTGGGTTGAAATGGGAATAGATCAGGCTAGACTGGCCACCAGTCGCATTGTATCCCCTGCTTCCCTCAGCTGCTCGTGCGAATACGGTGTGCATGGGTGGTGAGCTGACTTACAGAAATATTGTTAAACCAAATATTTGCATCTTCCTGCTAAGAGATACGCAGTTTTCTATTTGTGCCAGATTTTGCATGTCCTATATCCACACTACCTTCCCCAGCCACCTCCTTTTCCTAGTGTCTTCCATTTGTACCACTGAGATATCTCAGAGTTTTCCACTCATGTATTTAGGGGTTCTCTTGGCTAGCTTCATCTTAACATATACTGCTCATTCACAGGAAAGGCTCATCTTACCCTTATGAGAATGAGGTGAAGTATGTTGAGTAGGCATTGTGCCCATCTTACAGATGAGGAAATAGAGGCGTTAGGAGACTCAATGACTTGCACTGAAATTAGTAGCTGAGAAGCATCTGGGCTAGCATTTGTATCCCCTAACCTCTGCCCCAGTTACAGTTACCTTAGACTTACGTGGAAGTACGTAGACCTGTTTTCATTCTCTAGGGGGAACTTCAAATGGAAAGCAGTAGCTATTGTGCTTCAGTGTCTAAGAGGGCACAGGCATAAACTCATCACCAGCTCAAATTAGATGTGCATATTCTATGATCACATATCCTCAGGCCACCAGCACACTCCCTTGTCAATGTCAGATGACTTCTTAGTTTTACCCTCTTTACCTTCAGCCAGCAGTATAACCCAGTCCTATAGCCCAGAGCTTCTTTAGATTCAGCAGATTTTTCCAGTATAAATATGAAGTGTCTAAATTGTAATAATTCTTAGAGATGAGAAACAACAGAGCCCCTAGAAATAGCAACCTTGCTCCATTTCTTATGTTCAACCACACAAGCCCCTTATTCCCTCCAAAATTAACCAGGTTCCATGGTGTTGGGCAATTGGCACAATTTAGAAGGGAAGGAATTTTTTCTAAAGTTATGAATATAAAGATAAGAAAAATCAAGCTCTGGTGTTGATCTCTCCTGTGTTTCAGCAGTATTTTATAACTATGCCCATCACAGCCCAAATGCTTTGGCAGGGCTACATGTAGATGAAGTGTACTGTGCCTCTGTACATATAGCAAGGATGTATAAAAGTGCACACTTCCTGACATTTCAGACCATTTGGACTCATTCTGCCCCAGGATGACTTCTGGTTCAGGGATACATGGTAACCTCTGATAATACCCTCATGATTTTGTTTACACCTGCCAATAAACACAACACTCTAACAGTTCTTCTGGGGGAATACAAGCACCAAGCAGAAGGGTTCCCAGTTTTGGAAGCTTCTTGGGAGAATCGATTCTAGGGTAGTTCACCTGATATAGCGATCCTAAAGTCACCTACTCAGCTTCCACAAAGAGGGAACAACACACATAGCTTTTATTCAAAAACGTTCAAAACTAAGAAGCCCAGCCTACAGGGACTTATGAACAATAGACAAATTGAGATACAGACGTGAAAATGATGTGTTTCAGGAAACAAGATGAAGGTAGTCTTTTCGTTTGTACCCACAAGCACAAACACACAGAGATACATATTCACACAGGGCTCCAGTGTTTCTCCAACACCACACATCCAAAACACCACTGTTTATCCATGATACTTCTCAGTGTCATGTTCTTTATACTAACTCCTCTATAAATAGTAGGAAACCCTATTGCCTAGCAAGTAGTAGTGGCCAACTCCTGGCAAGAGGGCTGCTGTGTTCTCCTCCTATGTCCTCCTATTTGACAAAGGTGCTCTTACCTGCTAAACCCTACCTTACTCTGGCACTCCTAAAACACAGTGCTCCAGATAGCCACTACCGTTAGATCTTAGCTGGCAAGGGAGTAGATCTGTGCTTGCCATAGCTCATTAAAATTTAACTGTGCACATTTTGCTTTTTGTCTACTCACCATTAATATATTGATTTAGTCATCACTGATTTAACAGATGTTAAACTCTATTATATATTGTGCACAGTGGGGAGAAAGGAACAAAGTTAAGTCAAAAAGCCCAGGTGGGAGGCCATGTCAGGTGAAGATTGGAAGGAAGAGATGGGCATGATTTGAGAGTAGAAATACAGGTGGATGATCAGGTTTGGAAAGAAGTTGATGAATATGGGTTTGGGCATTTTTTTATTGTTGAAAATTTCTTTATGATAATCAAGTAAAAATATCCATTAGGCATATCAATAAAAAAGGAGAGGTATGGATTCAAACTATAGTTTAGGGAGGCATCAGAAAAATTGTATGGGCCAAGAAGGCTGTCAAGACCTCACCAGGAAGCACACCAGACTGTGAGGACTGAGGACAAGGTGAGGAGGACACTGAGGAAGCCAGGCGATTGCATGAGGAACTGAAAGAGCAGGAAGCCAGGGCCCCTAAGGGAGTGGGGGGTTCCCTCTTTAGAAGATACAAGGCACACAATGTTTTTCTTTCAATTCATAAACTTTCAATGAAACCATTCCAAATATTCATTGAGGGTAGACCCTGAAGAAATAACTAATATTATAAGAGACTGTCCTCACCTTCAAGAACCCTACGTCTGGGAAGGCATGTACATGGAAAGATATGACATGCAAGCATTTTATTTCTCACCAACGGTGAGTAATGACTGTAGGGTAATTACAAACAAATTATTCAAGTTAATGGCATAAATGAACAATACACTAGTAAAGCATTTGCATTAGGATTTTGATCTTTTAGCCTATAAATATGTGTGTTTCTCTACTTTAGCGTGATGTGAGGTCAGAGGGAGCATTACTTCCTTGAAAGCATACACTGAGGCTTAAGTTTCAGAACATAGCCAGGACCAAATGGAGTGGTCAATAAAGGTAACTGAAAACAATAAAACTAGACAGACAGTCTGAACTGTATTCAAAGACATGGGGAAGGGTCAAAGCTAGAGCAGTGGTACCTGACAATTAGGTCAATGGGATGAAGCAAGGCCACCAAGGAATTAGAAATCAGGAAATGGGCCAACAGGCCGGGAAGCAGAATGAATACAGAATGCGAAGGGGACCCGAGCAAAGGTGCAGAAAGAAGGCAATAGTATCAGAGATGGGCTAACTGTGGGCAGGTTCATGGCTCAGGAACATGCCTGATGGCCTAAAGGAGTGACAGAATTGGATCAAAGGGCAGTGTCTGCAGTTCCAGGGGCAGTACACTCTGGATGAAAGAAGACGACTCTAGGTTTGACTGGCAACCAATTGCACCTGCTGGGTGGCAGCATCCCATTCCCCCTCTGGAATTTCACATTGGCGTACGATTGAGTCTGTGACCAGGGCTAACCTGTCTCCCTTTGTCCACTAATCACTGTTGAAGATGAGGTGTGGATGATATACTTGTAAATGCCTGATAGAATGGTAAGTGAGTGGGATTTATCTATAAAACTGAAAAATAAATGAATGAAATAAATCAACACCTATCAGGACAGCTGAAAACAAGGGTCATTAGAAAATGTTTCTTATTAACAAAAAGGGTATGAAAAAAGGGAGGGTATAGAAGACTCTCCATGGCTTTTTCTTTCTATTCTTTTCATTTACCTTTAATTCTTTTTTCCTTGCAGGTTAAAGCTGACTCCACATCTTAAGGGACCAACACAAGCCATCAAGTTAAATAATGTCTCTGATAGCTCTGTGGATCAATAGTTATATAGGCCTATCCCTCATCCGAGCTCTGTCAGGGCCCAAATTATACATTGTACATGAAAACCGCCTCCTGGATTTACTGCCCCGGCACCACCCAGCCATGGCAGTGGCTTACTGCCCTTCTTTTTTTTCTCTTCAGCTTTAACTAAGTCTTTGCTCCAGATTTTTCAACATTTTCAAAGTGACAGGGCTGCAATTAGCCGAGTTCTCTTTCATTCCCTAAAGCAGCAGTGATTTCCTTGACTTCCAAACAAACTCTTGAATACCCTACTTCTCTCATGGAGGGATGAGAAATCTTCCAGTCAAAGTACACGTAACTGGCAGATCGACGGAAACAGTATGAGGAATCAGACGAGAACTTGGCCATCCGCAGGGTTTTTGATGCTCCTAGGACTGTCCACCAGAATCTGGACCATTGGCATTTGTGAGAGAGTGACCGAAGAAATGAAACCTCCAGTTCTACTTCCGAGAGTCAGGTGTGAGGTAAATCCCTCATCTCTCTATACCCTGGTTCTTCTCTCTTAGATAGGAATGATTTCACATCCCCACGTTATCCCGTGGAAAGGACAGTCACCTAAATCAAAGAGTATAGGTGAAAACATTTCATCCTCTTGAGAGAGAAGATGTCCTATAAATTCTAGGTTCTGTTATTATTTAATATTTCTGTATCTCAGACTGATCTGGTCTCATGAATCACTTTCTAACAAAATGGACATGAGTGATATTGAACTGTTTTTGAGCTTCCTAATCTCCCAATTGTGTCAGGTGTCTAGAATTACAGCCCTCTGAAATAATGTGTGAAGCATGTTTCAAGAAATCGAGACCAACTCTTGCCTGTAGTTAAGAGACAACATCACATGACTTTCTAGGGCAAAGAGGTTCTCCAGAGGTCAGTGGGTGGCCAGATTAATGAGTAGCCTTACTTCTTTGAACTGCAGTCTTCAAATTTGTCTCAGTTTGACCTATCTTTCTTATTTTCTTGTGAATATTTTTGAAATATTTCTGTATAGTGAATAGCAATAATATCTACTCTTTATTTTTAAAAATAAATAAAGAAGAAACCCTGTTTTCTGTCAGTTCAATGTGTGGATATCATTTCAATGTACATTCTCCCCATGCCTGTGCAATAGTAAATATTTTATTTTGTAGTGCCCCATTACTCACTTGCTGACTCAGTCATAATCTGTCTTGATTGTGTTAGCTGTTTAACAATAAGTAAATGTGATGCAGTCTTCTCATTTCAAGCATAATTGTCATTAGCTACTGTATTCTTACATCCAAATATATCAACCCAATGTTTTCTACACCATCCTAATCTGTTCCCACCGCCAAACACTTCATTGTGACCTTTCATTTTTAGCTCATTTTAACCAACATTTATTCAGCTAATTAGAAACATTTGAGTACCCTCTACTTCTAAGTCTGACTCAGCTATAAAACTGTGGGGAAGTGGTCAGTGCTGCTTTAGCATCTCCAGGCCCAGACCACAGTTTTGTGGCCCTGGGTACAGGTCAGTTTTTAAATGTTTGAATTTAATCAGCATTCAATTTTGCAATCTGTGCAGAAAAGAATTGCAGACTTTCACTGACTCTTCTGCCTGGAGGATAGAATGATTCTTCCCATTGCTACTCACAGAAGGCAATGTAGACCATTTTCTCAAGACCTGCTGGCACTGCCTGGAGACCTCAAAGTCTGGGTTGGGTCATCGGGTCTCTGCTATATTCTTCGCTGAGTGTCAGCCACAGCAGTGGCCCTCATCTTGTTCCTTGCATTATGTTGAATACATTTCTCTTTTTCCTCTATCTCCCTGAATTGTTGTAAAACTCAAATGAAGTAATAGAATAATGACTAGTATATATAGCTTTACAGAATTGAAGGTTTCTTTTCACATAAATGGGAGGGAAAAGCCTTAAAAATGTAAGTCTGTTGTTAGTAATAATAACAGTAAGTGAATGTTTTATTCAGTTTTTCTTCTATTGTTGGGTGGTAGGCTCTTTGGAAGTACTGGCACATCCCAGATGTTAATGAGTTCCCCTTAGTCCTCTAAGATCAAAATATTTCAGGTTTCTGACCACAACCCAGCCATCAGAATAGAATGCCTTTTCATTGTTTGGATTGACTTGCATTCATTGATACCCCAGTTCAACTGCAGAATATCTCTAAGTTTCTTACTCTGCTTAATAGCTACATCGCTATGCTTTTGAGTTGGCAGAGAGCTCAAAATTACCCATGCATGGCAAGTGGCTTATGAAGTGATATTGGTCTTGATGTCTGATCTTAAACCCAAAGTCAGTGCTATTTAGTTTTATCCTTTAGGGATTCAGTCCACAAGCAGGATTACAATAGACCAAGCAAGTCTTCCTGAAACAGTCACTGCTTTAAGAGTATAGCCTTTAATTTGAAGGTACTTTCCCCAGCTGAAAGCTGTAATAATGCTTCATTCCATTTGGCAACAAAACAAAGAGCTGTAGGATTTATAAACTGACAGATCCTCTAATAAGTGTGAGTAAGAGATCAAATTTGCATTCTTTTATGTGACTGGGTGACACATCTCATCACCTATTCTGACTTTGGGACCTTATTAATAACCAATTTGCACACACGTAATTGGCATGATGACCCAAATCAATCTTAACCATGATGGAGAATGCTCCACAGGACAATGACAAAATACATTGGCACCCTGGCTGTAAAGATATGGCAGACTGTGAAAGTAATCTACCTGAACACGCCACTTCCTAATTTCTGAAGATTGACTCAGCTAGTCTGATAGAGAAGTTTGTGCCCTTCCTCACTGGTCTACAAACATCCCTGACACAACAGCCTGGTCAATAAAGGGAATGACTTTGACAAATAGAAATTGACAAGAGACAAAAGCCAAAGCTGTTTCTGATTGGTTTAAAAGGATTCATGGAAAGGATATGGTGGTAAAATGAGTTTAAAAAGAAATGAGTTCTGTGCCCATCAAATCATATGTGGTTTGTAGACATGGACTTCAATCCTTATGTTCTCAAGTAAAGAGACATCCACTAATTAATACTCCTGGTCTCATGGGCAGACAGTCCACAAAGGAAAAGTAAAGACTACAGGCCCACTTTTAAGTTATGAAAGAATTATAAACCCTGAGAATTTAATTTCTTTTGCTCTTCTCTTCCTTGAACCTGATAATGCTGCAATCCTAGATGAGTATATCTGCTTTAAAAAAAATGCTCATTTCCATTTAAGTGGGCAATCTTAGGGTCTAAACTGGAGTGGGGGTCAGCAGAACATATTAGCAAGCCTACTTGGTTGCATATCTATGTAACAATTAAAGTCAACCCATCTGGTTTCAATCTGACAGGCTCCTGTATTGATTTTCAGTTGGCTCTGAATTCAGGCAAGGGAGAAAGAGGTGTTATTTATGGATTCCTTCAAATCCAAACATCTTCATTTGGTCACCATAGGACTGATCTAACAAACTCACCCCAACCTTTCACTGGCTTGGAAAAATAAACTCATGTAATGGGTCAACTTAGCAGTTGAGTGTCTATCCTTCGAGGAGTAAATCAATGTCCCAGATCCTTCCATGGTCAGGTTCTGTCATCTTCAATGTGTGATTTCCAAATCACCATAAAAGTCAATGTCATTCTAGCAAGTCAGAGGAGAAGGGAGCTTGGAAGATGGACATAGGGGGATTTTCAGAGCCAGGCCTGGAAGTGGTGCATAGCACTTCTCTTCACACTCCTCTGACTAGAACACAGTTACATGGGCACAAAAGAAAGGCTGGAAAATGTGTTTGAACTGCATATTCAGGAAGAAGAGGAAAGGGTTTTGGTGATTATTTCACTGTCTCTGTAATAATCACAGTCTTGGAAAAACAAAGGGCCAATTGATTGGGTTTTAGATCATATCAAGAAAGTTACATTTGAATGGAGATGTCTTAATAATAAATAATTTTTAAAATAATCTTTCTATTATCAAACAATGTTATTAGACAACCAATTAAATGGTATAAAGAGTTGGTAAAGGCAGACCTTGGGACTTGCATTGTCTACTACGAGCCTGTGCTTTGAGCCCACTAATCACTTTGTGCCATGCCGCCGGCACTGAGTTATGTGCTAGATCCCGGCACCCCTGCCTTCATCCTGAACGCCAGCTATTTCCCATCCTGCACTCCACTTCCCTTCCCAATCTTGACTGCCCAGCCCTTGACTTCTTGCTTCATTGCTGTCCATGGTGTCACCCCCAGATATCCCCTAGGTTCTGACCCTTATACTGTTTTTCTGTTCATTAACTAGCCCCAATGATTGGCACTCACCCCTCGGACACAGGTTTCTGGCCACTGAAGCTGACAACTCAGCCCATTTCTGGTCTGGATCAATGAGCTCAGACTCAGCACTGGCCCACAGTCCTGCAGTGGCTTCCTCACTTCCTATAGGAAAAGCAGGAGATGCACACTTTAGGAAAATACATTGTTCATAACTTAAAAAATCCCCCCACCTCCAGAATTTGAATTTTAACTGCCAGAAAGCATTCTACACATATCATCTGACTTTAATCTGATCCAAACCTTATAAGAACCCAAAGATGTTGGTACCATTATCATCCCCATTTTAACAAAAAAGGAAGCGAGACTTAGTGAAACATGGTCTCTCAGGAACATCACACTGAAAGGCTTCTATTTGAACCCAGTTATTCCTGACTCCTAAGTTTAAGCACTGTGTATAATTAACAGTGATCCAGGTTTAAATGAGATAGAAGTACACTGGGTTAATAGGTCTCTGGGTGACAGCTATGGATATTGATCTGGCCGTGGGCTATCCAGGTCTCTCCCCAAAGAAACAACTATTAAAGAGCAGTATGCTAGGCCAGTCTATAGACAAGGAATCCCAGACCCTGTCATTGAAATCCCAGAGCACAATCACAGTTCCAGATGGTTCTGATCGGCTTCGCTGTCCTTGATGTTCTGGGGTATATGGTTGTTACCTCTTGGTCCAAATTATAACATTTTCTGTTTATTAGTCATGACCTGATTTTTCTGACAATGTGAGGAAATTTTCTCAGCCCCACACGTCTGCCAATGATTTGTGGATGGCAGGTAAGCATATTAGCAGGCTATATTTAACGCAATTTGAAATTTCATTGTCGTTCAGTAAAAGGCAGCTGTTTCCAGATGTCATGAATCAACCTTTATGTCTGACTGACGTGGTGTTTGCAGGAAACATCTTGCAATACTGTCACGTGTTTATTGGGAGCTTCTTAAGCTAGATTATTTGGAAGTCAGAACCTGCTGTTTTCCAGCAAATTGTTATTTGTATGGCTTCCATAACCTCCTATTCAGATATGACAATAGGTTGACAATCCATGGTTCATGTGCCCCATCTGGTTCTCTCACAACCACAATGCTGCAGCCATTCAGTATTAGGAACCTTGCAAACACTTGCCAACAATTCAATCACACAACATATTAGAGAAACACACTCAGGGAGAGCTAATTCATACTACTGTCAAGCCCAAGAACATTCTTTTTGGTTTTCCTGAAATTACTTAATTTTTGAAATCCTGGATTTCCTTCTATTTCTGTAATGTTTTGAGAACTGAGTTAATTTTTTATGCCTTTGTCAATTATTCCCATCAACTTATCTTCACTTAAGTCAGTCAATGTAAGATACTAATTAGCTGAGTAATTTTATTGTTTAGTCTGTCAGATCCGTGGTTATTTTTATACCACATAAGTCTTCCCAGGCTTTTGGTGGCTTTGCCAAGTTTCTGTCCCCCTGTTTTCCTAAATTTTACTCCATTATCCCTTTACTGCTATGGTGTGAATTAATTTAAGTAATTTTTCCTACTGCTGTAACAATCTAATAGTAAATGCTTTGTGCAGTTATTTTAGACCTGACATGTCATTTGGCTATTGAGGTAATACATAATGGCCTAAGTATTGTAGAGTAGAAAATTTGGGAAGTAGAAAATTTGGATCAGAGTATAAAAGAAATTCAAAGTCAATGCAATTCTTGTAAACAATCTTTGGGTGCTATGGTTTTCAAAAATTATCAGAATTCAGTTTGATATTTATACCTTTCTTTCCTTTTTTCAGTGCTCTCTGTGCTTATCCAAATTTCCATTCAGTGCACCCAGAACTCAGTTCTCACATCTGATAGTACATCCACTTCTGGTTCAATAACGAGGCATCTCTTTACCATGACTTGTTTCAGATTTACCACATTTTACTCACTTAGCCTGGCTGTCAGTTCAAGGTATTTGGTAATAAAATGTAGCCACCTTGTACATTCACACAGCGTCACCTCAATTCTCAATAGAGAGGTCTCCAGTAACTGTGTGTATATTGGATCTTCCTTTAATGCCCTCTCAGCAATCTGGCTCGAGTGGATGACCGACTCTGTCAGCCATAACCCTGCAGACAGTCACAGCTCACTGGGCTTGGATGCACCTTCAATCTCTGGTTCCAGACCATCAGGCCCAGCCAGCTACATGCTACCGTTTCCAATGTGTAAGGCCATTCCTGAGTGAAAAGACCATTACTCTCTCCATGGACTCACCTCTAATTCTCCTTTCCCTGACAGAGTGGCTGTTCTGGCCCCATGATGAGCTACTAAAACCTTTACAGGATATCGGAGCCCCGTGAAGTGACTGTGGCACAGCTTGTCTCTCATGCACAAGGACACTGAGCTGGGTTTTGAGAGGCTTATAATTAGTATAATTACTTTATTTTGATTACTGAGGTTAACAACATGGGCAATGCCCAAGTATATTATCATCATCAATTGATGAGTTGGAGTTTTAAAAATCTGATTATATGACATGTGTTCAACCATATCACCCTCTGTGTTGCTCTTGGGGAATAACTAATGTCTTGTTCCTTGAGATGTGTAAATAATTTGCCCATGATACTGCAGCAGGTGTGAGCAAATCTAAAGAAATGAGCTCCCTGAATATTCTGTCATATAAGTGTATTTGCGTTTGTATGGGTGCCATTTTAAAATGGCATCCAGGAGAGCAGGAAGCTCATCATTTGGTGGATCAGGAGTGTGCCAGCAAGTTCAAAACACTTTGTGACACAGACAGCATTTCCTGCTGCTATTCCCCAGAGGAACTGATAAACAAATGGTTCTCAATGGGGGTCATTTTGGTAAAGTAAAAATTTAACAAGATTTTGATAAACATTGTTAGTTGTCACAACTGAGGGTGGGAGCAGTATGCTACTGGCATCTAGTGGATAGAGGCCAGGGATGCTGTTAAACTTCAGATAATACACAGCATACCCCCCCCACACACACACACACACACTCACACAATGGAGAGCCATTTTGTTTGGCTCAAAATGGAAACCTGGATTAAAAAGAAGACTTTACGGCCCTGGCCGGTTGGCTCAGTGGTAGAGCGTCGGCCTGGCGTGTGGGGGACCCGGGTTCGATTTCCGGCCAGGGCACATAGGAGAAGCGCCCATTTGCTTCTCCACCCCCCCTTCCTCTCTGTCTCTCTCTTCCCCTCCCGCAGCCAAGGCTCCATTGGAGCAAAGATGGCCCGGGCACTGGGGATGGCTCCTTGGCCTCTGCCCCAGGCGCTAGAGTGGCTCTGGTCGCGGCAGAGCGACGCCCCGGAGGGGCAGAGCATCGCCCCCTGGTGGGCAAAGCGTCACCCCTGGTGGGCATGCCAGGTGGATCCCGGTCGGGCACATGCGGGAGTCTGTCTGACTGTCTCTCCCCGTTTCCAGCTTCAGAAAAATACAAAAAAAAAAAAAAAAAGAAGACTTTACAAGGTTAAAAAAATTCATAGAATTATACAAAAAATAATAAGCTTAAACAGTTTACTCATTCAAAACTATTCAATAAGGACTATGAAAGTTCCAAAACAGTAAGCTTCATTTGTTGAAGTATCTAAAAACTTAATGATCTCAGCTTGCTTTTTAAAAGTTTAACATATTAGGCATGTTGAAAACTCCCTGAAACTAGGACGTTATTTATTTATTTATTTATTTATTTATTTATCTTTTTATTATGCCTTTAAGTTTGCTGTATGCTTTTTTAGTTTAATTAGGCTATTGCTTATTTCAAGAGTGATATTATTTGGGGTCCTTTCCTCTCTAACACTTAGCTTTCTACTCAGCTCAGCTCCCTATTACTGGAATTTAGATTCAAATGAACAATCTGCCCTTCCCCCAGTAACAAAGGTTCTTTCTCTCAGAAAGAAAGATAGAATGATAAATCTTCTCCACCCCCACCCATACCAGAAATCTACCAGGAATCCCTCATGAAATCATGCTGTGCGTGAGATAACCAATAGGCAAAATTTTATCTAAAGATGATCATTACCCGAGGTTATAAAACACAGTCAGAGTAATCAAAAATTAAGACCTAACCTTGTACTGCAAATTGATTTATGGTTTAATTTATGTTAAAATAGGTTACTGTGGCATAAATTCTGACTCTTCTCAAGATTATTCCTTTTCTTGTGCACTAAAGCTCAAATTAAAAAAATAAAAATTAAGGTTAATTTTTTAATTTTATTTAGAAAATTAACACTGTAACATTTATCAATAAGAGTACATCGGTTTCAGATGAACATTTCTATACCATTTGAATTGTTGATTATGTTGTATATATATCACCCAACATCAAATCACTTTCTGTCACTTTATGTTTTTCCCTCTTTAGACCCTTCCCTTCACGCCTTTCCCCTCCCCCACAATTTCTTCCCCCTGGTAACCACTTCACTTTTTTCTATGTCCATGAGTCTCAATCTTATATCCCACCTATGTGTGAAACTCTAAGTTCTTAGCTTTTCCTGATTTACTTCTTTCACTCAGTATAACGTTCTCAAGGTCCATCCATGTCATCATAAATGTCACTATGTCATCATTTCTCATGGCTGAGTAGTATTCCATTGTATATATGCACCACATCTTCTTTATCCAATCCTCCGTTGAGGGACACTTTGGTTGTTTCCATGTCTTGGCCAGTGTAAATAATGCTGCGATGAACATGGGGGTGATATTAATTCCTGATTGTTTAAAATGTGATGTTTCTTGCAGGGGTAGACTTTTAATCATTCAGATCTTAGCACAAGGTATTTATAAAAGTTTGCTAGATTTTTCACTTCTATTTCCAATAATCATGGGGTTATTGATTAACAGGTCCCATAATCATCTGATCTTCAAAAATCAAGGCATTTCTTCAGGAGGTTCAGGAGCCCCGGGACTCTGGTTTTAGCTAGCCACACAACCCCAGGAGTGGTCCAGAAACCCCTTCACACAGAACATTTGTCCTTTATTAGCAGCCTGGGCTTTGGCCCCAATGCCCCAGGTGGATCTCAAGAACTGTTGAGCTCTGCTGCCAGCCAGAAATCTTCTCGGCTAGACTAGGCGGACTGAAGTATTTTCTTCCCCTTGAATATTACCCTAATTTCCATTTAGCTTTTTAAAGGAAGCAGGAAGAGGGGCATCTCTTTCACAGTAGAAAGGGGGCACCTCTTACCTCTGGTCTCCTAAAGAACTGAGCATGAAAGAATAGGCCATACAGTGAGAACGAGAAACAGACAGATGGATCCTAACAGGCCTTCCTCTAAGCACAGAGAGTCTTCACATAGCCCTGCCTTAACTCTATAGACCTGGGGAAGGAGCTGTATCCAGAAAGACTAGTGGGGCAGTTACCATGATGTGGGCTTATTTATTCCATTCTAGATAAGACTCTACCTCTTAGAAAATGAGACACAGTGCATGCCCTCAAGCCTCACCAATCTATACATAGCCAAACTCCTCCTCCTTGGAGGTAGGATTCAGTGAGATGGGGGAACCGAAACCTCTCTCAAGCACCATCAACTGAAATGTTTACAGGCTCCCATGGAAGTGTGTAGGAATGAGGAATCATATAATTCTGGGTCTGTGGGCTTCATGAGCAAACAAGTCAACTGGAGAAGTAGCATAACCAGGAAGCAACATGAAAGTTCTGAGCATCAGGAAAATAGAATGAATGGGTTGGAAAGGAGCACAGAAAGTGACTATGAGACAGCCAAATATAAATAAGCTTTTCTAAAATCTTGCTTCGATAAACCTAATGTCTGAAGGTCTTTTCACATGGACGGCTCTGTCACCAAGGTAGAGCTTACTCTGCAGGAATGACTCCTCACCCACACCCAGAACTTCTTACCCAAGCACCTAGAGTTCAAGTTGCCACTCAGGCAAATTTAAATCTTGGTACTTTATATTATAGCTCTAATCAGAGTCATCTTATAGAAGACTCTAGGCTGCAAGTAAGAGATTGCTGAGGTGTTAAGATAACCCAAAAGACAACCAGCAATGTGGGTTTATGGCCAAAGCTTCAGGATGTAAGATTGGCTGCATCAAAAGGTAGATAGTTTAAACAGGTTGATAGTTTCCAGAAACATTCAGAACAGTTATTTGGGATTAACTCTACAATTATGTAGACCCCAGGTCAGCATAAAATGCAGGTTTAGGGTAGAGAGGATGTCCACACTTTTTTAATATTTCCTCTGGTGCTATGCTGGGTCGGGTGGTGGAAGAAGGACCACAGTGTGTAAATACAGCCATTCTTACCTTCTCACAATTTATTTCCAGCTATTCTTGTTTGGTCCCAAGGTTGTGAACAAGCCTGTTGTTGGACTGATTTGAGATCATGAGTATTCTGCTAAAGAGGATAGGGCTTATGAAATGGCCTCAGAGAAATTGGCAGAAATATGAAAAACAAGGGGCTTAGAAAATCTATCTAGAATATACACAGCAAATGCTCCATCTCATTTTTTTTTAATTTTTAAAAAATTAACACGCTGACATTTATCAGTAAGAGTACATAGGTTTCAGGGGAACACTTCTATAGCATTTGAACTGTTTATTATGTTGTATACACATCACCTAAAGTCAAATCATTTTCTATCACCTTATGTTTGTCCATCTTTATACCCTTCCCCCTATCTTTTCCCTTCCTCCATATTCCCTTCCCCCTGGCAACCACTTCAACTTTTATCTATGTCCATGAGTCTCAGTTTTATAATCCACCTATGTGTGAAATCATACCGTTTTTAGTTTTTTCTGATTTATCTGCTTCACTCAGTATCATGTTCTCAAGGTCCATCCATGTTGTTGGAAATGTCACTATGTCATCATTTCTCATGGCTGAGTAGTATTCCATTGTATATATGTACCACATCTTCCTTATCCAGTCCTCTATTGAGGGACACTGGTTGCTTTCATGTCTTGGCCACTGTGAATAATGCTTCTATGAACATGGGGGTGCATGTATCTTTACACACAATGTTTTTGAGTTTTGGGTTAGTACTCAGTAGAGGGATTGCTGGATCATATGGTAATTTTATTTTTAACTTTTTGAGGCACCACCATCCTTCCTTCCATAATGGTTGTACTAATTTGCATTCCCACCATCAGTGAATGAGGGTTCTTTTTACTCCATAGCCTCTCCAACACGTGTTATTACCTGTCTTGTTGATAATAGCCAATCTAACAGGTGTGAGATGGTATCTCACTGTAGTTTTGATTTGCATTTTTTGAATAGCAAGTGAAGATGAGATTTTTATATATCTGTTGGCCATTTGTATGTCCTCTTGGAAGAAGTGTCTGTTCAGTCCTCTCCCCATTTTTTAATTGGATTGTTTGCTTGTTTGTTGCTGAGCTTTGTTAGTTCTTTATATATTTTGGATATTAACCCTTTTATCAGAGCTGTTGTTGGCAAATATCATCTCCCATTTAGTTGGCTGCCTATTTGTTTTGTTGTCTGTTTCTTTTTCTGCTGTGCAAAAGCTTTTTAGTTTGATATAGTCCCATTCATTTATTTTTGCCTTGTCTTTGGGGTCAAATTTATAAATTGTTCTCTATAGCAAGTTCCATGAGCTTAGTTCCTATGTTTTCTTATATGTAATTTAGAGTTTCAGATCTTATATTTAGGTCTTTGATCCATTTTGAGTTAATTTTTGTGCTTCCATTTCATTTTTATTGTTGAGGATATGTGCCTTGTGTGAGCTTAATTGGACCAATGTACCTTCGCAGTGTGTCCTTGAAAAAGATAATCATAGAGGGAAGGTCAGCCAAGATTAAATCAGGACTTGCAAAATTATTGAATTCAGGATGAAAAGAGTTAATTTTTAAATGCTTTAGGTAAAAGAGTTTGCAAAGAAGTAGTTGGTGAAGACATTTCCAAAGTAAATTTGCCCTTGGTACCAAGGACACAAATGCAAGGCTGGCTGCCACTCAACAGGAAAGGAACTTTAGCTCTTATCATCATCCCTTTAAATTGGGGTCAGTCCTAGGGATGTGTCCACAGCTCTAAAGATACACATTTGTGGCACCAGTTGAATGGGGCGCCTTGCTGGCAAGCCATGAAAGTAGCTGGCTACTCAGCAGTGCTTGTCTCTGGACTTCAGAACCTGCCGTTATCCTTCTGGCCTTCCTGCTCAACACTGTTTTCTGTCTTATAGTTAACCTATCCTCTTCCTCTTTTCTCCTTTGTGTGTGCTGGGCTCTTCCCCGTCAGGCTGATGTTACAACAGCAGCCAAGCTTCAGCTTCTTAATTTGTTTCACTTGGAGTTTTCCATTATAAAGCTTTTGGGAGTTTCATCTTATATCATACTTCCGATTAAATGGTGCCTACTTTGCCTGCCTCCTTAGGCTTGTTATAGTAACAGAAGAGTGTTGGGTTCTTTGTGTCTATAATGGGCCCAGAGCTCTATAGAGAAAGGTTTTATATTTAAGACAACAAAAATAACTCTCATTACAATTAATAAAAGAAAAATGAGGCTCCCCATGTAGAATCTCAATAAGCCCCAAGTATATTAGACATTCAGGAAAGAGATTTGTTTAAGACTCTGCCTGTTATGACCCAGAAGGGGCACCATAGTTAACGGGACCAGGAAGCAGATGACATCAGCCAAAATTAGGGCTGCCAGTTGCCACAGCAATTTAAAGTATCTCCAGCAGCATTCTCATTCCTATATTTAAAAAATCACATTCTCAAAGCAGAGAGGTTACAGAGGTTTGATCAGCTTCCCTCTGACAACCACACTCTAACTCACTGACCTTCCCCTCCTTTCGGTGTAAGGTGTGAGGAGGCCCTTCTGAAATATTCGTCATCTTATTTAACCTTCCGCTTGCTTTAATACAGGGCACTTTTTCTCAAACAATAATGCAGCTTTGAAAGGGGGTAAACCACGATTTGAATCTAGCCTCTCTCTACTGTGCTATTTCAGTGATTCTCGCCAAGATGCTTAAATCCTTTGAACCTCAGCATCCATTCTTAAAAATTAGGATTGTGTGTCAGTTTTTGCTGGATAAAAAATATCAGAAACTCAGAATCTTAGAAAGCATTGGCTCTTGCTCACAGATCTACAGGTAATTATAGGCTGGGGTCAGCAGGGCTTGGCTCTAGGCTGTGGGTTGAATACAATTTTCTTATTCTCCTTGGACCAGTGGCAACCCAGCGAATGTTTTTTTCATGTCAAGCCACAAGAACACAAAGGGGCCAGCCAAACTGTGCAAGCACATTTGAAGTCCCTGCTTAAGTCATGTCTGCTAAGACCTCCTTGGTCCAAAGCAGTCACGTAACCCAATCTAAAGTCAAGTAGGAAGGAAATGTACTTACCATATTACCCCTCCTCCCATGAAGTCTCTGTAAAGTCACAGAGTGAGAAATTGAGATGAGAGCCAATCTTAAAATAAATGTCACACAGAGGATTGCATGCAATCAAAATATGTAAAACTTAGGACACATTATGTGCTAAATAAATGATAGTTATTACTATGGGTTAACAAATAGTGTTTCTGAAATCTATGTCTATCTCATCAAAATTCCAGAATGAAATAGTTACTTTCTAATTTGATTGATTGATTGATTGATTTTATTATACCTGTATTTTTTAGTGAGAGGAGGGAAGGCAGAGAGACAGACTCCCCTATGCGCCCCTAGTGGTATTCACCCAGCAAGCGCACTAGGGAGAGATGCTCTGCCCATCTGGAGCCATTGCTCCTTTGCTCAGCAACCACGCCATTTTATAGGCTGAGGCAAAGACCATGAAGCCATCCTCAGCACCCGAGTCCAGCTCACTCGAACCAATCGAGCCATAGCTGCAGAAGGAGAAGAGAGAGAGAGAAGGGGAAGAGGTAGGGATGGAGAAGCAGATAGTCACTTCTCCTGTGTGCCCTGACCAGGAATCGAACCTGAGACATCCACATACTGAGCCAATGCTCTACCACTGAGGCAACTGGCCAGGGCCAAGATAGTTACTTTCTTACCCTTTAATGAATTTTATTAACTGCAATTACTAAAACATAGCCCCAGGCTTGTACTCCCTGCCTGTGACCAACTCTGATGACACAAATAAATCAGAACAATTTACCAAGAGGTTTACACAAACTCAGAAGCTAAAGATATTTGTCCTTGGAATCCCAGGCTCTCTGTTCTAAGCAGCTTGCTCCAACTGCTCTGGCCTTATTTAGCACCAGAAAGAAGGTCTCCAAACAGCCAATCCTTGCTTGAATTACAAACCATTAGTACCTCTGTAGAACTGATGTTCCCTTCTCCCCATAACCCTATAAGGCTAAGGGGAGAACAGGTATGGTGGTATACTGGCTCATTTCTATCTAGTCTTTTTTCATGCAAATCTTTATCTCCACTTCCAGTAGGAAAGAGCCTTTCAATGTACAGGGAGGAGATAATCTTAGGGTCCAATCTCTTGGGTCCACAGCCCCTCCCTCCTACTCCATTTTACATTCATTTGCCTCTCCCTCCCACTCATCCTTCACAGGGACTTTTAAACCAAATTACCTAAGATATAGGGACAATTTAAGTTAGCAGAGACCTGAGAGGTTTCAGAACATCTCACAGCACTCCAAATGCTAAGGCTTTGGACCTGAGATGGCATTCCTGGGTTGAAATGGCTACTCCATCATCACTTTGGTGGACCCAAGTCATGGTATTTGGACTCTTTTGAGTAATTATAAAATGGGATTTAAAATACCTGCCCCAAAACCTCACTGATAGCATCAAATGAGATGGTTACCACTGAGAAGATATTTCTTGAGTGCTGTGGTCTCCCAGATCCTAAGGATGAAAGACTTGACCACTTCCCTCCAAAGTTTACAAGGTAGTCCCAGGCACATGGTGGGAGTGCAGTAAACCATTACTACCATCACCTCCATTTATCTGGTGGCAACATATGAGTACTTAACAAGTGGCACAGTACTAGAACCCTTATTCAGGAAGAAGCAGCAGTCCTCAAACTGTAGGTGGTGCTGGAGGCCACCCCCTGTGCCAGGATCCTGAGGAGTCATGGCTGAGTAACAATAAGGGATGCTCTGGCAACACGGCCGCACGGAAACTCAAGGCTGGAACTACGTGCCTCCCAGTAAAGAAGTGTTTTGACATTTTTAACAACTGGTATGGCATTATCAGAGATATTATCTCTGATATGTCTCTGATTTATTTATCATTTAAAGTCATATCGTGCACTTTTGGTATTTCTTTTCTCTACCTAAATGTTACAATAAAGGAATAATACTCTCTTATATATGTTGCTTTCTCTAAGCAGTCATGCAAGGAGATATTCCAGGTCCAGCTCTGAAACGCATATGTGATGTGGCCACGGAGAAGTCACTCTATACAGGCATCAAAGATCTCACCCCAACCACCACACCTGGGCCCAAAGCAGAATCAAATGACTCCAAAGTCAAGACTGTAGGAAGCATCACTCTGTCACATGTTAGGGATTCCAAGGCAGCATGCACAGATGCTCCACCCTCCTGGGGGGCCTCCTGTTCCATGAGGACTCACTTCCTCAGGGATGTCTAAAGTTTCTCTGAAGTCCTCAAGTCGATGAGTAACAAAGAGGACACGGAGGGCCAGTTGCTGGAGAGAGAAAACAAGTATGAGAGATCATTAAAGAACAGAGGAAGGACCCTTGTGATGTTCATCCCAACCACAGTAAAACAATGCCTTGGGATAGCGCCAACCTTCTGCCAGTATCATGTGTTTACTTGGCAACACTTAACCCTCCCCCAAAATTCTGATGATTAAAGTAAACAAAGTAACATATTTCAGAAAATAAAAAATATTCCAGTCAATGAAAGAGCGAAGAATTGGAAGGTTTCCTTTCCATGATGGAGAAGATTTTTGCAAGAACCATGCAAGTTCTTGCACATTCATACCTCATTCAGGTTTAGGGTCATGGCAATTTAGAGCCTGTAGACATCACCCAGTCCATTTAGTATGGACAACTAAAGCCAGTAAAATTCAATGTCCTGTACTAACCGAGGACTCTTGATCCTCAACCCAGAGGCTGGTTACAGCATGCTAACATTTCTTTCTCCCTACTACAGAAAACAAGCACACACAAAAGGAGAACACTGAGGAGTAATCAGTGCATCATAAGACAGGCATTCTTGGAAAAGATAAAATAATCTCCAAAGAATATATAAATACAGACATTTAAAATTATTATTCCAGTTGCCAAGACAACAAAAGAACAAAATCAGAGAAAGAAATAACCAAGAAATCTTCCCCCAATTTAAACATCCAAACCACGTTATAACTAAGGATGAGGCACCTCTCACCTTGGGACTGTTGGCTCAAGGAAGGCACCTTTCTTTGATCACAGAAACCTGGGCTGCCCGCAACCACGAAAGTACTACAAAGCAAAGGCATTCACTGCCAGTGTGCTGCAGACCAGAGTGATCTGAACACTAATTCCCTTCACATGTGCCCAAAACATTTGTGCAGGGGAAGCAATCCAGGGCCAACTGCAGAGTTCGTTTTAATAGCACTGAGGTTTGTGTGCATGTCTAATCATGGGATCAGCAAATTACATGCCTGGTGCATGAACCACATGACCCTTCTGGATTGTGGAACATCTGAGTGCATTTGGGAGAAAGCCTAAGAATGAAAAACTCACCGAGCAGAAGGCCAAGTGGTGAAGCTGTTGCACAGGGAAGATGAGCAGCAGGGATGAGCAACGGGGCTTTGAGCATCTCCTAAGCCTAGGGCACTGAACTAAGCGTTGGAGGAGAATTAATTCCCCCCCAAAGCCATCACAGAGGAAACTGCATTGCTCCTTTAGTAAATGGGCAACCCTCAAAGGACACTCTAGCTGCTCGTCATCCAAAGACAACTGGAGGTTACAGAGGGGAAGCAGGTCTGGAAAGAATCTGCTTTCACCCCTGTCTACCCGGCAGTGCTCTTCCGGGCTCTCAGAGCTCATGGGATCCAAAGACCTGGAGAGCCTTGAACATTTAAAGGCCCTAATAATACACTAACACAAACTAGTTAAACCAGCCAAGCATTAACAGGGTCACTGATGGTGAGTGAGAAAAGGAAGAACTAAGTTACACACTCTGCCCTCTCTTTTGCCTGGCCCTGGCTTCCACACCTCCCCCGGTACATCAGCCTCTCCACACAGGAACATGCATGCATACACACACACACACGCACTTGTGCATGCACACACACACACACACACACACACACGCATGCACACAGGAAGTACCATCTGTGGTAATACAAAGGCCTGGGCAAGGTGAAATTCTAGAACTTTGGTAATAGTCTGCCTTGAGAGACGTAAGAAGCGTCAGGGAATGAGGAGACTACACTGTCTGAGAAGACTCTGATCTGAATTATAGAAAAGAAATGGCAAGAAACCCTTTCTCCAAGGGAGTCCTCTGGAACTGAGTAAAGACTGCAATGTGCAGTGTCAGCAATACAGAAATCTTTCCTCCTCTTTTCAGTGCTTCCCAAGGATACACTCTGTGCTGAGGACCGGTTGTGAAACATCTAAGAAGCCAAGTCTGTGAGCTCATGAGATACTCAGTCCCTCAAAAGCACAGGCTGCATTTCTGTCATCTTTGGACATCAGTGTCCAGCACATAAGAGGTCTACCTAGATGACTATTATTACAATGGCCTGAACAACTCCATATGCCCACCCCTAAAGAGCTATTCACTTCCCCAGAGCACACCTCTGCCCCTGACCTGAGATGAGGCAGAGCTCAGTCACTGTCACTATTATCATTGACATTAATCTGGTGGAAATGTGTGAGATATTTAAAAGTGGCACAGGACAAGACCCCACTCATAGAAATAATAGCACCCTTAGAGCTGCAGTAGGGTTAGATGTTGCCTCCTATGTCAGTACCATCCAGCCATCCATTCAAAAGATACGTATATACCAGGCATAGTTATTGGCACGAGGATAAATTCCACTATGTTCTTCCTGTAATAGTCATCCAGCCAGTTCTAATTTTAAATCAATCAGTAAATAAACACTGATCCACGTAGCACCTGCTATATGCTAGAGTATGTCCTAAGCACTTTTAGGGAAATGATGTAAGAAATAGGTGCTGACTATGCCATCAAGAACCTAACCATTCCGTGGAGCAGTTGAGACTACACAGGGCAGAAGAAAATGGTGAACGGCAGAATGAAGAGGACCCCAGTGAGAGGAACAGTCACTGAATATTTTAGTGTGCGGAGGAGGGAATCTGCTGTTCAGCCTACTTGGGCCTGTTAGATCTGGGCTTGGTTGGAGGTGGTTCTCTGAAGACAGACTTACAGCCCTAAGCAGAAACATGAAAAGAGAAGAGAAAAACTAACACTCACTGAGCATAGTGCTAGGGCTTCACAACCCTTCCTCCATGCAAGTCTCTCAGGAGCTCTGTGCTATGAACTTTTGCCATTTTGTCAGGCTTCTCAACACCCAAGCTTCATCCCTTCTGAGAAAACCTTCACGGTTTTGCCCAATAGGATGTCCAGCCCCAAGTAAGTTTAAATGTGGAGCTAAAGGCACCAAGGAAAACGGACCTGAGAGCCATGCAGTGTCAGACTGCTGGGGTGTCACACAGGAGTGCACCCAGAGGGGACAGTGTTCTACTGGACCTTAGCTAAGGTTCCGGCTGCCCACTTTCAGTCCCGACTCCTCAGCCTTCTCCTCAGTTCTACTAGTTATCTGACATCCCTCCAATGAATTAAGTTAACTAGAGTTATATTCGGCTGCCTGCTACAAAGAACACTTGACTAATACACCTGTAATATAGGCATCATTCACTATATTTTACAAAGAAACCAAGGCTCTGGGAAGCTAAGTACACAGCCAATTAGTGATAGAGGTAGGATTTAAGATCAGGTCTTCTGACTTCAAACTTAGGAGTGTTTCCTCTAATTGGTGTGCTAATCAGAACACATCTGGTTGCAAGTGACAGAAAAAACAACAAGTGAAACTGGGTTAAAACATAAGGGATATGTATCAGCTGACTAGCTGAGATGTACAAAGCATGCCTGACTCTATTCCCCAAAAGATGTTGAGTCCATCCACTGCTGGTATCTTCTCTCACCTATGTGGACTTGACTCCTAGGAATCTCTTCCATAGTAGTGGCCTTCTCCAGGCTTAAAGTTTTATAACCACAAACCCAGTAGAAAAGGGGGAATTATTTTCCCCAAATGATTGAATAAAAGTCTTGGGTTTGACTCTCAGTGAACCATCTCAGTGGCCAGGGATAGTATATATTGCTGGCCAAGCCTGACTCATCTGTGTTGCACTGCCCCCTACCCCAACCCAAATCCTGTAGTAAAGTCAACACCACTCAAACTTTATAGGCCAGGGGTCCCCAAACTATGGCCCGTGGGCCCCCAGAGGCCATTTATCCGGTCCCCACCGCACTTCCAGAAGGGGCACCTCTTTCACTGGTGGTCAGTGAGAGGACTGTAAAGCACGGTGTCGCTCACGTACAGTACTACTTCCAGTGACGCGGGACGCACGCATCACGGCTCCAGAAGCGCGTCATATCACTTGTTACAGCTAGCAGTGACAAATATGGAACCGGACATTGACCATCTCATTAGCCAAAAGCAGGCCCATAGTCCCCATTGAAATACTGGTCAGTTTGTTGATTTAAATTTACTTGTTCTTTATTTTAAATATTGTATTTGTTCCCGTTTTGATTTTTAACTTTAAAATAAGATATGTGCAGTGTGCATAGGGATTTGTTCATAGTTTTTTTTTATAGTCTGGCCCTCCAATGGTCTGAGGGACAGTGAACTGACCCCCTGTGTAAAAAGTTTGGGGACCCCTGTTATAGGCTGACATCTGTGGAATGACACTCCCAAGGAGAATCACAATTCCTTACCAGAAGAAAGGTGAATGGATAATGAGTGGCCCAAACTACAGATGTCCACTGATATCTACTGCCTCTACAGTAGAGGTGACACTAATATTTTCAGCCCTCTATCAGGCTGAAGTAGAGCCTTTCTCAGTACTGAATCCTGCCACCCATCCACCGACCACAAGCTCTCTTCCCTTCCAACCGAAAGTTTCTTCCGAATTCTTTAATACACGTATCTACTCTAGAAACTTAAATTACTCCTTTCATGGATGGCCTTTGCATTTTAAATCAAAGTAACAAACATCTCTGTAGGCCATTCTGAAAGCTGTATGTTAAGAGAAGAAATTCAGTGTATGGAGAATTGATTGGTTCATCAAGGCTTTACCGGTCCCTTGAAATCCTATCACGGAGGTAGCCAGCCACTGTGGGTCCAGCCACTGTAGGATCTTGGTCCCAGGATCTCAGAGCAGAGATTTAGTGCCAAGTTATGTCAAAGGGAGTCAAACTGCTAAGGAAAATCATGCCCAGGCAGTTTATAGAGAAAGAAAGCCCTGAGGTGGGCATTTAGAGCTAGAGTCTGCAGCTAAGGGATTAGAAAGCCACAAAAGACAAGAACAAGGACAGTGGGAGGCACTGAGTATGACTGATGTTGAAGATGGCAGGCAGATTAAGGAAAAAGTTTGTGTTTCCCTTGTTGTGCAGTAGGGGGGCTGGCTCTCCATAAGGGACCAGACGGAACAGAACACTGGCCTCAATGGAAGGCACCTTTAAGACTCTGCCTAGTTTACTCCTTGAGTCTAGATTTTTCCTTCCTGCCTTGACTCTAAAGTTTGTCTTAGAACTGAGTTTGTACCTAGCAGCTGATCTTTACTGGAAACTGCAAAACTTGAATATTTACCAAACCACGTGTTAGCTCAGCCTTGGGCCAGTGGTGGGTGATACAGAGAGAAAGATGTCATTTTCAACCTTAGACAAATTTCTGAGAGTGGGAGAAGCAGATGTGTTTTAAAAAATTAATAATGACCATGAAATATTACTTCCATAATAAAGATTTATATAAGGTTTCCATAAGAATTCAGAAAAGGAACAATTAACCTGAGTACCCTTAAGGTTGTGAAAGGAAACAGGAAGTAATGGGGGGGGGAGGCTGTTGGACCTGATCCTCTATGGGACGGCACTGGTTGAGGAGGTAGGAACAACAGGAATTAAGGGTTGTATCAGAAAACAGTCTGCAAAGCATCGACCTGGAAATGCTGAGGTCGCCGGTTTGAAACCCTGGGCTTGCCTCGTCAAGGCACATAGGGGAGTTGATGCTTCCAGCTCCTCCCACCTTCTCTCTCTGTCTCTCTCTCCTCTCTCTCTCCCTCTCTGTCTCTCTCTCTCCCTTTCTCTCTCCTCTCTAAAATGAATTTAAAAAATAAAAAATAAAGAAATAAAAAAAAAAAGAAAACAGTCTGCACAGTGATCTGAAGTCCCCCCTCCCCCAGGGCATGAGCCCTCAGTTTTTATCTGCCTACTTTTGGCATGGTGCCATCTATCTGGAGGTGACTTGATAAATGTCTGTGAATGAAGCAGTGAATGCTGTTTTACCTTTGGAACAGAAGGTAGATCTGCAAGACCAAGGGACACTGCTTCCGAAAACATTACACAGCATTTAATTTCTCATTATGACTCTCTGAACAGTTTAATGAATAACTGCTCTGGGAAGAAGAAAGCAAAATGATCATTAATAGCTATTGGACAGAGCTGTTGCTGAATTGAGTCCAATTATGAAATGAACAAAGCACACCCAAAAAGAAGCATGAGTTCGGGAGTGAGGAACGGCCGTGGACACCAGGGGCTCTGAGGGGCATGCTTAATCGGAGCAGCTGTAAGAGAAGTGTGCTTGAAACAGGAAGTGCAGAGAAATGATAAATGTGAGTATTTGTCGGGAAATGACACCTTGACCGTGTTCTGCACTTCCTGGAAGGGCAAACATTGCCCACAGGCTCTGTTTCTCCCCGACCAACAGCACAGAATAAAACAAGAACAGAAGAGAGGCAAAGGGTAGAGTCATCTTCTCCAAGGTGCCAAATGCCCAGGAGGCAGCAGACCCGCACTTCTGAGGTCAACAAATTCCCATGACTTGATGGCTCTTGATTCCTCCTTTAAAAGGCAACATGGTTGTGTTTTCAGAAAGATGACGGCAGGACTGTTTCTACATAAAGAACCTCAAAAACACTTATTTGAACAGCTTGAGTGACTGACCATCCCACTGATCCCTGAGGTCAGCCTGTATGTTTGCGGCCACAGCTCCCAGCTGGGATCTTCCTGTGCTGCCTTGTCCAGGCACCTTTTCCTCCTGTATCAGCTGACCTCTGGCCACACCACAGACTGCCACTGTCCCACAATGTAGGTCTTCAATTTTCAGTCTTGGAAATGCATAACATCCAAATCATTAATATAGCTAATGTTTATGCTTTCTTTTATGCAGAGCTTTTTATGACTATAGGATTCTTGGTATAGGGACCTAAAAATTACTAAAATTGAATCATTTTAGGCTCCAGGTTAAATAAAATCTAAATAATGGGTTCTGATTTTTTAAAGAAATAATGTATAATTTATAAACTCTTATGCTAAAAAGAAATTAAGTAGGCACACAATTCCTGTAAACATGAGTGAGCCCTGGCCAGTTGGTTCAGTGGTAGAGCATTGGCCCAGCGTGTGGATGTCCTAGATTTGATTCCTAGTCAGGGCACACAGGAGAAGCCACCATCTCCCTCTCCCCTTTCTTCCCTCTCTCTTTCTCTCTTCTCCTCCCACAAACATAGCTCGATTGGTTTGAGCACATCAGCTTTGGGTGCTGAGGATGGCTCCCTGGAGCCTCTGCCTCAGGCACTAAAAATAGTTCAGTTATGAGCATGGCCCCAGATGGGGGTTGCCAGGTGGATCCTGGCCAAGGCGCATGTCGGAGTCTGTCTCTCTTTCTCCCCTCCTTTCACTTGGAAAAGAAGAAAAAAAATTCTTGTAAACATTGCAAACAATAATAATCTGGGGGTAAAAGGCTGAAGAGAAGAAAGGAAAAAAATTTAATCCCAATGATGTCTATGACTTTATTCAAGCACTGATTGAAATAATTCTGTACTTTTACAGTAGCTCCTTTAAGAAAATTCTTCTTTTTATACCTCCCAGGAAATAATGTTATTCTGAGAATTATGTTATGCAAAGGTGACATTCTGTGGCTGAACCAGGGAATTACAAGTATGTTTTGCAAATATCTTGGGCTTCCACCTAACCCTCCTTCCCTTCAGGTCTTCATTAACTTGTAGGCTGAAGGTTCAAAGTTAACCTAATCAACTATTGCTTCACATTTTACAGAGTAAACTGCAACAAATTTTCAAGTGTGAGCCCATCTGATTGCTTTGCAGCTTGGGAGATCTGAATCTGCACCAGTTGCTGTAAATTACTCCTTCATCAGAAGCACTTTAAGTAGCAGGAAAAGAGGGAGGGTTGTAATCAGAAAACTAAGTCACAGCTCTGCTCTGTAGATGTGGTCTCACCCCTTCCCTGGTGTCTCTTTTCTCGTTTGTAAATTATGAGTGGTCATGCCCGCCACCTACAGACCGTGGGAAGGGGTTCACACGTGGGATATGCGGAACAGAAGGATGCGATGTGCCGTGGAAATGCTGTACCAAGACAGGTTTTCCACTTCCAAATGGAAAAGCACCTTCTTTCAGGCAGAGAACTCAATCCATTTGCGGTATCCATACCTGCCAGGATGACTCTAAAGTACCCTCACCTTGTGTTTTTCACAGGTCTCTCCAATCTTCCTGCCTCCCTTACTAACGGGACTACTGGAAGTGTCTCAGACACATAGTGAAAATACTCTCTTCCTCTACATAAAGCATGCTGCAAATTCAATGTCCAGTTCATCTCCTAGGTTTTTGGGTTCAGTAGGTTAACAAGTCACTGGGTGTCATACAACAGCGCACTGAACTTGAATCCAGATTACTGAATTCCAAGTCACAGGCCGACATTTGCATCACCTGATGCTCTTCTTCTTAGAGGCCAGGAACTACCAAAAACTTACTTGGCTAAGGACTTTCCAGAGTGTGGAGACTTGCTTAGCCCTTCAGCCAGTCTTATTTTGACAGGCAGAAGTTTCATTTTCCAGATGTTCTGTGGGAGCTTAGGATTTTCCTTTTGCCCCTCTGAAGCATAAACCAAAACCACTAATAGACTGAAACTCTAAATAGATTAACTCCCAACACTACCTGGCTCAGATTCATCTCTGTATTGCTGTAGTGGTCCTTTCTTCTACTCTACTTTTTTACTTTTATTGGATTTCTATCTTCCCATCTATAAAAGAAATAGGAAAGAGCAAAATGAGATGGAGACTTAACATCAAAATCTATGACTTACTTTTGCCTTTTACATTTCTTTTGTTAGAAGAAGAGCACAGAGGTATATTTGGGGGAGCAGAGAGGAGGAGAGTAATGCATCAGACACTACCTGCACTGAAATAAAAATAAAGTGAAAATGAGTGTTTTTTGAGCACTAAAGATAGATGAAGACTTAGAAGGTGGGGACAGATGATAGAATGGTGAAAATTGGTAAGAACTGTGCTAACTCTGTTCTTACCTGCTTTCATCAATATGTGTTTTTTGGAGCTTTCGGCTGTTTTGAGAAATTTTCTCCCTGTCTTCTAGAAGATGCCAAAAATGTCCGTACTTGAGGCTAAGCAAACACTTGACAACAGAAACAGCTTTGTAGCACTGTGCATGACTGAAGGGTTTCAGAACTTCTGGACCAGAAAACATATGTCTTTCCAAGTGAGTAGAACTGACATCAGCTTAGAATAGAATTAGACAAAAGTGGCCAGTTAGGATTTACTTTACAGAAATCTGATGGTAGAGAGAAGACTGGCTTGAGGGTGGGCCTGCAGAGTCCTGGCTCTGAGGGGGAGCATGCCCTGCACATGCAAGCTCTTCTGAGCATGTGTCCTGTGTCTGGGCAACACCACAAACCTACTATTTATGCACACCCTGCTGGACGTCACTCACTGCAACAGTCATGCCTTAAAAGGTTAAAGCACAGAGCTCTGACGCTTTATAACATTCCAAAGGAAACTTATCATGGAGTTCAAATGTATTTGGACAGGTCATTTAGGCTTGGCAGGTCATACAGTCTCTGTCCCAATTTTTGTCTCAGAGCATAAACAGATGTGGATAATATGTAAACAAATGAGCATGGCTATGTTCCAATAAAACTTTATTTATAAAAACAGGCAGGGGTCAGACCTTGGCCCATTTGCTAAGTTTGTCAAGCCATATATTAGAGAACACTTCTCTAGAGGAAAAAAGAGTTTCTACAGAAGCAGGGGTTCTATTTAGGCATCTTATTTGGTGCTTAACGTATTTTTTACCTTCACAGAGCACTTATATCAGGAAATGGCTATCGCTGCAGAGATCAGAACACCCAACTCAACTGACATATACAAATAGCTATTTTTATTCTCATGTAACAATGAGTGCAGGGTTAGCTGGTGACTACCATTGCTCTGTTTACCCTCCCTCACTGCCTCCTTGGCTGCAGGCTTTCTCCCCACATTCTTAACCTGTTGACTGGGCATCTCTCATCTACCAGATGTCTGATGCTCCAGTGAGCATCACATTTGACACTGAGGAAGTAGAGAAGAAGGACAAAAGGATGGGCCAGCCAACCATAATTTTCCCTTTTTATGAGAAAAGAAAAAGTGATCCCAGGCACATTCTAACCCAGCTAATAAAGGAATTCTACTTAGAGCTTATTGGTTAGAACTATGGTGCCTGGATAGCCACCCTTTGTTGTGCAAAAAGATGGGGAATTTAGTATTTGCTTTTCTAGCCTTTGGAGTAGAAAAAGGAGAGGAAAAAAAGTATTGGGGGTAAGAACTGAGACAGCCAAACTACACCTATGGGTGTAGGACACTGTGTTGGTGATTAAAAAAAAAAAAAAAAAAAAGCCTCCTAAGGCAGACATTCTAACATATGTGTTGGGCAAATAAGTTTGTAAAATTTGTATTTTGGGGGTTTGTTCACTTTTATTGTTAAAAATGGCACTGCCCACGTGGATGATGCTGCCCTGGTGAAATGGCTAATTACCTTCCTGCTTGGGAAGGGGTTTGGTTATGCTAATGTTTGCTGGAGGAAGGGTTTTCACACCAAAAATTTTAAGAAGAAGAAGGAAATAAGGAGGAGGCCATTTGGGGGAGAAAAACAGCCAGGATGGCGGGGTGCTGCAGGAGAAGCCAGTTTGTGCAGAGAGAAGGAGATGGGAACCAGAGGGGACTGAGCTAGTAGGGGCCTTTGAGTCTAGGAAAACCCGGATGTATCAGTAGCTTTGTGAGCACTGAATGAGTGGGTTTGGAGCCCTCTGTGTGTTTGTGTTTATTCGCCAGCCCGGTGCAAGGCTAGAATAAAAGGTATGGCCCACCAGTTTTTAACTCTGCTGTTTCTTTACCATCTGACCGAATCTAATGTGAACCTGCATGTGTATGGCCATGATGGCCATGACTGCTGGCCTTACAATATGCTAATCATGAAGAGCTCTTAGGAGTAGTCCCTGGTGAGAGGGCATTGTAGGTCCCCTCTGTCAGGGGAAAGCTTGACAACAATGTACGGTGCTTTTAATGGGCTCTATTGGTGTTAGTATTTTAATTATATCAATGATAATCACATATCTACTAATCAATATTCCTATGGTTGAAATTTGTGTCTTACCTTTATCTTTAACCCAATAAAAGTATGGGTCAAAGATAAAGGTAAGACACAAATTTCAGCCATAGGAATATTGATTGCTGTTTATGGCTATTGTGAGGTCGGTTGGCAATGGGAGAAGGTCACATGAGAAACCAGGCCCGGAACTTTGGCTGGAACCACCCACACCCATGCACGCCAAAAGAAACTTTCCAGGAGCCCTTTGAAAAAGAATGACTGTCTGTCAGCCAATGAAATTTCACCATGTCATATCAACTCGCCATCACCTTACCGATCCTACAAATTACGCTCCAGTGGAAGAATCTGCGCAACTTCTTGGACTCACGTTTCATGGACCAGAGAACCTCGTCCGGGAAGCACTCTACTAAATAAAGCTTTTGCTATACCATACTTCATGGCTACGCTCTTCTTTCTTCCTCGGCAGGGAAAATATCTTACATTTGGTGCTGAAACCTGGGAAGAGTTTGAAGTCTGCAAAGACCACTCCTCTCCCTTTCCCTTCTGAGGAAGAACCAGGATCTCCAACTTTCCACCCACTTTGGCACACGGTGCAGTAAGTTCCCTGCCTCCAGCCTCCCCTCAGTTCTTTCCACCTAGACTCCCTGTTTGTAATCGCAGCTGCATCAGGGACCTCTTATCCATTCCAAGTGCGTGTGTGCCCGTGGAGACGTCCCAGACACATCCACTCTACCTAACAGTCCGGTGGACAGAGCTTGAGTTGCGGGATGCCAATTCTCATCTCTGATCACTCCGAGAACTGAGGGTGGCCATGGGAGGCACAGGAATCTAAACCTGACTCAAAAACACTCCTGGAGTTGCCTTATCCGAAATCTCTCCCTCCCTAAGAAGAAACTGTTCTTCTTCTCCACTGTGGCCAGGCCACAGAACCCACTGGATAACCACACCAGATGGAATCCCCTTTTCATATTCCTTCTTAGTTATGCCATCATGCCCTGCAACCCTGCTGGTTCAGGACAGTCTACAAAGTCTTGGAGTCACTATCCAGATGACAACATCTTCCTCACTACCAAGGATTCCCCCATAATCAATACTACCCTCATTTCTAACCATGTCTCCTGCCTCAAGCTTGCCCCCATGCTGGACCGCTGGCAGTTGGAACCACTGGGCCCTACCCATCTCCGGCTCACCAGAAGGTTGGGGCCTGCAGATCCTCTTGTTACTCCAGGCCTTTCACCGGGAACCTGCCACCAGAGTGAGCTAAAGCAAGAAGTAATGCTGTTCAATGAGACTGGCCCAATGGAAGAAAGCATCGGGGTCCTCTACTGTCTGCAAGAGAAACTGCACAAGGACCTCTCCTTCTACAACCTGCTTAACTCCTGGTGGCAGCCACCCATCCTCACCTGGGCTGCCCCTATCATAGGTCCTCTTTTAATTATCAGCATATTACTCGTATTTACTCCTCTTTTTTAAATCCTTACAGGACCGCATCCACGAAGTTTCTTGAGTCACAAACAGATGCTCCTACACCCATATATGCGACTCCTCTCAGAGCCACCACCTTCTGACCTCCCTTCCCCACAATGCCCCTAACCAGCAGGAAGTAGCCAGACGAATAGTGGTGACCTTATCTAACATAAGAGGTTGGACTGTGAGGTCGATTGGCAATGACGGAAGGTCACGTGAAGAAACAGGCCCAGGAACTTTGGCTGGAGCTGCCCACACACATGCGCGCTAAAAGAAACTTTCCAGGAGCCCTTTGAAAAAGAATGACTGTCTGTCAGCCAATGAAATTTTGCCATGTCATATCAACTCGCCATCACCCTGCTGACCCTATAAATTCTCCCCCCTCCCCCCAGTGGAAGAATCCATGTGACTTCTCTGGCCCCTGTCTGGTGGACCAGAGAACCTCATCCGGGAAGCGCTCTACTAAATAAGGCTTTTGTTGTTCCACACTTCGTGGCTATGCCCTTCTTTCTTCCTCAGCAGGGAAAATACCTTACAGCTGTATATAAAGAGAGCTAACATAGGTAACCCTCTCAGCCACTATAAAAAGCATTTTACCATAGAAAAGCAAAGGCTAAACATCAAATAGTATACTATATATACCTCTGAGACTCTAGAGAGGACTTTCTGTGACTAGAAAGCAGTTATCTCAATATTGGCATAATCTCAGGGTTACATTACTAATCACATTTTTGATAAGAGGTAGCCCCAACATGTTAATGTCCACAAGAGGTTAGCACTTTGGCTTTCAGTCTTGCCTTGACAATAGTATCACACATGACTTCAAAACACAATTTCATAGTTTAAATGATTTCCAGGCATTGCTATTCTGTTAACATTCTAATAGTTCAGGTTTCAAGCAACCTTCAAAATAGTGGAGTTGTTCTTTTGGGGATGTTTGCTCTGCGGGAAATGAACAGAACAGTTAATTTAAGAGTAGATAATTTTCTGGAAGAGAGATGAGAAAAGAGATACACAACCATACAACCATGACACATGCACATAAAATGCCACCACATCTGAGCATCTGAGCTACGTTCTTATTTTCAATGCAATAAAAATACACCCATGGTCATGAGAGTTTTGCAATTTGACTATAAAATGTAGATAACCACAATTATCTACAGCCTGTTTTGAAGAATTCCTTTTACTTTCAAAGCAAGTTCATTCCTATCATCTCATCTGATCTTTATGGCAAGTGTCTGGTGTCTACCTGCTCATGTCAAAGGGGAATCCTACACAGCGAAGGAGAACAATGTGCCGGAGCACTCACAGATCTGTGCCCTGGAGTCTAGGCCAATGGATTTCCTATTATGATATATACTCACTGGCAAAATACAGAAGATTGGAGCTCTGGCCGGTTGGCTCAGCGGTAGAGCGTCGGCCTGGCGTGCGGGGGACCCAGGTTCGATTCCCGGCCAGGGCACATAGAAGAAGCGCCCATTTGCTTCTCCACCCCCCTCCTCCTTCCTCTCTGTCTCTCTCTTCCCCTCCCGCAGCCAAGGCTCCATTGGAGCAAAGATGGCCCGGGCGCTGGGGATGGCTCCTTGGCCTCTGCCCCAGGCGCTAGAGTGCCTCTGGTCCGGGCAGAGCTACCCCCTGGAGGGGCAGAGCATCGCCCCTGGTGGGCAGAGCCTCGCCCCTGGTGGGCGTGCCGGGTGGATCCTGGTCGGGCGCATGCGGGAGTCTGTCTGACTGTCCCCGTTTCCAGCTTCAGAAAAATACAAAAATAAATAAATAAAAAATAAAATACAGAAGATTGGTTCATCTTTTCAAGATCATGCTGCATTTCCCTGCCAATTTCTTAGCATTTTATGTAGCCTTTTAAAATATTTAATTAAGTGCTGAACTTGCAATTTGCCACCCAAGCCCCCTGTTTTCCTTTCATTCTGTAAATGAATGTGAGTCTGAACTGGTTCTACCAGCTTTGAAATACCTCTGTTGGGTCTCCGTGACAGTAATGTGCTGTCACTTTTAGAAAGAAACAAGTTGAGTCACCTCCTGGAGTTTTTTACTCTCAGGTCCCAAACCTCTCAGATTAGATGAACTCTCTCCTATTTAGGGGCGGGGAGGGGGGGGGTTAAGTTTCATGTCTCAGGGCAACAGCTCAGTGGAGAAATACAAAAGATAAGAAAAAATCCCAAGTGGGTAATAAGAATGAGGTGAGGCCAGGTTTCGGGGTCCAAGCCACACCTCAGAGACAGGCTGAGCGGAACCCAGCCGTGACTCCTTCCTGAAACACGAAAATTGCTTAGGAGGAGCTGCCCCTCCCAAAGGGAGCCCTGCTTGGGGGCCTGGACTCCCTGGCCTGGTTTCCTAGCTGGGGCTTTCTCTGTGAGTTCCTTTTGTTTTCTTTTGTTTTCCTGTTGGCCCACTAAACTCAGCTTTTTGCATATTAAAACTTAATTTGTTTAGGGACAAATAGTGGGAGGCCTGCTTCTCTGGAAGGAGGGGAGGAGGCTGGAGTGACTTATCACAGGAGGGGCACTTTAGGGAGTGGGAGGGGGGCACCGATCTGACTTTGTGAGCTGCTCACTGACAGGACTCCAAAAGGCATTGCCCTGAGCTCCAAGGTGGAGCTGTTTACCAGTACCGTGATCTCTCCCCTGATGCAGTTGCTACTGCAGCTAATTAAGAGAACAATTAAGACCAAGGCTATCAGTCAAGTACACAGATCTCAGTCATCTTCCCAGCTCTCAGATGCTGTGCTGCTCCCAGAGGGCTGAACCGTATTCAGTCATTCAGAAAATGACAGGAAGAAGCTATTAAATATCTGAAAACCATAAAAATGCAATCATACCGTTCTTTAGCTGAGCCATCCACCAGAGACCAATGCCCAGCAACTTTAGAAACTTAGCAGTCCTCTTGAATTCACACGCTCACAAATAAGATTAATCAAAGCAGCTCAAATCAAAATTTAATTACAAGGTGGGGATGGGAGAAGCTATGCTGGCCATTCTGCTCTTTTTTTGGTTTATGACTGATCAATACCCCTTGTATCAGCCAAATGCATGACAAAGTCCATGGGGTATCTTTAGAAAGGAAGTAACAGATTAAATATTGAACTAAACAATTTAATCTTCTCCTGGAAGAATTCTCAGATATTTGTAAAGGTAAATCCTATTAGAGGGGAAGAGTTTCCATGTGCTAGATTATAGAGCCTCATTGGGAGAAGTTCATAAACACAGATATACAAGCCACTAAAACAAAGCTTTTCCTAATAGCATAGCAAATAAAGACCAGGAAAAAAATTCCCCTAAAAAAGAAAAGCATTATTTATATTAACTCAGTAAACTTATTACTTGAGTACTGGTTTTATCCGAGAATAGGTAGTTATTCTCTCTGAATCCATTCACAAGAGAAATGGAAGTTTCTGGTAACCTGCAGCTAAGAAATGAGGTTGATCATCTTAGAAAGAAGCACCATACACAATGTTATCAAAACATTTTTATTGCACGCCTACTAAATGCGTTGTGAGGAAAACTGAAGGAGTAAGTAGAAAGTGTTCAGCTATATGGGCATAGACTGTGGAGTCAGACTTGGGTTCAGATTCTCACTCCCCACCTACTATGTATCTTCAGACAAGTGACTAAACCACTGTTTCCTCATCTGTTAAGTGGGGGAATAGAGCCAGTGGCCACCATCGTCATGGCCATGACGGTTCACATTGGATTCGAGCAGACAGTAAAGGAACAGTGGAGCCAAAGGATGGAGGGCCATTCTGTTTATTAAAGTCTCCTAACAATGGACAAGCAAACAGGCAGGAAAGACTGCTTCCCTTTCTTTCAGGGCTCCCAAGCTTCTCAGCACTCCAGACTCAGCCAGACTCATAGCCCCCACTAGCCTCAGCACTCCCTAGCCAAACAGGTCAGGTGGAAATCAGGGCTCCCAAACCCCGACTGGGTCTCCAGTTCTACAACCAGGACTCATTCTCCAGACTCACCCTCCGGTCTTCTTCTCTTGCTCTCTCTCTCTCTCTCTCTCTCTCTCTCTCTTCTCTCTCCTTCCCTCCCTCCCAGCAAAACTGGCTGGACACTTTCTATTTAATCAGTTTTCCTCACAACGCGTTTAGTAGTTGTGCAATAAAAATGTGTTTCTTCAATGCGAACCTGCATGGGCCAGGCGGCTGGGATAGTGATCGAGGATACTGGTTCTACAGAGGTAATACCATCACAAACAGAAACAAGACCACCAAAAAGGCAGCAACATTTTTTCTGGTTAAAGTCCGGGAGGACACATCATTTAGTGTGCTATGAATTAGCATCGTTTTAAAAAATGTAAAGTTATCCATGATACGAAGCGAAATAAGTAAATCAGAAAAAAACAGGAACTGTATTATTCCATACGTAGGTGGGACATAATAGTGAAACTAAGAGACATTTATAAGAGTGTGGTGGTTACGGGGGGGAGGGGGGAATGGGAGAGGGATAGGGGGTGGGGAGGGGCACAAAGAAAACAAGATAGAAGGTGACAGAGGACAATCTGACTTTGGGTGGTGGGTATGCAACATAATTGAACGACAAGATAACCTGGACTTGTTATCTTTGAATATATGTATCCTGATTTATTGATGTCACCCCATTAAAAAAATAAAATTATATAAAAAAAAAAAAAAAAAAGTTAAAAAAAAAAATGTAAAGTTATCTTGTGAATCGCAGAATCATAATACATTGTATTGTGTACTAAAAAAATTTCATTTGTTCCACATACATATCTATAATGTACCATACTTTTCAGCTCTTTTGGTGTTTTACCTTTTTATATATCAAAAGCCTTAAAGAAAAAAAAACTAGGAGTGTCCTGAGTCTTTGTTTACCAGATTTCAAGTTACCAAATGGATGTCACTAAATTTAGAGCTAGTCAGAGATGCAAAACAGACAACACTATAGAGCAGGGGTCCCCAAACTACGGTCTGCGGGCCGCATGCGGCCCCCTGAGGCCATTTATCCGGCCCCCGCCGCACTTCTGGAAGGGTCACCTCTTTCATTGGTGGTCAGTGAGAGGAGCATAGTTCCCATTGAAATACTGGTCAGTTTGTTGATTTAAATTTACTTGTTCTTTATTTTAAATATTGTATTTGTTCCCGTTTTGTTTTTTTACTATAAAAAAGATATGTGCAGTGTGCATAGGGATTTGTTCATAGTTTTTTTATAGTCCAGCCCTCCAACGGTCTGAGGGACAGTGAACTGGCCCCCTGTGTAAAAAGTTTGGGGACCCCTGCTATAGAGTGTTTTCACTGTGTAGACACAATAGTCCCTAGTATCCTCAAGAGCAGAGATAATAGTAAAATGTAGTAAATTCATTAGAAAGAGATGATCTTGGATCATTTATTAGCTTTGTTTTTAATATAATATCAATATATTTAATTATAATTTTACATAGATTTTTACTAACAACTTGTTTAGCAACCAGCTTGCAAAATTTCCGAAAATCTAGCGATGTTATCCCTAGGAGCCGTCTAAGCCAACTCCAGCACATCACTAACTCCACTGAGATTTTTCATGTGTGCACACACAAATATTTCAGCAAGTGCATATATCAATATAGTGACGCTTATAGCAGGACATGGCTGAGTAGTTACATGTGTTCAAAAACATGCCCAGATGGATTTCTTTATATATATATGAATATATGCCTCATCCCATTCAGGTGAGTTCTCTAAACATTACTCTCTCAGTCTCTCCAACAATATGTTTATCCACATGCACAAAATCCTTGTACTGTCTGCTACAGATCTTTGTTGGAATTGGTCAAGAATAAAAAATACCCACTCTGTATATAACTGCTGATGGAATAAGCTGAGTTTTACCTTGTTAGCTTTTGCCAGACCCATCCCAATGTCGCAGATGAGATGGTGACCTCCAGGTGGCCAATTGCAGGGCTACTTTTCCTCCTCATTTGGTGTTACAGACCAGAACACTCTTTTAATCTTATTATAAAATCCATCCAATGCTCAGAAATTGAATGACCAACATCTACTCAGGTCAGGGATTTCTTTTCTTTTTTTTGCATTACTGTGTGCTCACAGGCACACTTATATACATTCACCCTAAAGAAAGCCCATGTTTTAAGCTAAATATGGTACTACTCTCCTGAAAGGTATAATAGCTGTAGAAGGATATGCTATAGTCATTTCCTGATATAGAATGAAAGCCAAAAAATACATTCTTTTAAGAACTAAATTCTGCACCAGCTTTATTTCTACTATAATATTTTAGTGCACCCATGTTACCATTAAAATTTTTTAAACTACCACCTCAAATATCCTTCAGCCAAACTACTACTATTGGAAAGGAATTTGTCCAATTCTTATTGCTTCTCCTTTCCTTTGCGATGGGAAACCAACTGATCCAACATCAATTGCTCAGATCTCCACAAGGAGAAGCAAGTTCAAAGCTTTTTATTAATACTCCAAATTTAAGAAATGTCTACAATTGACAAAAATTTGAGGAATTCCAGGCGGGAAACAGAAGGCTATGGTTTTCAAACTCTGCATTTTCTCTGAGTAATTCCAAATAATTTTATTATGATTTTTTCCAGGCCCTTAGCCCAAAATGTTGTCTGATGCCTATGACTATTTTGAAAAGGAAAAAAAAATTAAGCAGGAATCAGCCAATGAATTTAGAAAGATAGTTATGTCTTTATGTAGCAGCCGTTTTATTCCTGCCTGCATTGTAAATAGACATTTTTTTGTCAGATCCATTGGTCTCCACTTGAAAGGTACAGTCTTCCTAGACAGTATTTTCATGCAAAAAAAAATCTCTTGACTCAAATAGGATCAACTGACCACCAAAGTTCTTTGTTAAGAATCTTTAACTACCATTTAAAGAAATGTTGTAAAAAAGGGAAGAAGATGTCCTCTACAACAGAAGAAAGCATTTCATAATAGGTAACAATGCACCATCCTCTCAGAATGGCTACGATTTGTTCACTTACATTTTTTTAAATGGATTGTTTAGAAAGTAAGCAGAAAAATGTCAAGCAAACAAAGAGCAAAATGTTCCAACAATTCTTGAAGAGCAGAGAGAAGGAAAGAAACCTCCCTACATATTTTCACTTACCCCCTTTCTGCCAAAAATATCCACATAGAAGCTCTCTGGGCAGCCATTCCTCTGAAAACTGAATTCTTAGTCTTCCCATCACATAAAAGCCAATTTAGAGGTGAAAAATGTAAGTCCAGACTATATTTAGGCATACTATTCATTATTTCTTTACTAACCAAACACAAACTGAGTTCATCCACTTATTCTGAAACTACCTATATGTTTGATTGCATGTAATTTTTTTATACCTCTTTCACATTTAGAAACTCACAGAATTTAGAAGAATTATCTGAATAATTTTTGCAAAACAATTCACTTTGAGGATTGTTACTAGGATATTCCTGGGGGAAAAATTGTTTTTGACATATAGCTTGTTTTTACTATCTCAAAAATAAGTCCAAGGACATTTCTACTATAAAAGCAAGAAATTTCTAAGATGAAGACTTTTTCTCATTGCAAATCTCTGATTTCAGAGCTTAATGAGATTTGAGCAAAAACTGGGCATCTATATCAGTCAACATGCACTTTCTGCCAGTATTTAATATGTTCATCTATTGTGCATATTTTCTAAAAATAGCAAAATGAAGAGTATGCGAGCAGTCGTGGGGTATGTGCTATGTGAACTTCATTCCACCTCACATCTCAACACTCTTCCAGTTTCCATGCTTCCAGGGCAGTTGTGTGTTTATTCAGGAAAAATCAAAGAGAAATTGGGAGAGTTTAGAATCAACTCAAGGATTCAAGTAGGGACCAAGTACCAACCTGTTTTTTATCCAACATGTATATTATGACCAAAAGCAACTGCAAAAAATATATATGCCCATCAAAATTAATTTTTTCCCAATAATTGTTACGCTCTCCAAACATCCCTGTTTGGGTCAGTGTAACCGTCTCTTTTCTACTTTCACAAACTAGAACCTTGAAGTCATCTCTGAAACTTCTTCTTCCCTTGTCCTTTGCTCTATTCCCAGGTCTCTTCATTACTTATTCATGTTATTCCTCAGGTTCAGTCCTTTCTCACATTTCCAAAGCCATCTGCCTACTCATACCTGAGCAACTAAGCCAACTTCATATTTTGTCCCAACCTTACGCCAGCCTCTGCCACACTAATCCAGGGACTACACCACTATTAAACCAACTCCTAAAACCCTGTTGCTCTCAAGTATTTCTGTCTGTATATCAGTAAAGTTCCCTCATCTACATTAGATAAGGGACAACCATAAGAACTGAAAGAACGACCCGGGGTTTTTATTCAAACTCAGATTCACTTTCGGCCCAGACCCCTCTCCTGCTATAATGATACTCCAGCCTTCCCAATTATAGGAGACATGGCTAGTTGTCCCCCAATATCTAGACTCCTCTTTCTTTGGTAGCTGAGCAGATCACCCATCACCTGAGTAAAAGCTAATTCTTCTATACACCTTTGAACCAGATGTGCTCTTACAATCAAGTTCTGACCAACATGATATGAACAGAAGCACTATGTGAAACCTCAGGGTCATGTCTTCAAAATGTAGTGTGCACTTGCATTCCTCTTTTACTCATCACATTGAATAGGATGCAGGTATGAGAGCAGAATCAGGAGCAGCCACTTCACACACAGAAATGAAAGCCAACCTGTGGTGGCACAGTGGATAAAGCATTGACTTGGAATGCTGAGGTTGCCAGTTCAAAACCCTGGGCTTGCCCCGTCAAGGCACTTATGAAAAGCAACTACAGTACTATGAGTGGATGCCTCCCACTGCCCCCTCTCTTCTCTCTTTCTCTCTCTCCTCTCTCTAAATTCAATAAATAAAGTTTAAAAAATATTTTAAATAGAGATGGAAACCATTTATCAGAGGTAGTAGAGACACTTGACCAACCTACCAGTTTTGTGCTTTCAGGTTGTTAAGTAAAAAAAAAAAAAAAGAGGTACATTTGGTCTAATCTATTCTTATGTTGTACTTTTATGACAGCAACTTAACCCATACCCTAATTTTTACCCCAATATGTCCTTAATTGTTTGATAAAATTCAACAGTAGTAACTTTCTAAATTTATTTGTAAGTATATAAAACCATAAGAACTGAAAGAACGACCCGGGGTTTTTATTCAAACTCAGATTCACTTTCGGCCCAGACCCCAACACGCACCAGCGATATGGCACTGCCCTCAATATTCCGAGGCATTTCCAATCTCTGATTGAGTATGGTGATTGCTGAGTGGGAGGTGGGAAGACGAGAGAGGTAAAGGAGGTTATAGGGGAGATAAACGTGATGGTTGGAGACTTGACTCGGGGTGGTGAACGCACAACACAGTATTCAGATGATGTGTTGTAGAATTGTGCACCTGAAACACACATAATTTTGTCAGCCAGTGTTACCCATTAAATAAAAAGGAAAAAATATAATTAAAAATAAAATCTCTGGTTGAAATAAAACATATTTCTTTATACATAGTAAACTTTCTGGTTGCAGTTGTTAGAAACTTAAAGAAATTTAAGAAAAACGTAAAAAAATTTAAAATATGCATACGGTGGCATCTAATGGCCCCACTGGCAATATGAATATCAGAACCTTCCCCTAGCCCATTTCTCAAGTTCATTCTGTATGCCTGTTTCATCCTCCCCTCTCTACAAGCCAGCTTCTTCTGCTTCTCTGTTAGAAGGTGGGATACAGCTGCTGTATTATAATCCAGATCCCCAGGAGAGACGTCCTTCCTATTCTTCATTGAGTCTAATCATGTGTTAACCCAGGCAGCCCTGAAATCAGAGCTATACAAGATAAAATTGGCTAACCAGTGGTAACATATTTGCTTTAAAAAATGAACAAACAACCCTGCTGATTCTTGGGAACATGCATAAAGAGTCCCTAAGAACAAGTACATTTTGTCTTGGTCAGCAGCTGAGGGAAGTACATGAGACCTGTGAGATAGCTGGCATGCTCCTCAAAGAGTTCAATGAGCACAAAGTCATTCAGAGTGAAATTTACATTGAGATTCACTACCTTTTCAACTGTTATCAAAAACCATAAACTTGATGTGGAAATGTAAGGAGACAGCCAGCGAAGAGACATTAAGAAAAGCCATAAAAATGTATATAGTGTCCCAACATTGTATTTGCTAACATACATATCCTCTGTTCTCACAAACATGACAGACAAGGCACTCAAACAACAGAAAAACTAGTATGGGCCAGAATGGTCCATTTCATTCAGATTCTGATGCCCTCATTATTGGTTAACAGGTTATACAGAAGTGGCCAGCTACAGTGAGCTAGTTATTTATTTATACGTTTGTCTGCTTGTATTCAAAGGCCCACCAGGAGAATCCAGCTACAATATTGTCTTTCTCTGTTCCTGATTTTATTCTTTATGTTTTACTTAATTCCTCTTACTCCCCAAGTCTCTGGGTTCTGATGAGTGTGCATGAATGCTACACACTTTTGCTTAAAAACCACACGAGTGGTTGCCTACTTTTCAACAGATTTGAAATCCCTTCAACAGATTTGAGATAGAAATTCATACCCATGCTTTTAATCAACTTTATTAAGACACAGTTTATGCACAAAAAGTGCATCCACTTTAATTTCATAATGCAATGAGCTTTGTCAAATATGTACAACTGTATGATTATAATCAAAATCAAGATATAGAACGTTTTGCTACCCTTAAGGAGTTCCTTATACTCCATTCAAGTCTCAACCAATCTTAGCCTCAGACAACTGGTAACTCTTTCTTCATTAGAGATTAGATTTGTCTCTGATGTTTCATAATTAAATTAAATGATACTCTTTAGTGTCTGATTTTTGTATTCTTTTGTATGACATTTTTGTTTTGCTCAGCATGTTTTTGCAATTCAACAATGTTGCACATATCACAGTTCATTCCTCTTTGTTGTTGAGTAGTATTCGGTTGTATTGCTATACCACAATTTGCTTATCCATTTCATCAGCTAATAGACATTTGAATTGTTACTAGTTTTAGGTTATTATAAATAAAACCACCATGAAAATTTGTTTGGACATATGTTTTCATTTCTCTTTCATAATGCCTCTAAGTGGAATTTCTGTGTCATATCATAAGGGTATGCTTAGATTAGTAAGACACAGCAACACCATTTTTAAAAAATGGTTGCATTACTTGCTTTACATCCTCAGCAGGACTTAGTATTGTCAGTCTTTTTCTTTTAATTAAGTTTATTGGGGTTACATTGGTTAATAAAATTATATAGGTTTCAAATGTACAATTCTATAATACATCACCTGTATATTGCACTGTGTTTACTACACAGTCAGATCTCCTTCCGTCACCTTATATTTGACACCCTTTATTCTTTACTATCCCCTCCCAGCCCTGTCCCCTCTGGAAACCACCATACTATTGTCTTTGTCTATGAGTTTATTTTTTTGTTCATTCATTTGTTCTTTTCAGTTTTATATCCCACATTTAAATGATGTAATATGGTTTTTTACTTTTTCTGTCTGACTTATTTCACTTGGCATGATATTCTCATTATCCATCCATGTTGTTGCACATGGCAGTAAATTCATCTTTTCTTATGTTGAAGAGTATTCCATTGTATGTATGTACCACATCGCCTTTACCCAATCACCTGTCTTGGTCATGGTAAATAATGCTGCAGTGAACATAGGAATACATACATCTTTAAAAATAAATGTTTCCAAATTTTGGGGTGGGTACCCAGGAGAGAGGTAGTTGGGTTATGTAGTAACTATATCTTAATTTTTTGAGGAACCACCATACTATTTTCCATAGTGGCTATACCAGTTTACATTCCCACCAGTAGTGAATGAGGGCTTCTTCTTCTCCACCTCTCCAACATTTAATGTTACCTGTCTTGTTGAAAATAGCCATTCTAAGAGGTGTGAGGTGGTATCTCATAATTTTTATTTTCATTCCCTCATAGCTAGTGAAGTTGAGCATCTTTTCACATATCTGTTGGCCATTTGTATATCTTCTTGTAAGAAGTGTCTGTTCAGGTCCTCTGCCCATTTTTTTAATTGGACTGTTTTGTTTGTTGTCAAGTTATATGAGTTCTTTATGTATTTTGGATATTAACCCCTTATGAGAGATGTTGTTTGTAAATATCTTCTTCAGTTTGGTTGGTTGCCTTTTTGTTTTGTTAATAAGCTTATTTTGCTATGCAAAGCTTTTTGGTTTGATATAGTGCCATTCTTCTTCTCCTTCTCCTTCTCCTTCTCCTTCTTCTTCTTCTTTTCTATTATTTATTTATTTATTTTTTGGCTTCTGCTTCTCTTCCTTTTGTAGACAAATTCATAAAATCTTCTCTAAGACCAAGGAAAATAAGTTTAGTGCCTGTGTTTTCTTCTATGTAATTTATTTTTTCAGGTCTTAAATTTAGGTTTTTGATCCATTTTGAGTTCATGTTTGTGTATGGTAACAGAAAGCAGTCTAGTTTCATTCCTTTACATTTGGCTTTCCAATTCCCCAGCACCATTTATAAAACAGGCTTTCTTTTCTTCACTGTTTGTTTTTGGCTCCTCTATCAAAGATTATATGCCTTTAAACTTGTGGGTTTATTTTCTGAACTCTCAATTCTGTTTCATTGGTCTGTGTGTCTGTTTTCGTGCCAATACCATGCTGTTTTGAATGCTGTCACTTTGTAGTATAACTTGAAGTCATGGAGTGTAATACCTCTGGTTTTGTTCTTTTTTTCTCAGGATTGCTTTAGCTGTTTGGTGTCTTTTGTGATTCCATACACGTGATTATCTTTTTCATTCTATTTCTTTAAAAAATGTCATAGGGATTTTGATGGGGATTGCATTAAATCTGTATAATACTTTGGGTAGTATGCACATTTTGACTATGTTGATTCTTCCAATCCATGAACACAGAATAACTTTCCATTTCTTTGTGTCTTCTTCAATTTTTAAAAATAATTCCTTATAGCTTTTAGTGTACAGGTGCTTCACATCCTTTGTTAAGTAATTTGCTAGGTGTTATATTCACTTTGTTACAATTGCAAAGGTTTTTCTTTTCATTCTTTTCCTAAAATTTTATTGTTAGTATAGAAATATAATGAATTTTTATACATTGATTTTGTATCCTGCAACTTCACTGCATTTGTTTATTGTTTCTAACAGTTTTTTGGTGGATGGAGTCCTTAGAGTTTTCTATATAAAGAATCATGTCTCCTGCAAAAAGTGACAACTTTACTTCTTTTTTCCCAGTTTGGACACCTTTTGTTTTTTTCTTTTGCCCAATTGTTCTATCTAGAATTTCTAATACTCTGTTAAAATACAGAGGTAAGATTTGGCAACCTTGTCTTATTTCTGATTTAGAGAAAAAGCTTTCAGTTTTTCATTATTGAGTATATTATTAGCTGAGGGTTTGTCAAAAATAGACTTTATATGTTGCATTACTTTCCATCTATACCTATTTTATTGAGTGTTTTTAAATCATAAGTGAATGTTGTATCTTGTCAAATACTTTTTATATATCTATTATTATGATCATATAATTTTTATCCTTTTTTGCATTAAGGTGGTATATCACATTGATTGATTTGTATATGTTGAGCCATCCTTGTGCTGCGGGAATGAACCCCACTTGATGTCAGTCTTTTTCATTTAGCCATCTTGTGGATCTGTATTAGTATGTAATTGTGGATTTATATTTCCCTAATGAATAATGATATTGAGTATCTTTTCATGTTCTATTAGCCTTCACATATTTTCTTTTGGAAATGTCTATTCAAATGTTTTGCCCACTTTAAAAAATAATTTGTGCTCTTATTATTGAATTGTGTAAGATTTTATATATTTTATATATAAATGCTTTATCAAACATATGAACTATGACTGCTTCTCCCCCAGCTGTGGCTTTTTTATGATGTCATTCAAAAATAATAAATTATTAATTTTGATGAAATATTTATTTATTATTTTTTGTTTTTATTATTCATATTTTTCTCTTCTATATAGAAATCTTTATTGGATCCAAGGTGGAGAGAGTTTTCTACTGTTTTATACTAAAAGTTTTATGAATAAGGTTTTTAAAATTTCCATAATCCATGTTGGGTTAATCTTTATGTACGAAGTGATGCAATGATCAATATTCATCTTTCCACATGAAAATACATTTAAACCATTATAATATTTATTCTCTTTTCCCCTATTAAACTTTTTAGGACCTTTATCAAAAATAAAGTGACCACATATGTGGTAATATATTTTTTTAGAATAATTGTTGTGTTTTATTTTTATCATGTCATTATGTCCATATGTCTGTCCTTATGCCAATACCACACTGTCTTGGTTATGGTATCCTTACAGTCAGTCTTGAAATCAGGGAGTTATTCCTATGTTTCAAAACTGCTTTAAATATATATTAGGTATGTTCCATTTCCATGTACACTTTAGAATCAATTTGCCATTTCCTATTTTTAAAATGCATACTAAGATTTGATTGAGATTGCATTAAATTTATATGTTAATGTAATAAAAATCAACATCTTAACAATATTGAACCTGATCCATGAACAAGATGAATCTGTCCCTTTATTTAGGTCTTCTTCATTTTATCTCAGCATTTCTTCAAATGCTTTAGTGTATAAGTACTATACATATATTGTTAAAATTTTTACTAGTTATTTCATGGGTCTTGATGCCATTCCAAATGTTATCTTTAAAATTTTAATCTCCAATTGTTTTTTGCTAATATATAAAAATACAACAAATTTTTGTACATTTTCCTTGTGTCATACAATCTTGCTAAACCCACTTATTAGATCTAGTAATTTTCTTGTAGATTACTTTGGATTTTCTATAGATATTATCATGACACTTTTACTTTTTCCTTTCCAATCTGTATGTATTTCATTTTTTCTTCTTGCCTTATTACACTGGTTATGATATTCAGTAAAATGTTAATAGAAGTGGTAAAAGCAGATAATCTGCCTTGTTCCTGATCTTAGAATGTCTTCAGTCCCTCATCATTAAATATAATACTGTATATCATAATCTTTCTGTTAATGATTTCCAGTTGTATGTTTTTCACTGATGCTCTTTTAGGAAATTTTCTTTTATTGACAGTGTTCTGAAAAATAAAATTTATTTTAAAATGTTAAACCATTTGTGCATTTCTTGAGATAAATCTTACATAGTCATGGTGCGTAATTTTAATTCACTGCTCAATTCAACTTACTACAATTTTGTCTAAGAATTTTTGCCTATTGATCATGAGGGATATTATTGGTCTATAGTTTTGTTTTCTCATAATGATTTTTTATTTTATGAATAATACTGGCCTCCTAAAATGAGTTGAGAAGTATTCTGAGCTCCTCTATTTTTTGAAAACCATTGTGTTGGAATAGCATTATTTCTTCCTCAAATATTTGATGAATTCTTCAGTGAAACTATTTAGGGTTGGAGTTTCCTTATTAACAAAGTTTTCATTGGAATTTCTTTTAGACATGAACTTATTCAAATAATCTATTTCAACCTGAATAAATTTTGGTCAAATGTATCTTTCAAGGAATTTGTCTATTTTATTTAAGCTGTTAAATTTATTGATATTTAGCTACTTGTACTATTCCCTCCTTATCCTTAATGTATGTAAGATTTGTAGTTGTATGTTTCCTTTTGTTCATAATATTGATAATTTGCATTTTCTTTCAATCAGCCTAATTAGAGGTTTATCAATTTTATTGATCTCCTCATGAACCAGCTTTTGGCTTGATATTTTTATTGTTTTTGTGTTATCTATTTCAATTATATCTGTTCTTTATTATTTTCTAACTTTTCCTTATTTGGGGTTTAACTTGTTTTTCTTTCTTTACTTCTTTAAGTAGAAACTTAAATCATTTATTTTGAACTTTTTTTTACTAACATAAACACTTAATGGAATAAATTTCTCTCTAAGCACTCTTTTAGCTGCACCCCATAAATGTTGATAGGTTGTGTTTTCATTACCACTTAATTTAGAATATTTTTAAATTTTCTTTGAGATTTTCTCTTTGACAGATTTTTAGAAGCATGTTAATTTCCAAATATTTAAGATATCTTTCTGTTAATGACTTCCAGCTTAATTCTGGTCTAGTCAGAGATTATCTGATTTCAATCTTTTTACATCATTGAGACTTGTTTTATAGCCCAGTATATTGTAGTTAATGTTCATACATATTGTTCATACTTGAAAAGAGTGTGTATTCTCTTATTACATCAATTTTTAATTGGTTTGTTTCTCATATATTTGCTAATTTTCTTATCTACTTTTCTTATCGGTTACTAAGAGTGTTACAATTGTCACCTATAATTAAGGAAATAACCACTTCTTTCAGTTTTTCAGGTTCTGCTGCATGTCTTCTTTTTTTTAAGATTTTATTTATTGATTTTATAAATAGAGGAGAGGAAGGAGCAGGGAGTGAGAAGTATCAACTCATAGTTTTTTCACTTTAGTTGTTCTTTGGTTGTTTGTCATATGTGCCTTGACCAGGCAAGCCCAGGGTTTCAAACCATTGAACTCAGTGTTCCAGGTTGATGCTCTATCCACTGTGCCACCACAGGCCAGGTGCTTCATGTCTTTTGAAGCTTTGTGATGGGTTGCATGAATATTAATGGGTGTTATTTTTTCTTAGTAGATTGATCTCTTTATCATTATGAAATTGTCTTCTTTTTTGGAGGCTGACTTTGCCTAATATTAATTCAACTACTCTTAACTTTCTTGTAATTAGAGTTTGCACAGTATATATTGTCCCTTATCCTTTTACTTATAACATATCTCTGTCATTGTATTTAGAATGTGTTTCTTTTATACAGCATATAATTCAGTCTAGTTTTATATCTAATCTTACAATCTCTGTATGCTAATTAAACATATACATCATTCAGATTTAATGTAATTACCAATGTGGTTGGGTATAAATCCACCATTCTGCAGTTTACCTTTTCTTTCTTCTAATTTTTGTACTCTTTTTTCCTCTTTTCCTGCCTCTTTTTATATTAATTCAGAAGTTTCTATTTGGTTGTATCTCTATCACTGGCTAATTAACTATAACTCTTTGGGGTTTTGGTGGGATTTTTTGTTTGTTTTTTTGTTTTTTGTTTCTCTTGGGTGTGATTTTAAAGATTGTTCTAAGATTTTCAATAGGTCTCTAAATGTCATACAGCCTACCTGCAAATAATATTATATCAGTTACATGTAATGTAAGAACTTTATGATGAATACTTCCATATCCTCCCTCACATTCTTTGTACTACTTTTTTCATACAGTTTACTTCTATATATTTTGTAAGACTCACAATTCAATGATTATTTTTGCTTTAAAAAAGTCAAATATATTTTGAAGAAATTTAAATATGAAAAAATGTGTTTTATAGTCCCCACATTTTTAACATTTGAATGCTTTTTATTTTTTGTGTAGAAATAAGTTTCCATACGGCATCATTTTCCTTCCACTTAAGGGAATTCCTCTTATACTTCTCATCATGCAAGTCTGCTGGCAATGTATTTCCCCAGCTTTTGTTACTCTGAAAACATTTAGTTTGCCTTCAGTTTTGAAGGATATTTTCACTGGGTAAAGAATTCTAGGTACACAGGTTTTGCTTCTTTTTTTCTTTTAGAACTTTAAAGATATTGTTACATTGGTTTGGGTTTCTGATGAGCGTTATATGATTTTTTTTTCCTTTGTGATATATTTCTCTGGCTACTTATAAGATTTCTCCTTTATCACCATTTTCTTCAATTTAATTATAATGTGCCTTGGTGTGGTATTCTTTGTTAATTAGGCTTGAGGTTTAATAATCATCTTGAAACTCTGGGTTTATAGTTTTTCTCAAATTTGAAAATGTATGACTACTGTTTCTTCAAATAATTTCTTCTGTACTCCCCCTTCCTGGGAGTCCAATTATACACATGATAAAACACTTATTGTACCATAGGTCACTGAACTTCTCTGTTCATTTCTGTTTCATTTTATTTCTGTGTTTCCTTTAAGATCATTTCTATTACTGCTTCTTAAAATTCACAAATATTTTGTTGTATTTGTAGTATATAATCTGCTATTAATATCACTCAGGGAAACAGCCATTTCTGACATTGTATTTTTATCTCAAGAAGTTCCATTTGCATCTTTTAAATATCTTCTATTTCTCTCCTCATCGTGTTCATATATCTTTAAATACTTTAACCTAGTAATTATAATAATGTGGTCATCCCTTAGTATCGCAGGGAATTGGTTCCAGGACCTCACAGAGATGCCAAAATCTGGGGATGCTCAAGTCTCTTAGTTGGCCCTCTGTATCTGTGCGTTCTGAATTCACAGATATGGAGGACAAACTGTATTTTAGAATTATTTTCTGCTGATTCCATAATTTCTGTTTCATTGACTGATGTTTCTTTTGGTTATAAGCCATGATTTCCTTTCTTCACATGTCAAGTAGTTTTTTTACTGGATGTTAAACATTTCACATTTTGCATTTTTGAGTATCTGAATATGGTTGTCTGCCTCAAAGAACTTTGGAATTTATTCTGGAAGGCACCTAAATTACATGCTAAGTTTGATGCTTGTTTTTAAGACTTTTAAAAGTGTGTCTAGAGAAGTCTTTATTCTAAAGATATTTTAACTCCACTACTAAGTGTGACCTTTCCAGAGCCTCCATTGAATGTCCTGAATGATCAACAAAAACTTTTCACTGTCTTTAGTCAGATCCTGAACATCTCCAAATGCTGGGTTATCTATAGGACACATTCTTCTCACAGGTTGTTTTATCAAGTTCTTCTGTTTGTAGCAAGGAGATAAAATTTGTCCCTCTTATTCTATCATGGCCAGAAATGAAAGTCTGCTGTACACTTTTATTTTAATTCTTTCTCATTATGCTCTTGGGTTTTAAATTGAAACAAATGTAGAGAAAATAATGACTGGCTTTTTTTTTTAGTGTTTACTATGTTTGAGTCATTAGGACAGGAAGTTTTACTTTAATTGCTTTACTTAATCCTTATAATAACCTATGTACCATAATACTTCCATTTTAGAAATAAGAAAAGTGGGACTTATGAAAGTAACTCTCCTACAATCACGTAGCTAGTAGATTTTCTTTTGAGATCTTTAATCCAGCTCCTTTGGCCTCCACAGCAGGGCTCTTAGCCAATATATTTGGAAAACCCTTTGATCTACCCACTATACTTACTCCATATGACAATATCCCAAGCATGGATACCATTATATATGTACACAAACACTATTATTTCATTATATAATGCCAAAATGTTTATACCAAAGCACAAAAAGTTTTTTGAAAATATAAAGAAATAGTATATATACATATAGTTAATGGTAATGCATAAAATTAGGAATAAAAGAATTTTTCACTTACTGTCCAAGGATACTGAAGTTCTTAAAACTTACAATTTCTGCAATTCTTAAACAATTATAATAAATATACTTCCTCTGTTATTAATATCATGTTATTCTATTTTATCTCCTCCAGGAGATTGTAAACAAGCTTCATAAGATGAAAATCATGTATCAGTCCTCCTTTGTACATCCTTTGTTGTCTAGAACAATGCCTTCTGTATAGTACACACTAGATTATTTTCTAATTTATTAATTATTAATTGATTAATCAAGAGAAGTTTTTTAATGTAATAAGCTCAGTTTTTATTTTGTTTTTAAATACAGATCCCCCAAAGAATGTTTACTATTATATTAGATATTTCTTGCTAATTCTTTTTAGATTATAAGCTTCCTGAGGGCAAAAATACATTTTATGTATCTGTCTCTGCTCAATACAGGGTAGAGATCCAAAGAAGTCACTAATATACAACCAATCACTGGCTTTCAGTATGAACATACAGTCACAAGTCCCAAAACTGAAGAGTTTACTAGGCTTATAGGCCAACTGACTAGCACAAGCTGGACCGAGCTCAAACCACTGCAGTGTTTTGTATTCCACAATTCTCTTCAGATATAAAAATCTTAAAAAGTAATATCATAATCTACCATATCTACATTTACATCACAGTTTAAAAAGCACTTCCATTTTACATGTTATCCATGATCTAGTCAAGAAAATAGAAATTGCTAGTTCTATAAATAGAAGAAAGTTAATACAGGAGAACTGGTTACACTTTGGGAGGGAAAAGTTAGGAATACAATCAGGGTCATTGGAAGAACCCTGGCATCATCAACAGTAGGAAGCTATTATCACCCCCAGGTTTGGAGGGAATATGGGAGAAAGTGATAAAACAGCTCAGAAATTGGGGCCATCCAGTGGCTGCTAGAGCCATGGAGGAGCCATCCTTCCTGGCCAAGGATGTCACAGGAAGCCAAGAGGAGAAATGCTCTGGCTTCTCTCCCCTGATGCTCTCTAATATTTTGCTGCTGCCTCTCGTTGATTAAATGAACCCAGAAGTCAAAGATCAGGGATATCTGGGAAGTCAATGTAGCTTCCTGTATTAGGAAGTAGATCAGGGGAAGGCAGAGAAAGATCTGAGAGCTATCAGGCAGTTGATTCCACATTTCCTCTCATTCTGCCGAGGAGAACGTGCAGACTTGTAGACTTAATCAAGGCCACACAGCCAGCAAGTGGTAGAGCTAGAAGTTTTTTTAACTACAAACTAGTTTCATACATTTTTTTCCCTATAGGCTATGATTTCCTTTTACAATAGAATAAAAGGCAATAAAAAACTGTATTTACTTGCTTGGACTAGTATAACTATCTCTTAACTAATTTTGTCATTTCCTATCTCATCTACTTTTCTTCTCTATTTTTGCTACACATGACTGCATTTCCCCAGAGTTTTCTTTAAAGTGGTATTCACTTTGGAAGTCCTAAGCTCTAAAGAGGGTGATCCTCAGGACCAACACTGCAGATGTCCCTCATTTCTCCAGCCTGTCCCCCTGTGCTCCCAGGGCCCCTTTTGCTTTGTTCCCTCACAGCACACACTGCATGGAGCAGCAATCATTTGCTGCCTGTCTCCCCTCTTAAACTGATGGGAACCAATTCTCAGTTATCTTGATATCCTAAGAAACTGACATAATGTCTAACACATTGTCAGTGATCTCTAAGTGTCATTATTCTATAACTGCTTGAGAAGATGAATGAATATAACTGAAGATATCCTCCCACAAGACAGTCAAAGTATTCAAAATAAAAGCTGCTAATCTGTCTTTAAGTCTGTGAAAATTGTAAGGTGCACCAATTGACAAAAGGTTAGAGTCACCGGGAAGAAAACTATAAACAGTCCCCTTAGTCCCCATGTATTAGCTTAGGTGCCCTACCTTTGCAATCATCCCATGCAAGGTTGTTGGAGTCATACCTTTTCATTTAGTCACACAGATGAGAAGGATGAGCACAAGAAAGTGGCTGCCAGGATTGAGAATCTATTTAGATGCTGATATAAAAATAATTGAACAACAAAGCCCTGTTTTATCACTTTCTCTACCGTGATACACCAGAGGCATTTGTGGACCCACAACAATTTTGAAAGCATAGTTCTAGGGAATAGTGCTATGTAATCACAAAATTACACTTGAGATAAGATTTAATTATCATTTTCACCTTTCCAACACCTTTCACGAAGGAATGCTTAAAAGCCTTGCAAGACAAAATATTAGCCTTAAAGTGATAACGTGCAACAATGGAAGCACAAGAAAGACCCACCAGGCTTTCATGGGAGCTCAGGTTCCGGGCATGATTCAAAATTATTACAAGTGACTGCCATCTAAGGGAGTTATAAATTGGCTTCAAAGGGGCAAGCTGTTGGGAAAAATAAATGGACTCCGTTTCCTAAAAGAGATGATTTCATTTCTCCAGACAGAGAGCTAATGAAAGCCACTGGCTAACACAATAAACAGTCACTGATCACAGTGTAAGAAACACGTCCTCAAAATTATTCTGTTTTCACTATAAATCACAACACACTCAATATTATCAGTGAAGGAGATGGGCAAGGTAGAGGGGGAAGCAGGTAGAGGCTGATCTGTCTTCTAGGGGAGGGGACCCATGTTATGACAACAGCAACTTGACAATAATTCTTACCTACCCTGAACAGAAATATAAGATTTTACATAGTATTTTAATTGCATTCATAAATTTTCAGCTCATTTAAAAAGTGATGAGCAAACTGTCAAGGTCATGAAATATAAGCAAAATCTAAGAAACTGTCATAGATTGAAGGAGACTAAGGAGATATAAATGCAATATAGTCTCTTGGATTGTGTCCTGTACCCGAAAAAAGGCATTTGTGGGAAAACTGCTGAAATTCAAAGAAAGTCTAAAGTTTAGTTACTAGAAGAATGCCAATGTAAAGTGTTAACATAAGGGGAAAGTGGGTGAAAGGTATGTGGAACTCTTTGTACTCAATCTGCAATTTTTCTTAAGTCTAAAACTATTCTTGTTTTTTTAAAAAAATTGTTTTATCGAGGTGAAAAAGCAAAGTCCCCTGGTTATTCTGGTGGTTTTCTCACATGGATAACAACAAACTGAATACTTCTTTCTAGTTTCCAACTTCCCAAGGACAGGAAGTGTGTCACCAGACCACGAGCATATGAAAGGGGCTCATGAGTGGCCCTACAGGTCAAACAGAGAATCTGCCACCATTAATTTTTGTGTGATGACCTTAGTTGAGAGATTTAGCTAGCTTGGAGTTCTTCATGGACTTCTTACCTTTGCTGATCAATTCAAACCACAATCAGGGCTTTACTTCAAAATAAGACCAACATATTTCTCAAGTCATTACATATGAGCACACACACTTTTCAGTGTACCGACCATTTGCACAACAAGTTTGTGTGCTCACTTACTTTTCTCAGAATATTGAAAAACAAGCTGCTAAGATGTCTGTCCCCAAGTTTTAATAGGTTGTTCTAGCTTTATGCTTAAAGAGGAAGAATGAGATTGAATTATAGAGGCATACAGGTACTGGCAGAAAATATATGCTATCATCAATTTGAGGAGAATTTAATAAAGGCCTGATTCCCAAGATACGGATAAAATGTAGAGAAATCAGTAAGGAGCAGAGCAGCACTTCAGGGTCAGCAGTTGTGAAGAGCAGTTCTGAATGCTCTTGAGAAGATATCCTTGCCCTAAAAGAACAAGGGGAGGACAAGTTACTGGAAACTGAATGTTTCTAGCTGGCCACCTGTATAGCACCCACTGGACAAGCCAGAGAAGTCAATACCCTGACCGTACTCTCCCCCTGCCCTCTGATTCTCTGCTGATGCCTCCCATTGGAAAGTCTCACTAGAAACCAGACCATTGCCACACCCCATGCAGAACAGCCTTCTGAAGGCTCAGAACAGGCTGGAGATGGGTGGAGACAAGATCTGACAAGGAATTGTATCCAGACTACCTACTCTGCTGCTCGCCTTGTCCTGAAATTTCATTGCTATTGCACCTGTTAATAATAATGCTAATCTACTCATTGCTCAGTTGCAGATTCTTTCTGAATCCAATCTGGCCAAATAATTTTGTATTTTTTGAACTCTTTGATGGGAGTCGGGTCACACTCTGAGAAGATGCCGTCACCTCTGAAAGAAAAGGCATTATGTGACAGATAACTCAGGCAGCACAGCGCAGAGGCAGCTGTGGACTCGGAAAGTACCCAGATTCCCTCTGCGGCCTCACCTGGCTTCAAATAATAGTTTTACTCCCTCTTTTAAGTCTGTCTTTTATATTCCCTTTATTTATGAAACCCTTTAAAGAAGCCAGCAGCAAAGGTTTCTCCCGAGAGACAACAAGGAGAGCAGGGGCAGAGAGAGGAGCTGCGAGAACACACTGGAACACAGAGGGGACAAACACCAATGACTCCAGACTTCTGGCACTTAGAGATTCACCAGGGGTTGGATTGTCGTTTTGTTTGTTTGTTTTTTAATCAGCTTCATATTTTGAATCAGTGTAAGAAACACTCCAAAGTGGACAAATATATAAGGCAGTTAGAAGAGAAACGAGAGGGACCCATGAGCTGAACTTGGCCATTGAGCTAAGAAAAAAATAGCAAGGGAGAAAAAGAACTGAGTAGACTCAAGAGAGAGGTGAAGTAAAGCCTCATCTTGGATGTGAGGTAAACCAGTCTCACTTTCAAGGACAGTGAGGCATGGAAAGATGTGTGCCAACAAGCTGGCCAAGTGATAGGGCTGGTGTTCCCAATATATATATATATAACAGAAAACATGTGTAAGGGCACGTAACTTAGATACCCAGAAAGTCACACTTCTTAATGTTCAAATGTAATCACTCCAAGGCTAACCGTCCCAGGATAGTAGTGTTCCTCTTTCCCAGACATTCCTAAGAACACACAGGATCCTCCGTCCATAATATTAGTCTTGGTGTCTTGACTTTACAGCAGATCACTGTATTCATTCCATCACTCACTTATGCATTCATCCAATAAATATTTATTTAGCACCTGCTTTGCATCAGGCACTGCTGTAAATACTGAATGCAGCAGAGAAAAAGGAAAATCAGGTTCCCTCACTCTCGTGGTCCAAACATTCTCGTGGAGTGAGCTTAACCAAACAAACAAAATGATCAAGCTCAGTTCAAAGATTCATATACCCTGGAAGGAAAGAAAGTAGGAAGGACTTAAGGAGGGCCTGAGAGTGGGAAGGCGAGTACTTGAGTTTGAGTGGTCTCAGAAAGCAGCACTGACGAGGTGGCATTGGGGCTGAAATCTCGATGACAAAAAGGAATCAGCCAAGCAAGAAAACGGGACATGAACAAGGAGAAATGGACTTCGCTGATCTTACAAGGTGTCAGGGTCAGGTGGGGTTGACCCTTGGCCATAGGGTATATCCAGTGTGACCCTTTCTCAGGACACACTAGGGGGAGAGGGGCTGGTGTGCTCAGTCTGCACCATGGGTCCAGAGTCGCACAGACACCTCCTCACCCCAAGGGTCTCTGACCGATCCCCATCAGGACACAAATTTTGATGAACTCCTATAGCCTTGAAAAAGGCCACCGGGGAGAAAGGACCATGGAATCCTTAGAATGAAGGTTTTAACTCTTTCCAACACAGTGCAGGAGGGGGAATTTGTTATAATTTTGGATAACTAATTTCATTTTCAATATTTTTTTTTCCAAAACAAAGGACATTGATAACAAAGTTACTGGATATGCTCCATCCTTAGATAGTAGACTGCCCACTGAGCCTCAAGTAGCTGCTTTCTTACAATAAAGGACTCAGGTGTAGCCCAGCAGATTCCCTGCCAGGTGTGCCTGGTCTGGTGTGGCTCTCCTCGGGCAGGCGAGGAGAGGCTCAGAAACCTAGCTGCAGCTCCTGGACAGAAGCATCGCAGTGCCCTCACTCGTCCCAGGGCAGAGTGATGAGATCTTTCAGTACAAACAAGAAATAAACATTTCAATGTAAAGCAGGCCACAGTCGGCAAATACGTGGCTTTACAATATGTCGAAAATCTCCAGCCTAGGAGCGGGTGTAATGACAATATGTGGCTTTACAAATTCTTTGACGCTCCTGTCTTCACAAAACAGAGCCTGGGCCTGACCTGTGGTGGCACAGTGGGATAAAGCGTTGACCTGGAACACTGAGGTCGCCGGTTCGAAACCTTGGGCTTGCCCGGTCAAGGCACATATGGGAGTCGAAGCTTCCTGCTCCTCCCCCTTCTCTCTCTCTCTGTCTCTCTCTCTCACTGCTCTCTCTCTAAAAAAAAAAAAAATCAATAAATAAAATAAAAAAATAAAAAAACGGAGCCTGATCCCCATTCCCTTCAGTGTAAACTGAACTTGGTGACCTGAGACACAGAATGTAGTAGAAGCAAAACAGCGCGACTCCCCAAATGAGAGGACACAATGGCAACTGGGCCTCCCCCTCACTCTTTCTCCAGTCACTTGCTCTGGGGAAATTCAACTACCCTGTCTGAGGACACTCTACCAGCCATATGGAGAGAGGCCCAAGTGACAAGTAACTGAGGCCTCCAGCCAACAACCAGGTGAGTTAGCCATTTCGAAAGCTGATCTTCCAGTCTCAAACTCTCAGATGACTGCAGTCCCAACTGATATTTGATTATATAATCTTGTGAGACACCCTGAACCACCCAGATAAACCACTCTCAAATTCTGACCCCACAGAAAACTGCATTTTTGGAAGTGATAGATGTTTGCTATCCTTAGCCACTAAGCTCTCAGGTAATTTGTTATGCAGTAGCACAAGCAGTGAGGTCTGGAAGCATTTATATGGGGTCCTTCTACATGAAGGCACTGAGCCTCAGAAAAAAGCTATATGCTAGTGTTTAGTACTCAGATTCTATCTCCAAGCTAGCATGGCCTTGGGCCATCTCTGTTATCTAGGAAAACAAGAGGAATCATATCTGGAGTTACCAAATATGTCTCAAAATCAGGAAACTTGTGTTTTTCCTATTTGCAACTGTTAATAATCTTACTGTGATTATATCATCATTGTATTTTATATTTTCACATTATACTAATAGGCACTTATTAGTCAGTTGACAGACACACATACACACACGCACACAATTCTGATATCAAATCTGTCTCAAAACTCAAGGAACTGAATGTAAAAAATTCTACTGAGAGTAAAAGACATCAACCCCTGTGGCAGAGAATTTTAGTACCTTTAATTCAAGCGTATTAGGTGACAGAATCCTGCCATTTTGAATCATCTCTGTAGGTTAGAAGTTAAGAGAATGCGAACAAGCAGTATTATTTTGTAACCAAGAGATGTTATTCTCAAGCTGAAACTTCTTTACCCTCATCAGAGCTGCTTCCCAAAATACCAAAAATATCAAAAATCAGGAACTGTCAAAGGCAAATCAACTCAGATGTGCCTATTCCGAGATTAGCATGTCAATAGTGTTTAAAGCCCTTCTTATACCACATAGTCTAATTACCTCTGATTATATATTTAAGGAAACTTCCATGTGCTGTAAACACTGCAAAAATATATCCCTTCAGGTTTATATTTCCTCCATCTGGCAGAGACTATCAGTCTCCTCAACTGAAGTCCTTGACTTAGGACATTTCACCTATCAGTTAAGGGATAGAGAATGAATGACAATAACAGTAGCTCACAAGCAGTGCATATTTCTCTTTTATCACCCACTTCTCCATGTTGTAAAAACCTCCAGCCTAGGAGCGAGTGTAATGACAAACTGAAAATCCAGATGGCGCCTGCACTACCAAATATGACCTCACAAACTAACCTGGCTACCAACAGGGCCACCATTCTTTGCTAGATTCAGGGGCAACTGCTAAGGGAGGAAAACTATAAACAAAGAAATAAGCAAGCAGGGAGCTGAACCCAATATGGCCCTTTGTAGAGAACTGTTTAATTTTGGAGTTTTTTCCACTCTTTACTTAGGTAGCCTTCCAGTGGGTCCTAAGGAATTCTCATAATTCAGATTCAATTTTCCCTATGTTCCTGTCACCACAGTCTTAGAGTCAAGTGCTTTAGATTCCCAACTGGCAAGCTCCAACCATTTCAGCTTGGGTTTTATTAGCAGAACAGACTAGGCTTCAAAATCACCAAGTAAACAAAAGCAGCATTCCTATAGGGCTTCTCTCATGGGAGAGTTCATGAGTGAAGTGGAGGGCCCCTGGGGGAGAGCTGGGGATCTCAAAGAGTTCAAGGAAAAGGCAAAATATCTTCAGAGGGATGTTATATTTTTATACAGAGAGCGACTTTCCTGAGACTCCTCTCAAACAGAACAGAGAAAAATGATTGCCATTTTTCTATTTAAATGATGCCTATCATAAGCCCAGCAGTGAATTTAATATTTCAAGAATACAATAAAAAAAGACAACTGACACTGGTTCCCAAGATGGTTTTAACTTTCACTCAGTAGTAATGAATTATCAAATCATATGCCCATGTGTTTGTACATTTATTCATTTATTAAGTACCTTTTACATTCTATACACTATGCTAGATATTAGGTGAGCATTATTAAACAAAGAAAAAAACATGGCTCCTATATTCATGAAATTTATAGTCTAGAGGGAAGACAGAAATTGAATGGATATGTGGAGGATAAAAAGATAGAATAATTGGTAACTAGAAACATATATATTCAAATGGTACAATTGACCCAAAGAAGGCATCTACAAAGGAAGGCTGATTGAACTGAATTCTGAAGAAAGAATATATGAATTATATGGGGGTTAGAGAGCGAGAGTAACATACAAGATGAAAGGAGAGCATGTACAAAGGACCTGTGGCAGAGAAAAAGAACAGCACATTCAAGAAACTGAAAGAAGACTATTGTAGCTGCCATTGCAAAGACCAAGAGGAAGCCTAGTGTCAGAAAAAGCTATAAAGATGAACAAAGAGACAAACCACAAAAGGTCTCCTAGAACATGTATGCAAAGGATTAGGCTCATATGCTAATGTAAATGGGGATCTTTTGGAAGGTTGTAAGCAAAGTAACTGATACAATTAGATTTTTAACCAGGCCAAGAGTGAAAAACTTCCTTAAACCAGGGGTCTCCAAACTTTTTACACAGGAGGTCAGTTCACTGTCCCTCAGACTGTTGGAGGGCTGTCACATACAGTGCTCCTCTCACTGACCACCAATGAAAGAGGCGCCCCTTCCAGAAGTGTGGCGGGGGCCGGATAAATGTCCTCAGGGGACCACATGCGGCCCACGGGCCTTAGTTTGGGGACACCTGCCTTAAACTATCCTTATTCTTTTTAATTATATTTTGTTTTTACTGCTCTAATTGGGTGTTTTTTTCTACCTTCTCTTCCAAATTACTGATTCAGTCCTCTGCTTCATCCAATGTACAGTTTTTTTCCTTACAGAGTATTCTTGATGACAGATATTGTATTCTTCATTGCTGACTGGTTCCTTTTTATAGTTTCTATACCCCTTTTTATGCTGGTCATCTCTTTGTTGAAGTTCTCACTTTGTTCCTTAAGCATCCATGTAGCCATTACTTTGAACTCTATTTCTGATAGGTTACTTATCTCCATTTCAGTTAGCTCTTCTATTCTGTCATTTAGGGCCTGTTTCCTTTTCTTGCTATTTTGGCTGTCTCTTTGTGTTTGTTTCTATGTGTTAAATAGATCTGCTATGACAAACCTTTAACCAGACTCATCAAGAAAAAAGAGAACCCCAATAAATAAAATCAGAGATGAAAGAAAAGTAACAACAGACAACAAAGAAATACAAAGCATTGTAAAATAATATTACGAACAACTATATGCCAACAAATTAGACAATCTGGATAAAATGGATAAATTCCTAGAAACATACAACCTTCCAAAACTGAATCAGGAAGAATCAGAGAATCTGAATAGACCACTTATAGCCACTAAAATTGAAACAATAATCAAAACACTCTAATAAACAAATGCCCTGACACTCATGGCTTCACAAGTGAATTTTACGAGACACTCAAAGAAGAATTAATGCTTATCCTTTTCAAACTACTCCCAAGCTCATTTTACTAGGCCAGAATTATCTTAATTCCAAAATCAGATGAAGACAGTAAAAAGAAAGAAAATGATAGTCCAATATCCCTGATGAACACAGATGCTAAAATTCTCAACAAAATATTAGCAAATTGAACCCAGCAATATGTTCAGAAGGCCATAAACCATGACCAGGCAGGATTTATACCAGAAATGCAAGGTTGGTACACTATCCATAAATTAAGAAATATGATGCCCCACATAAAATAAAGTATAAAAATCACATGATCATATCAATAGATGCAGAAAAAAATCTGATAAAGTCTAGCACCTATTTATGTTAAAAAAAAACAAAAACTCTCAGCAAAGTAGGAGTAGAAGGAACATACCTCTACATAATAAAAACCATATATGACAAACCCACAGCCAACGTCATACTTAGTGGGCAAAAACTAAAAGCATTTCCCTTAACATCAGGAACAAGACAGGGATGTCACCATTTTTATTCACTATAGTACTGGAAGTCCTAGCCACAGCAATCAGAAAAGAAGAATAAATAAAAGGCATCCAAACTGGATAGAAAAAAGTAAAACTGTAATTTTTTTTGCAGATGACATGATAGTGCATATAGAGAACCCTGAACATTTTACCAAAATATACAAGAACTAATAAATAAATTTAGTAAAGTAGCAGGATACAAAATAAATATATAGAAATCAGTTTCACTTTTATATACTAATAATGATCCATCAGAAAGGGAAACCAAGAAAACAATACCATTCACAATTGCTTCAAAAAGTATAAAATACCTAGGAATAAATGTAACCAAGGATGTAAAAGACCTGTATTCAGAAAATTATAAGACAATGAAGAAAGTAATTGAAGAAGATACAAATAATTGGAACCATAGACGGTGTTCATATATAGAAAGTATTAATATCATTTAAATGTTCATATTACCCCAAACATTCTATAGATTCAACACAATTCCAATCAAGATACCAATGCTATATTTCACAGAACCAGAACAAATATTCCAAAAATGTATATGAAACCACAAAAAAAACCAAATAGCCACCTCAATCTTGAGAAAGAAGAACAAAGTTGGAGAAATCATGCTAAGGCCATAGTAACCAAAACAGTATGGTACTGGCATAAAAATACTCATACATATCAATGGAACAGAATAGAGAGCCCAGAAATCAACCCAAGCCTATATGGTCAATTTATATTTGACAAAAGAAGCAAGAACATAGAATGGGGTAAAGACAGGCTATTCAATAAATGGTGCTGGAAAAATTAGACAGATATGTGCAAAAAAAAAAATGAAACTAGACTACCTTCTTACACCATATACAAGAATAAACTCAAAGTGGATTAAAAACTTAAATATTAGACATGAAATTATAAAAATCCTAGAAGAAAACAAAGGCAGGAAAATCTCAGACGTTTCTTGTAGTAATATTTTTTCAGATACATCTCCTTGGGCAAGGAAAAAGAGAGAAAAGATAAACAAGTGGGACTTCACCAAACTAAAAAGTTTTTGCACAGAAAAAGAAGCCAACAAAATGGAAAGATAACCCACTGAATGGGAGAATATATTTGCCAATGATACACCTGATAAGGGCTTAATATCCAAAATGTATAAAGAACTTATAAAACTCAACAATGAAAAAAAAATCAATCTATTTAAAAAAATGGGCAAAGCACCTCAGTTGACACTTTTCTAAAAAGGACATACAGATGGCTTATAGACATATTAAAAGATGCTCATGTCACTAAATCACCAGAGAAATGCAAATTAAAACTACAATGAGATATCACTTCACACCTGTCAGAATGGCTATCATCAATAAATCAACAAACAAGTGATAGTGAGGGTGAGGAGAAAAGGGAACCCTCACGCACTATTGGTGGGAATGCAGATTGGTAAAAACACTGTGGAAAACAGTACGGAGTTACCTCAAAAAATTAGAAATGGAACTGCCTTATGGCCCAGTGAACCCACTCCTGGGGATATATCTTAAGAATCCTGTTACACTAATTTGAAAGAATATATTCTCAGTTATATTCATTGCAGTGTTATTTATAAAAGCTAAAATCTGGGAAAAGCCCAAGTGCCCACCATTAGATGAGTGGATAAAAAAGCTTTGGTGTCTTTACACAATGGAATAGTATGTAGCCATAAAAAAGAAGGAACTCTTCCTTTTGCAATAGCATGGATAAACCAGGAGATGATTATGCTAAGTAAAATAAGTAAGGGAAAAACAAGCTTCAGGTGATTTTACTTATCTGTGGAATCTAATGAACAAACTGAACAAGCAAAATAGAAACCGACTCATACATAAAGAGCAATCTGACAGCTGTTGGGGGGCCATTAGGTGAGGGAGGTGGAAGGAGAGAGCACAGAAGAAAAAAAAAACTCATTGATTGACATGAACAACAGTGTAGTGATTGCCAGGTGCCAGGGAGAGAAAGGAAGGTATAGAAATATATGGGGGGATAAATGCTGATGGATGAAGACTTGACTTGGAGGGGTGGCGAACACAAAATACAGTGTACAGAGATATGTTGTAGAATTAGGCACCTGGAACCTGTATAATAATGTCAACCAGTATAACCCCAATAAAATTCAATTATTAAAAATAAAAAGAATTTACCTCTTCTGCACCCACACACAGCAGAGGTGGAATAATTAAAGCCACTAGAAACTCTGATTCCAGATGTATGGGGGCCAAAGCTCCACCCTCCAATACTACCTTGTCGTTCGTTCCCCCATTCACTTCACTGACTTTTCCAAGACTACCCACTCTCCTTGCTACATGTACAGCACCTACAACACATCCTGAGTCTTAAGAAAGATTAAGCTCTCCTTCAGAAAAGAAAGCCATCAAGTGGGAATTTCTTAAACTATAACCTCCCTACATCTGCGATTCTATATCCATGTTTATCTACTCTAATTATATGCTATTCTATTCTTTGTTCACTATGATCCAGCCGCACTAGTCTTTCTAGTCTTTCTCCTTCTTGCATAAAATAAACCCAGTCCCTTCTCAGGACCTTTGCTTCCCAGCTTTTCTTTGCTAGCAATGTGCCTCCTCTAATCTTTACATACTGGCTCTTCCTTGTAATTCAGATATTTGCTTAAATGGTTTCTCAATGAAGTTTCTTCAAACCAATCCACAAAAAGTAGTCAATCAGGTCCTCTATCAATTTCCCCCAAATCCCTCATATAGCTCTTTAGTAAATATAATCTGACATTTATTTGTGTATCATTCTGTCTGCTACCTTAAACGGAAACTCCAGGAGAGAAGGTTTCTTTTAGTTGTGTTCACTGATTGGTCTCCAGGACCTGTAGCTGTGTTACCCATAAAGCTAATGCTCACTGAGTGCAATTTAAATGAATTAATGAAATAATCACTTGGGGAGTGTGAACATGCATACACTATTAAGGAAGTGTGGCAGATGGCAGGGCAGTGTTGTGTTGAGTAACATTCAAGATGTGTTCTCATGAATCAAAGGTATGGCCGGGTGTTGTTCTCCTGCTTGTTCAGTTGTTTGGGTGCGTGTATGGGATAGACGGAGAGATAGATGATAGATAGATAGATAGATAGATAGATAGATAGATAGATAGATAGATAGTATTAAGTGTGGTTGGAGTTTTGCCAGATGAGTTTCATGGAGTGAGGGAGAAACCAGGGAGCAAGTTCATTACAAAGAAGAGCTTTGAATATGCGATTATGGAATCTGTGCTGGGAAAGAAAGTATTTAGGCCCAGGGAAGGGAATGAAAAGTGAAAAAGTGGCATATGGACAAATAAATTAGGGCTCTAGAGGAGGATGAAAAGTTGAAAGAGTAGAAGGTACTGTTCATAGAACGACAGCTTTCAAAAGAGATGCAATTATTTGGTGGAGGAAGAAAGAAAAAGTCAACCCTATTGCATCATGAGAGTGGAACATCTACAAGCCAATAGCTCTTTATTGGCTACCGCTGACCACATCTTGGCATACTTCCTGTGCATTTTTATGCCCAAAGAATCTTTGTCTCTTGTTATGCTTTAGTGGCATCACCACAAGCTCCTTCTGTTTGTCTAACTTTGGAGCATGCCAGGCCCCACATAGAATGGAAGAAAATAGGAAGGGAAACATGATATCCTATTAAGTATCCAGTAAAATGAAGGTTATCTGTCACCTTCTCCATGAAAGTTCTTCCTGATACCTCTCTGTACTCCCTAATCAGGATTAGAGAATTCTGCTTATATGTTGGAAAGTTCAGAACATTTCTCTATCATGCCCTCATCCATTGCTTCAAAACTTCTGTGTATGGGTCTGTTTTCTCCACTAGACTCTGAGTCAGCTGAGGGCAGGTATTGCCAGATGAGAATCATGTCCCCCTGCACAAAGCCCAGGGCTCAGCATATAGTAGGCAATCATTAACTTTTATTGAATAATAGAATGGAAATACAAGTGCATAAATTATTTCAGGGAACAGCAGACTGGTATAAATGCTATAATAACACATGCTAGGCAGATGCCCAGGGCATCTGGTCTCCTGTGAGGACCAGGAGTCATAATGTTTGCTCCCCACTATACCCCATGGCACTGACCCTGTGTGCCACTAAATGTCAGACAGAGATGAAAGACCTCTCTGAGATGATCAGGACAAACATGCATAAAAAGCCACCTCTAAAAAACTTTGGCTCCTTTGGCAGAGACCATCAACAAACACAGGTATTATTGATGAACTGATATTTGCTCAGTTCCCAAAAGTCCTTGAAGAAAATAAACTCTAGCAAAGTTCAAAGTACAATTCAGCTCAATGGGAGGCAGCCTTATTTGTTTCTCTAGAAATAGGTTTCCTGCTCCTACTTGGAAGTTAGACTTTTAATTGCTAAATCATTACTTCCAGTCATGAGCATTTATTGTGAAAACTAATGAGGTGCCTCCAAAAAAAATATTTTCACAACTTGTTTTTGGACATTCTGAGAAGTTCTTTCTTGGAAGCTACAATTGGGGTCTTTGTGAGACAACTTGCCTCTGCCCAGACCAGGTGTGCTGGCCAGTTGTGTGCTGACAGGACCACTGGCCCCTCCACCAAGGGGGCTCATCTTTCCAGGCCTGTAATGGGTCCTCGGAATGGCAAAGCCAACAGGCAATCCCTTTGCTTAGACAGAGGAAGACTTGTCTCACTGTTCTCAGGGAACTCAGCCTCTGCTACAGCTCCCTGGGAGGAAGACGAGTGGTCCTGTCAAGTAGAGCTGGCCTTCTGAGAGCTTGTCCCCCACTCAAGATGCTTCCCAGATCTCTCTTCCCCACAAGAGTGCCCAAACTTCACTGAGTGATGAAAGCCTGGGCCAAAAGCTAAAACTGGGTGTTCTAATGTTTCTCAACCCACAGGTGGAAATGTTAGCAAAACCTAGGGAACTTTTTAAAAATGTACATGTCTAGACTCCCTCCCAAAGATTCTAATACACCTTCTCATGCTAGTAACCACAGATACAGTGATCCACCCTTATCTGTGGTCTCATTTTCCAAGATTTCAATTACCTGTGGTCAACTTTGGTCCAAAACTAGTAATAGAAAATTCCAGAAATAAATAATTTATAAGTTTTAATTGCACTGTTCCAACTAGAGTGACTAAGTCTCATGCCATCTCACTCTCTCCTTCCCTGGTTATGGGCCATCCCTTTGTCCAGCTTGTCCATGTTGTACACGCTCCCCGCCCATCAGTCACTTAGCAGACATTTAGGTTAGCAACTTGACTGTATTGCAGGGCTTGTGTTCAGGTAACCCTTATTTTGCTCAGTGATGCCTGTGGGGAAGTTGTGTTAGGCTTGCTCGCAGATTTACCAGCTGCAAACACTTTGTTTGATTAGTGTGTGAGCACATGACAGAGGCACATGTGCATAGTCTATATAAGGCTATGGATGCCTCCCCTGGGTGGTGATTCTCCTAGATCACTCTCCTGCCACCATGAGGTGTAGTTTTCCTTACTCCCTTACCCTTACTGCAAATAGATTTTCCTTGGTTTTTTACTCTTTCCTTTCTTTTGTTTATTTGCTCACCTGTCCTTGTGAACCTCCAATAAACAGGTATGGTCCAACCCTTTCCAGTTTCACAGTTCCTCTACCATCTGCCTGAATCCAGTGTGAACCTGCCTGGCCTCAGCCACCAGCATTGCATCTGGCGTAGTGGACAGAGTTTGGAGCAAATGAGTATGGAGCCTCCAACAACCTCAAAGGTGGGGTAGAGGAGTGGTTGCTATTCTCCAGCTTATGGTTTCCCATGGCTGTCCTTTTGGGGGCCATAGGCTGGCTGTTTTTTTACAGCCCTGCAAGAGAAAACTGAGAGCTCTGTGTGAGAGGCAGCCCAAAAGCTGAGAGCTCTGTGTGACAGGTAGGTCAAAAGCTCCAGGGTGAGCCGTGGAGTGAGTGACAACAATGGCACAAGCTGGAGTGGTCACTGGAAAAAGAGCTGCAGATATGAGAACTGCAAGTCAGACTGCAGGCAGAGAACCAGTGATGGTGTGAACTGGAGCCAGCACTGGAGAGGAAGGCTGAACAGGTCTGAGAGTTGCATTGTGAGGTGTAGGCTGAATACCAAAGGCACCTGGAACTGGAGCAGTCTCTGGAGAAGGAATTGTGGGTTCACAAGTTGCAGTTTATCCTGGAAGCTGAATGTTGGCAGCAACAGCTGTTGGAGAAACAACTGCAGGTTCAGGAGCCCAAGAGTCAGCTTCAGGCTGAGAGCCCGCAGCCGCAGGAGCCAAAGCAGGTGCTGAGGATGGAGCTGCATTCTTGCCAGCAGAGCGGCTCTGAGTTGGCAGGAGCAGACTTTTCCAACTCCCTTTTTCTGAAGGGGAGGCTCAGGCTGCAACAGCCATCCGCAGACTCAGAGCCTAGCTGGTGGTCACCAAGAAGATAAAATCCCAGCAGCAAAGAGTCCCTCAGGGGCAACCAAAGCCTTCTCCCCAGGTAGTAGAGCACTCTGTGGTCTGGCCCTACACCCAGGCAGTGCTGATGGAGTTGGGGCACAATTCAGGCAGGAACCCATGGAGCCGCTGGCACCTGGATACTGAGGTTGTGGGACATAGGGATGGATGGCATCATGCTCTCCAGAACAGAGATGGAGAAATTGGCCGCCATTACCACACACTTCTCCTTGAGGCAATATCTTCAGAACTGCCATAACAACCCAGAAAACCATACCCTATTAGAATGGGTGATGGCTGCCATTCTTACAGTCTGGCAGAATGCTGGGGACTTGCTGGGGGCAGTGAGTCAGTCACAATGCTATAGTGAGTTAGTAAAGGTCCTTTGGGAACTAGGTATGAAGAATACTGTTTTCCATCTGGGGTGCCGTGGACCAGACGAGGAAGTGTTTACAGCGGGATGCGGGATCTTATCCTCTGCAGTGCCCCATCAACCCTTTTTGGGTCACTAGTGGCTATCTATCCTGGACCCTTATGTGGGACAGACTATCACCATGGTTATACAGATGGTGGCAGACTTGGGGGAGCAGGAGGTAGCACAGAATCACAAAGCTGTGAGGGCTGCTGCCCGTGCTGCCCCTCTGACTAGCAGGAGGAATGGGCCTGTGAAAGTCACCCGAACACAGATGTGGGTACATTTGATTGTGGCTGGGGCAGAGAGAGAGAAATTGGATGGCAAGCCTTATAAGGTTCTTTTGGAGCTTTGGTAGCAGCTTAAACCAAGACAGAGATTCCAGCCCCTGAGATGAACAGCCCAAGCAACTACCAATAAAACAGTTGGTGCGCAGGCAGCATAGTTATAAGATTACCATATTTTCCCATGTATAAAACACCCCTTTCTGAAAAATTTGGGGTCTAAAATCTGGGTGCATCTTGTACAGTGGTTGTAGATTGGTTTTACTTGCATTTTCCGCTTTTTCTCGCAGATGAGAAGTTGTATGAATTTTATGATAAATAAATCTTGAGTTCAATAACTTTATGTAATACATTTTTATTCAAATTTCAGGCCCCAAAATTAAGGTGCATCTTATACATGGGCTCGTCTTATACATGGGGAAATATGGTATATGATGGAGATCGCTAAAGGAGAGGAGGACCCCCAAAACCCACTGTTGTAGTTTGAATAGGGGGAAAGCCGAGGGACCCACCCAACAGGGATGGGCAGGGACCAGAGGCCACATGTGGAACTGGCTATCCACCAGTCCCCTTCTAATGTGCAATGGGTATTGGCCTTGGTGGATACAGGTGCAGAATGCTCCCTTCTTTATGAGAATCCAGAATGGTTTACTGGGACCCCAATGGCAATTGATGGGTATAGGGGCCAAACTGTTCAAGTGAAACTAATAACTATTCCATTGGGGATAGAAAGACTGCCTCCTAAGCCATATAAGGTAAATGTATCCCCTATTCCTGAAATTATTTTGGGGTAGATGTCTTACAAGAACTGTAGTTGGAAACTATAGCTGGGGAGTTCCACCTGGGAGTCCAGGATATGAAGGCAATGTTGTGGGGACAAGCAGCACATTCCCCCTTGCAATTACCCATTCCTTGATGTGTGACTAGCATGAAGCAGTACTGTCTGCCAGGCGGCTATGAAGAAATCACTGGGACAGTCCTCAAATTAGAAAAGGTGGGGATTATCTATCCAGCCAGCACACAGCCCTTACAACTTTCCAGTGTGGCCTGTGTGCAAACCAGACATAACCTGGCAAATGACAGTGGATTACAGGGAACTAAATAAAGTTGTTCCCCCTTTGCATGCTGCTGTTCCCTCGATAGCTAACCTGGTGGATTGGCTAAGCCATGAGTTGGGGACATACCACTTTGTGGCAGATTTGGCTAACGCTTTTTCCTCTATTGATATAGCTGCAGAGAACAAGACCAATTTGCCTTCATTTGGGAAGGGTGGCAATGGATCTTTACAGTGTCACCACAGGGCTATTTGCATAGCACCACCTTGTGTCATGGGCTGGTGGCTGCTGACCTGGCTAAATGGAAAAAACCAGAGGCAGTTCATATGTATCATATTGATGACATTAGCTAACTAGTGACTTTTCCATAATTGGAGCAAGCAGTCCCTACCCTGCTATCCCATATGAAAGTGTGTGGCTGGGCGGTCAGTGAGGGTAAATTACAAGGACCTGGGTTATCTGTTAAGTTCTTGGGAGTTGTCAGGTCGGGTAAGACAAAAGTTATCCCTGATGCAGTTATAGATAAGATCTAAGCATACCCCGTATGGTAAAGCAGTTACAGGAATTCCTAGGTCTGTCGGGGTATTGGCGAATATTCATACCCGATTTAGCTCAGTTACTGCATCCTTTATATCACCTTATTCAGAAGAGGGTTTGCTGGGATTGGACTGAGCAGGCACAAGGTACATTTGCAGCAGCTAAGATAGCTGCCAAGGTGGCACAGCCTTGAATCTATTTGATCCTGCCAGGCCCTGTGAGCTTGATGTCCATATAACCCCTGAGGGGTTTGGATGGGCCTTGTGGCAACGGACAGAGTGCCTACAGCAACCTATTGGGTTCTGGTCTCAATTGTGGAAAGGCGCTGAAGTCCATTGCTCATTAGTGGAAAAACAGTTGGCAGCTGTGTATACTGCCCTCCTGGCCACTGAGAGTATTACGACCAGTTATGGTCAAGACCACATACCCTATTGCAGAACGGGTGAGAGATTGGGCAACCAAACCTTGTAGTGGTACAGCCCAAACCTCTATCCTGTCCAAGTGGGGTGCATACTTGCAACAACACTGTGCTCCTAGCACCAGCCCATTGAAAGAAGAACTGCAGGAAGTCTTGGGTTCAGTCACCTATGTGACCTTAGAATCAGGTGCACCCAGGGCTCAGGAGGCAGAGTCTAAGTCAGTCCCTACCAGGAGGGGCAAATGTCCATCCCTGAGGATGCCTGGTATACTGATGGTTCTAGCAGGGGCCAACCAGCCAAGTGGATGGCCATAGCATTCTATCCAGCCACTGAGACTATTTGGATAAACACAGGAACAGGCCAAAGCAGCCAATGGGTGGAATTAAGAGACATATGACTAGTTGCCTATAATGAACCTTCACCTCTGGTGATTTGCACCAACAGCTGAGCTGTCTATCATGGAATGAATGACCCTTTGGATTGCTACTTGGCACATTAACCAGTGGATGATAATGCACCGTCCGCTATGGGGTCAGGCCATGTGGCAGGACTTATGAGAAATAGGACATCAGAAGCAGGTGACAGTATACCATGTCACAGAGCATGCCCCTCTAGCCCATCCTGGAAATGATGAGACACTTTGGCGAGGCTCCAATGATTGGAGATTGTGCAGGCAGGTGATGTGGCACAGTGGCTCCACTGCATCTGCTCCATGTGGGACAGAAAATTATGTGGGCTACAGTTAAGGCATGGAACTTGCCTGTGTCCAGAGGCAGATTTAACAGGGGGCTGTTTACCCTTCTGTAACCTAGATCAAAGGGCAGTCATACAGCCTCTGGACCACCTGAGTGCTGCATACAGGCAGCCTCTGGTCCTTGAAAGTGACAATGGGAACCATTTCATGGGTTCTATGGTGAGGCAATGGGCTCAAGATGTAGGGGTGGACTGGAAGTACCATGTCCCCTACCATCCACAGGCTGCTGGTATCATTGAGCAGTATAATGGACTCTTAAAGCAGAGACTGTGACAGGAGGGGGCACTGGCTCCCTTACTGGATGGACACACCACCTGCTGACAGTACTCCGGATTTTGAATGACAGACCTTGACGGGGCCTGGGGGGGAGGTGGGGGGAAGCCCTCCTACACTGGGCAGCTGCTCCCAACAGTAGCAGTTATGCACCAAGGACACTTTGTTCAAGCCAGACTTTGGACAGCAAAGTCTGTCCAAATGTGCTCCTGCCTGCCCCAACAGCCCTCCTCTAAGGCCAATGGCTTCAATGGACATGGCTCTGGACTATACAGGCCCCCACCCACGATGAGTGGCCTTGTTAGCACTGTGGGGTACGGGGCTAGAGATGGACCTCCAGTTAACTCCCTGGGCATCCAGCACCTGGCCACCTAAGGTAGAAGTGTATTATTGCTTGAGCGCTCAGGGAGACAGCATTATGAAGGGCTCCTTTGTAATTTCTTTATGGCCCATAACGAGTTCCCCCATTTTGCTGCACATCGAACCAGCAGATCCTGGTGTGAAGGCCAATAAGATTTGGTACGCCCGCCTGGGGCGGCCTCTGGTATCAGCTACTGTGCTGTCTGCAGACAGAACTCTGGCCTGTATTCTGCCAGAAGGAAAAGATTTGCCTCTCTTGGTGCTGCTGACCACTCTATCATTTCGCCCATAGCTGTGTTTGTAATTCTGTTGCAGTAGTCTGTACTGTTTTGGTTTTTGTAATGTACCTCACTCCTCGCACAGGAACCATTGTGGAAGAAACCAGTGCCAGTCGCATATAGACTGTGAGGCAAGTAACCCTAAAGGGGTGGAATGTGGGACAGCTGTGTTAGGCTTGCTCATGGGTTTACCAGCTGCAAGCGCTTTACTTGATTAGTGAGTGAGCACATTGCAGAGGCACGTGCACATGGCCTATATAAGGCTATGGCTGCTTTCCCTGAGCGACAATTCTCCCAGATCGCTCTCCCGCCATGCCACCGTGAGGTGTGGTTTTCCTTGCTCCCTTGCACTTACTGCTAATAGCAGATTTTCCTTGCTTACTAGATTTGCTCGCCTGTCCCTGAGAGCCTCCAATAAATGGGTATGGCCTGACAATTTCCAGCTCCGCAGTTTCTCTACCATCTGCCCGAATCCAGTGTGAACCTGCCTGGCCTTGGCTACCAGCATTACAGTAGTCTATCTGGGGTTTGGTATTACGCAGGTTTGAGGCATCCACTGGGGGTTTTGGAACGTATCCCTTACAAGTAAGGGGAGGACTATGTAGTATTCTCTATGTTCCTTAAGCTTTATTTGTCCTGCTAATATGAAGGATAAAATAAGAGCATTTTAAATTATTTTAAAGTTTATCAGGTACAGTAAAGGCAGCTGTCAGCAGGAAATTATTCTGGTTAGTTAGAGATGGCAAGGAGGTTGTATCCATGGGTCAACTCTAGTAGTCGTCCGTGGGCCTGAGCGGCTATGTCCAGATGTAACTTGAAAATAATGCTAGGTACAATTATTGAAGTCTGCTGTGGCTTAAGGAAGAGATAGTAAGGGCACATGTACCACCTATTTGCCTCCACAACCTAGATAACTCTACAAAGCCAGAAACAAGGCTCAGGTCTCCAAACTCCGCATTCCAAGTAAAATCCCTCCCATGAAGCCAGAAACTAGTTCGAGTGATGCATCTGCTGAACAGTGCCTATTTAAAGATGCAACAGGGCTAGAATGAAATTTACAAAGGAAGTAGAACCACGTGCTTTCCCAAATACCAAGCAGAAAATATCCTTACAAGGCAGAAGAGGCACAGCTAGGATGTACGAGAAAGTGTTAGCAAAATGATGTCTGCCAGTTCACAGGATTCTCTTCGCATTGCTCAAGGGTACAGTGAAAGATAACAACGTTTTGAACATGTTTAGATGTTTTGTTTCCAGAGGGAGCTACAGAAAGCCTGAATTCTCTGAAATGGAAACAAAAGAACAAAAAGGTGTGCTGTGTATTTTGCTTACTGTCAGCTGCTTCGCAGCATTTCTCCAACACCCGAGGCATGACTTGGTGGGGAGGGGCTGGTGAATACCATTTTAAATGAAAGCAGTTTTCAGATGTTTAAAAAACACCTTCAAATAAAGGTTATTGGGGACACTCTAAAGTCAATATCAGAAACTGGTCATTTGTGGTCTTAGCTAATTCTGAGTTTGCTGAACCAGAGGCAGCAATGAGTGACCAGCTGCACCCACCTTTTCTCCAGGTGGACTCTTCTGAGGACCCATCCCCTCAGCATTTAGCAGCTTCTCTGTGAGAATTTACACACATCCTGGCATCTCTCCTGGGTGCACTGGTGCGTACTTACTGGCAGCTCCAATGTGCTGTCTGGGAGGAAGACACTCCACTTTGACTGGGACAGTCTGAGTCGAGATGCAGCTCTGAGCCCTCTACCTCATCATTTAACTGCCTGCACTCAGTTGCTTCATCTGAAAGCGGGATATCAACACCTCCACAGGGCTGTTGTGTGAGAACTGAATGGCATGTTAAAGCACTTCGTGCATTAAAAAACAAATGCAAAGCACCCAATGCCAAATTTCCCCAGCCCATTAACCGCTATCTCAGCTCCAACATCCTGACCTCACTGCAAAAATGACCATTCCTCCCCCTCTCTGTCACCTTTCCCTGCTCTCTTTTCACTGTTTACTAGTCCCTGACATTATAGTTTACATAGTTAGTTGGTTATATGGTGTCCATCTCTCCCACCAAAAGTTCATGGGTAAGGACTTCTGTCTTGTCACCAACTATGATTCCAGTCCCCAGAACTGCACCTGACTGATCAGGCACTCAATAAATATTTTTGAGCAGATGAGGCTCTTTACACCCCATACCACCCAGCAGATGAGGACAGGGGCAAATAACTCTCCTTGGTGCTATATCCCAGCTTACCACCCCCAAAAAAGTAGACACCTATTCAAAGACAGGAACAATGACTTTATTTAATGCTAATGTATCTGGAACATTTTCATGTAAGAAAACATGATAGACCCTGGCTGGTGGCTCAGTGGATAGTGTGTTGGCCCACCATCTGGATATCGCAGGTTTGATTCTTGGTCAGGGCACACAAGAGAAGCAACACTGTTTCTTTTTCCCCTCCTTGTCCCCCTTCTCTCCCTCTTCCCCTCCTGCAGCCAGTGGCTCAATTGGTTTGAGCTTGGCCCTGAGCACTGAGGATGGCTAGGTTGGTCTGAGAACATTGTGCTCAGGCACTAAAAATACCTCAGTACTCAAGCATTGGCCCCAGACAGGCATTGCCAGGTGGATCCTGGTCAGGGGGAATATAGGAGTCTGCCTCACTATTTCCCCTCCTCTCACCTAAAAAAGAAAAGAGAGAGAGAGAGAGTTAAAGAACATGTTCAAAAATTCACCTCAATAAATCCTAAAACGGATAGATTTTAGTATGCCAAGAAGTTCTAAGTTCAACAACTACAAAATGAAAAAAATTTCTCCCTAGGAAAAAAAGAGGAAAAATTTTTCTAAGTGGAAACCACTCTGTTTATAAATTTGTTACATAAGAGAACATACACTAAGAATGAAAGAAATCTAACTTAGATTAAGCTCAATTTGAATAATGGCAGAACTCTTTTATATTTGACTGAAGCTGGCCTCAACTGGTCCTTATAGACATCAGCCTCCTAGAAAAAGCCCTCTAGAAAAGTCCGTGGTTAAACACGGACCAGTTTAACGTCAGAAAATATTTCACGACAGCAATAGAAACCAGAAAACATGACATTAAGAAGCCTGCTTATCAATTGCTGATGTTAACTACTTCTTATTCATGCCCAGGAAATAACTCCACTCATAGTGCCAAGGCCCATTAAAGGTCTTCATAAAGTCCTATCAGCCATTTTAAAAGTTCATAATTAAATATGGTCAGCTTAGAGAGCAAATGGATTTTAGTCAGGGAACCTAGAAAGCAAAATAGTACAAATACAGTGATCTTCAGAAAGCACTGGGCCAAGAATTACCATCTAATTGGCTTACCACCTATGAAATAAAGAATAAAGAATATATTAATAGTTAATTTTCTACAAAACTCAAAACACATTCCCTCTGTTGAGAGAAGCAACAACTATCACTTCTTACTTTTAAAAAATGTTTCAGGATTCCAAAGAATCCATTCAAATTTCTCCTGAAATGTTTACCAAAGTCAATCACAACTCTTAGAAAGGTGCCCGTCCTTAAGTATTGATCCTGGCAGACCTGAGGACAGCAATGGAGAGAATGAAAACCAGTATTATATCTGTACTGGCTCGAAGGCAATAAGGAGGCAAAGCTCCTCTTGGGGCAAGGCTAAACCATTGCAACATATCCACAGTCCTCTGATTGGATCTTCATTTCCACTGATAGTCCCTCAAAGCTCCCCCCACCCACATACCTGCAGTGTCACCATAAGAGACATCAAAGCACCACTGGCTCTGTATTTCCATTTCTAGACCTCTCTTCCAAGGTACTCACTAAACCAGTGGTCCCCAACCTTTTTTGGGCCACGGACCAGTTTAACGTCAGAAAATATTTTCACGAACCAGCCTTTAGGGTAGGACGGATAAATGTATCACATGACCGAGACAAGCATCAAGAGTGAGTCTTGGCCCTGGCCGGTTGGCTCAGCAGTAGAGCCTCGGCCTGGCGTGCGGGGGACCCGGGTTTGATTCCCGGCCAGGGCACATAGGAGAAGCACCCATTTGCTTCTCCACCCCCCCCCCCCCCCGCTTCCTCTCTGTCTCTCTCTTCCCCTCCCACAGCCAAGGCTCCATTGGAGCAAAGATGGCCCAGGCGCTGGGGATGGCTCCTTGGTCTCTGCCCCAGGCGCTAGAGTGGCTCTGGTCATGGCAGAGCGACGCCCTGGAGGGGCAGAGCATCGCCCCCTGGTGGGCAGAGTGTCGCCCCTCGTGGGCGTGCCGGGTGGATCCCAATCGGGCACATGCGGGAGTCTGTCTGACTGTCTCTCCCCGTTTCCAGCTTCAGAAAAATACAAAAAAAAAAAAAAAAAAAGAGTGAGTCTTAGACGGATGTAACAAAGGGAATCTGGTCATTTTTTAAAACTAAAACATCATTCAGACTTAAATATAAATAAAACAGAAATAATGTAAGTTATTTATTATTTCTCTGCAGACCGGTACCAAATGGCCCACGGACTGGTATCGGTCCATGACCCAGGGGTTGGGACCACTGCACTAAACTATTTATCTTCTCTTGAAATCCACACTTCCTATTTATGCCAAACTATCCTTATTCTGATTGTTTGCTGTCTATTGACTCCCAGGATATCCTGCTTTAATGGCAACTTCTGGCTTATGGGTCTTCTCACAAAAGAACACAGGCTCGGGATGAGGCTCACATTCACAGCCTATCTCCAACATGTGCCACCGGGGAGACCTTGGGCCACTTTGAGAGGCTTTGGTTTCTCATCTGTAAAGTTCATAGGGCTACCATTCCAAGGCTGTTGTGAGTATTAAATGTTATAGTAGATGTAGAAAACGTTTGCAAACTGCCTGGCACATAGAAGCCTTCAACAAATGGTAGTTTCTTTCCTTCCTTTTCCACCCCCTGCCTTGAACTCTGGTGAGTTCAGAATCCATACTGATGATTCTTTCAGTACTGACTTACCACCCACCACCTGTGCCTGAGGAACTTCAAAATCCTCATCCCATTCTATTTCAACACTTTCTCAGCCATACCCTCAGATATCACAGTACTGGAAACCACCCCAGCTAAACAGTCCAAACCCCTGAAATTTCCTTCTCCTAGAAGCCCCTGCTTCCCTACATGCTCAGTCCTACTAAATATATTTTATGTGTATCGACCACTCACCATCTCCTTGCTCTTCTAGACCAGGGTTTCACACCTTCCAACCTACCGTTAATCCTACGAATCAGGCGAGACCTCATACCAGGCATTTCAGCCTCTTCCCCTACAAGACCACAGAATCCTTCAACTCCTTGGTCTCCTACTGAAACTGCCCTGCCACTCTCCAACCCCTAGGAACACTGCCTATCTACTTTCATCAAATAAAATTCTCAAACCATGCTGACTGGATTCAACTTTGAATGTGATTTCAGTTTAGCTGGCCCCTCACTACTGATGACTCTCCCCTTGTGGCTCTTGTGAACTTCTTTCCATTTACAGCCCTGTTCTCATCTGCAATCCTCTAACTCCCAGAAGTAGCATTTCCTCCTGCACATGGAGACATTCAAGGTAATATTGACAGAAGCTATCTCAGCATCTCTCTAAATGGACTTGCTCACTTAAGAGTTTCTGGTGACCTCTAATAGCCACATCTTCAACCACTTCTCAGCACTTGATTCTATTGCTCACTACTTTCTTCTTGAAGCTCACTCTTTCCTTGTCACCCTTTACACTGTACTTAATTCTCCTGTCTCCCTCCTCATTGGTTGACTTCTTCCTCCAAACCCTAAAATCATATATTTCCACTATTCTGAACCACAGGCCTTGATCCTCTGCCCTTGATATTCTCTCTCATTGGCCCTGACCAGTTAGCTCAGCAGTAGAGCGTTGGTCCACGATGTGGAAGTCCCAGGTTCAATTCCCAGTCAGGACACACGGGAGAAGTGACCATCTGCTTCTCTATCCCTCCCCCTCTCTCTCTATCTCTCTCTCCCCCCCTTCCCCTCCCACAGTCATGATTTGAAAGGTTTGAGCAAGTTGGCTCCAGGAGCTGAGGATGGCTCCATGGCCTTACCTCAGACACTAAAATAGCATGGTTGCTGAGCAACAGAGCAGTGGTTCCAAATGGGCAGAGCATCGCCCTGTAGGGGGCTTGCTGGATGGATCCTGGTCAGGGTGCATATGGGAATCTATCTATCTGCCTTTCTACCTCTCAAGGAAGGAAGGAAGGAAGGAAGGAAGGAAGGAAGGAAGGAAGGAAAATCTCATTTATCCCCATTACTTTTACCATTACCTCCAAGAAATTACTTCCAAATTCCATGCCTTCAGTTCTACCCAACACTCCAGAGCAGAGGTCGGGAAAGTTTTTGGCTGAGAGAGCCATGAATGCCACATATTTTAAAATATAATTCAGTGAGAGCCATACAACAACCCATGTACGTTATGCATTATCCAATAAAAATTTGGTGTTGTCCTGAAGGACAGCTGTGATTGGCTCCAGCCACCCGTAACCATGAACATAAGCGGTAGGAAATGAATGGATTGTAATACATGAGAATGTTTTATATTTTTAATGTTATTTTTTTATTATTAAAGATTTGTCTTCAAGCTAGATGCAGCCACAAAAAGAGCCACATCTGGCTTGCAAGCCATAGGTTCCCGAACCCTGCTCCAGAGGATTCTGTCAGGATATTCCATGGGTATCTCAAATGCAACATCTTTATAACTTATCACTTTCCTTTCTCCCATGATCTTTTTTCTATTTCAATTATAACACCACCAATCTTCTATTCATGCAATCATTCTTTACTCCTCCCCTTCCCTCTTCCTTGATGATCCAATCATACCAAATCACACCTATTCTAACTCTTGAACCCATCATGGCCTCCTATTTCCATTTGCAACTCTCTGCTTCAGGCTCTCAGAACTCTCACCTAGAATATTATAAGAGCTTTATACCATATTTACTCATGTATAAGATGATCCCATGAATAAGACACACCTTAATTTTGGGTGTATTTGAAAATTTGAAAAAAAAAATGTATTACATAAAGTTATTGAACTCAAATATTATTCATCATAAAATTCATACAACCTCTCATCACTGTCAAAACTCCCATCCATTAGCTTGTCCTCCTCTGTGTCTGATGACGAATCACTGTCTTCAACAATAAGCACAAAAACAAGATTGAAAAAGTGGGAAACGCAAGTAAAAAAATCTACGATCACTAATAAGATGCACCCAGTTTTTAGATCTCAAATTTTTTGAAAAACGGTGTGTCTTATACATGGGGAAATATGGTAACTGCTTTTCCTTCCTCCTAAATCCCAGGCTTTCCATCACCAGATTAAGGGGCTAACAAATTAAATATAAATCAGAGTTTAGCTCGGAATTCCAGAATCTCCATGATGTGGCCAAAATCTGATCTTCCAGCTTAATCATTTTCTACTCTTCTCAATGAACCTTAAACCATTCTAAAGTAGTCTTCCTTTTCACTCTTCTCCAAACACATGCTTACGGTCCCTGCTCTGCACTTGCACTCTCATCATTCATCCTACCCCATTTGTTATCATCATATCATTTCCCCAAATGTCTGCTGGAAAAAAAGTCTTATGCATTCTTCTAGACTCTGCTCAAATGTCATACACACCCTGCAGCCTTCCCTGAGCCACCATCAAACATGATCTCATTTCTTCCTAAGTGGAGCATTTTTGTCCTTCCATTGCTTATGGGATTTAAAACATTCTATATGACTTTCTAATGCCTCCTGCTTCTAGTAGTGTCATCCTCAGCAACAGGCTCACCTTCCCCTCCCTGTCAACTTCTCATGCCCTCTAAAACTGTCTCTTCTAAGCTACTGCAGCTGATTTGGACCTCTCCTTTCTCTTTTCCCTTTGCCTTGCTCTGCTACTTCTCTGTAGCCAAAGGCTCCAGCCCTCACTGTCACCATCCACCCCTTTCAATTAAAGAGATAGTTCCCTTCCACCCCATGTAGTTATAGTGTCCCTTAATTCCAATCATACTGACCTTGATATATATTTGAAAGTCAAAGGTACGCAGGCTAAACCATATACTTGTGTAGAAGTTCTGTTCTCAGAGGGCTAGAAATAAGCTCACAGAATTCCTAACTATATTTTCTTCCATATACAGTCTTTAATAATATATTCCCATTGTATTTTGTCATCGTTTTCTTCTTTCCTTCACAACTGAACACTCATTTGCCTAACTCCATAGGATGAGAGGGTCTAAAGTTCCCAGTTACAACATAACAAAAATGATCCAATCCATCTCATTTATATTCACCTGATGAAACCTTCACTTTGAATCACCAAACTAACGTTTGCATTCTCCTGTTTTAGTTTTTTTAAATAATCAGGGGAAATTAGATAAAATATTTTTTAAGAAAGCATAGTTAAATATATTGTATAACTAGAGATTTAAAAGCACTGTGCAAACAAGTAGAGTCTGACAGGTTGTATCAAAATTTGGAAATATCCTATTGACCACTGGAAGAAAGGCTAAGTTTAAAATATGATTTAGGGGTATCAACTACCATGTGTAAAGGTGAAGGGTATACCAAAATTGGAATCCACTGGTGTTCTTCAGCGCACACCCAGGATCGTGTCCCGACACCTTGGTAATCCCATGTCCAAGAGAAGTGGGCAAAGGAAAAGCTCAGGACCCCAATGGTGGGAGCTCTTGATTTGAACAGAAATGATTTCTCACTACATCTTTTTGACTGCATGAGGAGATAAGAGGCTTTAGTTTTCTCACCTAGGATTATGACCATATTTTGTAAACAATACAGTATTATATAAATATAATTGCAATGTGTTAGAACCTTGTTTATATGGAAAATTCATTCCAAATTCCAGATGACTTCAAAATGCATTTTAAAATGTGTCTCACTCTAAGCTCATAGAAAGCAGAGCGCGTTTTCTTACTTATCTTTGTATCTTATCTCTCGTGACATCTTTAATACAAATATTTAGAAGTTCTTATCATAAGCATGACTAGATGAATTGATATAAAAGAGAAGCCAGAATTAACCAAAAGAGATCTTTAAAATGTAGTCACTTGGCACTGTGTGAGCCCGTATATGTTATTTCCAAGGGGCATATTTAAATCCAACTCTCCAAATAAGAAACAGCCCACAGATAAGAAAACAATTGCGTACATTTACATCTTCATCAGATTATATTTCCTTTCATGCAAATCAACGAAATCAACTTGCATGGAATTTGACAGCAAGTCTTTCAGCAAAGACTAAGGAAATTTATGCAGCTTCCTTGACTCATGAGAAACTTGGACTGTGGTTGGAATGGAGAGGAAATAAAAGGCAAGAGAAGGCGCTCACAGAATATGGGTCCCTTTCACTTCGAGTTTTCATTCACTCTCTCACACTGGCCACTATAAGAGAAGGAAAATGTTTAACTTCTGCTTTAAATGGTGTTGCCTGTGCTTGCTATTCAGGGAATCACCTAGCTTGAGACTGCCGTATCCTCACTGCATGGAGATTGTCCCTCTATACACACACACACACACACACACACACACACACACACATACACACACACACACACTCCATTTAAACTGCCACTGCTTCCTCTGAATCCACAGTTGGCTCCTCCACTGAGACTCTCTTCCCTGGGAGAGACATCAATGGAGCAAGGAAATTGTCTGTACCTCTGGCTGGGTTTCCAGGGCTCCCTCTTTCAAGGCTCGCCCCAGCCATGCTCTGAGAAACATTGATCTGTGCTCTCCTCATTGTCCTGCTGCACCAGAAACAAGGAACAGCAAATGAACAGTCAGTATTTGCATTTGGCAAGAAAGGCAGCAGTAAAAACTGAGAGGCAGTGGGCCTGGAAACGTCAAAGGGAGGGTCTGAATGAGACAGGCACAGCAAACATGGCAGCGCAGTCTCAGTGGAGAGAAACCCCCATTATAGGTAGACAGGTAACATCTATCTATGATGGAAAAGGAAAGAAAGAGAGAAGGAGGGAGGGAGGCAGGCAAGGGAAGTCCACTCTACTTAGGAGCAAACAAACTCAGGTTCAAACACTGCTTCCACCTCCTGAGGGATACAGTATAATGACTGAGGACCACCCAGACTCTGGAGCGCAACATCCACAGTTCAAATCCTGGCTCAGCCCTTTGCCATTTAAATGAATTGTGTAGATAGATTTCTTAACCTCTTGGTGCCTTAGTTTCTTCATCTGTAAAATAGTGATGTGATGACAATGACTACCTACTAGAACTGTCATGAGGCTCAAATGAGCTAATGTTCAGAATAGTTCATGTCAGAACAAGGTCTGGCAAATAGTATGTGTGAGTTGCTATGATAGTGATCTGGAAAAATCATTTCAACATATCTGACTTCCTTTCTTACTTCAAAAAAGAGAATACATTAAACCAGTTACTGTCATCTCTAATATTCTATCATTCTACCATCAAATATATATGTTTTTAAAAACGAGACTAAGAGACATGGACAAGAGTGTGGTGGTTACCAGGGGTGGGGGGAGGGAGGACGCGGGAGGGAAGGAGGGAGAGGGTTAGGGGGAGGGGGAGGGGCACAAAGAAAACTAGATAGAGGGTGACGGAGGACAATCTGACTCTGGGCGAGGGGTATGCAACATAATTTAATGACAAGATAACCTAGACATGTTTTCTTTGAATATATGTACCCTGATTTATTAATGTCATCCCATTAACATTAATAAAAATTTATTTAAAAAATATATATATATGTTTTGTTTGCCATGTGCCTTGGGAAAACAACTGCCTAATCCGGCAGATGTAGGTAGCCCTGTGGGTGAACGTCCCACAAAGCAGGATTTCCGGTGTTGTTTAATACCAAATGAGCTTCCTCCTGTAGCCAGCACTACAGCCTCACACACAGGCCTCGCCTTGGGGGTCTCCACTGGACTGGATTCCGGCCGGGCAGCTGATCCCTAGGCTCTGAAGGAGAAGTTCTAAGAGTAGGCATCACTCTCAAAACAGCACACACCTTCAATAAGTGAAAAATGCTACCACACAAGACTGTCAGCCAAAATAAAATAAGAAGTATGTGTCTTATTTTTTTCTTCAAATTTAGCTTCAAGATGGATCTTTAGCCAAATTGATTAACTAAAATCAATGTTCGATGGACCCCCTTTGGTACTCTACCCTGCACAGTTCAGCCTCGGTGAGTGGGAAGTTCTGCAGAGACCGATTTTTAAGGAACACTAAAACATCACTAGGACACAGAACATTTGTAAAAATGTCATGAAATGGTGAAAGATATGCTGGTCAAAACACTTTTAGGGAGCACACTGTGATTGGAAGAATACGGTAACTCAATGGATCTTATCTGGGATTGTACTGTTCTCCAGAAGTGTCTGGAAATGGGCGGAGAGGGGATTCGATAGTCACACCTATTAGGAGAGCACTATTGGCAATTCAGTGGGTGGGGCCAAGAACAATAATCCACAAAATAGAACTTTTCGGTCTAAAATGCCATTGGCTACCTTGTTGAGAAACACCATCAAGTGCTCCCAGAGCGCATGCACCTTCTAAGGGTGATGGTTCAGCTAGCCCCTCGCTCCCTGTTCCCACCCCACTGCTAGTACCATGAGCATGCCCAGAGGGGCCACAGATGGGTTTTCAGGTGATAGAGAAGATAAGGCTGCCACAGCAAGCCCCCACCATGCTCTGACCACTCATGGTTGGCTGCCTAGCCCCTACCCCTAGAATTCAAGGCCAAGCACCTGTTTGTGGAATGCAGGAGTGGATTTTGACAGATTTACTCTGTCTCCATATGGTTTCACATTTAGTTCTCAAAGCAACTCCTTGATGATGATAGTAATATTCGCAGGACTAGAGAAGAAAAAGGAGAACTATGGTCACAGACCCTGCCCTGGGCTCTGGATCCCACACAGGAGTCAGGCCGCCATCCCTGCTGCACTTGAAAATTGCAGGCAGTTCTATGGAGACCCTGCTTCTCTGCATCAACTAGCTCCCAAGCCAAAGTGCCTCTGGGAGTGTTTGCTGGACAAATTTGGTCACATGTCTGCACCCTAGTGCAAAGGTGTCTAAGAAAACAGAGTAGAAGAGAGCTCCTGACTCCTAACAAGACTGAGGAAGATCAAATGTCAAGCGGCAGAAAGAAAGGCAGACATGTGAACACAGGACAGTGAGAGGAGGATTCACCTTTAGGGACTTGACTGCAATCCCCCCTTAAAGTAAGGTGACCACATGTCCGGTTTGCCAAAGACCATCTCACTTATGCCTATTGTCCTGGCTTCATTATTAATAACATTCTTTTTATTCTCAGAAGCATCGCAGTTTGGACAATGAATTATACTGTCACCCTCCCTAAGACTCATGTCTTGCACTGAGTCTCAAAGTGTGCCGGACTGGCATGTATGCGTGTGAACATGTGTACACGTTCCCAAACTGCATGAATCGTGCAGTCCAGGCTCCGATGCAAGGGACACTTCACTTCCACTTCCAGTAAACAGTCAGCACAATGTGAGACTCCAACTTAAGAATGATTCGCAGGCACCACCTCCCTAGTAACAGAATTGCCTTGACTTGGTGTTTGATTTGTTGCTTTGCAGTTGGAAAACCGGGAAGTGATAATTCTTGGAAAAGATTCTTTCCACTGTGTCTGTTCCATTAAGTGCATTTCTCAGACTCCGTTATTTTATCTCACTTCCCTCAGGATTCTGCCCTTAACTGCATTCCAAGAAGCAATAAAATTCACCTTTTTGGCTTTAACTTTAACATGCCAGCATATTCTCAGTATTTTAGCCTTTTGGAGATCAGTGGCTGGGGGAGGAAGAAGAAAAGAAAAAGAAATCCAAAAAGGAAGGTTGAACAACAAAGTATAGAACGCCGAGAAAGGATAGGGGATAGAGAAGAGAGGGAGAAAATCAGGAGACAGGAAGCAAGAAGGAAAAAGAATATTAAATGAGAGGAAAAATAGAAGTGAAGAGAATCATCTTACATTATACATTACTGAAGTGTTTATTTCTCTTAGACTAGAACATGTGTTGGTAAAAGCTAGCAATTCATCAAGCATGGTGGTCTCAGCCTGATTCCAACAGGTTTCTCCAGCTAAACTTGCTCCCAGTGTCTGAGCCAGTAAGAGCTTCTGCCACATGTTACAGAGTCCTGAAGACCAAGAATCCACCCAGCAGACGGCTGTCTAGCAGGAGGGATGGGTATCTGAGTCCATCCAAGCTGACGTTCACAGGAAACCCTGAACACAGTCTCTTGGGATGTTAAGCCTAACGGGAAACATGCCCAGATATCATCATTGCACCTTGATTTTTACTCCCAGTGAAGCAAAATTGAGAAACCTTGCCCAAGCTACATGTTACCTTTGCCTGGAAATATTAGCTTCTTGAGAAAAATCCTTCCTCATCTCGAAATATCCTTAAATCAATTCCATTTGTGCCTTCTGTTATTTCCGGCAATGTTTTCAAACAATTGTACCCAAATACATATTCCTAAACTATTAATAGAGGGAAAAATCACACTTCACAAATTAAGACAATGCCACTTGGGGGACTGGGTGAAAAAGGTGAAGGAATTAAGCAAAAAAGAAAGAAAGAAAGAAAGAAAGAAAGAAAGAAAGAAAGAAAGAAAGAAAGAAAGAAAGAAAGAAAGAAAGAAAGAAAGAAAGAAAAGAGAGAAAGAAAGAAAGACCTGACAAACCTCAGTAAGGCGATGAAGGGGGTAGAAGAGGGTACAGGGAGAATAAATGGTGATGGAAGCAGACGTGACTTTGGGTGGTGAACACACACTACAATATACAAATTATTATTATAGAACTGTACACTGGAACCTATATAATTTTGTTAACCAATATCACCCCCCAATATATAATAAATTCAATAAAAATTAAAAGAAAAATAAAAGACAATGCTACTTCTCAGAATAAAGCATACCCTATAACCCTGCTATGTTACTGAGTGGTGGAGCCAGCATGTCCTCTCCCTGTTTACAGGTCATTTAAGCACTGAAGCATGTTACAGTCACTAAATACTAAAATTTTTTAAAGCTTCTGTTTTAACCCACAACTTCGTTTTGATTTGCGCATGTCTACAAGGACAGAGATGGGGAAAATATCACTTCTTCTGAATGATCCAACCTCACAATTAATAATTGAGAATCTCTTTTCCTCTTTCTCCCTTGCCTTTTTTTCTCTCCGAACTAGAGTGCACTGTTCAGCTTGTTAAGCTCAGCTCACTCCCACTGATAATTCACTAGAGATCATAATTTATGGACAATTGAAGCTGCAGAAACATCTCTTAGAAGGAGCAGAGCAGATCCATAGCAACAATTCTTCAGGGGAATATTAATCCCCGGCTTTATGTAGTGCTAAGTGTACAATAGTAATCAGAACTTGAGTAGAAGCTGCTAATCATTGAGGGAAAAGGCTGTATAAAGAATTCATAATGGAATTAGCCTGCGGCAAACAAAGAAAGACAAAATTAAATCAGCCATCAAATTGCACCAAGGAATTTTAATTTACAGGTTAATGTAGGATTATGTAACTAATCACAGCTAACATTTTCAATGAACAACCAATAAAATTCTACTCTTTTTTTACTCTCTAATCTTGCTAATGGTATTCCAATAACATGCTTTTATTACCCGATAATATGTTAAAAATGATTCTCAGAAATTCTAAAAGTCTTTCCAATGGTCAGAACTAGTATAAAATGGTAGCTTTGAAATAGTCAAAAGTGTGGATCTAGAAAGATCCACTCCTCAGTTCAGTCCAGACTTCCTAATATCTGGTGAGTTTGCATAAAGTAGATTCACATAACCACATAGCTTTAAAGTGTATGCATGTTTTTATGCAGTGCAGGGAGCTAAAGTGGGACAAAAGAGACTAAATTAAATATGTGAAACTAATTTGGAGCACAAAGTATATCAGCTAATTCTAAATAAAACCACTGCCATAGATTTATATGTCAATACTGCAGACATATCCAATGACATACACACCAAGGACTCCTCTAAAGGAGTTTTCATGGTTTATAAATGTGAACATCATAAAAAGAAATAAGGTTTCTAAGATAAAAAGTCTATTAGCATTTCCCATGGGAGGGGAGGGTAGACTTTTGTATCCTCCCCAGTTATATTGTGATATCATCCAATGCATGACACAGACAGAAAAAAAAAATACCCTCGACACAATTTGAAAAATTATATGAAACCCGCTGCTTCATAAATATAAATATATATACAAAAAAGACAGCATAACTCTTTGCACATTGGCAAGGAGAAACTCCAAAATTATACTGTATGCTTAAAAAGACATCAGTTTAATCAAAAAGATCTTTTTCCAACATATGGCAGAAGAAAAATTATTATAAATGGAGTAAAAAGTATGTTCATAAGCTTTACTTCACGGGGGAAGAATGCTGGGAAGAAAGGCGACGGCATTCCTCTTGCATATGTTTTTCTTGTCGAGAACAATGTGGGAAAGTCTCATTTTCCTTTAATCTAAATGTTCATTTTATGGAAGCAGCAACATTCAGCCCAGTTATCAGCAAAGGAGTTTTGTTGCTTTATAAAGTCTAATTTAAAGATGCTCACTTCCAAAAAAACATTATGGTGTCAATTGCACTACCCTTCAGCAATCCTGTAATAACTTTATTCAACCATTTCTAATTATAATTATATTTTCAATTCCTTTTAGCTATAGAAACTCTTTATCAATCAGAGCACAAGACAGAAAATTACTTTATTACAGCTACAGCTCGTTAGGCTGAGTGCTCTTAATGAAGCAGCCTCATAATCAGATGAAAATCATGCTGGAGAAAACTTGCATCATTAGTCTGGGCCTTAATTACCAAGAAATATAGTCACTAACAATGATATTCCATTTCATGATATGGTGCATGCACCTTCTACACTAGTTGCAATTAATAATTCCACCGACTGCTACAGAATCTTTTCTATTTATTCATAACAATGGAGGGGGGAAATTCTAAATTTAATTGAGCGCTTCAGATTGCACTCTCTTTCTCCCTCTCTCTCACGTTCAGATTAAAATGTCACAAGGCTAATATTCTATCTTACAATAATTCATCATTTTAATTACATATTTTATGTATGCGAAATGTCTTTTTCAGCTTTATAGTCGAGGTTGACATTTTTGGGGACGCATCTAGGAAAATGTGTGGTTTCCTGTGAAGGTGGTTCCTACCACCCAGGACCACATCAGGAAAATTCGAAAAAAGAAAAATAAAAAAAATCACTGCCATCAGTCCATCAACTCCATCCATGTTGGGAAAAGCTGCCACAAGAACAGGAACATTCATTTAAATTAATGTCGGTGTCTTCTGATAGGCTTTGGATGGCAGAAAGGCGATGTTCTGCGAGGAACAAGGCCCTGTGTCACGGGTCTCTTTGTTAGGCATGATTGATCACAGACAGAATCAGCAACTTTCCTTTGTGAAAGCCTCCTTTCTTCTGCCTCATTTCCTTTCACCCTTTCCTTGCCTCCCTCTCTCACCAAGATGCTTGCTTTTGACCTCCTGAGAAATACCCTTAGCCAGGGAAGGAGAGCTGGTCTCTGGCCCTCCTGCTGGGTTCTGCACACTACCAGGTCCCAGCAGAGACCCGCCTATTTCTGCATCCTCTGTCCAGGCTGGATTAATGCTGGAATTCAAGGTGCTGTTGCAACTGCTGCTCCTTTTCAAACGCAAATGAGGTTACTGGGTGAGGGCAAAGAGCACTTGGGGGAGGGCAGAGGGCAATGGGGCTGGCATAGATAAATGAGATCCCCATTGACCTCCAACCCAAGTGTGCCTAGAGCTGAACTTCCTGCCTGACATTGTCTTTCATAGGAATCGTTGCCAAACAGTTTATTTGATTAATCTGGTCTCACTTTTCCCAATCATCTGCCTATGAGCACCAAGCAGTTTGATAAATGAAATTGATAGAAGAAGAGAATGACTTGGAAAAATCCACAAGCCACAAGATGAAGAGTTGGCTATAACATAAGAGAAGGCTAATTTTTTTAAGAACTAAGCATCCATTCTCTATGCCATGAACACAGAAATCCCCTACTTAAAGAGCATTGGCTTTATACTAATTAGCATTGAGCAAGCTGTGGCCCAGTTCCGAAGGGAGTATAAGGAGGCAGGAATTCTCCACCCAATTTCAGACCCCAAATAAATAAACGACTGCATAAATTAATAAAGAAAAACCTGCCACAATGAAAACACCAGATGACAATCAGCTCGAAGAAGGTAAAGAACCAACTGTTATTATTAGTGAGACTGTTCCTTCTAGCAGCGTTAAGGTTTAGAGAGATGTAGTGAGAAGTACTATCATATTTCACGTAGACTTAACAGGGAAAGGGGGCTCCAAGGAGGGATTTGGAAGATGAGAACCAGGAGGAAAAGAGAGTCATGAAGCAGAGCAGGAAAATGAGAGCTGCTTGGAGAAGAGTGCTAGATGGGCAAGAAGAAGTGGGCCTGGGCCAGGGGGGAAAGAACACAGGAAGCAGCAGGAAATGAAAGCTGACCAGGAAGACAGCAGGAAAAGATGGGACATTCATCAGGACCACACAAAGCACATTTCCATAGGAAAAATGCTTGGCATTTTAGACAGCCCAGTGGCTTGCAAAGCAGCTTGAGATGTATAGGGATCCCCAAAGAAAATTGGGTCGCAAGGCCCAGGGTAAGACCCTCAGAAGCAGCTGCTGGAGAGCCGAGTAAGAGTTAAAGGGATTGGCTGTGTTTCCACATTCTCCTATTAATGCAATGTTGGGCAAATGAGTTTGTAAAATCTGTATTTTCTGAGTTTGCTCACTTTTATTGTTAAAAATGGTGCTGGTCTGCAATTGCTAATTACCTTCCTGCTTGGGAAGGGGCTTTGTTATGCTAATGTGTGCTGGAGGACACATTAGCTTTGTGGGCCCAGGTAGTTTTTTAAATTTTTTTTTATTAATTTTTAGAGAGGAGAGAGAGAGAGAGAGAGAAGGGGGAGGGAGAAGTAGGAAGCATCAACTCCCATATGTGCCTTGACCAGGCAAGCCCGGGGTTTTGAACCAGCGACCTCAGCATTTCCAGGTCGACGCTTTATCCACTGCACCATCACAGGTCAGGCCCCCAGGTAGTTTTTTAGAAGGAAGAAGGAGGAGGAGGAAGAGGAAGCCAAGATAGAAGGGAAGGAGAGAGACGCCAGTTTTGCAGAGTTAGAAGCCATGTTGGCAGATGGGGAACCAGAGGTGACTTAGAGTGGTGGGGGACCTTTGATTCTAAGAAAAAACAGAAAAGATTCTCCTGGTTGTGGAACCGGAGAAGGTCTCAGTGGGTTTTGGTGCCCTGTGTGTTTTTACTCGCCTGCTGGGTGTGAGGCTAGAATAAAGAAATGGCCCACCAGTTTTTGGCTCCATAGTTTCTTTACTGTCTGCCCGAATCTAATGGGAACCTGCACCTGCCTGGCAATGACGATAGTGGCGACTACTGGGCCACACATGCAATGTCAGGAAAAGACCTCAACATTATTGTCCTTACCTCCAATCACTCCATAATGTTTCCTCCTAACAGCACTTTATATAAGTACAGAAGTCAGTGCAAGTATCTCCATCTGGTAGTGGCTACCCACAGGGACATGAGAGAGACCCCAGGGGTACTCAAGACCTCGTCAGGGGCTGTCTCCAACCTTCTGATGTTGCCACTCTCTGTGCCTGGCAATGTCCATATTTAGTTCCACAGGGAGACAACAGCACAATGGCAGAATCTGAGGAGGCTGGGGGCTCCTCCACCTTGGAGGGACTTCAGTGGCTGCAGCAGACCCTCCTGGGCTCTGCCACATACTAGCTGGGTGATCTCAGCAGGGTGACTGAACTCCTTTGTGCCCCAGCTTCCATAGCTCCACATGAGGGCCATTGAGCATCTGCAAAGGTGATCTGAGATGAAGCATGTAAAAGCGCTCAGACATGATCTGGCACATAGAAAGTTTCAATAAATGTTAGCTCTGATCAACATCATTGCTGCCATCATTATAACCTTGACAACAGACAAAGAGGCAGGCATGACTTGCTCTGAAATACGTTCAAGGATTTCAAACAGTGGTTTTCAAACCTAGCTATACATTAAAATAAAAAGAAAGAAAGTCACCTGGCCTGAATTCTCCCACCCCAGACCAATTAGATCAGAATCTCCCAGCTGGTAGTTTTTAAAGCCCTTTGCATGACTCCAGTGTGCAACCAGGACTGAAACCTATTGATACTGTCTCAATGCCCAAGCATGATGTTGCCAGCTAACAGGCCTATGTTTTGGCAAGTGGTAAAGCCTTTGTCTGGGTCTCCAAGAGAGCAAGGGGAATGTTGTAGCTACTTTGAGATGGGAGGGTTTAGAGCATTTATGGCCCATGAAGGAGCAATCACAGCCTTGGCTGAAGGAATGTGCCTGTCGTCTTTTCCAGCTGGCAAAGTGGTCCACTTCCAGTGCACAGAGCATAATGCATTCAGCCAAATGTTCCCACAGGACGACCACCTGTGACTTGAAATCTCTTCTGTCTAGGGCCAGAATACACCATGCCACCAGCCAAAAGATCACTGTGAGCACCAGGGAAAACACTGTCTTTCCCGTGGCTTAGTAAAAGCAGCCTATGCAAAACCTACCCAGAGAGATCACATTAAGGCCACAGGAGGAGGAAATGACTACCATTCAGGTCTCTGAAAGTGAAGATTAACCTGTCACAATGGACGAAGTCAGATTCAAGCTAACCCTGAATGAATGTGACAAATCTAACTGGTTAAATCCTGAGCTATCTTGATGACTTTGGCAGCTGTTTGACACTTGCATTTACAGGATCTAGAAAAACGAAAAATCTCAACCACTTAGATTCCTCAAACCTAAACAAATCTGCCAGGCACTCAAAAGACAATCCTCTATTTATTTGCCTTTAATATTTAAGACAGTTCCACCACAGAAAGACCTCCAAGACCATGTATGAAATAATAGAAAAACCACAATTAAAAAAAAAATTAAGAACACTGAGCAGCATCTAAAAGCATCATTCATTTCAATGCACATTTTTCTTCCAGGAAAGGATTTACTTAGACTGTGGTGGTTATTGGAAACCCTGGTCTCAGTTCATCCCCAGTAGTGCAGGTTAGCACAGCCCTCTCATCTTTGCAGAGACCAGGAGAGTATAGGAGGGCTCTAGTCCCCTCCCAATCAAAGACATCAAAACCCCTTCTGTAAGGCCAGGAGCCACTGCCATAGTGTCCATGCACATGGTCCACTCCCATTGGATTCAGACAGACGGTAAAGAAACAGTGGAGCCAAAAAATGGTAGGCCATTCCTTTATTAAAGTCTCGCAGTGCCCGACGAGCAAACACACAGAACACACAGGGAAAACACTTCCCTCTTCATTCAGAGCTCACAAATCTCTGACACGTTATCCAGTTCCTCAACCAGGAGAATCTTCTCCAGTTCCTCCTAGAATCAAAGTCCCCACCAGTCTTATTGGAGCTCGCAAAAGTCCCTCACTGCTGGTTCTCCATCTGCACACCTTCTCTCTTCTCTGCCAACATGGCTTCTTCTTCAGCACTCTGCATTCTCCTTGCGCTCACTCTGCAAACATGGTTGTCTCTGCCTCCTTCCCTTCTCCTCTCTCTTCAAAACTTTATGGTGTGAAAACCTCTCCTCCGGCACACGTTAGCAAGACAGTGGCCCTTTCCAAGCAGGAAGGTAATTTGCAATTTCACAGACCACTGTATGCCTGGTGCTGCCCAGTCCTCAATGCAAACTATAAGCGAGCAAACATAAAAATCATATTTTACAAACTTATTTGACTAATACCTTCTCTGGCTTCTTTTTCACCCCAAAGAAAAATATCTTGGGAGAGAGGCAAGCTAGGAGAGAAAATAAGCAACAGTGGTTAGGAAATACCAGCAGACTCATTTACAACCATGGGGTTTAAAATGGAAACTTAAAACAGACCAGCACACCGAAGAACTTAAAATCAAACACAAAAAAGAACAAATATTGTATGATTCCACTTATATGTGGTACATAGAATAGCCAGAATCCTAGAGACAGATTCTGGGTTATTAGGAGTTAGGGAGGAGGGGAAGAATAGGGAATTATTTAATGGGTACAGAGCTTCAGTTCGGGATGATGAAAAAGTTCTCAAGACGGACAGTAGTGTGGCTGCAAAACAATGTCTGTGAACTTAAAGCCACTGAACTATACATGTAAAAATGGTTAAAATGAAATGTTATGTTCTCCATATTTTACCACAATAAAAAAAAAATCAAATACAAAAGAACATTTACCTTGAGGTCATAAGAAAACTGTTTAACATTCCACATGTTTTTGTTTTAGTGATTAAAAGGAAAAAGCAAAACAAAAATAATTCAAGACCATGAGTTCTCCTTTGAAATACTGGAAGCAGATCAGAAAAGGAAGATCTGAGGTGTGAGAGAGAGAATGACTGAGTCAGGCAGCCTAGGTTGAAGACTTCTCTCTGACCCAGTGAGCTGAGTGACTTTGGGAAAGTCACTAAACCCCTCCAGGCCTTGGTTTCCTGTCATTAAAACCAGAGTTAAAGATGATCACTAAGTCCATGCTAACTCTGAAGTCCACTATTCTACACTTTCCTTGGCCTCATTTTTCTATTCCGCCATGGCATTTACAGAAATACAATCATCCCTTGCCATATCGTGGTTCACTTTTTGTGGTCATGGATTTTTAAATTGTATATATCTAATTTTGTATCACAGATTTTCGCTATATCACGGAATTTTGTGGCATATAGGTTTTGTTTTTTTTTTCATTTTTCTGAAGCTGGAAATGGAGAGACAGTCAGACAGACTCCCGCGTGCGCCCCACCGGGATCCACCCGGCACGCCCACCAGGGGCGATGCTCTGCCCACCAGGGGGCGATGCTCTTCCCATCCTGGGCATCGCCATGTTGCGACCAGAGCCACTCTAGCGCCTGAGGCAGAGGCCACAGAGCCATCCCCAGCGCCCGGGCCATCTTTGCTCCAATGGAGCCTTGGCTGCGGGAGGGGAAGAGAGAGAGAGAGAGGAAAGCGCGGCGGAGGGGTGGAGAAGCAAATGGGCGCCTCTCCTGTGTGCCCTGGCCATGAATCGAACCCGGGCCCTCCGCACGCTAGGCCGACACTCCACCGCTGAGCCAACCGGCCAGGGCTAGGTATTTTTATATATTTATTATTTTAATTATTTTTGCAGTAAAATAAGCAAAATAAGTGTGGGAAAGGTTAATAACAGTGTGGGAAAGCTTTATAAGAGTGTGGGGAGGGTTTATAAAGCCTTAAAATATATTATATATAAATAATAAAATAAATATAAGGTTGCTACTTCGTGGATTTTTGCCTATCACTGGGGGTTCTAGAAACTAACTCCTGCGATAGATGAGGGACCACTGTATTTTTATAGGAAAGCCATAGCAGTCACTACAGGCAAATATCACTGTTCTCCTCTGTAGTGGCTGAATAAAGACAATAACAAACACCCTGGCCAGTTAGCTCAGTTGGCTAGAGCATGTCCTGAAACACCAAGGTTGCAGGTTCGATCCCTGGTCAGGGCATATATGGGAAGCAACCAATGAATGCATAACTAAATGCATTCATTTTCTCTGTCTGTCTGTCTCTCTCTCTCTCTCCCTCTCACCCTCACCACCCCTTCCTCTCTCTTGCCTTTCTAAAAATCCATAAAAAAAAATATTTAAGAAGAAAGAGCTTAGGATGATTAGATAAAAATAAGTTCATTGTCAAACCTGCAAGTAAAGAAACCCACAAAACTGCAAACCCCTTGAATGAGTGGCTGAGCCTGTCCCTTAGGACCCAGAAGACCAGTGAGGGGTCCAGAGCTCATGAAAAGCTAGATCAGCACCACAACAAGACTTGAAGCATCTCTCTTATCACTGGGCTGTTCCTAAACTATCACTGATCCCTCTACACAACAATCAATGCTATGGTTTCAAGGGACCAATATCCCAACCATAATTTGCATTGTTAAGTATCTTTTCATCTGATTTTTGTCCCTTCTTTCCACTTTAACTCTAAAGTGTCTGGAAAGCAGGAGCTCTGTGATGCATCTCCTTGCTAGGCCCCATGGCATCTAGGGGAAGGAAGGGGTTCACGTCAACCAGCCTCCTCCCAAGTGCTACAAACCATGCAATCTGCATCTCTTTCTTTATGCCAGTGATTCTCAACAAAGAACAATTTGACCCCGTTTCCACTCCAGGGACATCTGGCAATATGTGGAAACATGTGTGGTTGTCACTCTGAGGGCAGGGGAGCTACCGGCATCTAGTAGGTAGAGGCCAGGGATGCTGCTAAATACGCTACAATACACAGGACTGCCCTCACATAAAGAATTATTCCACCTGAAAAGCAACAAGACTGAGTAACCCTGCTTTATGCAATTGAAAATTTCACAGAATTTATTAAATAGGTTTTCTCATTCTTATTTTACAGCTAAAGCTCAAAGAGGTTAAGTAACTCCTCCAAAGTCACCTAGTAAGGCAGTAGATAAGTCAGGAATAGATTTCAAGTCTATGGGTCCAAGGAGCTGTTATCTCTCCTTGAATTAATGAATGAGCAGGGAATGAATAAAGTCGGCCCACTGTCTGTGCCCGGGAAGCTGAAGAAGGGCGGATTGCTCTAAAAACAGATGTAGGCTGACCTGAGACCAACTCTGAGTATCACTGTTTATGCCCCAGGCCATAGATGCTCGGGCAAGACATTCTGATGGCCTCTCCATCACTGTTCATTGGAGCTGCCCACCCCAATGGAGTGAAGACAGAGAGTTGGCCCATAGTCCTCATGTCTCTACAATATTTCCCATCTCCAGGGGGCTTTGGAAAGGGCACAGCTACTACTCCCCAGAGGGTCATAAGAAAGCTGAGAACTGGGGCTACAGGGCTGCATACACAGAAACTATAGGCCTCCTGGGGAGGCAGCCCCTGCTTGTTGACTTGCCCTATCTTTCAGGAGATGGAGATGAATGAAAGAACAGAAACTGGGAATGGTCCCTGAGTTTCCTCTTGTGGAAAAGCCACCCCTTGAATAGCTAACTGCTTTCAGTTCCATTGAAAAGTAAGCCATTGACTAAGCAAAACCACATACAAGATAGTGGTGGTTTTAAAAGATAATAGCTGCCTCCTCTGCCACCCCTCACCCCCAAAAAGCCTGCTTCACACACTAAGGTTTCCAAATATCCATGACAATAGCTAAACTTCATGGTGAAGTGGGGTGGGGAAGGTTTCAGAAACCTTGGGAGACCCCTCTCCTCCCAGTGCCCACTGCCCCCTCGCATTTCCACCAGCCCCTTGGAAACAAGAGCCCACCGCCCGAGGCACTGAAGACTAGTGAGCTGAAGTAATTAAGGGCTGCTTCTATCAACAATTTGTGTTAAAACATCTTAAGTATCAATATTTTTAACTCCTGCAGGGCCTGTGCATTGATTAAATCATTTTTACCTGCTCTCTCCAATTTTTCTGGGAGCAGAAGACTTCTGGAGGGAGAAGAGACATTCTATGGTGTGTTACACCACAGACATTAAAACCCTCTGCCAGGTGTTTGAAAAGTGCCTTCGAGGTGCCTAGCGCCTCACCCACCCTTAAGGGCCACTTTCCCAGGGCACAGGCCACAGCGTCAGAGACAGATAAAGCCTGCAGTAGCCTCTTGAGTGCGGACACTACAAAGTCACTGTGCTTCTAGAGTCACCCCTAAGCACCCATGCCTGGTGGAGCTTTTTCTACTACTGAGCAAAACAGACAAAATTTATTAAATAATACATGAATTGGTACATTAATTAAACTTCTGACTTGATTTAGAGTTCACTAGTTTTTCCATTCTTTCTCTGTTCCAAGATCTAAGCCAGGATAAGTCGCTGCCTTGAGCCCACTTCGGCTTCTCTTCTCTGTGTCCCTCTCAGTCTCTCCAGGTTTTTCACGACCTTGACACTCTTGAGTACTGGTCAGGTATTCTGTAGAATGTCTCTCAATTTAGGGGTGTGATTTTTTTCATGATTAGATAGAGGTTATAGGTTTAGGGGAAGAATATAGGAGAACGCTTCTCATCACATTATATCAGGTATTTGATATATATACATCCACACAACATGTTCATCTTGATCACGTGGTTAAGGTGGTGTTTACCAGGTTCCTCTACTATGAACTTACTACAGTCCCCTTTCTATAGTCTCAATTGTTTTAAAGTTAGGCACTAAGTCCAATCCATATTCAAAGGGGAATGAGGTATTTTCATCAAATCATCTGCCTTGGGACAGACAGACTCCTCACTAAGAAATTAAAAACCATTAGGAAGAAAAAGAAAGAAAAAGTCACATTCTGGAAGTCAGGATCTTGGGCTCTTATCTCAGCTGTGTGACCCAGAATTCATCGCTTTGTTGCAGTCTCTCCCAGTACGATGGGCAGGGTGGCCCTGGGGGTTGCTAAGGAATCCAAGGGGCAAGACATAGGAAAGGGGCCTGACCAGGCAGTGGCACAGTGGATAGAACCTCGGACTGGGATGTGGAAGACCCAGGTTCGAGACCCTGAGGTCACCAGCTTGAGCTCAGGCTCATCTGGTTTGAGCAAGGCTCACCAGCTTGAGCCCAAGGTCGCTGGCTTGAGCAGGGGGTCACTTAGTCTGCTGTACCTGCCCCCCCCCATCAAGGCACATATGAGAAAACAATCAATGAACGAATAAGGAGCCACAACAAAGAATTGATGTTTCTTATCTCTCTCCCTTCCTGTCTGTCTGTTCCTATCTGTCCCTCTCTCTGACTCTCTCTGTCTCTGCAAAAAAAATAAAAATAAAAGACATAAGAAATGAGTTTCATCTGCCATGCTCCACCTCACAGCCCCCATATTAAATTCCTGCCACCATCTTCACCTTTCCCCCGCAGCAGCTGTGCCTTCTGCCCTAATATCCCCACGCACACCCAGCCAGCTTGTCTACTTCCGGCCTCTGATCCCTTTACTGAAAACGCGTTTCCCTCGAGATCCAAGAGCTTTCCCCCTCACTTCACCTCCGTCTCTGCTCAAACATCACCTCCCTAGGATAATCTTCCATGGCCCTGCTATTTAAAATAACATTCCCCCACACACTACCCCTTCACCCTACCTGGGGTTCCTCATGGCTGTCCGTACTACCTACCATTGGAGTCTGTACTTCTGTTCCTAGTGTGTGTCTTTTGCTCCTTGAAGAGCAGGGGCTTGGTATGTTTTATGCCCGCACTGAATCCCCAGTGCCTAGAACACAGCCTGGCCCATAGTAGGCTGAGCCTCAAGAAACATTCATTGAATGAGAAAACACATGAGAAGTTTTGTTTTGTTGTTTTTGTATCTTTACAGTGCTTGATGTCCTTGTAGATTCAGAAACCCTTGCAATAACTCTACAACATCACACAACCTCCCACCAGACTGAGAATGGCTGTCTAACCTATTAATGACTATGATTATAACTCTGGCTGGAGCTACCTTAGACAAGAGAAAAACTTTAATACAGGGATGGAAAAATGGTTTTATCTACCATGATACCCATGGTCCATGGGGCAATGTCAGCCTGAGAACTATTTTGAGAAAAACTCTGAGACTAGATATGGGTGCAGTAGGAGAATGTGCCATGATTGATTTGTAATTTTGTGATGTCTGCCATGAATGAAAGAATGGGAGAAGTGGTGTGCATAATATATGAATATTTGTTATTACTGATCCTCAAATCATTCCAATGTGAACAGGTGTGGCTTTCTAATTAACACAAAATAATTGCCACTTAACCAAACTCCTGTAAGGTCATTACCTGTACCAAGGTTTGGCAAATTTTATATGTAAAGGGTCAGATAGTAAATATTTTAGGTGTCACGGACCAAATAGCAGTCTCTGTGGAAACTGCTCAGTTCTGCCATCATAGCCCAAACAGGGCCATAGATAAAACATAAACAGTGAGTATAGCTGTGTTCCAATAAAACTTTATTAAAAAGAAAAAAAACAGGCTTCAGCTACATTTGGTGGGCCATAGTTTGCCAACTCTGCCCTCCATGAATTTCTCTTCAAAAAATATCTTTCATCTCCCTACTCTCCCCACCCACCCAAAAAGCAACAAGATCTTTAGAAAAATCAAAGTTATTATTCAGCCATTGCTAGAGCTTCTGACTTTTTGCTCTAGAGTCCAAAGAGATTATTTACATATCAACATCTTCTGGCACTTTAGGAGTTACTGAAAGTATCACCAGTCACCAAATGTTTCATTAATTACTGCAAACATCTTTAGGAAAAAAAAATGCCACAGTGGGTTTCTTTCACCAAGTGATTTATTTTAGATATAATTTCAGTTTAATTAACAGGGGATTTCATTGTGACCTGGCGGGTGTGAAAATCAGCAGAGTCTGTGGTTTGGTTAGGAGGAAAATAGAAACCTGTCCTTGCCTGTAGAAGGAAAATTTTACAAATAAAGAAAAAAAAAAGCTGGCATTTTTTCCAGCTGTGAACACCCAGCTGATACCTCATTAAATAAGACACCAATGGAGCAGCTTGAAAAAGCAAATTAAAAGGAGATGGAGAAGGAGTTAAGAGTTAAAATTTTAGGGGTCTAGAGAGATGGCATTTGGCTTATTTCTTCCCTGAAAATAATTGTTTCTTAGCTGTATTGTGTTCTGTATCTGTGCCATATGTCCTTACAAAATCCTAAACCAGCAAAAGCAACAAATCAACAGTAAGATTTACTGGGCCCTGCCTGGCACCATACAGCAAAGGTCCAGAGACACAGTCCCTGCACTTGATGAGCCAAGTCTTCCTTAAAGTGGTTTCACCTGAACTTCCTGGCATTCTGAAAAATGTATAATCACTTATCTAAGCAATAAAGCTTATTTTCTGAGGGATGCCTTTGGAGGGGAAATGTTGTTTTCAATTACCAATAAGCAAAATGCCTCGTCCACATATCCCTAAACACCAGGTTACATTAGTTTCAGTTTTAATATCCTGCCAAAGAGGAAAAAAAAAGTCCCCAAATATGAAACAAATACAGCTGTCTAATATTGCTGTTCAAATGCCACTGCATTAAATAAAATTCCATGCTGTAAAATTTTGCAAGGTGCTAAAACAAAAATGATATAATAAATATAAAACATCTGCATTTTTTTAACAAGACATTTGGAAACCAATTTCATTTATATTTAAACTTGTTTTGAAGTGTTCCTAGTTTTGAAAAACATCCTAGTTACAGTATATTAGATTTCTTTTCCCCAGGCAAAAGATTAAAGCACTGATGCCCAAGTGAAGGATGGTGAGTGGAAGGGAGAAGAAACCACCACTGTGTTTTCCAGCATGAACCTTGTACTTGAATCTTCCGCTGGCCTTCAGTCATAAAAGTGGGGGGAAGTGAGTGCCCTCCATTAGCAGTGCTGGAAAAGGGATCCTCACACACGCACAAAAATGCGTTAAAACAACATTAAGTTTCTGGCAACAGCTCAGGCACATACACCCCAGGAAGTGGAGAGTTTAACAGCATCTCTGCCTCTCTCCGTGTGCCTAGGTGGAGTAGTTCCTAAAACACTGGGAGAACAGTAAGACCACCCACCGCTTTTGGCTCAGGCAGGCTTTGGTATGGAGGGGAAGGGCTCAAATATGGGGAGCTCTACCTCTGTATCAGGCTGGGAAACCCAGGATTTGAGCATCTGGGCACTGGGCTTACAACAGCCCAAAGGGGTCTCACATTTCCTGTGGAAAACTGAAGAAACAAAGGCCAATGTCATGTGGGGGAGAGGTAGCGGAGACAAAACATGTGCATTTGCTTATTACTGCTTTAAGTGCCCTCGTCTCCATTGCTAGAGAGAAGAACGCATGGACACCTGAATCCACAGGTGGGAACTCCTCAACCAGTCACCTATCTACTCAAACACCATTGTATTGATACCTACAACACCCACATTTTGACCCAACCACCAGCTATAAAGCTGCAAAGTCAGGAGCAAGGTCTGTGTTTATTTCATGGCTCACAGCAGTATGGATAAATTGTGCTTGGAACAATCGAGGGAAGAGAGTCTGGCCTGAGGACTGCTCGTAAATGAGTTTTCAATATTAATGTTAGCTAGGCTTTCATTGAGCACATTCCCGTGCCAGGCATTTTACAAACACGGCCACATTTCATCCTTATGGTGACTGCTACTGTAGGTGAGCACGCTTGTCACCTTCCCAATGAGGAAGATGAGCTTCAGCAGAGCCAAATAAATCACCCGGGTCACACAGCTGGGCAAGGGCAGAGCAGGAAACGGCACCAAAGTCCGGATGACTACAAAATCACCACAGGACATTCCTCAGGCGCTGCTAAATGGGGAACGGGGTAAAGTCCAAGTTTTACATAGGAGGTTTCCTCACTGCGGCCACTAAGGACAGGAACTTTGAGTGGAACAAAATCTACTTAACAGAGTATTTGAAGAGAAATGCAGTTAATAATTTTGGGGTAAGGCTGCATTTAGAACTAGGTTAACCACATGTCAAGTAGAACTAGAAGACCAGGCCTTGATGCTCAGTGGATGGTGGTTTGTGTACAACACATGTCACATACACATAAAAGCACCTTTCCGGGCCATTTGCACAGACTTTGTCCTCATAAACAACCTTTTATACACTCTTACTTTATGAATTTGTTTGGAAAACTTTTTCTTCATAACTGGTTTAAATGTTATTATCTTCATCCCATCTTCTACCCAATTCACATGAAAATGCTTCAACATCATTCTACATACATAACTATCTACCAAAACTTGAAGTTGCCCTCCTTACACAACATTTACCATGGCACTTAGTATAAAACAAAAACAAAAACAAAACAAACCCCTAAAGATGCTATGCAGTAATTCTCATGTAAATTAAAGTTTGAAACACAAGTACAGGAGAAAATGTTTACACATGCTCTATTTGACATACTTATTCCCGTGGATTAATGTACCTCAGATTCAATAGTTTTACACTGAAACCTGCTTTTTAAGGAGGTAATCAACCTCCTTCCCAATCTGATTCCATCTACCCCAGTTAACTCGCCACATTTTAAGCCTTCATGCTCTTGTTCATGTTGTTTCTATTGAAGTTTCTTTTACATTTTTCTTCACCAGGTGTACTACTCCTACTTATACTCCAAGGCTCAGCTCAAATACCCCACCTGCCCTAGATCTCTCTCCCTGGGAAATTTAATCACTCTTTGCTTTGGACTCTCATAGTACTTCGTTCACATGCCATTAAAGCACTTACCTTGTGGCATTTGATTTTCCTGTTTACACATCTTTCTAATGCATAGACCATGAGCAATTCTAGAGTGGAAGCATGTCTTATTCAGTGTTGTATCTCTTGCTTTAGCATACAGGACTCACTCAGAGTAGGCACTCATTATGCTTGCTGTATAAATGCTCTTAACTCAGTTGGCATTGCCTAAACCCATCCACTTCTCTCCGTCTTCGTACATATGCTCTAATCCTATCTTGCAGGTGACAGCAAGAGCTTTCTAAGTCATCTGGCTGCTCCTAGTCTTACCTTTTCCTCTCTTTAGGACCAGAGGTACCTTCATAAAAATTAGACAATACTCCATCTCCCCAAACAGAAATACCTAATACTTTCTTCAAAAAGAAGCTGCCTGACCTTCTGAAAGTGTTTGAATGTTCAGATGGTTTCATATTATTTTTAAATGTTCAAAGATACCCATGAAATCCTATGAAATATTGAACAGAAAGCCTTGAGGGCAAGTCAAAAGCATCCAGCATCATTAGACAGCCTGACCTATTCTAGCCAAGATTATAACTGTGGCTTAAAAAGTATACTGTGCCAATGGTTTATTTTCTGCTACAGACACCTCCATAGCCCCTTCCCACATACCCACCTCCCATCACACCCAGGCTGGATGATTTAAGAGGCCTTGTGGCCTGGTGGATGGACTTTGGGTGCTTTTCTTGGTTCTGCTACTTATTTGCTGGGTGACCTTACCCCAGTCAATTCCTCTCTTTGGATTCAATTTCCTCTGCTGACCAGAGATGGTAAAAGCCCACAGACTCTCATGAGAAGAGAAAGAGAACCTCATTTCAGAGCCCCCAGCACAGCGTCAGGAACACAGCAGATGCTCTGGACATATCTATCTGCTTTCTTGTCACTTAATTAACTGTCTTTGGCAAAACCAGTCAGCTACTTTGGTATAAAATAAGGTCATTTTGCTACTTCTTGTCTAAAGTGTTCCCTGGCTAGTAAATCCCACTAACGGTAGCCACGCCATCGCTCGGCTGGAAGTGAAGCACTAGCCTGGACCTTGTGTCCTTCCCACCGCACAGACACCCTCCCAGCAAGGCCTGTTGTTGCACCCAATAAATATCTCAGTATGACAATCTCCCCTGTCCTCCTACTTTCCATCATTATCTCTCAGCTGGGTATTGCAACAGCCTCCTAGCTGGTCTCCTGCCTCCCCTCTCAGCTCCCCACACCTCCACACAGCAGCCGGGGTGCAATGTTCTGAAGTGCCAGTTGGTATCGCTTCTGCTAAAGTCCTCCCATACCTTCCAGGGATTTTAATAACAATAATGATATCTATAACTTATTGGGCACTTTCCGTATTTAAGCACTTGTATATATTAAATTATTTAATCTAAAACAACTGTCCAATGCCTGTCAACAGATGACTAGATGAAGAAAATGGTGTGTGTGTGTGTGTGTGTGTGTGTGTGTGTGGGTGTGGGTGTGTAATATAGAATTCAATCATGAGAAAGAAGAAAATCCTGCCATTTGCTACAACATGGACAAAACCAGAGGGCATTATTCTAAGTGAAATAAGCCAAACACAGAAAAACAAACAGTATATGATCACACTTATATGTAGAATCCAAAAAAAATCAAACTCAGAACCAGAATGCAGAATGGTAGCTGCCAATGGTTGGGGAGGGGGAAGTAGGGGGGTGAATGAAAAAAGTTGGTCAAAAGGTACAAACTTCCAGTTAGAAGGTTAATAAGTTTTGGGTCTAATGTACAGCATGGTGGTTATGGTTAATAATACTGTATTGCATGCTTGAAACCTGCTAAAAGAGTAGATGTTAAGTGCTCTCACCACACACACACACAATGGTAACTGTGAAGTGATGCATGTTTTAATTAGCGTGGTTGTGGAGATCATTTCACAATGTGTATGTATCTCAAATCATCGCATTGTATACCTTTAAAAAACATCATGTTGTACAACCTAAATATATATTATTTTTGTCAATCATACTTCAATAAAGCTGGGTTAAAAATAAAATCAACAAAACTATACAAAGTAGGTGCTGTCCTATCCCCCCCTTTTTTTTTGTATATAAAGGCCATGCAGTTAGTGGCAGGAGCCAGGATAAGGCATAAACTTTTTTCCAAGAGTCTCTGTAAGACCCACCCCCATCACTATCTGCTTCCTCACTTTACCTCCCAACACTCTCCTCCCTTCCTGTTCCCTAAGCTCTAGCCATCCTGGCCTTTTTTTGTCTCTCAGATGTGCAACAGCTCAATTTTTTTCTCAGGTTCAAAGACTCTTTATTCAAGCTCTGTTCAAAAGTCCCCCTCTCGGAGAAGCCAGCCTCGACCACACTGAAGGGTGAACTGGAAGCGCCCTGATCACTGCCATCGTGACCCCACCATCTCATGAGTCCAGAAGGACCTCTGGCTGGTTTGGGTGCAGTTTTAAAAACACAGAGAGGATACTGACTCTCAGAGTTCTAGGATTTATCACTTAGTGTATCAGGTAGTTCATATATACCCTTGCTTCTGAGTTTGATTCTGAACAGAAAAAAAAATTACTGTGAAAAGAGTGGAAAGGCCCTGGCCGGTTGGCTCAGTGGTAGAGCATTGGACTGGCATGCGGAAGTCCCGAGTTCAATTCCCGGCCAAGACACACAGGAGAAGTGCCCATCTGCTTCTCCACCCCTCCCCCTCTCCTTCCTCTCTGTCTCTCTCTTCCCCTTCCGCAGCCGAGGCTCCATTGGAGCAAAAGATGGCCTGGGTGCTGGGGATGGCACCTTGGCCTCTGCCTGCTAGACTGGCTCTGGTCTCAACAGAGCGACGCCCCTGATGGGCAGAGCATCGCCCCCTGGTGGGCGTGCTGGGTGGATCTCGGTCGGGCGCATGCGGGAGTCTGTCTGACTGCCTCCCCATTTCCAGCTTCAGAAAAATACAAAAAAAAAAAAAAGAGTGGAAAGTCCATGGAGTGTTTTTGGAAATTGCTTCTTAGAACCCTGAAAGTTTTTTTGCCCCCTCAGTGAATGAACTACTTTTTGAAAAACTCTGAAAGCCGAAAACTGACTGTACTGGAAACATTCTTTCACAAAAAGAGCTTATTTTAACTTTTCAAAAAATATTTGTGTTTCTCCAAATATTCCTTAGGTTCTTTTTTTTTTTTTTTTTTTTTGAAGGCAATTCAATTTGGGGCGAACATTATGACAATATGCTGCCTCATGCCAAAGAAAGCTTTGCATTGGCCTCTCTTGCGTCCCTGGCTTTCTTTTTCCAGCTGTTATAGCAGATATAATCGTCCAAGACTGCGATTTGTCATCTCCGTCAAATCTGGTTTATAATTCTCAATGTTGCAGTTTATACAAAAACATTTATGGATTAAAACTCAGAGTAAAATGAAAATTTTACAATTAGGGACAAGGTTAATATTCCTCAAAAGGTTGAATTACAAGCAAACCTGAAAAAACACTGGGGTTTATTCCAGATGTTAGCCCCACAGTTCTGCCTGCTGGACTGACAGGTGGGGGAGCAGAGACCATCCACGCAGCAGAGGCAGCCTGGGGACTTGCTCCCCTCCTATAAGTAACCAGAGGACTGAAGGAGGGCAATGAATTCTTAGATCACTGGACCTGTCAATCTCAACAGAAGGATCACATTTAGGCCTCTGATTAAAAGTGACCAGATGGTTACTGTATACTTCCAATCTACAATCACTCACCATGGCTGCAACATATTGATCAAAATAGCTACCATTTATTGAGTGATTACTATGTCCCAGGCAGAGCCAGGTTGGGCTATGTGCAGGCAGTATGCTAGGCAATTTGCATTCTTTCTTCCATTAAATAAATATCTATTGAGTAAGGGGAGGTTCTATTAGAATGAATTATGTCAAATTGACCTTTTTGTAGGGAAAAACAGACCAGTAGCAACAACTGTGTGCGGTTCTTTATAATACCTGTTCTGTCTCCCACCGGACCTGGCACAGTGCTTATCACACACGGCAAAGTTCAGTGAGCTCCTATTTATTAACAGTGTGACATAGCAAGAGCCTCGGGGCCAGGGGGTGGGGAACAGCAGGATTTCAAGTAAGATTCAGTCCAGCCACCTCTGCTGTGTTGGTCCCAGCCACACAGGTTTCACTTGAAATCTCTCAGGCCACCCACGTGCCTGTACCCCCAAGTTCACTTAGCAAAACAGTGAACTTTGCCTGTGTGCCCCTACCCAGTGTAGCTGCAGGGAGCTATGCGACATTGCTGGTACAAACTCAGTCTCCACTCTTCCCACCCATCTCCAGGGAACCTGCTTTTCCTCTTCAAATGTCACCATAAAAGGCATTTTACCATTAAATAGCTGCTCGGGATCACCCTGGGATGACTGAATTTCATGCTGGACTTAACCTTAAAAACTACATTCTAGAACCAACACATTTATCATCAATTAGGAACTTTTATCATACAGGGGTCTCCAAACTTTTTACACAGGGGGCCAGTTCACTGTCTCTCAGACCATTGGAGGGCTGCCAAATACAGTGGTCCTCTCACTGACCACCAATGAAAGAGGTGCCCCTTCCAGAAGTGCAGTGGGGGCTGGATAGATGGCCTCAGGGGACCGCATTGCGGCCCGCGGGCCGTAGTTTGGGGACGCCTGGAGATCACCAGAAATGAATGATAAGAAAAAAATTTTACTACTAAAGAACATGGGAGGAAAAAATGCTCAAAAGCACCAACCAACATCTTAAAAATTTAAACTAAATATGAGCAGAAAAGTGGGTAAAGCCATTTGAGCAAGGGGATGTGAAGTTGTTCCATTTGCAAACTTTGCCTGAGAGAGTGTTTTTGCCCAGTGCCTTCTTGCCAAGGTCTCCGTACTCTCACCCCAACCAAGAAACAAAACCGAACACAACTAAAACATGCCACAATCAAGAGGTTCCATTTCACTCAAAGAGTAAACGTAAAACAAAGACCAATGGCTGAAAATGGAACCTCCTTCCATTCCTGCCACCATCACTCAATAATCATAGCTCAGAATCACAGAAGATGGAGGTGATGGTCTGGATTTGGTGTGTTTTGAATGAGGAATAGTTTGCCATTTGGGGTAAGGGATGTCCAGAATGTCCCTAAGCCAATCTTTCTAGCATGCTTGTCATAGAACTAAGAGACATCTGGTTGCCAGCTGTGAACACGATATAGACATCAGACACCCAATTGTCCCAACTTGGTGTGCAGGACTACTGGAGAAGTGGGGAGGGGAGGGGAGGAGAAGGGAGGGGATAAGAGGGAGGGAGGACTAGGTTGGAGAGGGGAGGGGAGGGGAGCCTCTTCAGAACCTGGAGCCAAGGAAGTTCATGTAAGGGCTCGTTGTGGCCCACATATGTTTCTACCTCTTTTCTCCCTTGCCCTGCCCCACCCCCCTATCTTCATGGGCTAACCAATAAAATTAATATCTTCCAGGTTTTAGCCACTGGAATACCAAATAGGAGATGTCTGTTCAGGCCCAGTGACTTCAATATGCATGAGCAAATAATATTATCTTAATTTTGTGAAAGAAAAAAAAAATGAAGCAGTTGTGGCATAAATCTCTGTAGATGTATGGCACAGGATGAAAGCCACCTCAGGTGTACTATGTGGTACCCAGAACACCCCATTGTTCTGCAAAAAGAGTGGCACTCCCAGCCCAGACAGAGTTCAAGATAGTGCATATTAGACTCCAGTCTCCACCAAATGGAAACAGAGCTGATGCCACGTAGGCAGTGATCAGGATGGAAAAGGCTCTGTCCTCTTTGGCAAAGCATTCAGCCTTGTGAGAGAGAAGTGCCACAGCAGGAATTGGGGGCGGCATTCCTGCACAGGGGTTCTTGTGGGAGCAGCTGCCTGGAGCAAACACCTGTTCACCCCTCCCCTGCTTCACAGCCGCTGGACCGCTCAGCCACCACCTCTGAGCACTGTAAGTCAGGTGAGGGCAGCACCAGAAATCTTACAAAAGACCATTGTCTCTTTCTCTTTTCTGCAGCCCAACTTTCTCCCATCCCTGTACCCCATCCTATCCCTCAAATGGACAAGAAGTAAACATTTCATCTTAGTCTCCTCCATGTTCAAGTAAGAAATTTATGGTCTATTCTAATTATCATCAAAGAGACTGGCATTGCTGTTTAAGAGTATGGGCTTCAAAGTCCAAAAGCTTGGTCTTAAATGCTGGTCTACCCCTTGCCTGAGCAAGTTGCTTGACTTCCTTGTGGCTAATTCTTTCTGTGTAAGATAGGGATAATAACTGAAGCTAACTGTTAGGGCTGCTGTAAGGATTAAATGGGTTAATTTAGCTAAAGGATTTAAAACAGTCCCCGGTACATAGTGAGCTGCAGTCATCATCATCATCATCATCGCCATCATTAACTTCATCATCATTTTCCCAGCACCCATTTTCAAAGATGTGAAAAACTCTGGTCCTCTGGAGTTGACGATCTGAATGAAGATTAAGTTGACACCAAAAGCAAGAAAACAAAAACAACTGGAATTAAGTCTAGCACTGACGAGGTGACACAGACCATAGACTTTCTAGGGGTCTAGATGAGGAGGGAGGAGCAGAGCTGGAAGAGCTGGGGAAGGTTCACAGAGGAGAGAGGGCAGCACGAGACCTTGCACAATGACAGCATTTTCATTGTTGGCAAAAATATAAGAGAGAGAGAGATTGTAGAGTTTATTTCCTTTGAAAGATTCTTGGATGAAGGGCTCCTGTTATTTATAAGGGGTGAGAAATGTTTGAAAAACTCCTCTCTTAGTTACCTCTGGAAAAAAACACTTAATGGTGGTAAAACTGCACATTTAACACAGGCCCAACAGCAAATAACCAGGGTAAATTGCTACAAAAGCATCCCCTCCCCCCAACCTAGTCAACACTGGAAATAGAACTGCCATGTTATTATTGAGAAGGGTGGTAGCTCCCATGCAAACTACATATTTGATTAAGATCTGAAATCTTTGCTGAACCATGAATTCAAAATAATTTAGGTGATACATATAAATTTAATTTCTTTGTTCAAAAAATCCAAATCTGAAACGATGCCCGGCGAATGCAAAGCTCTCACTGAGGTCTACAGAATGAGACTCCTCTAACTCGTCTATACTGTGTGGAAATCATCTTCAAGGAAAGGAATAAACCTATTTTAAAAACAGCTGAGTCCTTTAGATCATATACCCTAACCAATTTATGGAAATAAATGGAATTCAGTATTAAAAAAAATTGTCCCACTCCTCCAGAAAATGTAAATGCCAGCTACAAAACAAAAGGAAAGGAAAAGACAAAGAAATCAAGAATAAAGCAGCACAGAAAGAAAGTCAGAAAAGTCAAGGACAACTGAAGAACCTTGACTCGCCGTCCCTTCCTGCCTTACCCCTTCACCCCCAGAGCCCCCACTGACCCAAAACTGTTGTATATAATAAGAACATCACAGAGTAGAGGAACCCAGGGGGAAACAACTGCTGAAGAAAACAGAATTCATTTCTACCATCCAAAATCAGAGAAAGCATAGATCCCTGTGGAAACAAATCCCCCTCTCTCTACAGTGGGGCAGTGTTCACTGACGGCTATCTTTCCTGTACTGCACACTATTTGAGTAACTCTCACGTTAACCCTGAGCTAATTACCAGGCCAGATGAAAAAATAATACAGGAGAAAGAGCAAGAAAAGGAAAACAAAGTAACACTGTGCATGATTGTTTGTGTCCTATTAATATAAATGAATACAAAATACTTTTTAAAAAATGCATTAGGCAGATATTGGCTTATGATTGGGTCAATATCACGATTTATTTAACTCTGGGTACAATAAATCTTGATATTGACTAAAAACATAAGTCAATATGTGTACTGTTGTGTGCATTCTATTACAAAAATAGGGTTTTAACTTTAATGGCCCCTTTTGCAAAGTGGAAAAATAAAAAAAACTCTCTCAAAGGCCCTCAAATCACAGCAACACCCAACGTCTGCTCAGCATGAACAGACTGTTTGGTCCAGCTTCTCAGCATCATCTAGCATTGGTCAGTAGTTCCATTACTATGGCAGAATGAATTGCTGATCCTGAGTCTTCACAGCCTTTGATGTTCATCCTCCACAAAGCAGAGGGTACTATTTGATTTGGAGCTTAGTTTGTGATACTTTAGCCAATGAAACATGAGCAAAATTGAGTTTGCCAATTCCCAGTCTAATCCTTAATAGACATCTCGCATCATGCTTGTTTTCTTGTGACTCTGTCATCACAATTTAAAGAGTTTCCCTTCAAGTAGATGCTACCCCCTCTACGTGAATCCTCAAATAAGTCCACCTAGGGCAGAGCAGAGCCCATAACACAATGAGGACCCAAGCCCAGCTGAACCTACACTGGAAGCAGTGTCACCTAGTCAAGCTCAGCCTAGATCACTGCCTCTCAAGTCAATTCACAGATATGTGAGAGATAAAGGCTTGCTGCAAAGGCAACTAAGATTTGATGGTTGAACCATTCAGTAGTACCTGAATGACACAGTTTGCATTCACTAAGCAATTGTTATTCACATTTCTTACACCGGTGCAGAATCTTTAATTTTTTATTTATTTATTTATTTTATTTTATTTTTCTGAAGTTGGAAAAGGGGAGGCAGTCAGACAGACTCCCGCATGCACCCTACCAGGATCCACCCGACATGCCCACCAGGGGGCGACGCTCTGCCCATCAGGGGCGTTGCTCTGTTGCAACCAGAGCCATTCTAGCGCCTGAGGCAGAGGTCATAGAGCCATCCTCAGCACCCGGGCCAACTTTTTTGCTCCAATGGAGCCTTGGCTGCGGGAGGGGAAGAGAGAGACAGACAGGAAGGAGAGGGGGAGGGGTGGAGAAGCAGATGGGCACTTCTCCTGTGTGCCCTGGCCGGGAATCGAACCCGGGACACCTGCACGCCAGGCCAATGCTCTACCACTGAGCCAACCGGCCAGGGCCCTGTGCAGAATCTTCACAGAAACTTGGAGATACATGCCCTAACAGTGAGGAACTCACAGCTTAATAGGGAAAGCGGAACACCCCCATGATGGAATGTCTCTCTGTGGTGTACATTCCACGTAACCTAAATGACTGTCAGACATCCCCTAGCCATAGCCAGGAGCACTCACTTCCTTGGAACCACACATATCCAGAAGTTGAATACAGCCCTCTTAACAGTATCCAATAAAAATATAGTCATTCCAAGCATTAGGGATATTTGTAACTTTTTTTCCCAAAGATCAGGGAGACTTCAGGGAAATGAATATTATTTTACTAAAATCTGTATTGGATATTTTATTTCCCCCAAATCCTTCCTCAGTTATATCATAACAGGGTTTCTCTCTGTTTCCTCTTCTCTGGCCCAGTGGCCTGCCTCCTTTTTCCTTCCAGATTACTCTCAAAGTTTCAAGTTCCTCCCTCCACTTATTATGCAGAAAAACTTAACTATGCTCCAGCTTATACCCCTGATCTTGTGTTACCCAACTCATTCTGTTATTAGCAAATACTGAACCTTTCAACAAACAGCATCACCCTCTTCAGAAAGTAGTTCAACTATTTGAGATTATTTGGTGTCTCGGGCCCTACCCCAAGTGACTGATCAAAATCTTTTTTTTTTTAATACAGATACAAAAGCCTTCAAAGTCATTTTGATGAGTTAAATTTGTCCTTATAGCATTATAACAAGTCATTACTTTTTTTCAAAAAGTATTTATTGAGCCAGGCACTGTTCTAAAAGCTGAGGATTTAGTAGTGAAGAAAAGAGAGAAACTTCTCAATCTCATGAATTATATTCTTGAGAGTAGAAAACAGACACTAAGAATTAACCTCACAGATGAAGTCACATGGGACAGCAGTATGTACTATGACGAAAATTAGTCCAGGGTCAGGGATTCCAGACAGGGTGGCCAGGGAAGGCATTTCTGAGGAGGTGATGTTTGAGCAGCCCCTGAATTGAACCTGAGTTTCTAATTGTTTTCTTCACTCATCCATCCAATAAGTATCTATTATTGTGCACCTGCTATAGCGAAGTGTTGTTGCTGAGGGGCACAGAAAAGAATCCTAAGTGGGCCCTGGCCAGTTGGCTCAGCGGTGGAGCGTCGGCCTGGCGTGCGGGGGACCGGGGTTCGATTCCAGGCCAGAGCACATAGGAGAAGCGCCCGTTTGCTTCTCCACCCCCCTCCCCTCCTTCCTCTCTGTCTCTCTCTTCCCCTCCCGCAGCCAAGGCTCCATTGGAGCAAAGATGGCCTGGGTGCTGGGAATGGCTTCTTGGCCTCTGCCCCAGGCGCTGGAGTGGCTCTGGTCGTGGCAGAGCGACGCCCCAGAAGGGCAGAGCATCGCCCCCTGGTGGGCAGAGCATCACCCCTGGTGGGCGTGCTGGGTGGATCCCGGTCGGGCGCATGCGGGAGTCTGTCTGACTGTCTCTCCCTGTTTCCAGCTTCAGAAAAATACAAAAAATAAAAAAAATAAAAAAAATAAAGAATCCTAAGTGGATACAAGGAGAGTTAGTCACATCAAAGAGATAAGACATATGTTTAAAAAAAATAGACAATATAATTTAAGATAGAAAATAACATGTGCTGTGTTAATAGAGTACCAGGAACTTTGAAATAATGAAAAACCCCACACCATAAGACATCAACAGGTCCTTTTAAAATTGTAAATTTTAAATACAGATTTGTCTGAAGAATCTGAGGTAATTTTATCAAAAGTGGAGGGATTGCTCCATCTCAAATATCCAGGTCCTTTTATATCCAGTCTATGCCATACACAACAATTTCATGTGAAACCAACAATCCATATTTTATGTCAAAATCTTGATATATAAAGAAAAGTGAACCATTTCCATATTCTTGTTCTCCTCTTGCTTATTAAATGTAATAGAGAATGGCAGATAATTTAGTAAAATAGAATTTTTCTATGCTTGTTTTAAAAATTATTCTTTCAATAAAAGTCTCTCCAGTTGGAGGCACAGAAGTAAGTTTAGATTAGGGATTCACAGTGGTAAGGTGACAGCTCTGAGAAGCCAGAGAACGTTCTGATGTTAGGTGCTGATAGCCCTGAGCATTCACCTCAGTCTGTGACTGACTGACCACTACACACAGAAGGTAGACAGACCACTCACAACCAGTCTAGCTGTCCTCTAAATTGACTTTCAGCTGAATTCTATAGGTCTACTGATTAACCATATCTCTACCTCAGTTCCCCTGTGTCCTTCTAAGAAAAGGTTTACATTTTCCTGCAGAATGGATTGGGAGTATATAGTTTATGGAGGAAGAGTGAATTTGAGAAATGTGACAGACACTGCTAATTACCTGTCAACATCCAACAGAGCATTTGACCAGTTTCTTGGGGGGAGAAGGGGAGGACAGAGACAGAGAAAGGGAAAGAGAGAGAGACAGGTAGGGACAAACAGAAAAGGGAGAAAGATGAGAAGCATTAATTCTTCATTGCAGCACCTTAGTTATTCACTGATTGCTTTCTCATATGTACCTTGACTGCAGGGCTACAGCATACTGAGTGACCCCTTGCTCAAGCCAGTGACATTGGGTTCAAGCTGGTGAGCTACGCTCAAGCCAGATGAGCCTGCACTCAAGCCAGCAACCTTGGGGTCTCAAACCTGGGTCCCCTGGGTCCCAGTCCAGTGCTCTATCCACTGTGTCACCACCTGGTCAGGCTACCCAGTTTTTATTTTATAATGAAACTCTAGAGTTTTAGCTAAATACACGGCTATCCAACAAAACAGTGCATTTCAACACATTCTTGCAGCAGAGTCTGGCCATGTTAACTATGTTCTGCTAGTAATGATAGGTGAGCAGAAGTCCTATATCCTAACTTTAGGTGTGCCCCCAAGGAAAATGGGCATATACTCTTCTTGTTTTTCATTCTTACCCTTACCCCTTCCCATTGAATGGAAATGGCACAAGCTTTTGACCCAGAGATGGAAACCACATATTAAGGATGGTGAAGGCACCCTACCAAGTACCAAGTCCTGGATCTCTGACTATTGTGTTAGAGAGAAATAAATCCCTATCATTGTTAATCCACTGTACTTGGGCATCTCTTAGATATAGCAGCTTACTGTGTACCCTAAGTAATATAGCAGAGATAATAATATGGGGCTATTAAACCCAGCAAAATAACTAGCTCAAATGAGCTTGTTCTCATTCAGGTTATAAAAGTAGTTCTATTAACAGAAGAAAGATTTTGCCCAAGTCTGGGCTTTGCATTAATCACCTGGCTACTTTCTCCCTTGGACATGGCCGTATACTGCCAATTTCCACATGTGATCTGGTGTTGCTCATGCTACATGGTCACTGACACTGTCCTTTCCTGAGAGAGGAACCAAGTTATTCAGCCTCACTGAATAAGAAAAGTCACCAGTCCAGGAGTCAGGACATGAGTTTTTAGAGATACTAATAAAGTGAAAACCTCTCTATTGCTTTTTAGCTCTAAAATTTGATGCTTTTTTAGTTTCTTAGCTGGTATGATCATCCCATACTGTTTCCTAATACAGAAGAGAATTATTTTCTAAGCTGTAGCTTTACAAAACCATTTCCCCTCAAATGAGGAGGAAAGTAGCAGAGAGCAGCTCAGAGGAACACAGAGTTCTTTTCCTTGAACCTAGCCCCTCTGTGGGGGAACCTAAGAAATGGAGGGTTATCAAATTTAATTATTAAAATTGCCTGGGGGCAAAAGGGTAAATATTAAAAATATAAGAGACCTCCTGAAATCTGAGGGCAGAAAATGGAGCAGAAGTGAGATGTGGGAGAAGAGAGGGCTGGACACCATAAATGGTTCTAGATTCAGCATGGTTCTCAGGGTCCACTGGTAGATACACTTGGGCCTTCATTCTGCTCTTCACTGTTAACCTGATTCAGCTACTCCCGCAGGAATGCCATTGTATTATGTCCTGCCACCAACCACCTTGGGCTCTCAATATCCTAATTCCTTTTGCCAAAGACCAAGAGTACAGGCAGTTCTCAGAGAAAGTAGACTAAGGGTGAACCATAAATCCCAAAACAATCCCACCATCCCAGTGTCTGGGGGATAGCACAAATGCCTGGAATTTTCAGGGTAAGTTAGGGAGCAGAGTGCTAAATTCTTGGTCTCTTTTCTCGCTCTGGGATAAATACCTTTGGCCAAGGTCATCTACACCAAGAGATCTTAAATCATGTATTTATTCATTCAAATATTCATTCAGAAAAACATTTGTGAGCACTTGCTCTCTGCCATGGACTAGGAAAACAAAGTTGAATAAAAAAGGATCTCTTTACTTCAGAAGCTCACAGGAAAACACATTAACAGTTACTACCAAGGCAGCTGCAATATTTGAGAAAATTGAAGGAGGAAAGTCACATATAACCCAAAACACAAATTTAAAAATAACTGGTTGAAATGTGGTTGAAAATACTTTTAATGTAAAACTGATATTTAAACTGAATGTGAACTCATTTATATAAGTAAACTTATTTGCACAAAAATATCTGCATTTCTTAAAGATGTCAGCCAACAGCAGATAAAATGCACCAGTGTGATATTGCTTTTGCTAGGTAACCTCTCCTTATTGCAGATGGTATCTGCCACCCACCCACTATAGCACTGTTAATAAGGATCTCATATGGAAGTTTTATAATTCTCAACCTCTATCTGATATTATAGAATATTATAAAAGGTGAGTCAAGGATATCTGCTGTTCCGAGAGTGTCAAAGAAACATTTTCCTTGTTGTTGGTCAAATAAGTTTGTAAAATGTGATTTTTATGTTAGCTCGCTTATAGTTTGCATTGGGAGCTGGGCAGTGCCAGGTATATGTGGGTCTGTGAAATAGCAAATTACCTTCCTGGTTGGGAAGGGCCATTGTTTTGCAAATGTTTGCTGGAGCAGAGGTATTTACACCAGAAAGTTTTGAAAAGAAGCAGAAGGAGAAGAGGCAAAAAGAAACCATGTTGGCAGGGAAAGAGAAAGAAGCTAGTTTGTACAGAGAGAGAGAAGCCATGTTTTGCAGGGAGAGCAGAGAGAATGCAGGGCGCTGAGGAAGAAGCCATGTTGGCAGAGAAAGGAGAAAGTGTGCAGATGGGGAACCAGAGGTGAGGGGCATTTGCTAGCTCTACTGAGACTGGGGGGGCCTTTGATTCTAGGAAAAACCGGAGAAGATTCTCCTGACTGTAGAACCGGAGAATGTGTCAGTGGCTTTGGGAGCTCTGTGTGTTTGCTCATCGGCCAGTGAGAGACTCTAATAAAGGAATGGCCACCACTTTTTGGTTCCACTGTTTCTTTCCCGTCTCCCTGAATCTAATGAGAACCTGCATGTGAATTGCCATGATGGCAGTGGCTACTGGCCATACACTTGTCCTTTAGAAATCAACCCAGATGTATTCTTTCTGCCTAATATCAATGGGCCTAAACTAGCATTGCATTATCGAAGTGGTTACAATAGGATCTTTTTCATGGTTTTGCTGTTTTGTTTTCAGTCAACTTCATTGATTCACTGAGGATGCAAAAGAAATTAATTTATCTTAAAAAAATATCTTAAAGCACACAATCTATAAACTAGCCAATGCAAACCTGGATGACCAAAATAGACAACATGTAAATGACTAAGCATGTACTTAATACATTTTCAGAACACAAAAGGAAATGGCCAATGTCATGGGAAGGTGGGCCAGGTGGGACACTACTGGGGAGGGGCAAGGGAGGTGTTAAGGAAAGGCTTCACAGAAGAAGTCACTCTTGTGATGTAAGTACTATTGAAAATGAAAGAGAAATTGTAAAGCCAGTAGCCACAGCCATGATGGCCATTCACATGCAGGTTCACAATGGATTCAGGCAGACGGTAAAGAAACAGTGGAGCCAAAAAATGGTGGCCATTTCTTTATTAAAGTCTCGCACCAGTCAACGAGCAAACCCACAGGGCTCCCAAAGCCACTGACACATTCTCCGGTTCCACAATCAGAAGAATCTTCTCTGGTTTCTCCTAGAATCAAAGGTCTCACCAGTTTAAGTGGAGTTCATAAAGCCCCTCACTTCTGGTTCTCCATCTGCACACCTTCACTCTCTCTCTGCTAACCATGGCTTCTCCTTCAGCACCCTGCATCTCTCTGCTCTCACTCTGCAAACATGGCTTCTTTCTCTTCTTCTCTTTCTGCTCTCTCCTTTCCAAAACTTTCTGGTGTGAAAACCTTTCCTCCAGCAAACATTAGCAAAACAATGGCCCTTCCCAAGCAGAAAGGTAATTTGCAATTTCACAGTTCACATACCTGGCACTGTCCAGCCCCCAATGCAAACTATAAGCAAGCTAACACAAAAGTCACATTTTACAAACTTCTTTGACCAACAGAAACTATGCTTTCTTAAAGCTGAGGTAAGTAGGATCATAGGATTACTTAACTGTCCTAAAAATTGAGAATATCTGACAAAGAAGAGATAGTATCCACATAATGATCAATGTAAAGTCAGACTGTTTCTGTGTCAACTATCTGATAAAGCAATGTGATGTGTCCACTTGTTTGTTTGTTTTTTAATTTTTTATTTATTCATTTTTAGAGAGGAGAGAGAGGGAGAGACAGAGAGTCAGAGAGGGAGAGAGAGGAGAAAGAGACAGAGAGAGAAGGGAGGGAGGAGCAGGAAGCATCAACTCCCATATGTGCCTTGACCAGGCAAGCCCAGGGTTTCGAACCGGCGACCTCAGCATTTCCAGGTCGACGCTTTATCCACTGCGCCACCACAGGTCAGGCAATGTGTCCACTTGTTAAGGAGTGTTCAAAACAAGATAATTATTTCCCATAAACTCCAACCTGTTATTACTCAAAAATTCCTAAAAGCATTAAAATAACAGACGGGCCTCCAATAAAACAAATTCAAACTTCCGTGCAGCCCACTTTCATTGCCTTCCTTCAAGAACAGGATAGTGTGTGACCATAAAAGCAGCCCCTTTCAGCCACAGCTCAACTTAGACACTCACCTTTCAAGAAAAAAATTTAAGCCAAAATATTGTTGGTTACTTTTAAAGAAAAAAAATTACAAAAAAATAATAATAATATAACCCATATAAGATTTTATTCCAAATAATTGAGGAGAAAATGAAAAAACAAAAGGAAGAAAAAAAAAACATAGAAAAAACCCACCATCATTTGCAAATTCTGTCTCATTGTACGGCCACCACTGCTGATTCTAACGCAGTACCAACTTAAATGGCCTAGCAGAGCGTTTTACCTCATATACCTGTAAACAGTTTCAATGTGAAAAGAAACACAGTGTAACAGCTTATTTATCCCTCTTGCTCTTTCCCAAGAAACTCTAATGACCTGGGCATAAGAGGTAGTGAAGAAAAGCTCCTTTTTATTATCTTTCCATCTTTCCTTTATTTCTCTCTCTCTCTCTCTCTTTTCCTCCCTGATAAAGGTTTCCCTTAGAACTAATACGGGACTCATCATTTGATGATGAATTTGCATGTCGATCGGCAGCCAGGGTAGCAGCCCTCAGATTAGGGACATTCCGCTGCACACTAAAAGGCACAAAGAACAAGAAGTGCATTTCCATCTGCCCTTCCTTTCCAGTCAGTGCATTCCCAGCCGTGTCTATTGATGAGCACTTGGAACAATACCAAAATGCAGTGCAAGATCAATCCTGCTGTTTACTTCGCTGAGCTAAAGGAACAAAGAACAGAAGAAAGGCCTTAAACCCAGCCCTCGTAAAGGAGCAGGATGAAGGGTGAAAAATGGTCTGATGGGCAGTTGCACAGAGTAAACGTATTTGGAGAAGCAGCAGCTCCAGCTGAGATAAAACCAATGATGATTTGTATTTCGTTCTGTATCTTCAGGGGATAAAAGCACTTCTATCTGATAGCATTGGAGGCAGACTTGAAACACTACAGTAAAGAGCTATGTTCCCTGCCAGGGAAAGAATGAAAACTCCCATAATTGCTGAGGAGTGTTAAATATCTGACTGTGCATGCCTCTGTTCTCCCATGGTGAGGCAACTCAACCAGGTCTTTTTTTTTTTAACTCTACCAGCCCCAGCAAACCCAACAGTTGGCTGGGCCCTCCTGTCAAGAAAACAACAGAATATTGGGTTTTACGTAGGTAACTGTAATTTGTAGGAATGTCTGTCTTTAAGCTGTTTTAACGTTATTTCAAATAGGAAGTCCAACAACTTCATTGCTGCAAAAAGTAAGAGTTGCAGAGGGGCGGGGGTGGACAGGATGAGAGTGGAGAGGCAGAGTTCATGTTCAAATGCAAATAATTTGAGAAGGAGAAGGCAGGGTTACAAGGCCTTTGACAGCAAAGGTGAAAATTTTCTCTTTTGAGTAAAGAGCAAATGCAACCTATTGCCTTGCCATTTGGGGAAACCATGTGACACCAACCAACCACAATTCAGGGGGCACCCTCAGTAAAGGGCATTTGGGAGGCAAAGGCTAGAAATACACATCCCACCTGGGGTGCCCACCTGCATTCTCCTTCCAGGTCTAGATCCAGCTCATCCTTTAGCCTCCAAACTCACATGTGGCCCAAAAACCAGTAGCAGCCGCAGCAGCAGCAACACCTGGAGGCTTGTTAGAAATGCAAAATCTCAGGTCCCACTCCAGACGTGCTGGAACCAAAACTCAGGCAGCACAGCCCAGTAAGAGTTCAGAGCCATAGCCTTAGATTATCCCAAACAAAGCTGTCCTGACTCCTTTGGCTTTCCACAAACCCTCTCTTCTCAAAGTCCTGTATCCTTATTGTTCTGCCAATCACAGGCATTAACATATGCTTTTGAATAGAAAAGGGAGCCAGCAAACATATGTCGATGTGCTTTGGCCTTGTTGCTGTTTCCTTGTGTATTTATGTGGCCTGAATTACCCATTCGATGTCAAAAGAACAGCAAGTCTCTCTTAGTCTTCTTTAAACCCTTCTCAATGACTAGTACACAGTGGTACTTATTCATTGTTGAACGGTTGAGCCGGGCATTGAGCTTCCTGCTTCTATTGGGGGATATTATAATAAATGATTTGAGTAGATTCTTCCTGGCAAGGAAAGGTCAACATTTTCATACTTCAGTTACTCTGACAAAAGGACATAGTGGCCTAAAGGGAGAGCAACTGGGCTCTCTATTTTCAACTGACTCAGTTTCCCCCATTTGCAAAGCAGGCGTAGAAAATCATAAGTAAATATTTTGTAGAGATATTAAAAATTAACTAAAAAAAATTATATTTGGAAGGAAAATGTCCTCACTAGATGCAATGTAGGCTAATCTGTGAATTTACAAAAAGTTAAATGCACCCCTCTTAACTTAGTCTATGCTCAAGTTCAAAGCATCATATAGAGGCAATCGAAATTAATCCCCAAACAACTAAGTAAGCTAGATATAATTTACCCTAAAGTAGGTAAGGAAACTGAGGCCTAAAGGGATTAGATAATTTGCTGCAGGTCACCCAGTTATGCAGCAGAGCACAGACTCTAATCCAGTGGACTCCAGAGCCCACACCTGTTCCTGCACATCCCACTACAGAAAAGACAAAAAAAAAGAGGAATTAAATAATGCATCAATTAAAATTCAACCTGAAGGTCTTTCTGCAGACTCACAGGAAATGGAAATGCACACACTGTAGGCACCTGAGTTTTATCCACCAGAAGACAGATATATTCAATACAGCAACTTTGTAATTATATAGATAAGTGAAAGAAACATCATAGCATAAAACCATGTCTACATGATATCAAATAGCTGGATTTTTAAAATAAAAATATTCCATCAATCACCTAGATATTTAAATAGTGGGTTCTTAGGTTTTTCACTTTTTCCTAAAATGCTTGGGAGACATACAGACATAACTTAAAAGTCCAAAATTTCTGAAAGAGATTTTCCTCCAAAAAAGACATTAACAAAACTCACATCAAGAATCTAAGATGTTTCTTTGTGTTTATAATATCTGAGCATGGAAAACACACCAGACACCATACAGAACCATTAAGGGAGACTCAATTTCAATCAAGAGGGTCATAATATAAATTAGAAAGACACAATCTAAATTAAATAGACACAGTCTAAATTAGATAAACAATATCATCAGAGCTCTGATTCTTTCCCAGCAGAAACTGTGTGAGAGTAAGTTTCCCAGAGTCCCTGCACACAGTCCGTGGACACTGGACTGCGTTTTCCAAGTCCAAACTTAAGAATAACAGTTTTGAAGGGAACTTCCACTTGACTAGAAAGTCCTATTTACCATTCAGTTAGCCACAAAAGGCAGAATTTCCTACCTTTCTTCTTGAACTCCAAGTTTTTGCATCAAAGAGTAACCTGTGGTGATGAAAAGTGTCCTCAGTGTATTCTCAGAATTAGGAGGGTGTGGCTGCCTGCAGCCCACAGGGTACCCAAAGTGGCTTTAGGAATAAAAATAAGACAATTAACATATTATAATTGTATAGTTCTTCAAAACTGTTGTTTATTAGCTAGCAAAGCCTCTGAACAGCCTTTTTTCATAAAGATCTAACATGCAGAATGGTTAAATTCAAGGTTGCATACTGAATTAGTGCAGAAGCAGATAAAGATAAGTTCTCTGGACCCCGATCAGCTGTTCTTTCCTCTGCCCTGTCCTGAAAGCGTATCCCCTTCTAGCAATACTGCCCAAAGAAAATACAATGCAAGCACCAATGTGAGCCGCATGTGTCACTTCACATTTTCTAATAGCCACGGTTTAAAAAATAGCAAGAAAGGGTAAAACTAATTTTAATGACAGATAGTACTTAACCCCATATAACCATTATTTCAACAAGTAATCAATATCAAAAATTGTTAATGAAATCTTTTACATTCTTTTTTTTATATGAAGTCTTTAAGGTCTGAGGTGTATTTCACATTTTCAGCACATCCCAATCTGGACCAGCCTCATTCCAAGAGGTCAAGGGCTACATTTGGCTACTTTATTGGGCAACACAGCATTATAGTGTCTGCCTGAAATGTCAACAGTAGAACCCTGCCAAGTCCAAACCTGGGTCAGATATCTCCTTCACAGTCAGAACTGTTGAACTGAGACCCACACAGCAGTCCCACTGGGAAGTCTTAGAAAGGTTCCCAGGCTGCTTCCATCCCTAAAGAGACTCTTATACTGAACATAAACCCTGAGAAGCCTATTAACCCCTCCCCTCCCTACAGTGCCCAGTAGAACAGCATTTTCACACAGGCACCTGGCCAGCGTTTAAAGGAACAGTATAGAGGGGAACTGTATAACAGACTCTTGGATATTATTATTTTATTAAGAAAAATAAAGAATGCATAGTTAGTGTTTCAACAAACATCTGTTGAGTGACAATTATGTGTCAGCAATTATGGGCATGAAGGTAGAGCAGTAAACAAAATTGATGGGCCACCTGTGGAGCTTACCTTCTAGTGGGGATGACCCCAGAAATAAACACACATACAAAAAATAATTACAATCTGTGATCATACCTACCAAGGAAATAAACAGGGTAAAGACAAAGTGGCATCTAGAGACTGCCAACGACATGCCAGGCACCGCACTCGTGTCCTTTATTGTGTTAGCACTAGTCATGGCCACCATTTATTAGTGCTTAAAACATACCAGAAAATATTCTAGGCTATTTATTTATAGTACTTATTACCCTCACCATAATTTTGCAGGTTAAATCTTATCTCTATTTAATACAGAAAAGCCCAATGTCTAAAGAGATAATTACTAAAAGTCACACTACTAGAAAGTGGAATAGACAGGAGCCAAGTTCAGATCAAACACCACCATTCTCTTTCTGCTCTACCATGTTGATGTTCATTTTTACCAGGTGGATTTGTTGAATAGCAATAAGGAACAGAAATTGCACCAACCCTGGGTGGACTAGCCAGAGTCTTTACTTTAAGAACTGAACTTTAACCACTGAAAATAGGATTTCTAAGAAGCCTTGAAATGAGGACATTAATTCAAGTATTAGGACACTAGGACGTTGTGGGACATGGATTGCCAATGGGCTGCATCTCCCAGGCCAACTCTTGAGGTTACCTGGGAACAGTGGCAGCGCCTGAACTCAAGGCCAACTAGGCTGTGATCAACTAGCTATGTATGCCATGGCTGGGAGAAGGCAAAAGAGACACACTTGCTATGCATTTATTATCCCGGGGTCTGACTAAAGACCCTAACAGGGCTCAGGAATCCTGGACTGCGTAAGGAGTGAATCCAACCTGAGACCACACTTAGTTAAATACCAGTCAAGATCGATGAGCACTGTCTGCCCTGGCTGAGGGTATATTTAGCATCTCTGTGCTTGATCAGCAGATCTGAGACCCTCACAGAACCTAGGAGCAAACCCGTGGACACTGGACTGCCTACCAGGTAGATCCAGCCCCAGACCACTCCTAGCTAACATCTTACCAAAAGTCCAGTGAGACGGGTTTAGAAGTTGACAACCAAACTACATTGCAGTTATAACCTAATTGCAATTTGCCAATGATTTATTTATTATTAATCTACTTATATAGATTAATAATATGTATTACTGTGTTCACATGTATAAACTATGTTGAATCTACATCAAAATGTCCATTAATCATTTTCCACTAATCATTTCACTGTATTCGAAAAGCCTCCAACCCCTAAGAAAGAGGAACCAATAGGTTTTCCCATCCTAATTTTAATACCCATAGTGTGTCAGCCTAAAAACATCACTTTAGGTCAGCAGTATCCACATGGGACACCGAAATGAGAACAAGCTAGGTTACCAGTGTCATTGTCTCCCCAGGGACTGGTTCGCCTAGATCACACTCCCCACTAAGCCAGAGAAGAATTTCCAAAGACCAGAGGAATCACACATAACATGAAGGCACCCCTATGCAGCTCCTCTTCCTCTCCAATCCTCTCTAATCCCGGAAAATGGCTATATTACCTTTCAATGGCAAAGAGACCACCTCAAAATCTTCTGTAACTCCTACCTCACCAACCTAAACCCTGATATTACAATGTTTTCCACAACAGTCAGTCACAGGGAACACGAAAATCTCTCTCCCTTCCGATCATGGCACAACCACAGGAGAACATAATCTCTGGGTGAGCGAACTTCCTCTTCAAACAAAAGAATATTTCTCCCTGGGCGGCGATAGACATTTAGCCCCTCTAATATGCCCTGTTGTGGAAAGTGAGCCTTCCAGGCTTCGGTGATGGGGATAATTATAAAGGGATTTGCAGTGAGGGCCTGCAGGTGGGAAGGAGGGAGGGTGTGAGGGAGGAGAAAAAGCAAGAATTCCAACAGCTTTTTCATAACAGTAAAGAATCTTCACACTCAAAATGAGCATCGCTTCCTTAGCCCTGACCTCTCTCTCTCATAAAGTCTTCTCGGTTGTGAAAAGATGCTTGTAAATATGGCTCCCACAGTTTGAAATGTCAAAATGTCTGAGAGACTTCAGCACTTGTTGACTAAAATCACACCCAAAACATGTGATTGCCAGGCAGACATTCTCACGGCCCTGGCCATCTCTCCTTCACATTGTCATGCAAACAGCCAGGGTACATGTTGACAGTCATTTTACAGATAAAGCTGTTCACTGAAAAGAAAAGCAGAAGGCCTACTGCTTGGAGAGTCCAGGCAACCACCAGTCCATCTGCTTCAGCTACCAGGCCACTCAGAAGCTTCACTTCAAGGGCAAAACATCAGAAAAAAAGGAGAGATAGATGTAAAGGGCAAAAAGACAGCTGACTCCCATCTAAGGTGAGTGTCTCTGTGGACAGGCATTTCCAGGTCAGTGATCTGAGCTGGAAACCAGGCCACGGGCTGTTCTGAAGAGTTTGTACAAAACCATCTGCTCCAGTGAACAAGGGGACATCCTGCCCTTGTCTAAGTGCACGGGCAGATCCTGTCCACCTCTCCACCACCTGGAACTCCTGCAGTGCCTGGGTAGATGGTAGGGCATACCTCCCAACCACCAAAAGAGTGAGAATGTATCTGTGGAACATTTCATAACTCACCTAACACTACATGCATTTCAAAGTGCACTCTTAATCTCCATATTCCTTTATTTTGGTTGGGTGGGTGGGTGGGTGGTCAATTGGTTAATTTAAGCCATCCTCCTCTACACCCCTTATAACCAGATGTCAAGACCATCCCTGAGAAAAAAGCAAGAAAGAATAAATGATTCTTCAAAGAGTGGTATATTGGTGTTTATTATTCCTGAACTAGAGCAATGTTGCAAAATAATGTGGAATGCTATTTTGTTCATATTACTCAGCATAAGTATAATTACCTTCTTTTCTGAGAAAAATATGTCTATCTTCCCTCACCCCTGCATCTCAGAAAAGAGACTAGACTTCACAGCCTTACCTGCCTATCCAGGGAACAATTTCACTTCCAAGGCAACAGCTGAGCAGTTCTCAGAAGTGTCCAGGAAGGAAAAACTCTCACTAAACTTTTGCTATTTTATTATGCGTTTTAAAATACATTTAATTTCCCATCATCTCAGAGTACTTACATCTACACCTTGTTTAATAACACAAATAATTTGTACTGTCAGTTACCTTTCAAGAGAGTGTGCGGTCTAAAGGACAGAGTGTTTCACGTGCACGAGGGGCTCCTGTCCACTGAGCAGGTGCAGGGTCACAGGAGCCGAGACATGAAGAGACTGGCCAGACACCCAACAAGCCGTTCCGACACTCAGGCTCAGCTTCCCCAAAATGCCTGAACTCTGAAGGGAAGGAAGGGAGGGAAGATAGAGGAAGCAACAAAGGAGAAGAGGGGAGGAGGAAGTAGAGGATGAAGAGAAGAGGGAAAAAATGACCCTAGATGCCTTAGACACTTTTCCCACTGTCCCCTTTCTCTTACAGATGTCACAACAGAAAGGACGCCGGGCAGGAAGAAGGAAAGACCATCGGCAAATTCACAGCCACACGCTTCTCCCTTTCACCGCATAACCTTCCTTTCCACTAATGTTCCTCCTACAGAACCTTTCTTTCTTCACCTCTCTCTCTTTTTCTCTCTCACTGTCTCAAAATTTCTTCTTGTGTCCACTATCCTTTCTCCTTCCACACTTATACTCTCACCAAGTTTCCCTTCATAGTCCATTTCCAAAGTTAATTGCTTTTTTCAAAATTGAACATGAAATCTGGACCAGAATAATCTTAAGAATTATCCAGTCCTCTGCAGACATTTCCTGCTTCATACTCAAAGTTCCCCTACCCCCAGCCCCACCCAGGAAATCCCAAATCTCTGTGGACTGAAAGTCCGCCTGCTTCTCTCCTGAGATTTCCCCACGTGCCCAAGATGGGGCCCCACCACTTATCAAAGCAGATGCCCCCAGACAGGTATGTAAACACACTGGGATCAAAGATGCTATTAATAATAATACCATTAAACAGGCTCTGGCAGGCTGGGGTTAATCTGGAAACATGTATGCTCATCACACATGAAGCCCATAATACACGGATAAGAGAGAATCTTTATTCTCCAGCTCACTAGCATTCATTTATATTCCAGAGTCTCTACCATCCTCCCAACGGAATCATTCAGCACAATAGGATTTTCTCTGCTCAAACCCACCTTCACTTTAAAAGAACTGGAAAGGGTGGGCTTAGTGCCTGTTGCTGGCATCAAGGCTGGTTCTCTTTGACAACTGGCCCAGGGATCTGCAGCTTCAGCTCTTCATCCTTTTTTTCCTCCTGTACACACATGTGCAAAACTCACAGCATCCTTATTGTAAGTGATTTGAAATTCTATTGGGTTCACATTGGCTGAGCATTAGATGTTCTTGCAAGCTAGAATGATGGAATATTTATTTTTGACCAGTCTCAGTTAAAAAGAGCTGGCACCCCCTGCGAAGGAAACCAAAGACAGGTCTATTTCACCTCTGATCTGACTTTAATAGAAGCTACTTCCACATGGAAATAAGGGTGGTGACGACAAGAGTTTGGCTCCATAGCTGCCTCTCCTAGAACCGCCCCCTTAGCTCTCTTCCCAACTAGGAGCAGGAAAGAGGTACAGGGGTCTGTGTGTGTGATGTGAACAGGAGGCAAAGTGCACGCCATACAGCCAAGCAACCCAGAGCTCCACACACTGAGCCTGCTCTGTAGCCCGTGGTAACCAAATCCTACCTGGAACCTCCCTGAAGCCAGGCAGGAATGTCATCTCCAAGGGGCCCGTCTATTTTCTCCAAAAAGCTAGAACCTGTAAAAAAACAAAAAACCTAAGTCTACATGGGAGTGCCTGGAACCACCCCCAGATTACTCAGAAACATTCCCTGCCCGTCCCTGTTGTTTCCTAATCCTGATTTTGCAAAACTGCAGGTGGATCCCCTCATCTCAAAGTTAGACTGAGTTCTCTAGAAAAACTCATCCCATTCCCTTTCATTTTTTGAAAGTGTCTTGTACCATATTCAAGAGGAAATGGAAAGTATCATACATTGTGTTGAAATTAAGACAAGTACTATTAATACTGCTGTATCCTTCAAAATAATAATATGATTAAGGCAGTGATTTTCAACCTTTTTTGAGCCACGGCACATTTTTTACATTTACAAAATCCTGGGGCACACCACCTTCCAAAATGACACAAAATGACACTCTAACACAGTACATATTATACATATAGTTAATAATATAGTTTCTAACTGTATTTATACTTACTTAGTGTGAAACCTGGGCCTGTTTCGATGAACACAAAAGGGATATCCTGGGAGGAATGGTAGAAAGACACACACAAAGCTCTTCCTCAACAGTTCTCAGTCTCTCTCTGTTTTTAGTTTTTATCGCAGTCAAGCTTGAGAAGCTCAGCTCACATAGATATGTGGTTGAAAACGGGAGCAATGTCAAAATAGCTTTGTTGGCCAGAATGGGGAACTCCTTGGCAACAGATAACCAAAAACTATCCAAAGGAAGATCAGCAAACTTTAGCTTTAAAGTTAGATAACATTAACTATGTTATGCATTGTGATGCATTGTATATCACCCTCTGCGGGGGCCTCTTTTAAAAAGAAAAAGGTCAAATATCTATATACATCATCAGGATAGACATAACCAGCTGAGGCTGAGGCTTCATCTAGTGGTGGCAACATTTACCTCCAGTCCTGACCAGGATTAGAAATCAGGACCATGGGGAGGAGTAGCAGCTTCAACTACTCTCCGCGGCCACACAATGACAAGTGTGCAGCAGCCCGAGCAGGGACCTTCCTGGGTGTGAATGAGAGGCAGCCTACTATTGGTTCATTGCTAGTGGTTGGGATGAATCCTAGAAGGTGATTGGTCAGTGAGCGTTCCCTGTGCCTCCACTCTTCCTGTCGCTGATAGCTGGAGGGATTGTGAGGGGAATGTTTATGTTTGGATGGAGGCGGCTGGCGGCAGGCCAGATAAATAGCCTCCACAGGCCGTATCCGGCATGCGGGCTGTAGTTTGGGGACCCATGTTTAATTTCCCCATGGCACACCTGACCATGTCTCACGGCACACTAGTGTGCCGTGGCACACTGGTTGAAAAAACACTGGATTAAGGTATTGAATGTGGGCCAAAGGTATTCAGGTCACTAAGGAACTTCTTAACTTTAAAGACGTAGTGGACCCCAGGGTTTTTAAGCAGGTGTTTTGCTTTGTGCAGAGAGATGAACTTTGGTGCATCAAATTACCTTTCCACCCAACCCTATCCAGCTGTTCCTTCACAGATGTGACCTCAAATCGGTGAGGACTTGTGTGTTCCTTCCGCAAATTGTTCTTACATAAAATGCAATCATAAAAATAGATTCACTCCCCAGTAACAGCCACCGCCTGTATAAAACAGATACTATTTCCAGAGATGAAATATAGTTTCAGCTGCCGTGTTCTTAGACACACTAATTTTTGCATTCATTCACCAGTCAGGGAACAGAAATGGAACCTATATTCTCTACCTGGTCAAATGCTAGGTGACTGGGATAAAGGGGTGAAAAAAGTACAACCTGTCTGTGCCTCTGCCTATAAAGCTAATAAATTAAAAACATATGAATTAAATAATTGCAGAATAAAAATAAGTGACATGAAAAGACAAACAAGGATCTACAGTAGAAAGTACCCAGGGGGACCAACTTTGAACTGCCCCTGGCACACACAAGGCAACCTTTTCTCAGAGAATAAAAGAATGAGACAGAACTCACAATGCTAAAATTCAGAGCATCACCTGCCAATTACGTTCAAGGAGAGGAAAGAACAAAATCAAAAACCCTGAGGTTAGTAAAGGAACTTAATTTGCCTGGTACATAGTAACCAAGGAAGAAAATAGTGCAAGACAAGAGAGGATATCCGCCATCTAGTTATGGGTCTGCCCAATTCCCTGTCAGAACGCTAGTCAGGAAGAGGACTGACATAGAGATGGCCTTGAATCTACTCTAATCTGTGAAAACAAGCAATTGCAAATTTTGCCTAACAAGGGTAATAAGTTGTCTGTGGCATGCCACAGCGTCACCTTGGAACACCTTGTTTGAAAATCTAAAGCCCTGGCCGGTTGGCTCAGTGGTAGAGCGTCGGCCTGGCGTGAGGGGGACCCGGGTTCGATTCCCGGCCAGGGCACATAGGAGAAGCGCCCATTTGCTTCTCCACCCCCACCCCCTCCTTCCTCTCTGTCTCTCTCTTCCCCTCCCGCAGCTAAGGCTCCATTGGAGCAAAGATGGCCCGGGCGCTGGGGATGGCTCCTTGGCCTCTGCCCCAGGCGCTAGAGTGGCTCTGGTCACGGCAGAGTGACGCCCCAGAGGGGCAGAGCATCGCCCCCTGGTGGGCAGAGCGTCGCCCCTGGTGGGCGTGCCGGGTGGATCCCGGTCGGGAGCATGTGGGAGTCTGTCTGTCTGTCTCTCCCCGTTTCCAGCTTCAGAAAAAATACAAAAAAAAAAAAAAAGAAAATCTAAAGTACAGAGACTATGGAGTCCCCTAATCCTGGTCCACATCCTTTAATCTCTCTGAGACCCAGCCTCCAGCTGACACCTGGGAAATTTACTAACAGAACTGACTGAAGAAGGCGCATCATTAAATGCTACTCTTAGTAGTAATCCTTTGGATATTTACCTTAAAGTTGTGAACTTGTTGATGCTTTCTCAAATAAATAACTGCTGCTTAAGCCAGTCTTAGACCTCACTTGCCCACCAAACACAAAAACAGATGCTCTTTGGTAGTGCTGTCCAACAGAAATAAAATGCAAACCGCAGACATGAACCACTTGTATAATTTTAAATTTTCTAGTACTCGCATTAGAAAAAGTTTTTAAAACACAAAGAAATTAATTTAGACATATTTAACAACATATCTAAAACATTATTTCAACATATAATTAATGTTTTAATAAATATTAAGGAGCTATTTTACATTCCCTCTTTTGTTTTTTCTTTACAATTGGGTGTATATTCCATACTTATAGCAAATCTCAATTCAAACTAGCCACATTTCAAGTGCTTAATAGCACATATGGCTCACTGGCTAATATACTAAATAGTGCAGCTCCATACAGACGGAGTGCTCTATAATCTGTCTTTAATGTAATTGCAAGATTGATGAAGGTTAAGGAAAAAATAAATCAGGCAATAAAAATAAAGCCACCCTCATGCTTTAGAAGTCTATTCTAGTTTCTCAGTGTTGATGAAACTTTCAACTTTTCTGCCTCCCCAAACTATTCATTAATTATCTATTCATTGGTTTACTCAGCAAACATTCACTGAGCATCTTCTATTGTTCAGGTGCCAGGTGCTAGGGACACAGACATGAACAAGTATAATTCCTACCCCAGGAAGCTCAATTTTATTTTTAATTTTTAAATTTTATTTAGAAAATTAACTTTAACAGGGTGACATTGATCAATAAGAATACATAGGTTTCAGGTAAACATTTCTACAGCATTTGAACTGTTGATTATGTTGAATTTTCATCACCCAAAGTCAAATGATTTTCCATCACCTTATATTTGTTCCTCTTCACACCCTTCCACCCACCCCCCACTTATGTCCCCCTCCCCCACATCTTCTTCCCCCTGGTAACCACTTCATTTTTGCCTATGTCCATGAATCTCAGTTTTATATCCCATCTATGTGTGAAATCGTATAATTCTTAGCTTTTTCTGATTTACTTATTTCACTCAGTATAATGTTCTCAAGACCCATCCATGTTGTTGGAAATGTCACTATGTTATCATTTCTCATGGCTGAGTAGTATTCCATTGTATATATGTACCACATCTTCCTTATCTAGTCCTCTATTGAGGGACACTGGTTGTTTCCATGTCTTGGCTACTGTGAACAATGTGAACATTGGGGTGAATGTGTCTTTACATACTATAATAATGTTTTCAAGGTTTGGGGGTAAATACCCAGTAAAGGGATTGCTGGGTCATATGGTAATTCTATTCTTAATTTTTGGAGGAACCTCCATACTTCTTTCCATAATGGTTGTACTAATTTGCATTCCCACCAGCAGTGAATGAGGGTTCCATTTTCTCCACAGCCTCTCCAACACTTGTTATTACCTGTCTTGTTAGTAATAGTCAATCTAACAGGTGTGAGGTGGTATTTCATTGTAGATTTGATTTGCATTTCTCAAATAGCAGGTGAAAATGAGCATCTTTTCATATACCTGTTGGCCATTTGTATGTCCTCTTGGAAGAAGTGTCTGTTCAGTCCTCTCCCCATTTTTAATTGGATTGTTTACTTATTTGTTGCTGAGCTTTGTGAGTTCTTTATATAATTTGGATATTAACATCTCCCATTTAGTTGGCTGCCTATTTGTTTTGTTGTCAGTTTCTTTTGCTGTGCCAAAGCTTTGTAGTTTGATATAGTCCCACTCATTTATTTTTTATCTTTATTTCTTTTGCCTTTGGGGTCAAATTCATAAATTGGCCAAGGTCCATGAGCCTAGTACCTATATTTTATTCTATGTAGTTTATTGTTTCAGATCTTATATTTAGGTCTTTGATCCATTTTGAATTAATTTGCACAGGGAAACAAACTGTAGTCAAGTTTCATTCTTTTACACGTGGCTTTCCAATTTTCCCAGCACCATTTGTTGCAGAGGCTTTATTTTCTGCATTGTGTGTACTTGGCTTTGTAAAAGATGATTTGTCCATATATATGTGATTTTATTTCTGGGCTCTCAATTCTCTTTCATCTGTCTGTATGTCTGTTTTTCTGCCAATACCATGCAGTTTTGACTATCATGGCTCTATAGTATAAAGTCAAGTAGTATGATACCTCCAGCTTCATTCTTTTTCCTCAGGATTGCTTTGGCTATTCAGGGTTTTTTATGGTTTCATACAAACCTGGTAATTTTTTGTTTTATTTCTTTAAAAAATGACATTGAAATTTTGATGGGGATTGCATTAAGTTTGTATATTGCTTTGGGTAATATGGCCATTTTAACTATGCTGATTTTTCCAATCCATGAATATGGAAAATTTTTTCATTTCATTGTGTCTTTTCCAATTTCTTTCAATAATGTCTTGTAGTTTTCAGTATATAGGTACTTCACATCTTTGTTCAGTTTATTCCTAGGTATTTTATTCTTCTTTGTTGCTGCAATGGTAAAAGAAATTGTTTTTCTGAGTTCATTTACCAATGTTTCATCATTGGCATATAGGAAAGCAGTGGACTTTTGTATATTGATTTTATATCCTGTGACTTTACTGTATTGGTTTACTGTTTCTAATAGCTTTTTGATGGAGTCTTTGGGGTTTTCTATATATAGGATCATGTCATCTGCAAAAAGTTATACATTTACCTCTTCTTTCCAATATAAATGCTTTTTATTTCTTTTTTATTTTTTTTTATAAATAAATTTTTATTTTAATGGGATGACATCAATAAATCAGGGTACATATATTCAAAGAAAACATTTCCAGGTTATCTTGTCATTTAGTTCTGTTGCATACCCATCACCCAAAGAGAGATCGTCCTCCGTCACCCTCTATCCAGTTTTCTTTGTACCCCTCCCCCTCCCCTTCCCCCTCTCCCCCCTTCCCTCTCCCCACCCCCCGTAACCACCACACTCCTGTCCATGTCTCTTAGTCTCGCTTTTATGTCCCACCAATGTATGGACTCCTGCAGTTCTTGTTTTTTTCTGATTCGCTTATTTCACTCCGCATAATGTTATCAAGGTTCCACCATTCTGCTGTAAGTGATCTGATGTCATCATTTCTTCTAGCTGAATAGTATACCATGGTGTATATGTGCCCCATCTTCTTTATCCAGTCTTCTATTTTTTTTTACAGTGATTAAAAGCCTTTAAGTAAACTCTTGGCCAATACAGCAAGAATCCATAAAAGAGTAGTGTCCTTAACCTGTTCACCAAGTCCAAATTGGCCCCATCACCATGCCAAATCCCTGAAAAATGCAACCCAACCACAGTTTGGTCTGTTAGGAGCTGTCACAGGGAGCAGGAGTCCAGGAAAAGTCCACACAGGAAAAGTCCGCATGGCACTGGAATTGTTGTCACCATTCTATATTTTGCAGCTCATGTCCAAGTTCCAATGACTGCTGCTTCTAGCTGGTAATGATTCAGGTAGACTGGAAAAGCCATTTGCAGCATGCGTGGATATGGAGCTTCTGTTCTCCTCTGCCTGGAGAATTGAGACCAGGTTGCTTTTCCCTGGAGCTCTGCAATTGTGGCATGGTAAAGAGAACCTTGGGATACACTAAGCTGGGTGGCAAAGGTAAATTCATAATACAAGTTAGCAAAAGGGGGAAAGAGAGTTCTAAATTAGGAGTAGGTCCCAGCCTGAAAAAATGAGTGGGACATTGAGGTAGGAGGGATAAAGGAAACACTATATATTAAGCAAAGCAGCAGAAAATAGAACTATCAACACCCACAACAGAGATCTTTGAGGGAAGAATAAAAAAACTTGACTATTCAGGCAAAACGTAGTTAAGTGGCCCTTGTGCAAATGAGATCAGTTTACCTGCTTCTTGGAAGAAATACCCTAGGCTCGTCCACAGTGTCATAGATGGGGCCGACGGCCCTGGGCACCTTCAGCCTTCAGTGGCAAACCCCAGCTTTCTGGGCAAGGTTAGGTCATAGGTGGCTGGAGCAGGGCTGGAAGAGACTGAACCCTCCCTTAGAGGAGCAAGGGGGAAGCCTACCTTCCAGTGTCCCTGTTTCCTCACAGCAGAGGCGTGTAAGCCTGGCAGGCTTTAGCTCAATGACCTTCCTTTCCACTATTGAAACAGGACCCAGATGGCATCCTATGAGACCCCTTTGGGGCGTTGGAGCCTTTAAGGGTGTATCCTAAAAGCTGGTAGTTCCCTGATCTCTATTGGGCTTTTTCTGCCTCTAGGTATCTTAAAAGCCATGCTCAGAAGATCTTGCTGAGGGGTTTGAGGATCCCCATCCGCCTATATAAATCTTTTCCATATATCTGGAGCTATTTGGAAAAAGACAAAACAGTGTTATTAGCTGGATCTAATAGAGAAGGTAGTAATTTGCAGGCGAAAAAGATTTGGTGTCTCCTGTTCATCAGCCTTCAAAAGAAATGTAATTTTTTTTTTAAGTAAAAAGCATGAGATCCTTTTTTGGTTCATAAGTGTGATGATTGGGTGTTCACGCTTTTGTGTGACATGTGCCTCCCTCAAAACTTGTTATGACGTCGGCACATTACCCGTCTGATGAGAGAAAAAAAAATGAGAAAAAAAAAAAAAAAAAAAGCATGATATAGTAGACCCGTAGGAGTCATTGGCCTGGTGTGCAGGATTCCCGGGCTTGATTCCTGACCAGAGCACCCAGGAGAAGAGCCCATCTACTTCTCCACCCCTCCCCCTCTCCCTCCTCTCCATCTCTCACTTCCCCTCCCACAGCCAAGGCCCCACCGGAGCAAAGCCACCCCGGGCACTAAGGATGGCCCCATGGCCTCCGCCCCAGTCGCTAGAATGGCTCTGGTTATAACAGAGCAACACCGCAGATGGGCAGAGCATTCCCCCCTGGTAGGTATGCCAGGTGGATCCCAGTCAGGCGCATGCGGGAGTCTGTCTGACTGCCTCCCCATTTCCATCCTCAGAAAAATACAAAAAATAAATAAATAAAAGAAATAATACAACCAAAAAAAGAAAGAAAAAAAAAGGGCATTCTCTTGTGTTAAAGCTCCAGGGAGCATGGAGTGAGCTTGAGTATGTCCTATGAAACATGGAGCTCTATGTTGACATATAAGTCTTTGAAGAAGGAGGAACTTCTGAAATAGTTCATCAGCATTTGTCCCTAAGACAGCAGTCTTTATAGTGGAAACACTATAAGTAAATATTTGCTGTCTATAGATTAAAGGGGGAATATGGAAAATGCTGAAAAGCCATGCTCTTTATGCCCCTCCCCTCCCCCAACCCCCTCCCTCTCCTCCCCCCACCCTGTACCCCCAACACTGTTGTCCATGTCTCTGAGTCTCATCTTTATGTCCCACCTATGTATGGGATCATATAGTTCTTAGCTTTTTATTTCTTTATCTTGCCTGATTGCTCTGGCTAAAACTTCCAAAACTATGTTGAATAAGTGTGGAGAGAGTGGGCAGCCTTGTCTTGTTCCTGATTAAAAAAAAAAAAAAAAAAAAAGCCTATATTTTTACAATTTAATATGAGATAAGATGATTGTTTGTCATATCTGGTCTTTATTATGTTAAAGTACTTTCCTTCTATATTGATTTTATTGAGTGTTTTAAACATAAAGTAATGTTATATCTTATCAAATGCCTTTTCTGCATCTATTGATAGGATCATATGGTTTTTGTTCTTTGTTTTGTTGATGTGGTATATTATGTTGATCTATTTCAATATGTTGAACCATCCTTGTGCTCCTAGAATGAATCCCACTTAATCATGATATATTATTTTTTTAATGTGTGTTGTATTCAATTTGCCAGAATTTTGTTTAGGATTTTTGCATCTATATTCATTAGAGATATTGGTCTGTAGCTTTCTTTTTTTGTGTTGTCCTTGCCAGGTTTTAGTATGAGGTTATGTTGGCCTCATAAAATGTGTTGGGGAGTATTATTTCTTCTTCTATTTTTTAGAAGACTTTGAGAAGAATAGATACCAAATCTTCTTTGAATGTTTGGTAGAATTCACTAGTGCAGCCATCTGGTCCTGGACTTTTATTTTTGGAGAGATTTTTGATAGTTGTTTCTATCCTCCCTGCTTATAGGTCTATTTAGGTTTTCCACTTCTTTGTGACTCAGTTTAGAAAGATTGTATAGTTCTAGGGATTTATCCATTTCCTCTAGGTTGTTGAATTTGGTAGCATATTATCTTTTATAATATTGTACTATGATCCTTTGTATATCTATGATGTCTGTGGTAATTTCTCCTCTTTCATTTTGGATTTTATTTATATGAGTCGTTCCTCTTTTTTCCTTAGTGAGTCTAGCCAATGGTTTGTCAATTTTATTGGTCTTTTCAAAGAATAAGCTCTTTGTTGTATTAATTTTTTTCTATAGTTTTTGTTGTTGTTGTTGTTATTGTTCTCTATTCATTTAGTTCTGCTCTAAATTTTACTATTTCCTTTCTTCTGCTGACTTTGGGTTGCCTTTGTTCTTCTTTTTCTAGTTCCTCAAGGGGTGATGTTAAGTTGTTTACTTGGGATCTCCCTTGTTTCTTGATATAAGCCTGTAATGATATAAACTTCCCTCTTATTACTGCTTTTGCTGCATCCTAAAAATTTTGATATGTTGTGTTGTCATTTTCATGTGTCTGTGTATATCTTTTGATCTTGGCTTTTATTTCTTCTTTGACCCAGTCATTTTTTTAGAAGTATGTTGTTTTTTCCACATTTTTTAGTTTATTTACTTTCTTTTTACAGTTGAATTCTAATTTCAAAATCTTATGATCAGAAAGTATGCTTGGTATAATTTCAAGCTTCCTGAATTTGTTGATGTTAGTTTTGTGGCCCAACATATGGTTTATCCTTGAGAATGTCCCATGTACACTGGAGAACAATGTATAATCTTACATTTTGGGATGAAATGTCCTATTAATGTCTATTATGCCCATTTGGTCCAGAGCATCATTTAAGACTGATTTTTTTTTTATTGATTTTCTGTTTGGATGATCTATCTAAAGCAGGGGTCCCCAAACTTTTTACACAGGGGGCCAGTTCACTGTCCCTCAGACTGTTGGAGGGCCGGACTATAAGAAAAACTATGAACAAATCCCTATGCACACTGCACATATCTTATTTTAAAGTAAAAAAACAAAATGGGAACAAATACAATATTTAAAATAAAGAACAAGTAAATTTAAATCAACAAACTGACCAGTATTTCAATGGGAACTATGGCCTGCTTTTGGCTAATGAGATGGTCAATGTCTGGTTCCATATTTGTCACTGCTAGCCATAACAAGTGATATGACGTGCTTCCAGAGCCATGATGTGTGTGTCCCGCGTCACCAGAAGTAGTACTGTACGTGAGCAACACTGCGCTTTGTGGAGCCGCCACATACAGTACTCCAGGAGCACAGGATGCAGATGTGTTCCTCTCACTGACCACCAATGAAAGAGGTGCCCCTTCCGGAAGTGCAGCAGGGGTCAGGAAATGGCCTCAGGGGGCAGCATGCAGCCTGCAGGCTGTAGTTTGGGGACCCCTGATCTAAAGCCATCAATTGTGTGTTAAAATCTCCATGTATGGTTGTAGTTTTGTCTGCTTCTATTTCTAGATCTGTTAGTAGATGTCTTATATATTTTGGTGCTTCTTGGTTTGGTGCATATATATTAAGAAGTGTTATGTCTTCTTGATACAATGTTCCCTTTATCATTATGTCCATCTTTGTCTCTGGTGACCTTTATTGTCTTGAATTTAGCATTGTCAGATATAAGTATGGCCACACATGCTTTTCTTTGGATATTATTTGCTTGAAGCATCATTTTCTCACCTTTCACTTTGAATCTACTTTTGTCCTTGACTGCAGCTTAGATGTGTCTTTTGAAGGCAGCATGTGGTTGGGTTTTGCTTTTTGGTCCAATCTGCTACACTGTGTCTCTTTATTGGTCCATTTACATTTAGGATAATTATTGACACTTAAAGATTTCTTATAGCCATTTTATGTATTTTTTTTGGTAACTCTAAGTCTTATTTGGTTCTTCTCTTTTTTGTTTCTGTCAGTTATTTTTGTTTGGTGCTATTTCATACTTCTTTCCCATGTTTCTACTTTTTTTAACTGTGTGTTTCAGTAGTGGCTTTTTTGTCAGTGGTTACCATTAGGTTATTAAGAGAAAAATGTTCATATGTACAAGAGTCCTTTGTCTTATGAGTGCTTCTGCACTCCAACCTCTTTTGCTATTGCAAATCTTTATCCTCTCCCCTTTTATGGTATTGTTGTCACAGATAATCATTGTTTTTACTGTGATCTTGAAGGAGTTTTTACTTGTTGTTTTGATTTGTTTTGGTCTTTGTATCTGGTCAAATAACTTTCTTGAGTATTTCCTGCAGTGGGAGTTTTCAGGTGACAAATTCCCTCAGTTTCTGTGTGTCTATAAAAGTTTTTATTTCTCCTTCATGTTTGAAGGGTAACTTTGATGGATATAGTATTCTTGGCTGATAATTCCTCTCTTCAGTACTTTGAATGTTTGAGTCCACTCTCTTATGGCTTTTTCCAGTGAGCCCAGCTTGGGTTCTTTTGCTGCATTATAGTTGTTCAATTTGTTGAAATTTCAAGGTGAGAGATCAGAAGTATCTCTCATGTCACCATTACTCTGATGTCATCTCAGGATGCTCTAATTTGGGGTGGGAATCTTCCAACCCAATAAGTAGTCATCACATCCTCAGAATTTCTCTTCCCCAGCTAGAATTTGGGAGATATGCATTCTGGTTTTGACCTCTCTACTAAAAAGTTAAGAACCCATGATAAAGTGTTTTTCTCATCAGAGCCTTTGCTTCCTTATCAGCAATATGTGTGTGTTGATCTGAATAACCATGAAGAATTATTTTGGTCTGAGATCAAAGCTTCAGCCTGAACCCCATTGCCCAGTGTATTGCCCTAATGATGTGTGAGAACATGAGAGAATGAGCTAAAGAGAGAGCCCCTACATCTACCCCCAGAAGAAGATGCAGCTTTGTTCACTTCTGAATCCTTTCCTGCCTGGGCCTTTCGTGGTTACAGGAGTTGTCTAGCTTTGTTTTATTTTGCTTTGTTTTAATTACATTCAAAATTAGCAAAACAATCCCCATGATCAACCTGGAAGAATAATTGGCCCATTTGGTACATCTGACTGTATGGGGAGACCCCCTTGTCATCATACCAGAGTCCCACACATATTCTGCTCCCAGGTAGATGGTGTCTAGGAAACCCAGAGAGCTCATCTATCCCATCATTAACCTCATTTTGAGACAGCCCCAGAGGCAGTCCTTTAGCCACCGGCACAGCTGCCTGTCAATTGTGTCAAGCCAGTAACATATTAGTTAGCAGGGGAGCAATCCAAAGAGGTAGCCATAGATCCAAATGCCTGAAAGATATTCTGCAATGTTGTAATTATGTCCTGCAGCTGCCAAGGGTGTCCTCTGTGAGTTCACAGATAGTAGTTGTACCATGGAAAGAAAAGGACAGGTAACAGCAGCCAAGCTATTAATAATAAACAACAGGTCTCGGTTCTCACTCACCAAGACAGTCCTCAACACTTAAGTCATGATTTATCCACAGGTTCCTATGACTATTCCCAGGAGATTCTGGCCCCTTATTATGGGTGCTAGATACCCATATTCCAAAACAAAGAAAATAAGGAGCAGGGGGTAAAGTTAAGAGTAACTGACATGAGGAAGAGAGAATACTGTTGTTGTTACTAAGCATTTTGTGGCTCTATATTTACAAGTGACATTTCCTAATTTCCATGTTTTAAAAAATGGAAAATTTCTCATACTTTACCCTAAAACAACTTTTGCTTAGTTTGCTTTTCCATTGACAGTAAAATGGAATAACATGGCTTTAAATGATCCAAAGTTACAAATTAATGGGCTCAGTAAATGTGAGTGGAACCAAGGGCTCTAAAATATTGGAAAATTTGAGTACATTTAATAACTTTCCCCTTTCAAGAAACAGCCACGTTGTTCACTGGAACTCACACACCTTAGCCGCCTCCATTTAAGTTAGTGTCCAGAGTAAGGTTCATCTTTCAGAGCTGCATGGAGCACTTGGTTGTTGGGCTCTGCAGGCTATATTCCCAGTTGCCACAAAAACATTGAAGTCTGAGGCACAGATGTGCATCCTAAACCTAAGGCAGTCAGTTAATTGAGCATGATAATATTTCCCATTGCATCTAGACTCAGGCTCATAACCATTCTCAACTCAAAATTCTAGGCACCACCTACTAACTGATTAGATTTGACAGGTCATACTAGCCCAGAGTCTCCTCTGAATTAATAAATGGACCATGTGTATTAGTTACCTATGGCTGACATTAAAAAATTACCATAAATTGAGTGGCTTAAAACAATGCAAATTTAGCTTGCAGTTCTAGAGGTCTGAAACATGTCCACACGGTTGCATTGCTTCTCCAGGCCAGAGGGAAGAATCAGTTTTCTTGCTTTATCCACCTTCTAGAGGTCACCTATATTCCTTGGTCTGTGGCCCCTTCCTCCTCTTCAAAGCCAACAGCATACAGCATAGCATCTTCTTTCCTCTCTGACCTCTGCTTCCTTCCATACATCATCTCTCTCTGGCTGCCTCCCTCTCATAAAGACCTTTGTATTTCATTGGACTCATCCTGGAAATCCGGCATAATCTTCCCTTCTCAAGATCATTAATGTAATCACCTTTGCAATGTCCTCTTTGCCATGTAAAATATGTAATATATTCACAGATTCCAGGAATTAGCATATGGACATCTAGAGTGTGGAGCACGTTATTCAATCTACAATATCACATCTTGTAGAAAGTTCCCTTGTAGAACTACAGAGCAGCCTGTTGACAAGATTTATCTATGGAGTTTGAGTACACAGCAACATGAACTGAAAAGCTGATTTACCCTATCTCTAATTATTAATGCACTAAATTCATTAATAATCCTTTGACCATTTATAAATTCAATGCAATTCCCACTAAAATACCAATGACATACTTCAAAGATATAGAACAAATATTTCAAAAATTCGTATGGAACCAAAAAAGAACGTGAATAGCATAAGCAATCTTGAAAAAGAAGAATAAAGTGGGTGGTATCACATTTCCTGATATCAAGTTATACTACAAGGCCATTGTACTCAAAACAGCATGGTACTGGCATAAGAACAGGCATATAGATCAATGGAACAGAATAGAGAACACAGAAATAAACCCACACCTTTATGGACAATTGATATTTTACAAAGGAGCTAAGTACATACAATGGAATAAAGACAGTCTCTTTAACAAATGGTGTTGGGAAAACTGGACAGCCACCTGCACAAAAATGAAACTAGACCACCAACTTACACCATCCACAAAAATAAACTCAAAATGAATAAAAGACTTAAATGTAAGTCGTGAAACCATAATCATCTTAGAAGAAAACATAGGCAGTAAGCTCTCCAACATCTCTCGCAGCAATATATTTGCTGATTTATCTCCACAGGCAAGTGAAATAAAGGACAGGATGAACAAATGGGACTTTATCAAACTAAAAAGCTTCTGCACAGCTAAAGACAATATGAACAGAATAAAAAGACAAACCATACAATGGAGAACATATTCGACAATACATCTGATAAGGGGTTAATAAACCAAGATTTATAAAAAACTTGTAAAACTCAACACCAGGAAGATAAACAATCCAATCAAAAAATGGGCAAAAGAAATGAATAGATACTTCTCCAAAGAGGACATACAGATGGCCAATAGACAGATGAAAAAATGTTCAACATCACTAATCATTACAGAAATACAAATTAAAACCACAATGAGATACCACTTCACACCAGTCAGAATGGTGCTCATTACCAAAACAACATATAATACATGCTGGAGAGGATGTGGAGAAAAGGGAACCCTCCTGCACTGCTGGTGGGAATGCAGACTGGTGCAGCCACTGTGGAAAACAGTATGGAGATTCCTCAAAAAACTGAAAATCGAACTGCCTTTTGACCCAGCTATCCCACTTTTAGGAATATATCCTAAGAATACCAAATCACTGATTCAAAAGAAGAAATGCATCCCCATGTTTATGGCAGCATTGTTTAAAATAGCCAAGATCTGGAAACAGCCCAAGTGTCCGTCACTGGACGAGTGGATTAAAAAGTGATGGTACATATACACAATGGAATACTACGCGGCCATGAGGAAGAAGGAAATCTTACCTTTTGAGACAACATGGATGGGCCTGGAAACTATCATGCTAAGTGAAATGAGCCAGGCAGAGAAAGAAAAATATCATATGACCTCACTCATTTGAGGAATCCAATGAACAATGTGACCTGAGAAACAGAATAGAGGCAGAAGTGGGATCAAAGGGACCAGAGGGAAAGTGGACAGAGGAAAAGGGGATGAGAGGATGGAATCAGAAAAGGGAAAGAGATTGGTGAAACTATACATAACACAGCGTTATAGAGAGCAGGACAGCAAATCCTGGAGGGAAGGGGGGAGGGTGTTGGGGGGAGAGGGGCAAGGGGGATGTTGAGGCAAACATGGGGGTGGGGGGAGATATATTCTGTGGGACACTTGAATCTATATAAACACAATAAATTAAAATCAATTAAAATAATAATAATAATAATCCTTTGACCAAATTTAGAGTTAAAATATGTCTTTGGACCATTCATCCCAGAAATCTTATTAAAATATACCATTAAAAATCTAAAGTAATTTTTTACCTGCAGGGTATTAAGTTTGATTTTCCCTTTTTTCTGATCTTCTGGTCTTGTATTCTATATTAGTTAAAACTGTTTCTTTAATACGCAGCATTTGAAAAGTAAATTATAAGTGAGCCACAGCTGAATGTCTGCCTTTTGGGGCTTCAGTAACTACATGACAATTTGCCAGGACCTAAGGCAAGAAGGACACAGCCCTTACTGTGCCCCTCTCTTGTTTAGCTTTTTATTAAGATTCCTATTTTTATTACATGTAATGGAGGTCAGTGTCATTACTGCCAATCTGCAAGCTGCTACAGTCACTCTGGGAGACATTAGCCTGTCACCACTGAACCAGCTGGGTCTCAGAATTCTACAATAGGTCGCACTTTTTAGCTTTAAGAACAAGAAAATTAACCACAGAGTGCACAGCATTATCTGACTTTCAACACCACCCCCAGGAGAATAGCAGTGATAAGTTGACATGATCCAGTGCCTGCAGAGGTGTGATACCATGACCAGAGGCTATATCCTCTTGGCAGACCCAAAGAAACTTTCCAAAGCAACACCACCACTAAACCAGAAGCTGGGCTAAAGTTCCCTCTAAGAAGACGCTTGTGGAACAAGACTAATACAACATGGAAAGATGAGTCCAATATTCCACTGCAGAGAAAATGATGCCACTTTTGCCTAATATGTGTAAAAATAATTAGAAAGAAACACACCAAAATACCAATGGTGATTAGCTCAGGAATACTGTGTTACAAATTACTTTTTTATTATTTATTTTTTGCTTGTTTGTATTTTCTAGATTTTTTTGCAAAGAAAACATTACTCTTGTAACGTTAAAAAATATTTTTTAATAATAATAATCAATAGCATTCATCTTGGCAACAAGCTAACCAAGTCACATACAAGCCTTGAATAAATCAGAGGCGAGACGGTGTTTAAACTTGTGTAAGCTTGGGTAAATTTCTTAATTATTTTGAGCTAAAAATTTGTTATGTACTAGATGGTAGACACTGTTCCCAGTGTAACAGGCATTGGTGGTTCAGTGGTAGAATTCTCGCCTGCCCAGTGTAGGGACTACCGTGTTGAACAAGGTCAGCAAAGTTCCTTGTGGGAGCAGAGGGGAGACCATAAAATACACACTCAAACATCCAATAGTTCTAAGTGCAAGGATATAGACAAAACAGGGTGCTGTGATGGAGAGTGATGGGCTTCTTTAAGTTGGATGACTCAGAGAAGGCCTTTCTGAGGAGGGAACACTGAAGCTGAGACTTGAATAAGAAGAAGAGTTGGCCATAAGAAAAGCAGGGAATTGGCCCTGGCAGGTTAGCTCAGTGTATGGAGCATTGGCCCAATGTGTGGACATCCTGGGTTCGATCCCTGGTCAGGGAATACATGAGAAGTGACCATCTGCTTCTTTTCCACTCCCTCTCCTCTTCTCTCCCTCTTCCCCTCTATAAGGCTGGTGCCCATGCTCATTCAGGTTCATATTGGATTCAGGCAGACAGTAAAGGAACTGTGGAGCCAGAAAATGGTAGGCCATTATGCTGGCCTCACAACTGAGGACGAGCAAGCAAGCAGGGAAAACCACTTCGCTTCCTCTCTCAGGACTCACAAGCCAAAACAGGATGGGGGGGGGTAACCCCTTTTCTGGCAAACAATAGCAAGCAATGGCCCCTCCCAATGGCAACAGGCAATCAGAATTTACAATATGCCACCCAAGGGCAAGCACCTGCAGCCGTACATAGACAATATACACATGGTGCTGCCCCATCCAATCAGGCAAAATACAAGTGAGCAAACCTAACATATTTGTTTTCCCAACACCCCCTCATAACCAGTGGCCTGATTGGTTTGAGCATCAGCCTCAAGTGCTGAGGATAGCTCAGCTAGTCCAAGTGCATCAGCCTCAGGAGCTAGACATAGATCGGTACTCAAACATCAGCCCCAGATGGGGTTGCCAGGTGGATCTGGTCAGGTTGCAAGTGGGGGAGTCTGTCTCTCTATCTCCTCTCCTCTCACTTAAAAAAGTAAAGAGAAAAAGAAAAGCAGGGAAGAACATTTCAGACTGAGGAAATAGCCAAGGAAAAAGCCCTACTATAGGAACAAGCCTGATGTGTTTATGGGCAAGAAGAAAGCCAGTGTGGCCAGAGCTTCATGAGCAAGCCAGTGAGTGGAACAACAGGAACTCAGAGAAGGAAGCAGCAGCCAGGCCAGAGAGGGCCCTGTAGTCCAGCGTTAGGATTGGGATTTTATTCTAAGTGTAGTGGGAAGTCACCACAGGTCTCAAACAAGGAGAACATGATCTACAGTTTCAAAATATCAATCTAGTTGGTATGGGAGGATTGGATTGGAGGGTGAAAGTTCATAGCAGTCTTGTTGGGAGTTCTCTCAACTCATTTCTATACTAGTGCAATAACGCCAGTAACAGGTGGCAGGGAGTCTGAAGTGAGATGCTCACAGAAGAGGTGGAGAAAAGCAGATGGGTATTATAACAGCGTTTATAGGACTTGCTAAGGGAGTAGGTGGCAGAGAGAGAGGAAAAATAAATCAAGGATAACCTGCATTTATTCAGCAAGAGTCAGTGAATACCTAATATATGCTAAGCACTCATCTAGTAAAGAGCAGCTGATGGATGGTGACCCCATTTACTGAGATGGGCAAGAGTGAAGCAGGAACAGGGATGGATAAAGGGAACCAAAAGTTCTGCTTGGGGCGGGTTAAGATGCTATCTTTATTAAGGTAATTCTGGCTGCTCTTACAGACAAACATGAAAATCCAATGGCTTAACACATTAAGATTTTATTTCTTGCTCAGTTAAAATCCAAATCAGTTATTCTTGATTGGAAGACAGCTGTCCTCCAAGTGGTGATTCAGAGACCCATGTTCTTTCCATGTTATGGCCCATCCATCATTGACATTTGGTTTTAAAAGTCACTGGGCTCATCTGTATCCATTTGAAAGATAAAGAGTATAGACAATCACATGTGGGAGGTTTTAATGGGCCAAATCTAGAAGTGATGTACATCACTTGTGCTCACATGCCACGGGCTAGAAATCTGTCACACAGCCGTACCTACTGGTAAGAGAGGCTGCAATGTACAGTCTAAGTGTGTGTTCAAGAGGAGGAAATGAGTTGAGAGACCTCCCAGTAGTGTCTACTAGTCACCCAATAGAGAGGTAAAGTGGCAGTTGAATACCCAAGGCCAGGGAAGTGATATAAAAGATAAAAATGTCAGCATAATCACTGTACAAACGAAGGAAGATGATCTAGCTACAGCGCATACAGAGAGAAGCGGAAGGCCTTGGTCATGCCATCCTTTGGAAGTCAAGCACAGGAGAAGGAGCTGCCAGGGAGATGGGAACAAGACTAGAAAGCAGCTGTCATGAAAAAGATGAGAAAAATAGTTTCAAGATGGAGTGTGGTCAGCTGTATCAAAAGCTACTGACAAAATGCTAAACACTGGATTTCAAAACATAAAAGTAACTGGTGACCTTGTTAAGAACTTTCGGTGAAATAGCAGAATTGGGAGTAGATTGGGAGGGGGTAGAATATGAGGTGAGAAAGTAGAGAAACTGTAAACAACAAAATCAAGACATTTGCTGTGAAGAGAAGCAGAGAAAAGAATGTGGTACAAGTGAGCTCATGTGTGTTTTACAATGGAAAATGTCAGAGTGTGTTTCGATGCTCATGGGAATAATCCTGTTTGAGAAATGGTAATACAGAAAACAAAGGAGAAAATTACAGCAGTAAGTTCTTGAGAAAGGATGGGGATAGGATCTAGAACACAGGTGGATGGGTTGGATTTAAATAAAGAGAGAACTGTAACAAGAGGGAAGCTGGAAGGTGTGAGTATATAGATACAGATGGGAAGTGGGTAGATTTGGGTGATGGGAAGTAGGAGAGTTCTTAGTGGACTGATCTTATTTTCTTAGTAAAGTACAAGAAAAGCTCCTCAACTGGGACTGAACCAGGAGGAGAAAATATGGGAGATTTGAGGAAAGAAAGTATTAAGTAACTTGGTGAGAAAGAAAGCATTATACCCCACTAGGCCGCAGTGGTTGGCAAACTCATTAGTCAACAGAGCCAAATATCAACAGCACAATGATTGAAATTTCTTTTGAGAGCCAAATTTTTTAAACTTAAACTATATAGGTAGGTACATTCCTTATCGAGGTAGTGCCTGCAAGTGGTATTTTGTGGAAGAGCCACACTCAAGGGGCCAAAGAGCCACATATGGCTCATGAGCTGCAGTTTGCCAACCAGGCCACTAGGGCAATGCAGTAGGAATGACTAGTGGTTATGAGCTCATTTGACATTTGTGGTACTGATTTGAATATGTGATCAGTTGGCCCATTTGTATGTTTTCTCCAAGAAGTTTTAGCTACTGGAATGCAGACATGGAAGAGGTGATTGAATGGCAATTAACCAAGGCCAGTGTTGTCAGGAGGACCCCGGGGTCAGAGAAGGGTAAAGTAGTCAGGGCTGATTCTCAGCATGACCCAGGGAATTGTAACTGGGAAAGGTACAAAGTATGGACATGATGACAGGAAAAGACAGTGAACTGGGGTAATTACCCCTGGCCTACAGGTCTCCATGAAGGAGGACAGGGGTGAATGATATGGTCATGAGCATGATCATGAGATTGGGCAAAGGAGTTGGGACAGGGAAAAAATTTTGGAGGTGAAGGGATAAAACAACTGAGAGACCACAATGTTCTTGGATCAAACACCTGAATACTGAAGTCACCATTTCCAATAATGAAAAGAGGACTGAAGGAGGAAAGAAGAGCAAAGTATTAAATGCATCATGGAATTGGTAGATGTAAGAGATATTTTTTATTTGCACCCCCCCATTACTCTCCTCCACCTTGCACTATATGGAAATGTGAACGAGCTTCCTTGCCCTCTGGCTTCCAAATGCAAGATTAGAGAAAAGGAGAAGTGTGACCTTGGAACATGTATCCCCTTTGCTCCATTGTTGCAAGATTGCTGTGGACCAACCTCATCCCTTAACAGACTCCACTCCTGTTGACAGCATTCCCCATACCCCATCCCCATTACCTCCCGTCCCCCTCCAGCCTTAGGCTTGGAAAAAAAAAAAAAAAAGTTCTACTGTTAATATCCCCAAGCAACCTATGCTTGGGATTTTCCTCACCCTAACCACACTTTTGTAAATAGTCCCTTTGTTAAACTCTTCTCAAATTATCTTAATTTGAGTGGGCCATCTGCTTTTTCCTGGGAGCCTACTGATACAGTAGATAATAGTAACATGAATACCTACCTTGTAGGGTCTGTTGTAAAGATTAGAGAAAATGTATGCAAGGCATCTAGCATAGCATCTGGCACATTATAGACACTCAACTAATAGTGGGGAGGGGGAATAGCAGTTGTTTTAGTTGTTGTTAATATAAAGCTATATACTCAGGTCCAAGTAGGACCTCAAATACCTAACTAGTCATTAATCAATTCAGTTAAGCACCTGGTCTCTCAGCCAGCCAAGTCACTCAAAACAATTATGTGAACAAATATATCAACAAAAAAAAGGAAGAAGAGGATTTCAAGTAAAAGATTTCAACAAAGCAGTTAACTTCTAGAGTGATCTTTGTAGACATGATGACAGGAAAGGACAGTCATCATGCTGGCAGGATGGTAAACCCGACTCTGTTCTGTGCAAGTGGGAGAAGTCTGGAGAATCAGAAGAAGAAGCGACCTCCTCCCTGCACCTCGCACACACCTCCCTGCTACTGCACTCTGTAGCTGTGATCTCCTTCCAGGACCCACCAGTAGAATGGCCACTTTACCCCTGTTTCATAATAGCCTTTATTTCCATCATAATGCAATGTAAATAAAATTATCTACTTACAAATCAACAAAATTTACCCAAAAGTTGTTAGAATGAGGGACTGAGGCCCCAGAACAGAGGAAGGCTGCAAAAAAGTAGATGGCAATGGATCAGCTGTTTCCACAGATGCTGTTCAGAGGCCAACTTTACAGAGGGACAGCTGCCCCTTCAAAGCTAGTTTGATGTCCCTGGAACAGGGAAGGTAGACACCGCCAGTTAAGGACTTCCTGATGCAAAGGCCAGTTAAGAGCCTCTTTATGTTTGGTGACATACTTGGATGCGTTTGAGGAAAAACATGTCAAGAAGGCAAGAATAAACTCAGAATGAATTAAATTTATTTACCCATTTCACAAAACAAAGAGAATCACGGTCAGTGTAAATAAAAACATACAAGACTGTTTCCTTTTTATGGCCTATCTGATTAGGTCACACTCCCCTGCTTAAAACCTTCAGTGGCTTATCATGCCCTTCCGGTAGAAACCAGAGTCCTTCATGTTGCCTCATCTACCCACCCTGGACTTCACTGGGTTTCAGTTCTTCTCTGAGTTCTTCTCCTCAGCATTCTCTCTGAGCACCGCACTCCGCACATGCTATTCCCTGTTACCGCTCTCTTCCTTAATATGTCCCTTACCACTAGGTAACTTTTATTTATGCTTTCGGACTCAAGTGTATTTATTTTCTTCAGGAAGCCTTCCATGGCCAGTTCTATCAGCTCATAATAGGCTCCTCTAGCACTCTGTACTTACAAAAACAAGGTATTCTTTAATCACTTTTTAATGGCTTTCTTCCCCACTAGACTATCTACTCCATGAGGGAAAAGAATGTTTGTCTTGCTCTAAACTATATCCCAAGTATCTGGTACACAGTGGTCCCTCAGTAAACATTTGTTGAATAAATGGATGAGAGAATAATGCATGGATGAGAGAATAATGCGTGTAGAAAAATATCATGCAGAACTGCTAAAAATAGGCAAATCCCCAACCAGGTCCCTAAAAAAGAAGTATGCTATAATCTAGAGTATACAATATTGAAAAATGCTTTTTGTTTCTAATTTAGGTACATTTGTTGATCTATAAATAGATCATTTCATTTAAAATGCAATGTGATTTAAAAATAAAATCCAGTACTAAACAATGGTAAGAGAGTCCTCAAGAAATAAACTGGTAAGCACTAGGCTCCAAAGGATTTACCAGCAACAAATCATTCCACACCAATCCTTTATTTTGTAATGAGGTTAATGAATGGTATGTTTCAGAAAAGTACTACAAGTCAGAGGTATTTTTATTGAGCCTTCATTGTGCATTAGAATCTGGGAATATGGCAGTGGGTAAGATCCCTGCCTTTAGGTAGCCCACAAATGCTCTCCTATACATAGCACCAAATGGAGAAATAAAAGCAGAATGTCAGGCCTGACCAGGCGGTGGCACAGTGGATAGAGCATCAGACTGGGATGTGGTGGACCCAGGTTCGAGACCCCGAGGTCGCCAGCTTGAGTGCAAGCTCATCTGGTTTGAGCAAGGCTTACCAGCTTGAGCCCAAGGTTGCTGGATCGAGCAAGGGATCACTCGGTCTGCTGAAGGCCCACAGTCAAGGCACATATGAGAAATCAATCAATGAACAACTAAGGAGCCACAACGAAGAACTAATGCTTCTCATCTTTCTCCCTTCCTGTCTGTCTGTCCCTATCTGTCCCTCTCTCTGGCTCTCTCTGGCTCTCCCACAGGAAAAAAAAGCAGAATGTCAGTACATTGAATTGAATCTGTAACAGCTGATTCAAAAATAATAACTAGTCTTGACTCTGCCATCACTAATATGTTGAAGACCTAGATGATCTGTCACATTTTTGGTAAAGTGGGTTTTAGAAAGCATTGCATTTCAACAACCATAAAAACACAACTTATCTTTGACCTAGTAATGTGACTCCTGTAATTTCTATTAGGACTTTTCCATGGGAAAATATTACAAAAGAAGAAATGAAAAGCATGCAAAAATATCATTGTCACAGCATTTTTATAATGGTTACATATAGAACACAGCCTGATTGTCCAATGACAGAATAATGTATAGTCATTATGGCATAACTGTGAGAGGAATATTTTCAACTGTTTTACATTTTCATTTTGAAGATCATTGCAATCTGATGCATTCTTTTAAAACAAGTCTACAAATGTCTGCTTTATGATTACAAAGGCAAGGCTTATCACATTTGTGGTGAACACACTTGGGCTCCAAAAAGAAAAAATATGATTAAGACTTATTAAGGATTACGCTCTTACTGAAGTTCAAAGCATCAGTTGTCTGGAAAGACAGAGAAGCGGCTCTCTGTCACTGCTATGAAAGGACCTGGAAGTTTTCATTCCTGCAGCTTTAAGATCAGCAAACAGTGCGATGTGGCTGTTAACATGAGAATGATCCAGAGTGTGCTAATAAAGCAATTTGGGTGAATCTGTCCCCTGCATTCCCTGACAATCAGGCCACACTTTGGGGGTGTTCTGGCTTACTGTGTCATGCCTTGAGCATAACTCTGATAAAGCAGATTAGTTCCACAGGGGATAGCCCAAGGTGACCAGAGGCCTGAAAACTCCTCTAGTTCAATGCGAAGAACTGTTGAGGGAAGTGGGGAATAGTAACCTGGAGATGATGTCGCATTGTTATGATTCTCATCTTGTGGATACTGAAAGGAAATTTTTTCCATCTAGTTAAAAATGATGAGAGATCAATTCCTTTTCTTTTAGTCAGAAAGCTTAATTTCCTCAACCAAAGTAATTGTGGCACATTTCTACTTCTATGAAAATTCGAAATGTTCAAAACTGGACTCTGCCCTCTTTTGCTGCTGCTGGCGTTACCCATTCACTCCACTCCACCCCTCGTCAGCCCCGCCTATCCAAGCCACTCACAAATGTTCAAGTGTATGCTATTCTTCAGGCCCCTCTGCTCGTCCCATTCTCCAGAACTTCCCTCACTGCCCTGTTAGTTCCTTCTTCATGACTCATTTCCCCCCACCAACACCCAGGAGTGCTTAGTCCTTCCTTCCCCCCACCCACCCCACCCCAATGGCACCTGGTGTGTGCCTTCAATGGGAATGATCACTTTTACAGTGGAGGGATCTGGTTAATCAGCCACCACCAACAGCGACTGTGAGCTTCCTGCAGCCAGGAGCCTGGCAGTTCAGTCCAGCCCCAGCGCTTGGCACACTGTCAGATGCTGAATAGATGCTCTGTTACAACTAGTCTATTAATTAACCCCCTCTTCCTTTGCAAAATACATTTCAACCATTTCCCCCATGAACAGATGTCTCTAATTGCAGAGCACCTTGGATTTTGAAAAAGCACTGCTTTTGTTAAATAGGTGTCAGATGGCCTCTTTCTCCTTCCCTGTACTCCTTGAGCAAGAGTCCTTCCAATGGCACAGCCCCTGAAACCACTGCAGACATGTGTAAATCCCATCGGCTTAAAACACAAAATACTGGCAGGCAGTTTAACTGATTCTGTGAACTCTGCCATTGTTGGGTTGTTGGTTTAAAAAAAATACCATTCCATCGCCATAAATCTACATTTCCCCCAAATGAAATATAATACCCCCACTTTCCTCCAGCAGACAGATAATCATCTCCTTGTCTTACGGGAAATGATTTAGAAGAGAAAAGAATTGGTCTGACAGTCTCATAAGTTTCAGAAAGTGCTTACCCTGACAGTCCCTTTCTTGCGTGTTCTATTTCTTCTCATCCCTCAATATATATACACCCATGCACACACACTCACATATATATGTACACACTCTTGCTCACATGCATGCACACACTTGCACATGCTCACACTGAAATCTAGGTCTCTGTCTTATTAAGCCAAGACTGGAATCAGGCCACTGTTAGCCTGTGTTAGACCTAAGTATAGTCTTCTATCTCTACATTGCTGCCTGCCTATTCTTTATCTGCTATTTTTCCAGCTCTCCAGCTCTGAATCAAGTTCACAAAAATAAAGACCTTTAATATTATACAGCCTCTCAGCTCTGACAGCAGAAAACACATACCTGGTGTTTTTACTATGTTTGGAAGGCAGGGGAACCCACCTTCTTACTCTGTTTCAACCCTCCCCTTCAATGTTTCACCCCGAGGCCACTGATATAGTTGTTCATCTGCCTCCCAGCCAGCATGGCACATCTCTTCCTAATGAGAGGCAGTCATTTCCTTAAACACTCCCTCCAAATCCTCCTTCAGCTGATGCTTAGCAGTGTTCACCTTGAGAAGGCACGAGACTACACCCTGTAGGTGAAGGGAACATGGCAGAGGCCACCACTACTCATCACTTCCATGAGATGGAAAAGCCCTCAGGGTACTCGAGAGAATGAGAAACTTTTTTTCTTTACCACTGATGTTTATTGATTTGTCCACTTCATTGGGAGCATCCCTTAATGTTCCGCTTTCATGTTTCTGCTTTGTTGCGTGGGTGCAGAAAAGAATATTGCAAATTGATCGGTCTTCTCTGTCTTTGTTGGGAATGGACTTCTATTACTTGAGTTTCTCAGGCCTGTCATCACATGCTCACATTCCAAAGCATATATAATCAGCCCGGCTAAACACTGAGAGCCCAGCTGATTAATTTCTAACATTCACGCCTGAGTCCATTGATGGTATGCCTGTTTGATGATCTCTGCAGTAGATGGCCGCTTCTGATTGTTTGACCTTTACACTTCACCCAGAGCAGTCTATTCTAGTGCCTGTTTCAGTTGTCAGCATGTACACTGTGTCTACATCCTGCTTGAAGAAAACTGTTAAATTTGGTGCTAGAAAGCCTAGAAGAGGAGCTTTTAAGGAAAACCCATTTTCATTACCAGATGAGCAGCGTTCAAGAACCAATCATATATCCATTAAACAAAAGGAAAAGACATTATCTATACCTGCAATATTACGCCTGTACTTTGAAATCTACACATTTATTCTGATTTAGCATATGTGATAATTATGATCAATGGATTTCCACAAGAGCAAAGCTATATCACAGCCTTTAATTTCTCATACCACCATTTCCCAGAATTCTTTATTTTAATTACTTTATATTCCATTTACTTCTAATAGCTCAGAACAAAAGGGTCATCATCACCATCACCAATATATCTCTCTATATATAAAATTTTAGGCACATTGTCCCTAACATTAGGTTAGATGGGTTTTATTTTTAGTTTTTATTACAGAAGGGGAGCCTCTTTAACAATTTCAGAGATGAATTTCATTTATCCTAAGATACCTTTCGTTGTAAGATAGGTTGGGGTCTATTTATAGAGCTGAGTTCTCAAAAATGCACATAATTTACATTCTCACTCACTAGGAACCAAGTAGTTACAGAACTAATGCATGTACACTTGCAAGCCACTTTTTAAGGTCACACCAACCCTTATCCATTCTACAGGAAAATAGAAGGTTATGAGAACACCAAGGTCACCCAAGGACAAGTCACACATGCACTTACGTTAATGGATCAAATACATGTCCTGGATTGAGTGTGCATTGAATAGCAGACCGAAGTGAGAACAATCTTGAGAAGAAAGTAAACACACAGAGCATTGTACATACTAGAGGTCATCATAGACAGGTAGGCATATGATCATACCAAATCATGTCTCCTTTTCAGTGTGGCACAGGAAAGAGCATATGTTGTTTTTGTAGAGCCACAGAACTTAAGAGCTTTGATGGACTACTGAGACCAGAGCCCATGCCCCCCATTTACAAATGAGAACCAGGGACAGAGAGGGAAGAGCTGAGATGGGTCCAGGCTAGTGCTCCTGCTGCGGACGGCAGTGTGGTGCTCCTGTCACTGCACTGAGACATTACCCTTTTCCCGGTTTCCTAAACCACTTCTCTGTGACCCCAGCTCTCTTCATAATTCTCTTCCCATATTTCAACATGGAAATATTAAATACTGTAAGTTTATAACCCTTGGTTCAAGGTAGCTCCCTGAGAGACAATGTAAGGAGTTTATGGATCAGTTCCTGAAGTCTGGGCATCATCAAAACATGAATACATTTTCCTTTAGTTTGTGATCAACCTGATTAGTGAGATTCACTAATTATGTCAAAAGAAATAATGATTCAAAGGAAAAATGTTTGAACAGCTCAGTGTTAACTTTACTCTGGCAAGTGTAATTTAACTCTAACATACCTGTTTGTGTCATTCAGACTTTAGTTAATGAGCTATAAATTTTAAAGGAGAAGGCTCTTTAAAAATAAATGTACAGCTTGACCGGATGGTGGCGCAGTGGACAGAGCATCGGACTGGGGTGTGGAAAGGACCCAGGTTTGAGACCCCAAGGTTGCCAGCTTGAGCAAGGGCTCATCTGGTTTGAGCAAAAAGCTCACCAGCTTGAGTCCAAGGTCGCTGGCTCAAGCAAGGGGTTACTCAGTCTGCTGAAGGCCCGCGGTCAAGGCACATATGAGGAGGCAATCAATGAACAATTAAGGTGTTGCAATGAGCAATGAAAAATTAATGATTGATGCTTCTCATCTCTCCATTCCTGTCTGTCTATCCCTATCTATCCCTCTCTGACTCTCTCTCTGTCTCTGTAAAAAAAATAAAAATAAAAATAAAAAATAAATGTACATGTATACATACATATTTCTGTGAATTTCAATTGCTGTGTATTTTTTCATTTTATGAAATATTTCAAACACACGAAGAAACAAAGAGCACAATGGACAGATCTCATCCTCCACCTTGAGTAAACATTTATACTTTGCCATATTCAGATTTTTTCATTTTATTTCAAAGAAATAAAAAATTATAAACTACATGTGTACCTATATCCAAATGCATTCCTTTCTTACCCTTTTCAGAAAGAAACCAGTTTCTTGAATTCAGTGCTTATCACTCTTAAGTTTTTTCTTTTACTATTTCTGAATGTACCCATAAATAATATATAATACTGTTTTACATTTTAAATTTTTATATAAATAGTATCTAGACTATATGTTACCCTTAACCTGCTTTATTAAAGCCCATCTTTAAGATTTATAATGAGATAAATGTAACAATAGTTCATTTAGTGAAGTATTCTATATTTTATTTTATTATATGAATATATAACAATTCACTTATCCATTCCCCTCTTAATGCTATTCAGGTTGATGCTGGTTCTTCACTGTACATGCATGACTTCAATAAGGTTCTTACACATGTGTCCTTGTACCCATTGTCAAGAGCTTCCCTACAGGGCATTCTTAGCAATGGAAGCTCTGCATTGTGAGGGATGTGTATTTTAAGATTTACAGGATATTACCCCAATGTTTTCTCAGTTGGTGACACCAATTTTTAAAACTCACACTCACAACCTGTGGTGTATGAGAGTTCACGTGGTTCTAGACCCTTACTAACTCAGACTTCTAAATTATTGTTAACCTCATGAGTATAAACTTATACTTCACTATTGTTTTTGTTTTTATTTTTCAACTTACCAAGGACACTGAGCATCTTTTTATATGTGTATTAGCCACACAGGATATCTCTATTATTAATTCTTTAAAAATATTCACTTTTCTATTGGATTGTTATTCTCAGTGATTCAGAGTAACTTTAATATAATCTGAATAATATTAGTAATAACAGCTAACATTTTAGGGTACTATGTGTAAGACATTATTCTTAGGGCTTTACACATATTACTGATTTAATCTGCACAACAACTCCACAACACTGACAGTGTTGTAGTTAAGATTGGTATGTTTGTTTTTATGTAAAAAAAAAAAAAATAAGGTCGAAAGAGGTTAAAAACCTTGTGTACTTGGGGTATATTCCTAAAAGTGGGATAGCTGGGTCAAAAGGCAGTTCGATTTTTAATTTTTTGAGGAATCTCCAAACTGTTTTCCACAGAGGCTGCACCAGTCTGCATTCCCACCAGCAGTGCAGGAGGGTTCCCTTTTCTCCACATCCTCGCCAGCACTTATTCTGTGTTGTTTTGTTGATGAGTGCCATTCTGACTGGTGTGAGGTGATATCTCATTGTGGTTTTAATTTACATTTCTCTAATGATTAGTGATGTTGAGCATTTTTTCATATGCCTACTGGCCATCTGTATATCCTCTTTGTAGAAGTGTCTATTCATTTCTTTTGCCCATTTTTTGATTGGATTGTTTGTCTTCCTGGTGTTGAGTTTTACAAGTTCTTTATAAATTTTGGTTATTAACCCCTTATCAGCTGTATTGTCAAATATGTTCTCCCATTGTGTAGTTTGTCTTTTTATTCTATTCTTATTGTCTTTAGCTGCGCAAAAGCTTTTTCAAAAGGAGAAATGCACCCCCATGTTTATGGCAGCATTGTTCACAATAGCGAAGATCTGGAAACAGCCCAAGTGTCTGCCAGTGGATGAGTGGATTAAAAAGCTTTGGTACATATATATATACTATGGAATACTACTCAGCCATAAGAAATGATGACATTGGATCATTTACAACAACATGGATGGACCTTGATAACATTATACTGAGTGAAAGAAGTAAATCAGAAAAAACTAAGAACTATATGATTCCATACATAGGTGAGACATAAAAATGAGACTCAGAGACATGGACAAGAGTGTGGGGGTTACGGGGTGGGGGGGAGGAGAGGGAGGGGGTTGGTGGAGGGGAGGGGCACAAAGAAAACCAGTTAGAAGGTGATGGAAGACAATTGGACTTTGGGTGATGGGAATGCAGCATAATCAAATGTCAAAATAACCTGGAGATGTTTTCTCTGAACATATGTACCCGGATTTATCAATGTCACTCCATTAAAATTAATAATAAAATAAAAATTCTTAAAAAAAAACAAAACTTGTGTAAAGTCACACACAGTTATTAAGTGAAGGAGCCAAGATTCAGATCCAGGAATCTGATGCACTGTGTGATGACCTTCTGTCTCTGTTTTGACAGATACAAATTCTTCATCAGCTTTATGCATTGCAAGTATCTTCTGCCAGTCTGCAGTTTATCCTTTCAATTTTTTCATATGTATGTCATTTTTTAGAAGTATACACACATGCACACACATGTATGTACATGTATATATACATGTACCTTTATTTTAAATGTGTTATATATGTTAAATTACCAAGTATTTCTCTATAAATTGTGCTTTTTGAATCCAATTTAAGACTTCCAAACCTCAAAGCCACAAAGGCATTATCAAATATTTTTTAAATGTTTGAGGGTTTTCCACATTTTTCTGTATACAGAATAAGATAAAGATTTAATTTGCTTTTTTTTTTTCCAAAGTGAGAAATGGGGGCGGCAGACAGACAGACTCCTGCATGCACCCAACCAGGATCCACCCGGCATGCCCACCCTGGGGCAATGCTCAGCCCATCGGGGCTGTTGCTCCACTGCAATCGGAGCTATTCTAGCACCTGAGGTGGAGGCCATGGAGCCATCCTCAGCGCCGGGGCCAACTTTGCTCCAATGGAGCCTTGGCTGCAGGAGGGAAAGAGAGAGATAGAGAGAAAGGAAAAGAGGAAGGGGGGTGGAGAAGCAGATGAGTGCTTTTCCTGTGTGCCCTGCCTGGGAATCAAACCAGGGAGTTCCAAACGTCCGGCCGATGCTCTACCACTGAGCCAACTGGCTAGGGCTGATAAAGATTTAATTTTACATTTTACAATGTGGACAACCATTTGACCTAACATCATTATCTGAATATTTTTCCCCAGTGATAAGAAATACAACTTCTGGCCCTGGCCGGTTCACTCAGTGGTAGAGCACCGGCCTGGCGTGCAGAAGTCCCAGGTTCGATTCCTGGCTAGGGCACACAGAAGAGGCGCCCGTCTGCTTCTCCACCCCTCCCCCTCTCCTTCCTCTCTGTCTCTCTCTTCCCCTCCCGCAGCTGAGGCTCCATTGGAGCAAAGATGGCCTGGGCGCTGGGGATGGCTCCGTGGCCTCTGCCCCAGGCGCTAGAGTGGCTCTGGTCACGGCAGAGCGATGCCCCAGATGGGCAGAGCATCGCCCCCTGGTGGGCGTGCCGGGTGGTTCCCAGTCGGGCACATGCGGGAGTCTGTCTGACTGCCTTCCCATTTCCAGTTTCAGAAAAATACAAAAAAAGAAGAAAAAAAAAGAAATACAACTTCTGTCAAATATATGTGTGGGCCTGTTCTGAGTTCTCCATTCTAATCCATTGATCCGTTTGTCTCTAGGTGAACACCACACTGTCTTATTACTAGAGCTTATAATAATTCTCTATATGATAGGTCATGTCTCCCTACTTTATACTTCTTTTTAAATTGACTTTGACAGGTGTAGAATTTTATTCTTTCCTATAAATTTTAGGATCACATAATCAAGTTCCACCAAAAATCCTGACAATTTTTATTAGAATAGCATTAAATTTATAGATTCATTTGGAATAAATTAAGACCTCTATGATATTAAACTTTCCCATCCCAGAACATAGTATAATTTTACATTTTCTCAAAGCTTATGCCCTTAAATAATGTTTAGTAAAATTCTCCATAAAAGTTAGTTTTATTTATTCTTATATACGTATATTTATTCTTAATTCATTCATGTTGTTGCTTCAGTAACTGGAAGCTTTTTCTTATTATATTTTGTAATTGGTACTATAGTTTGATGATCTCTATAATATATGGCCTCTTCTGTTTCACTTTTGCCTTTTACTACAGAATTGTCTCTTCTAGTACCTGTTTAAGTTTACAACACTTACATTGCTTCCACAATGCCTTTAAAAGAAAGCATGGTATCTTAGCTCTATGAAAACTCAGGAAAAGATAAAATTTAAGAACAGATTTGATTTGTGATTCAATAATTTTGTTTAACTTTCAATTGTCTGCATTCTGCCTTGAAATTTTAATGTAAGCAATCATATTGTCTAGAAATAACATAGTTTTATTTCTTCCTTTTTAGATCTTTTTTTTTCTTTTTCTTGTTATATTGCATTGGTTATGACTCCACCACAATATTAACAGAAGCTAAAAGTGGATATCACTGCCTTGTTCCTATCCAAAGTGGATATCACTCCTTTGATGGAGCTGTTTCTAAAGTTTTACCATTAGATATTAGGTTTACTGTGAGTTCTTGTTTTTTGTCTGGTTGGTTTTGTGTGTGTGGGTTTATGTCTGGTTGGTTTTGACCAGGGATTGAACCTGGGGCATCTGCATGCCAGGCTTTTAAATATATATATTTAAAAGCCTGGCATATATATATAAGGTCTACTGGAAAGTTCTGTCTGTTTTTGGAATAAAACAAAATACAAATTTTTTTTGCCATCAATAAACTTTATTAAATAATATAATTGCCATTATTATTAATGATTTCTTGCCAGTGTGAGGGCAATTTGTATATCCCATTTTTGAAAAATGTTTTATCTTTTGATGCAAAAAATTGAACCAGTGCTTGTTTGATATCTTCTTCATTTTTGAATTTTATGCCCTTCAAAAAATTTTGTAAGGACAAAAACAAGTGATAGTTGGAGGGTGCTAAGTCCGGGGAATATGGTGGATGTGACAGAATTTCCCAGCCTAGTTCTACAATTTTTTGACGAGTCCCCAAAGCAGCATGTGGCCTGGCATTATCATAATGCAGTATAATGTTCTTCCTATTGAACTTCGCCGGCCTCTTTTCTAAACTTTGTTTTAGTTAATTTGCTACGTCAGTATGTATACATTAAGTGATAAAAATAGAGAGGCACACATGCACCAAATAAACATGTGCTTACGTGTTGAAACTTGTTGTAATAGAAACAGACAGAACTTTCCAGCATAATACAGAATGGATCAAAAAGAACAATCAAGGATGCAGGTGCCAGACAAAGACTCTATATAAAGTCTAGGGTAATCCCCTCTTTTCTTAATTTTCTTAGAATTCTTATCATAAATGAATATTTTTTTTTTTTTTGGTATTTTTATGAAGCTGGAAACGGGGAGAGACAGTCAGACAGACTCCCGCATACGCCCGACCGGGATTCACCCAGCACGCCCACCAGGGGTGACGCTCTGCCCACCAGGGGGCGATGCTCTGCCCCTTCGGGGCGACGCTCTGCCGCGACCAGAGCCACTCCAGCACCTGGGGCAGAGGCCAAGGAGCCATCCCCAGCGCCCAGGCCATCCCTGCTCCAATGGAGCCTCGGCTGCGGGAGGGGAAGAGAGAGACAGAGAGGAAGGAGGGGGGGTGGAGAAGCAAATGGGCGCCTCTCCTATGTGCCCTGGCCGGGAATCGAACCCGGGTCCCCCACACGCCAGGCCGACACTCCACCACTGAGCCAACCGGCCAGGGCCATAAATGAATATTGAATTAACTTAATTCAGTATCTATAACCAGACTAAATAACTTTCCCCTTTTATCTAAAAATAGAAGCTATATTAATAGATTTATGATTATTTTCATAACAAAGATAAACCTTACATGGTCAAGATGCATCATTTCTTAAAGATTCTGTTAAATTCAATTTGGGGAAAAAAATTCTTCTGTGTTCTTTGAGGAGATGGTCTATAACTTTACAATTTTCTTGTTTTGTTCTTATTATATTTTCCCAGCAATGATTTCCAAATGAACTCAATAGCATTCCCTCTTTTGTTATCTTATATATAAAGTAAAGATTGTCTAGTCCTTAGAGGTTATGCTAAAATTCACCTCTGAAACTATTTGGGCTTATACCTGCTAAGAAGCAATAATCATGATAGTTACTGATTTGTTTGTTTTCTTTTTTAATATAAATCATTCACATTTTTCAAAAAATTATCCATTTTTCTAAGTCTATAATTCCCTGCCATGAGTTATTCACAGTATTCTCTTATAATTTAAATCTCTACTATATCTATAGTAACAATTCTTTTTATTCTTTTTTTTCCCTCTCTTTTCTTTTAATAATTTTATTTTTTTAATGGGGTGACATCGATAAATCAGGATACATATATTCAAAGATAACATGTCCAGGTTATCTTGTCGTTCAATTATGTTGCATACCCATCACCCAAAGTCAGATTGTCCTCTGTCACCTTCTATCTTGTTTTCTTTGTGCCCCTCCCCCTCCGCCTTTCCCTCTCCCTCTCCCCCCTCCCCCGTAACCACCACACTCTTATCAATGTCTCTTAGTCTCACTTTTATGTCCCACCTACGTATGGAATAATGCAGTTCCTGGTTTTTTCTGATTTACTTATTTAGCTTCGTATCATGTTATCAAGATTCCACCATGTTGCTGTAAATGCTCCGATGTCATCATTTCTTATGGCTGAGTAGTATTCCATAGTGTATATGTGCCACATCTTCTTTATCCAGTCATCTATTGATGGGCTTTTTGGTTGTTTCCATGCCCTGGCCACTGTGAACAATGCTGCAATGAACATGGGGCTGCATGTGTCTTTACGTATCAATGTTTCTGAGTTCTTTTTATTCTTTATGCCTATTTTTTTATCTTTCATTTTTTTAACAGAGGCCTGACAAAAGTTTGTAAGTATCATTGAGCTTGAGTCTTATATCCAAATAAATCATTTGATTCCATTGGGTGATCTCTTTTACTTTTTTTTTTTTTTATTAATAATTTTATTTTTTTAATGGGGTGACATCAATAAATGAGGATACATATATTCAAAGATAACAAGTCCAGGTTATCTTGTCGTTCAATTATGTTGCATACCCATCACCCAAAGTCAGATTGTCCTCTGTCACCTTCTATCTTGTTTTCTTTGTGCCCCTCCCCACCCCCTTTCCCTCTCCCATTCCCCCCTCCCCCCCGTAACCACCATACTCTTATCAATGTCTCTTAGTCTCACTATTATGTCCCACCTACGTATGGAATAATACAGTTCCTGGTTTTTTCTGATTTACTTATTTCGCTTCGTATCATGTTATCAAGATCCCACCATTTTGCTGTAAATGTTCCGATGTCATCATTTCTTATGGCTGAGTAGTATTCCATAGTGTATATGTGCCACATCTTCTTTATCCAGTCATCTATTGATGGGCTTTTTGGTTGTTTCCATGCCCTGGCCACTGTGAACAATGCTGCAATGAACATGGGGCTGCATGTGTCTTTACGTATCAATGTTTCTGAGTTTTTGGGATATATACCCAGTAGAGGGATTGCTGGGTCATAAGGTAGTTCTATTTGCAGTTTTTTGAGGAACCACCATACTTTCTTCCATAATGGTTGTACTACTTTACATTCCCACCAACAGTGTATGAGGGTTCCTTTTTCTCCACAGCCTCTCCAACATTTGCTATTACCTGTCTTGCTAATAACAGCTAATCGAACAGGTGTGAGGTGGTATCTCATTGCCGTTTTGATTTGCATTTCTCTAATAGCTAAAGAAGATGAGCATCTTTTCATATATCTGTTGGCCATTTGTATTTCTTCCTGGGAGAAGTGTCTATTCATGTCCTCTTCCCATTTTTTTATTGGATTGTTTGTTTGTTTGTTGTTGAGTTTTATGAGTTCTTTGTATATTTTGGATATTAGGCCCTTATCTGAGCTGTTGTTTGAAAATATCATTTCCCATTTAGTTGGCTTTCTGTTTATTTTGTAATCAGTTTCTCTTGCTGAGCAAAAACTTCTTAGTCTGATGTAGTCCCATTCATTAACTTTTGCCTTCACTTCTCTTGCCTGTGGAGTCAAATTCATAAAATGCTCTTTAAAACCCAGGTCCATGAGTTGAGTACCTATGTCTTCTTCTATGTACTTAATTGTTTCAGGTCTTATGTTTAGATCTTTGATCCATTTTGAGTTAATTTTTGTACAGGGGGAGAGACTGTAGTCCAGTTTCATTCTTTTGCATGTGGCTTTCCAGTTTTCCCAGCACCATTTATTGAAGAGGCTTTCTTTTCTCCATTGTGTGTTGTTGGCCCCTTTATCAAAAATTATTTGACTATATATATGTGGTTTTATTTCTGGACTTTCTATTCTGTTCCATTGGTCTGAGTGTCTATTTTTCTGCCAATACCATGCTGTTTTGATTGTCGTGGCCCTATAATATAGTTTGAAGTCAGGTATTGTAATGCTCCCAGCTTCATTCTTTTTCTTTAGGATTGCTTTGGATTTTCGGGGTTTTTTATAGTTCCATATAAATCTGATGATTTTTTGCTCTATTTCTTTAAAAAACGTCATTGGAAGTTTGATGGGAATTGCATTAAATTTGTATATTGCTTTGGGTAATATAGCCATCTTGATTATATTTATTCTTCCTAGCCAAGAACAAGGTATATTCTTCCATCTCATTATATCTTTTTCGATTTCCCTTAACAATGGTTTATAGTTTTCATTATATAAGTCCTTTACATTCTTTGTTATGTTTATTCCTAAGTATTTTATTTTTTTTGTTGCAATCGTGAAGGGGATTATTCTTTTGAGTTCCTTCTCAGTTGTTTCATTGTTGGCATATAGAAAGGCTATTGACTTCTGTATGTTAATTTTGTATCCTGCGACCTTACTGTATTGGCTTATTGTTTCTAGTAGTCTTTTTGTGGATTCTTTGGGGTTTTCGATGTATAGGATCATATCATCTGCAAAAAGTGATACCTTTACTTCTTCTTTTCCGATATGGATGCCTTTTATTTCTTTGTCTTGTCTGATTGCTCTGGCTAGAACTTCTAGTACCACATTAAATAAGAGTGGAGAGAGTGGACAACCCTGTCTTGTTCCTGATTTAAGGGGGAAAGCCTTCAGTTTAGTGCCATTTAATATGATGTTAGCTGATGGTTTATCATATATGGCCTTTATCATGTTGAGATATTTTCCTTCTATACCCATCTTGTTGAGAGTCTTAAACATAAAATTGTGTTGTATTTTATCGAAAGCCTTTTCTGCGTCTATTGATAAGATCATGTGGTTTTTGTTCTTTGTTTTGTTGATATGGTGTATTACGTTAACCGTTTTACGTATGTTGAACCATCCTTGAGATTCTGGGATGAATCCCACTTGATCATGATGTATTATTTTTTTAATATGTTGTTGTATTCGATTTGCTAGTATTTTGTTTAGTATTTTAGCATCTGTATTCATTAGAGATATTGGTCTGTAGTTTTCTTTTTTTGTGCCATCCTTGCCTGGTTTTGGTATGAGGGTTATGTTGGCTTCATAAAATGTGTTTGGAAGTATTGCATCTTCTTCAATTTTTTGGAAGACTTTGAGTAGAATAGGAACCAAGTCTTCTTTGAATGTTTGATAAAATTCGCTGGTATAGCCGTCAGGGCCTGGACTTTTATTTTTGGGGAGGTTTTTAATGGTTTTTTCTATTTCTTCTCTACTGATAGGTCTGTTTAGGCTTTCTGCTTTTTCTTGACTCAGTCTAGGAAGGTTGTATTGTTCTAGGAATTTATCCATTTCTTCTAGGTTGTTGAATTTAGTGGCATAAAGTTTTTCATAGTATTCTACAATAATTCTTTGTATATTTACAGTGTCCGTGGTGATTTCTCCTCTTTCATTTTGGATTTTGTTTATATGAGTTCTTTCTCTGTTTTCCTTGGTAAGTCTTGCCACGGGTTTGTCAATTTTGTTGATCTTTTCAAAGAACCAGCTCCTTGTTCTATTAATTTTTTCTATAGTTTTTCTGTTCTCTAATTCATTTATTTCTGCTCTGATTTTTATTATCTCCTTTCTTCGGCTAGTTTTGGGTTGTCTTTGTTCTTCTTTTTCTAGTTCCTTAAGGTGTGAAGTTAAGTGGTTCACTTGGGCTCTCTCTTGTTTGTTCATATATGCCTGAAGTGATATGAACTTCCCTCTTATTACTGCTTTTGCTGCATCCCATAGATTCTGATATGTCGTATTGTCATTTTCATTAGTCTGTATATATCTTTTGATCTCTGCACTTATTTCTTCTTTGACCCATTCATTTTTTAAAAGTATGTTGTTTAGTTTCCACATTTTTGTGGGATTTTTTTCCTCTTTTTTGCAGTTGAATTCTAGTTTCAAGGCTTTATGATCAGAAAATATGCTTGGTACAACTTCAATTTTTCTGAATTTGCTGATGTTGTTTTTGTGGCCCAACATATGGTCAATTCTTGAGAATGATCCATGTACACTGGAGAAAAATGTATACTCAGTCACTTTGGGATGAAATGTCCTGTAGATGTCTATCATATCCAGGTGCTCTAGTGTTTTGTTTAAGGCCACTATGTCTTTGTTGATTCTCTGTTTGGATGACCAATCTAGAGCCGTCAGCGGTGTATTGAGGTCTCCAAGTATGATTGTATTTTTGTCAGTTTTTGTTTTAAGATCAATAAGTAGCTGTCTTATATATTTTGGTGCTCCTTGGTTTGGTGCATATATATTAAGAATTGTTATGTCTTCTTGATTCAGTGTCCCCTTAGCCATTATGAAATGGCCATTTTTGTCTCTGAGTACTTTTCCTGTCTTGTAGTCAGCATTATCCGATATGAGTATTGCTACGCCTGCTTTTTTTTGGATGTTATTTGCTTGGAGTATTGTTTTCCAGCCTTTCACTTTGAATTTGTTTTTATCCTTGTTACTTAGATGAGTTTCTTGTAGGCAGCATACAGTTGGATTTTCTTTTTTAATCCATTCTGCTACTCTGTGCCTTTTTATTGGTGAGTTTAATCCGTTTACATTTAGTGTAATTATTGATACTTGTGAGTTCCCTATTGCCATTTTATATCTTGCTTTCTGTTAGTTTTGTGTCTTGTTTGATCCTTCTCTTTTGTTTTTCTATCTTTTGTTTTTATTTGGTTGTATTCCATACATCTTTCCTCTGTTGCTATCTTTTTTATCTCATGTGCTTCTGTGGTGGTTTTTTCAATGGTGGTTACCTTTGATAATGAAAAGGGTCCCTACCCTGTTCATGGTAGCGAACTATTTTGTGAGTACTTTTGCACTCCATCGTCCTTTGCTACTGTTAATCTCCATCTTCTCCCCCTCTTTCTTTTTGTTGTTGTCACAGTTTAAATTTGATTTTATTGTGTTCTTCTTGGAGCTTTTACTTGTGGCTCTGTTTTTTTTTGTTCTTTGTATCTGATTGGAGAACCTCTTTTAGTAATTCCTGGAGTGGGGGTTTTCTGATGATAAATTCCCTCATCTTTTATGTATCTGTGAATGTTTTTATTTCTCCTTCATATTTGAAGGATAGCTTTGATGGGTATAGTATTCATGGCTGAAAGTTCCTCTCTTTCAGGACTTTAAATATTGGGGTCCACCTCTTCTAGCTTGTAGAGTTTCTGCTGAGAAATCTGATGATAATCTAATGGGCCTTCCTTTGTTTGTTGTATTCTTCTTTTCCCTGGCTGCCTTGAGAATTTTTTCTTTGCTGTTGGTTTGTGTCAATTTCATTATGATATGCCTTGGAGTAGGTTTGTTGGGGTTAAGAAAACTCGGAGTTCTGTTTGTTTCTTGAACTTGAGGCTTTAGTTCTTTCTACAGGCTTGGGAAGTTCTCATCTATTATTTGTTTGAGTATGTTCTCCATTCCATTTTCTCTCTCTTCTCCCTCTGATATACCTATTATTCTTATGTTATTCTTTTTGATGGAGTCAGATAATTCTTGTAGGGCTATCTCATTTTTTTTAATTTTTGAGTCTCTTTCTTCTTCTCTCTGTTGTGCCTCAAGTGGCTTGTCTTCTATTTCACTAATCCTCTCTTCTATCTGACCTGTTCTATTAGCTAAGCTTGTTACTTCGTTTTTCAGCTCGTGAATTGAGTTTTTCATCTCTGTTTGATTTGTTTTTATAGTTTCAATTTCCTTGGACATATATTCTTTGTGTTCATTGAGTTGTTTTCTGAGCTCCCTAAATTGCCTTTCTGTGTTTTCTTGTATATCTCAGAGGATTTTTAGGATTTCTATCTTGAATTCTCTGTCATTTAGCTCCAAGGTTTCCAATATATTAAATTTTTTCTCCATAGATTTTTTCTCATCTAGCTGTGTTACCTCTCTTTCTTTTGTATCCATGATATTCGATTTTCTCTTCCTTAATGGCATCTGAGGGTGGTTTTGTTGATAGTATTAATGAGATTTAATAAATAATAAAAAGTTAAAAAAAATAATAAAAAAAATCGAAAAGAGTTGTTTTTTTTAAAAAAAATTAATAATGAAATAAAGAAAAATAAAATAAAACAAAAATTTTTAAAAAAGGAAATTATTCCCCCCCTCCTTTTTTCCTCTCCTCTCCTCTCCCTCTTTCTTGAGAAAATCTTGTGGTGAACTGGGAATTATAACAAACAATGCCTGTGATGGAGGGCCTGAATTGGGGAAAAGTAATAAAGGGGAAAAAAAAAAAAAGAAAAGAAAAAAGAAAAAAAGAAAAAAAAGCGTATGGACCCACAAAAAGCAAAAAAGGAAAAAATTTGGGTCAAGAATAAAATGATTTGCTTTTAGGTGTTGGTTGTCTAAGTGTTATGATGAGAGGAATAAGAGGAAAACGGAAAAATGGGGGGACAAATTAAAAAATTACTATTGTATTTAGTGGAACAAGAACTAGATAAAATGGAGAGCCAGGGATGGGAGCACTGCTAGTGAGTTAAAAAGGTGAAGTAAAAACCCCCAAAATGCCACAAACATAAGTTTGAGTCCCAGATAAGATAATTTGTTTGTTATTGAGGTTTGAATGAGAGGAGATGTAAAGGAGAAAGGAAGAAACTAATATAGAGGGAGAAAAGAGAGAGAGAGAGAGAGAGAAAGAGGGAACCATTAAAAGAAGAAAAAAGAAAGGAGAGAGAGAGAGAGAGAGTTAAGGGTTTTGGAGTGCAACCCTCATAGAGAGAAAGGAAGAGAAGAGAAAAGATAATGGGAGATGTAACACTTATGGGTAGTGTAGTTCAAGGAGAGGAGAGAGTAAGACTGGCAGAGAGTTAATCGGCCAAATTGGAGGAGGAAAAAAAGTATCAAGAATGAAGATAAGAGAAAGAAACGAACAAATATAATAAAATGGGATAGGTTATAAAGTCTGCAGATTATTCTTGATTTTGAGAGGTTATCTTCTTGCTTTTTCTTTTCTCTCCCTCTTTCTGGTTGGTGACTCTGTACCCCGGGTTCTGCCCCTTTGGCACGCTCAGGTAGAGGTTTGCAGTTGATAAGTCTCTATGGCAATGTCATGTATTGTGCTTTAGTCTCGTTGGCAGTTGAGGCTCATTAGCATTTATAGGCTCCGACAGTGAGAGAGTCCGTGTTCCTGGAGCCTTTCTCCTAGTCTTTCCTTCCTCAATTAGTAGCCTGATAATCCAGCTATGGGGTTGCTGCTGCCTCTGCCTGGATAGCAAGAGGCTCAAAGAGCTGGCAACTCCTCACTCTATTTCCACTCAGCACAGGGCTCTGGGTAAGTCTCAGTCAGTCAGAGCTGCTAGCATAATCAGGCGGGCTTTCCGCCCACTCAAAGACCTCTGGCTCTGTCTGCCACTCTGTCCGGTAACACAGGCGGGCGCCCACTTCTGGGGCACTTGGAGGAAACTCTCACTCACTGGCTGGGAAAAGTTGCAGCGTTGGAATTGAGTCTCGCTCTGTCCCCGTGCGCGGCTTTTGCAAGGCGCTGGGGTGGCCCGAGATTCTGCTTTGGCCCACACAAAGGCCCCTGACTCTGCCCCTCTGTGCGATAACACGGGTGCGCACTGCCGAGGCACTCGGAGGAATCTCTCATTCACTATCTGCGCACGCAAACCAGGATATGAGGCCGGCCGCGTTTCCCTCTGAGTGAAACCGCTCCAGCACGGAAAATCTCCACCGTTGGAATTAGTTCTCACTCTCTCCCATGCGTGGCTTTCCCAGGGCGCTGGGGCTGCCCAGAGACTCTGCCCTCGGCCCACAGAAAGGCCTCTGAACCTGCCTCTCCGTGGGGAAACACGGGCACCCACTCTCAGGGCCTAGGAAGAAATCTCTCGCCCACTAACTGCGCGCACGCCAACCAGGAGACCGGGTAAAATGGCCACCCCGCTTGTCTTTCTTTGTTTGGGTTTGGTGCGAGTGTTAGCTTGTATTGCCCGGGTTGCCACAGGATCAGTTTTTCCTCGGCTTGGATCTCCATGCCACAGCCTGGTTCGGCCGTTTGTGCCGCGGCCTGGATCTATTCACCCCCTTTGCCCACCTCAGTTTCTATATTCACAGTTACCAGAGAAAGCAGCCCTGTTTCGGTTAGTGAGGAAGGCGGAGCATTTCTTACTCCCTATTTCCTTCGGGGTTTGGTTATATATTTAGCCAATTTTTCACTCGACCATACCTTTGGGTGTATTGCGAAGCTTCTGGAGGCTCCAAGTATAGGTTTTTCTGTTTCTGGTTGAAGATCTTGTTGAGTTTTGGGGGAGATTTATCGGTATCGCTTCCTACCCCGCCATTACTCTGACGTCATCTCCCCTCTTTTACTTTTGATTTCATCAATTTATGCTCTTATCTTTAGTATATCACTCATTCTACTTCCTTTAGGTTTACTCTGTTTCCTTTATGGAACTTTTAGAGTTGATCACTTATTCACATATTTTCAATACTTCTTGGTAGCTAATGTTTTGAAAGATATAAATTTATCTCTATATACAAATATTGCTACAAATGTCAAACAAGTTACCTTTCTTGTCCTTCATATGTTTTATATTACTGCCTTTAAAATTGCCTCTTTGAGGCCCTGGCCAGCGGCTCAGTAGATAGAGCATCAGCCTGGCATGCAGATGCCCCAGGTTCAATCCCTGGTCAGGACACACAGCAGAAGCGACCATCTGCTTCTCTCCCCCTCCTTCTCCCTCTTTCCCTCCTAGAGCCAGTGGCTCAATTGGTTTGAGAGTGGCCCCGGTGCTGAGGACAGCTGGGTTGGTCCCAGCACATCAGGCTCAGGGGCTAAAAGTAGCTTGGTTGTGAACATTGGTCCCAGACAGGGGTGCTAGGTGGATCCTAGTAGGGGTGCATGCAGGAGTCTGTCTCACTATCTCCCCTCCTCTCAGCTAAAACAAAAAAATTGCCTCTTTGAAACATGAGTTATTAAGAGAGAATTTTACTGTTGTTCTTCTTACTATATACCTGTAACTGAATTTCATCAAGATAAGATAACATGATTTTCTGATATTGATTCATTGAAATTTGTTGAGTTCCTTATACATCTGGAACATATTTAATTTTTCTTAATTTTTTCTTTATTTTTCAATTACAGTTAACCTTTAATATTATTTTATATTAGTTTCAGGTATACACAGCATCATAGTGATTAGATATTCATATAATTTACAAAGTGATTCCCCTGATGAGCAAATATTTATTGTTAAAACTTTCTATAGTCACCTTAACATTATGTCCTCAATAGATAAATGCATGATGAAATGTTCAGATATCTCCTACAATAATTGCAGATCCAATGCCTCTCATATTTCTGTTTACATTTGCTTCTTATACAAGGTGCAAAAGTAGGTTTATAGTTGTGAGAATCCAAAACACAGTTTATTCTTGTATTATTATTTATGAATCATTGTAGTATTTTCCATACAAACAGCTGCGAACATATTTTTGCCCCACCCTATATTGTGAGATAATATTGGTCAATAAAACAAAGTCATGATTATTATAATTTCTGGTAGGTTGTTTCTTTTATTATTATTCAGTGTCCATAGTTACATCCAATAGTGCTTTATTTTTTTTTCTTAAATTCTATTCTGTTATTAATATTGCTATTCAAGACTTCTTTTGTTTACTATTTGCCTGGTATATACACTGCTCACAAAAATTAGGGGATATTTCAAAATGAGTATGAAGTTATAAAATATCCCGTAATTTTTGTGAACAGTATACTTTTTCCTGTCCCTCTGCTTTTAACATTTCTGTATGGCTTTACTTTAGGTTTCAAACATCTGCATATTAGTTTCGTTTCATCGTTTTTTATTCTAAGCTCATGTATAACTACAAAATTTTTGTAACAAACTTCTGCTCCATTCCAAAACATAGAGACCTTAGCTTGCTGAACTACCTACTGAAACAACCCCCATATTTAATTGTTGTCCAGTATTCTACTTTGATCTGTTTTAAATATTTATACATACAAAATGAAGATTTTCCATCAAGATTTAAGTAATTGTACCAATATATTTTATCAATTTCTATGTTAATCAATGTTTCTTCCAACCTATGTCTTTCCTCTGGTACATTTTTTGTCTTGCTAAAATACAACCTTTAATAGTCTAATGAGTATCATATTTTCTTAGCCTATATATATGTGAAATGTCCTTGTTTTGTTTTCAGTTTAAATGATATTTTAGATGTATATAAAAATATAGGTGGAAAGATATTTTCTCTGAGCACTTTGAATTTAATAAGTATCCTATGGCACCTCATTTTCTTTATAAGAAATGCTCCTTCAGTTTAATTAACCCCCCCTTTAAATTTAATATTTTTTTCTCTTACTCATACTTTCCTATATGTGTGTTTATATTTATTTTTATAGCTCAGTTCTTGGAGTATTTTGATCTGAGTAGTCGTCTTTGTTCAGTACAGATAATTATCAGCTATCATCTCTTCAAATATTATATTTCCATCATTTCTTCCATTCTCTCCTTCTAGAAATATGACTATCTGTATGTTCAACTTCTCAATCCATCCTTTATGTCTCTCTTCTGCTTTATTTTTAACATTCTTAACTTTTTATTTGTTTTTTATATCTTTTTGGTAACCAATTTTATAATGACTTCCAATATACTAATTCTCCTGTTATGTGTCTTATTCAGAGCTTATCTCATCTACCAAGTGTCTTATTCTGATGGTGATATATAATATATTTACTTCCAAGATTTCTAATTTTGGAATTGATTTTCTTCACATGCAACCTTTCTGGCTTTGCTTCTACCCGTTCTTTTTTTTTTTTTTTTTTTTTATATATATAATTTTATTTTTTTAATGGGGTGACATCAATAAATCAGGATACATATATTCAAAGATAACAAGTCCAGGTTATCTTGTCGTTCAATTATGTTGCATACCCACCACCCAAAGTCAGATTGTCCTCTGTCACCTTCTATCTTGTTTTCTTTGTGCCCCTCCCCACCCCCTATCCCTCTCCCATTCCCCCCTCCCCCCCCCCCCCGTAACCACCACACTCTTATAAATGTCTCTTAGTTTCACTATTATGTCCCACCTACGTATGGAATAATACAGTTCCTGTTTTTTTCTGATTTACTTATTTCGCTTCGTATCATGTTATCAAGATCCCACCATTTTGCTGTAAATGTTCCGATGTCATCATTTCTTATGGCTGAGTAGTATTCCATAGTGTATATGTGCCACATCTTCTTTATCCAGTCATCTATTGATGGGCTTTTTGGTTGTTTCCATGTCCTGGCCACTGTGAACAATGCTGCAATGAACATGGGGCTGCATGTGTCTTTACGTATCAATGTTTCTGAGTTTTTGGGATATATACCCAGTAGAGGGATTGCTGGGTCATAAGGTAGTTCTATTTGCAGTTTTTTGAGGAACCACCATACTTTCTTCCATAATGGTTGTACTACTTTACATTCCCACCAACAGTGGATGAGGGTTCCTTTTTCTCCACAGCCTCTCCAACATTTGCTGTTACCTGACTTGCTAATAACAGCTAATCGAACAGGTGTGAGGTGGTATCTCATTGCCGTTTTGATTTGCATTTCTCTAATAGCTAAAGAAGATGAGCATCTTTTCATATATCTGTTGGCCATTTGTATTTCCTCCTGGGAGAAGTGTCTATTCATATCCTCTTCCCATTTTTTTATTGGATTGTTTGTTTGTTTGTTGTTGAGTTTTATGAGTTCTTTGTATATTTTGGATATTAGGCCCTTATCTGAGCTGTCGTTTGAAAAAATCATTTCCCATTTGGTTGGCTTTCTGTTTATTTTGTTATCAGTTTCTCTTGCTGAGCAAAAACTTCTTAGTCTGATGTAGTCCCATTCATTAATTTTTGCCTTCACTTCTCTTGCCATTGGAGTCAAATTCATAAAATGCTCTTTAAAACCCAGGTCCATGAGTTGAGTACCTATGTCTTCTTCTATGTACTTAATTGTTTCAGGTCTTATGTTTAGATCTTTGATCCATTTTGAGTTAATTTTTGTACAGGGGGAGAGACTGTAGTCCAGTTTCATTCTTTTGCATGTGGCTTTCCAGTTTTCCCAGCACCATTTATTGAAGAGGCTTTCTTTTCTCCATTGTGTGTTGTTGGCCCCTTTATCAAAAATTATTTGACTATATATATGTGGTTTTATTTCTGGACTTTCTATTCTGTTCCATTGGTCTGAGTGTCTATTTTTCTGCCAATACCATGCTGTTTTGATTGTCGTGGCCCTATAATAGAGTTTGAAGTCAGGTATTGAAATGCCCCCAGCTTCATTCTTTTTCTTTAGGATTGCTTTGGCTATTCGGGGTTTTTTATAGTTCCATATAAATCTGATGATTTTTTGCTCTATTTCTTTAAAAAATGTCATTGGAAGTTTGATGGGAATTGCATTAAATTTGTATATTGCTTTGGGTAATATAGCCATCTTGATTATATTTATTCTTCCTAGCCAAGAACAAGGTATATTCTTCCATCTCATTATATCTTTTTCGATTTCCCTTAACAATGGTTTATAGTTTTCATTATATAAGTCCTTTACATTCTTTGTTATGTTTATTCCTAAGTATTTTATTTTTTTTGTTGCAATCGTGAAGGGGATTATTCTTTTGAGTTCCTTCTCAGTTGTTTCATTGTTGGCATATAGAAAGGCTATTGACTTCTGTATGTTAATTTTGTATCCTGCGACCTTACTGTATTGGCTTATTGTTTCTAGTAGTCTTTTTGTGGATTCTTTGGGGTTTTCGATGTATAGGATCATATCATCTGCAAAAAGTGATACCTTTACTTCTTCTTTTCCGATATGGATGCCTTTTATTTCTTTGTCTTGTCTGATTGCTCTGGCTAGAACCTCTAGTACCACATTAAATAAGAGTGGAGAGAGTGGACAACCCTGTCTTGTTCCTGATTTAAGGGGGAAAGCCTTCAGTTTAGTGCCATTTAATATGATGTTAGCTGATGGTTTATCATATATGGCCTTTATCATGTTGAGATATTTTCCTTCTATACCCATTTTGTTGAGAGTCTTAAACATAAAATTGTGTTGTATTTTATCGAAAGCCTTTTCTGCGTCTATTGATAAGATCATGTGGTTTTTGTTCTTTGTTTTGTTGATATGGTGTATTACGTTAACCGTTTTACGTATGTTGAACCATCCTTGAGATTCTGGGATGAATCCCACTTGATCATGATGTATTATTTTTTTAATATGTTGTTGTATTCGATTTGCTAGTATTTTGTTTAGTATTTTAGCATCTGTATTCATTAGAGATATTGGTCTGTAGTTTTCTTTTTTTGTGCCATCCTTGCCTGGTTTTGGTATGAGGGTTATGTTGGCTTCGTAAAATGTGTTTGGAAGTATTGCTTCTTCTTCAATTTTTTGGAAGACTTTGAGTAGAATAGGAACCAAGTCTTCTTTGAAGGTTTGATAAAATTCGCTGGTATAGCCGTCAGGGCCTGGACTTTTATTTTTGGGGAGGTTTTTAATGGTTTTTTCTATTTCTTCTCTACTGATAGGTCTGTTTAGGCTTTCTGCTTCTTCTTGACTCAGTCTAGGAAGGTTGTATTTTTCTAGGAATTTATCCATTTCTTCTAGGTTGTTGAATTTAGTAGCATAAAGTTTTTCATAGTATTCTACAATAATTCTTTGTATATCTACGGTGTCCGTGGTGATTTCTCCTCTTTCATTTTGGATTTTGTTTATATGAGTTCTTTCTCTTTTTTCCTTGGTAAGTCTTGCCAAGGGTTTGTCAATTTTGTTAATCTTTTCAAAGAACCAGCTCCTTGTTCTATTAATTTTTTCTATAGTTTTTCTGTTCTCTAATTCATTTATTTCTGCTCTGATTTTTATTATCTCCTTTCTTCAGCTGGTTTTGGGTTGTCTTTGTTCTTCTTTTTCTAGTTCCTTAAGGTGTGAAGTTAAGTGGTTCACTTGGGCTCTCTCTTGTTTGTTCATATATGCCTGAAGTGATATGAACTTCCCTCTTATCACTGCTTTTGCTGCATCCCATAGATTCTGATATGTCGTATTGTCATTTTCATTAGTCTGTATATATCTTTTGATCTCTGCACTTATTTCTTCTTTGACCCATTCATTTTTTAAAAGTATGTTGTTTAGTTTCCACATTTTTTGGGGATTTTTTTCCTCTTTTTTGCAGTTGAATTCTAGTTTCAAGGCTTTATGATCAGAAAATATGCTTGGTACAACTTCAATTTTTCTGAATTTGCTGATGTTGTTTTTGTGGCCCAACATATGGTCAATTCTTGAGAATGATCCATGTACACTGGAGAAAAATGTATACTCAGTCACTTTGGGATGAAATGTCCTGTAGATGTCTATCATATCCAGGTGCTCTAGTGTTTTGTTTAAGGCCACTATGTCTTTGTTGATTCTCTGTTTGGATGACCAATCTAGAGCCGTCAGCGGTGTATTGAGGTCTCCAAGTATGATTGTATTTTTGTCAGTTTTTGTTTTAAGATCAATAAGTAGCTGTCTTATATATTTTGGTGCTCCTTGGTTTGGTGCATATATATTAAGAATTGTTATGTCTTCTTGATTCAGTGTCCCCTTAGCCATTATGAAATGGCCATTTTTGTCTCTGAGTACTTTTCCTGTCTTGTAGTCAGCATTATCCGATATGAGTATTGCTACACCTGCTTTTTTTTGGATGTTATTTGCTTGGAGTATTGTTTTCCAGCCTTTCACTTTGAATTTGTTTTTATCCTTGTTACTTAGATGAGTTTCCTGTAGGCAGCATACAGTTGGATTTTCTTTTTTAATCCATTCTGCTACTCTGTGCCTTTTTATTGGTGAGTTTAATCCGTTTACATTTAGTGTAATTATTGATACTTGTGAGTTCCCTATTGCCATTTTATATCTTGCTTTCTGTTAGTTTTGTGTCTTGTTTGATCCTTCTCTTTTGTTTTTCTATCTTTTGTTTTTATTTGGTTGTATTCCATACATCTTTCCACTGTTGCTACCTTTTTTATCTCATGTGCTTCTGTGGTGGTTTTTTCAATGGTGGTTACCTTTGAATAATGAAAAGGGTCCCTACCCTGTTCATGGTAGCGAACTATTTTGTGAGTACTTTTGCACTCCATTGTCCTTTGCTACTGTTAATCTCCATCTTCTCCCCCTCTTTCTTTTGTTGTTGTTACAGTTTAAATTTGGTTTTATTGTGTTCTTCTTGGAGCTTTTACTTGTGGCTCTGTTTTTTTTTTGTTCTTTGTATCTGATTGGAGAACCCCCTTTAGTAATTCCTGGAGTGGGGGTTTTCTGATGATAAATTCCCTCATCTTTTCTGTATCTGTGAATGTTTTTATTTCTCCTTCATATTTGAAGGATAGCTTTGATGGGTATAGTATTCGTGGCTGAAAGTTCCTCTCTTTCAGGACTTTAAATGTTGGGGTCCACTCTCTTCTAGCTTGTAGAGTTTCTGCTGAGAAATCTGATGATAATCTAATGGGCCTTCCTTTATATGTTGTATTCTTCTTTTCCCTGGCTGCCTTGAGAATTTTTTCTTTGCTGTTGATTTGTGTCAATTTCATTATGATATGCCTTGGAGTAGGTTTGTTGGGGTTAAGAAAACTTGGAGTTCTGTTTGCTTCTTGAACTTGAGGCTTTAGTTCTTTCCACAGGCTTGGGAAGTTCTCATCTATTATTTGTTTGAGTATGTTCTCCATTCCATTTTCTCTCTCTTCTCCCTCTGATATACCTATTATTCTTATGTTATTCTTTTTGATGGAGTCAGATAATTCTTGTAGGGCTATCTCATTTTTTTTAATTTTTGAGTCTCTTTCTTCTTCTCTCTGTTGTGCCTCAAGTTGCTTGTCTTCTATTTCACTAATCCTCTCTTCTATCTGACCTGTTCTATTAGCTAAGCTTGTTACTTCGTTTTTCAGCTCGTGAATTGAGTTTTTCATCTCTGTTTGATTTGTTTTTATAGTTTCAATTTCCTTGGACATATATTCTTTGTGTTCATTGAGTTGTTTTCTGAGCTCCCTAAATTGCCTTTCTGTGTTTTCTTGTATATCTCGGAGGATTTTTAGGATTTCTATCTTGAATTCTCTGTCATTTAGCTCCAAGGTTTCCAATATATTAAATTTTTTCTCCATAGATTTTTCCTCATCTAGCTGTGTTACCTCTCTTTCTTTTGTATCCATGATATTCGATTTTCTCTTCCTTAATGGCATCTGAGGGTGGTTTTGTTGATAGTATTAATGAGATTTAATAAAGAATAAAAAGTTTAAAAAAATAATAAAAAAAAATCAAAAAGAGTTGTTTTTTTTAAAAAAAAATTAATAATGAAATAAAGAAAAATAAAAAAAAATAAAAATTTAAAAAAAAAAAAAGGAAATTATTCCCCCCCTCCTTTTTTCCTCTCCTCTCCTCTCCCCTCTTTCTTGATAAAATCTTGTGGTGGACTGTGAATTATAACAAACAATGCCTGTGATGGAGGGCCTGAATTGGGGAAAAGTAATAAAGGGGCAAAAAAAAAAAAAAAAAAAAAGAAAGAAAAAAGAAAAAAAAAGAGCGTATGGATCCACAAAAAGCAAATAAGGAAAAAATTTGGGTCAAGAATAAAATTATTTGCTTTTAGGTGTTGGTTGTCTAAGAGTTATGATGAGAGGATTAAGAGGAAAACGGAAAAATGGGGGGACAAATTAAAAAATTACTATTGTATTTAGTGGAACAAGAACTAGATAATATGGAGAGCCAGGGATGGGAGCACTGCTAGTGAGTTAAAAAGGTGAAGTAAAAACCCCCAAAATGCCACAAACATAAGTTTGAGTCCCAGATAAGATAATTTGTTTGTTATTGAGGTTTGAATGAGAGGAGATGTAAAGGAAAAAGGAAGAAACTAATATAGAGGGAGAAAAGAAAGAGAGAGAGAGAGAAAAAAAAGAGGGAACCACTAAAAGAAGAAAAAAGAAAGGAGAGAGAGAGAGAGAGTTAAGGGTTTTGGAGTGCAACCCTCATAGAGAGAAAGGAAGAGAAGAGAAAAGATAATGGGAGATGTAACACTTATGGGTAGTGTAGTTCAAGGAGAGGAGAGAGTAAGACCGGTAGAGAATTAATCGGCCAAATTGGAGGAGGGAAAAAAAAAAGTATCAAGAATGAAGATAAGAGAAACAAATGAACAAATATAATAAAATGGGATAGGTTATAAAGTCTGCAGATTATTCTTGATTTTGAGAGGTTATCTTCTTGCTTTTTCTTTTCTCTCCCTCTTCCTGGTCGGTGACTCTGTACCCCGGGTTTTGCCCCTTTGCCACGCTCAGGTGGAGGTTTGCAGTTGATAAGTCTCTATGGCAATGTCATGTATTGTGCTTTAGTCTCGTTGGCAGTCGAGGCTATTAGCATTTATAGGCTCCGACAGTGAGAGAGTCCGTGTTCCTGGAGCCTTTCTCCTAGTCTTTCCTTCCTCAATTAGTAGCCTGATAATCCAGCTATGGGGTTGCTGCTGCCTCTGCCTGGATAGTAAGAGGCTCAAAGAGCTGGCAACTCCCCACTCTATTTCCACTCAGCATAGGGCTCTGGGTAAGGCTCAGTCAGTCAGAGCTGCTAGCATAATCAGGCGGGCTTTCCACCCACTCACAGACCTCTGGCTCTGCCACTCTGTCCGGTAACACAAGCGGGTGCCCACTTCCGGGGCGCTTGGAGAAAACTCTCACTCACTGGCTGCACGCGCAGACCAGGATATCCGGCCAGCAGTCTCACGCTCTGAGTGAAACCCCTGACCGCAGGGAAAAGTTGCAGCGTTGGAATTGAGTCTCGCTCCGTCCCCGTGCATGGCTTTTGCAAGGCACTGGGTGGCCCGAGATTCCGCTTTGGCCCACACAAAGGCCCCTGACTCTGCTCCTCTGTGCGATGACAGGAGCGCGCACTGCCGAGGCACTCGGAGGAATCGCTCACTCCTTATCTGCGCGTGCAGACCAGGATATGAGGCCGGCCGCTTTCCCTCTGAGTGAAACACCCTCGGCAAGGAAAATCTCCACCATTGGAATTAGTTCTCACTCCCTCCCGTGCGTGGCTTTCCCAGGGCGCTGGGGCTGCCCAGAGACTCTGCCCTCGGCCCACAGAAAGGCCTCTGACCCTGCCTCTCCGTGGGGCAACACGGGGACTGACTCCCGGGGCCTAGGAAGAAATCTCTCGCCCACTAACTGCGCACCAACCAGGAGACCGGGTAAAATGGCCGCGCCGCTTGTCTTTCTTTCTTTGGGTTTGGCGCGGGTGTTAGCTTGTATTGCCCGGGTTGCCACAGGATCAGATTTTCCTCGGCTTGGATCTCCGTGCCACAGCCTGGTTCGGCCGTTTGTATTCACCCCCTTTGCCCGCCTCAGTTTCTATATTCACAGTTACCAGAGAAAGCCGCCCTGTTTAGGTTAGTGAGGAAGGCGGAGCATTTCTTACTCCCTATTTCCTTCGGGGTTTGGTTATATATTTAGCCAATTTTTCACTCAATCATACCTTTGGGTGTATTGTGAAGCATCTGGAAGCTCTAAGTATAGGTTTTTCTGTTTCTGGTTGAAGATCTTGTTGAGTTTTGGGGGAGATTTATCGGTATCGCTTCCTACCCCGCCATTACTCTGACGTCATCTCCCACCTCTACCCGTTCTTTTTATGGCTATTATTTCTTCCCTAATTAATATAAGCTTCTTAAAATTATTTATTTAAAGTTATTCTGGCTATAATATAATTTTATTTGAATAAATTAATTTTATGATATTTTTGTTAGTTTTGTTGGCAATCTTCTTTAGCCTTTACTTTCTTGGTGTGATTTAAAATATAAATCTGAGGTTTATTTAAGTGACAGGATTTCTGTGTATACCTGCATCTAGCCTCTTATAGCCAATGTCCAGAACTTGATTTGAAAAAAGCGGTCTGAGGTTCCTGCTTCTTGGTGATTTAGGGGAACCAGTCAAAAAGCAGTTTGATTTAGTTCAGTCTCTCAAGACTCCAAGTCCCCTATCTCTCCTACGTCTGTATATAGTTTTAAGCCGTAGTCCTACCAGCCGTAAGCCTGGATTCAACCCCTCATCCTTCAGCTGAGCACTTTTAAGCCAAACTCTCAACCCTCTATTGCTAAGCCTGAAGCCCAGCATGGGTTTCATTCAAGCCCTACATCTTAGATCAGGGGTCCCCAAACTTTTTACACAGGGGGCCAGTTCACTGTCCCTCAGACTGTTGGAGGGCCGACTATAAAAAAAACTATGAACAAATCCCTATGCACACTGCACATATCTTATTTTAAAGTAAAAAAAAAAAAAAAAAAAAAAAAAAAAAAAAAAAAAAAAAAAAAAAAAAAAAAAAACGGGAACAAATACAATATTTAAAATAAAGAACAATATTTAAAGTAAATTTAAATCAACAAACTGACCAGTATTTCAATGGGAACTATGGGTTTGCTTTTGGCTAATGAGATGGTCAATGTGCTCCTCTCAATGACCACCAATGAAAGAGGTGCTTCTTCCAGAAGTGCGACGGGGGCCGGATAAATGGCCTCAGGGGGCCGCATGTAGCCCGCGGGCCATAGTTTGGGGACCCCTGCCTTAGATAGTTGTTCTACCTCAGATGGACAAGATTGTAATGCCTTTCAGTTTTGTCTTTTATAGTTCATATATAATAGTTATAAGGATAGGTCAAAGCATAAACTTACCCTGCCATCTTGGCCTGTGGTCCCAGCTTCCTGGTTATAACCCACTACAAAGTGTGCACCATGAGGACAGGGCCCCTCGCTGACTGATTCACTACTGGATCCCTCCTAATAGGTCCTCAAAAGAGATGTGCAGAATAAATAAAGGAATACAAGTCATTTTCCTACAAAGACAATAAGGCCTTCAGATACCATGTTTCAGTTTTCTCGGTACACTACAAGTTCTTGAGGGAAGAACCCATGTCGTAGCTATCATATTGCCCAGTTTATTACCCTGTGTATGGTAAACAATCCATAAATTGCTTCAAAGGGCAACACATTTCTCCTTGTTGACTTTCCATATGGCAAAAGGTAGTGATGTCCACGTACTTGCAGTGTTGCTTTAGACGATTAAAATTACCATCTTCTGAATTGTTTTATAAGATATTGGTTATTCCTTTTACACTATACTTTTTTAAAAAACTAAATGCTTCTTAATGAAGAATATTTTACCCAAGAATAGAGGGGGTCATGTGAAAATAGTATATTTTCACTAGAATAATATAAAAGTGGAACGTGTGAAAAAAAAACCTTTTCCTACTATCTTACAACAATATCAGGGACCAAAAGCAGAGAAAATGCTAAGTGAACACAATTCCTCTAGCTGAAATAACATTTTTCATCCCACAGACCAAAGGACAAGAGGACAAAGAAAATGTCCTTGTTGATTAATCACCTTTAAAGCCAGGCCCAGCATGAGGAAAGATTACAGCCTACTGAGAAAGCTACAGGTCTACGTTTCGTCCCCTCTGCCCTCCCAAGAAATGATCCTCTGGTCTTCTGAGAAACAAATGTACATAAGTGCTTGAGATCATGATATTCACAGAAAAGAGGCATTTCCACACGTTCAAAATGAATCCACAACCCCCCAATCGACAACCATTGCATTTTTTAAACACACTGGGCACCTATTGTATACCAGGCACTCTGGTAGTTCCAAGGTGTTTGACAACAATCCAGTAAGGGGAAGAAGCTGTACTCAGACAAACCCCTCTGCATTGGCTGTATCTTAGTAAGTGCTGTAGGCAGGCCAAGGAAGAACAGACCTGCGGGGCAGAGACGGGTGAAGGACATTATAAAAAGACTCAAAATTCAAAAGGCCTTGAAAGTTGGCTAGGACTCCTGTGGGAGACACTTAACTTCTCTGGGACCTTCATCTCCTTATCTGTTAAGTGAGGCATTTGGGTTAAATAACTTTATTAAGGTTCTTTCGAGCCTGACCAGGCAGTGGTGCAGTGGATAGAGCACTGGACTGGGACATGGAGAACCCAGGTTCAAAACTCCAAGGTCACTTCCTTGAGCATGGGCTCATCTGGCTTGAGCACGGGGTTGCTGGCTTGAGTGTGTGATCATAGACATGACCCCATTGTTGCTGGCTTGAGCCAAAAGGTCATTGGCTTGAGCAAGGGGTCTCTTGCTCTGCTGTAGCTAACCCGCATCAAGGCACATATGAGAAAACAATCAAAGAACAACTGAGATAACATAACAAAGAATTGATGCTTCTCATCTCTCTCCCTTCCTGTTTGTCCCTCTCTCTCTGTCTCTGCCACACACACACACACACACACACACACACACACACACACACACAAAGTTTCCTTCCAGTTGGAACTGGTGCTCTTCTTCACTCTTCATAACAACTGATCCCCTTTAGGGGGGCATTGCTAACCTAGGAAGCAAACTCCATGGGCTAGAAAATCCTTTACAACAGAGTAAGAAACTTGGAGACATTTGCCTCCAGGCAAAGAGAAACTTTTCCTCTTCAAAAAGTCTCCCTCCACAAAAGTGAAGGCTGAGGGAATAGTCGGCTCACCAGAGCTCCCAGAAGGACTGAAGATGGGCTCCTGGGGCCAACGAGGGAAAGGAAGTCAGTGCGGAGCAGCAGAGAAGCAGCTCTCAAGCCCGTAGGTTGATCACTTGCCTCAAATGTCTGGCCCTGACATGGCTGTGTGGAGGCGCCATCTGAAGAAAAATGGCATTCAAGATTGACAACTGATTAATACACAAGCTTGATTATATGCAAATCCTCACCTTCTGTTGACTTAATTGTGATCTGATGTAACATGTATAATTAACACATGTATTTAAAATAAATGTATATTTAATTGATATGCATATTTATAAAATGAATATTTACATTTATATGTTGCCCTTTTTTAATTGGGGGTGAATTTCTTTCCCACAAAAGTGAGAGGTTAGTAGGTCCCATCATGAACTAAGACAGAAAACAGAAACAAAGGATTAAGAACTTGCCTTCAATGTGTGCATAGAGACAGCAGTGACCTAGATGTCACAAAGCCTGATTCTAGACCTGGCCCTGCCCCATGCTGTGTGACTTTCATCTCTGAGCCTGCTTCTGTATTATGTGAAAGAAAAGATCATACAGAATATTTCTAAGTCAAATTCTAGCTCTACAATTCTATTATAAACTCACAGAAACATTTCAACCTTTAACTTATTCTGTCAAAATGAGTAAACTGCAACCACTGATAGCCCAGATTCTCTCTGGTGGTAATTAATGTACCTAAAACTCAGAAGGTTCCAGAAGGATTCTGGAGCTTGAGGTGCCCCATCCAAGCCCAGGACACTAAGAAAACAGCAGCCCTAGACTAGATTATATAAACACACATCTGTGGGAAAAGAAGGACATGGAGAATTCATCAACAGAGGGCAGGACCCTTAGAAAGTGAGACCCAGGCCTGGTCCATTTGGAAGGGAAGAGAAAAGAAGAAGTTGAATAAGACTAGGCATTGTCCTAGACACACTATCTAAGTACTACAGATGGGATCTTTGATGAGTGGCTTTATGAAAAACAGCTTTAAAAAAAACACAGCAGGCAAATGTATAACCTTCATGGACGTTGGTAGATAAACTGTGTACTATATGTCAGTGAGTCAGTGCCAACTCTTAGAGACTGAATAAATGATGCCCACAAGCTCCTGTCCTCAACAGACAAAACCACACAGAACAAAATGAACTTTCTTACATCATTAATATAAGTAAATTCTTTCTTAGTAAAGTGACTTATTGCAAAATAGTGTGGGGGCCAAATGACTAGGAATAGCACTTTCAAGAAAGTTCTCAGTATGCTATGGTTCTGGATATTTCTTGGCAGCATGGTAGAGAGCCAATGACCTGGGTGTGCCTCCGTGTCTCTCCCAGCAAGGTAGCAATCTTAAATTGGCTTTTTCCTTCCTAACCTGTCTTTCCTCCTTCAACTACATTTCTTTTTGGACAATGCAACTTGGCTCTTATCAAGCAAATTAATCAAGATTTTTTAAAAAAAAAACTGTTCCAGATTCAATATTAGAATTCCAAACATGAATAAGATATGGGAGATTATAACCCAATGAAGAAAAATGTGGAATATACAAATATCTACAATGCAAAGAAAAAACAGCTACCTTAGCAGTATGGATGGTACAAGGAAGAGAGAAGAAAAAACAAATTAATTTACCTGGACAGGAGCTATTTAGAAAGCTGAGTCTTGAAAAATGAGTAACTTTTCAAAGAAAGTAGGGGACAAATGTGTCAACATGGCATAAACAGTAGTAATTTTTGCTGTCTTCACACTTCTACCCATGATGCTTCTACAACTGGGTAAGCAGCAGGCAACTTCCCTCTGCTCCTGAGTCAAATAAATCCAGAAAACTGCATGTTGGGGCCTCTAAACCAGCCCTTTCCAATATACCATACCACTGTCTAAAGGTATTTGATCCTTGGCCCAGCACCGTCTTGCTTGCTAAAATATGTCAGACTTGTTAGGTATAGACAAACTTTTATGACAAATGCCCATACACAGTGAAAGCTGCATTTTAGCCACAAAGCCAGGCAATACTTAAGCCACTGTCCATGTTAGGGAAACCTGGCTTACAAATCAAAAGAAATGAAATAACAAAACATTGTTGGCCCATTGAAGTATGCATGTTACTAACTGACATGACCTCCAGAAAAGAACTGCACATAAGCTTATATACACACACACACACACATGCATGCATGCACACACAGCATTTTACTGTATGTTTGGACACATGCATTTCATTTGGATAACAGTGCCTTTTGCAAGGAAATGAGGGAGAAAAAGACATTAAAAGATGAGCTCCTATTGTTCCACCAAACAACTTAAAACTGATCGAAGCCTCAGAGGAGAGGAAAACAAAGCCAGGTCTCTGAGGCTTTCCATCTACTTCTTCAGAAAATCACTGATGTCCCAGGCAACACTTAGAAAAGTATTAAAATTTGAGCAACACCAGTTTACTTGTTTATATGCATCCCCATAGATTCCCCCACCACATCCACAGAAGCTTCAAAGGCTTCACAATAAGACCTGTCAGGATGTGGGGAGAGAAAGAGAAAAAGACACTCTCAAGCGTTTGGAGACCCAGTCCCGGCATGCAAGGCTCTCTGGCATCTGGTTATCCGGCCTGATACTGCGCCTGCGATTCCAAACTGTTTAATTAATTCTGATAATACCACATCGCAGGTGCTGCAGGAAGTATGTTAATTTAAGATCACATCTTACCAATTCCCACAGGTTTCATTTGAACCTAATGAATGAAATAATCTCCACTGCGAGTGCCTTGCTTACCTAATTAGGCATAGGGCGACAGAGTAGTCTCACTTGGGTTACATCAGTGCCACTGGTCACCTTCAAAGGCATAACGGTGACCTGCCCACAGGCTCCTTTCTCAGGCTTCTATCGTACACAGATCAAAGTCAAACAAATAAGGGACCACACTGCCCTTTCTCTACCAATAACTCTGTATCTTCTCTTCTCTTGAGGAATTTTTTTTGTCTTTTAAAACACATCTATATGGCTGGATCCTATGAAGGCTCACCATGTTTAAACTAAACTTCAGTGAATGTCACATTAATTCATTTAATAATTACCAAAAGATTCAGCTTATCTTTAACCAATAGGTTCCTTCCAACCAGTGGGTTCTCTCCACATTGATGGGAACCAGTTCTATCTGAACCAGTGTGCTAGATGCAACGTAAGTGCCAATATGCCTCACCCCCGCTCCTCATTCCCCCCCAGCCCACTTTCAGAAACTAGCCTCCTGTTGTGCGGTGGGTGCAAAGCCATCACCCCCACCTGCACATGGCTCGCCCTTCACTTCCTTCATGTCCGTGCTCAGGTGTTACCCACCAGCAAGATCTTTCCCGACCATACAAGAACAAGAGCAATCCCATCCCTACAGCTGTACCCTGGCCTCCCTACACAAAACGAAGGTGTGGCAACCATGATACCTGGTTGATTTGAGTAGTGCCGACCAACGGTTATTAACTCTGGCTGCCCATTAGACTCACCTGAAGAGCTTAGGCAATGATGCCCAGGTGCCCTCCCACTCCCCCACCCCGACTCACTTGGTTTGGCATGGGCTCCAGGCCTCGGTATGTGTTAAATCCCCCCAGATAAGAGCTGAGAACTTCTGATGCACAGTGTCAAATGGACTCAGTTGGGCCTAAGGAGTCATTTAATGGGGATGCTCTATTTTGAGCATCTACATGATCAAACAGATGATTCCCTAGTCATAAGTGAATTAAGGCAAAAGTTACTTTCATTTCACTTTGTTCTACAGACTCCACTGCCAGACACTCTACCCTGCCCCCAACACACACACCTCTCAGTGGGAAGAATTTACCTTCACTCCAAACGAACAATAGTGATATCTTGCCAATGAGTATTTTCCTTTGCCCTGGTATTAAAACTCATAGATTGAATAAATTGAGACAAGATATAAAAATAGGGCCTACAGCACTCAGCAGCCTTGTCATGGAGGTAAAACACAGAAAAGGAGAAGCTGTCCTAAAGATGATCTGGGTAACTTCAGGTGTTTGAAGTGCCACTTGTTCTCAACTACCGAGACCCAGCTCTCTCCCCCTTGGCTCAAACTCTGATTCTCCATACTTCTTCCCCCAACACACCTGAAATGGGACCTGACAGACAAAGGCGGCCTTTCCCAGAGGTAGGGCCCCCAACAGTGGTTTTTCCACCATGGAGAGGGTTCTCAGAGGGGCCACAGCCGGCAGCGTCTATGCCTGGAGGGCGCTGGCCTGGGCTTCCGCCTGGTCCCCTAGTCACACTGTTCAAAGGAGTATCGCCCAGGACAGGGCCAGCTCTCAAGTTTCTATATTTAGTTGGCTTCTCCCATTTTCCATTTTCTGAGCTTGGCTTTGAACAAAAGTTGAACAAATCTCTAAACCTCAGAGGGGAAACCCAGAAAATACTGCCAGGTTTTTCTAACCCCTGCTTGAAATAATCAAACCCCCAGCGTATGCCCAAACTCAGCCAACGCTGGCTCAGCCGCCAGCCCCAGCCTTGCTAAAAAATTCATAAACCACAGAACAGCTGGGCTACAGTCTGCTTTCAGAGCAAAGCATCCACTATCAGGTTTCATCTAGGCACTACTGAAGAACCAAGTATTTATTCCTGACAGAGACTTGAAAGAGGAAATCTTACTGGCTGTCTGCTCAGAGTCACATGAGGACAGATTTGATGGGAATCCCATGCATATTCCAGCTAGATAAAAGATATTATTCATTCCTAAAATGTCTTCAGAGACTCGATTAATGGACAAATTCCAAGTGGCAGAAACAACCAAAAAAATTCTCCTAATATCTATATACGATTGCATTAGGATGGATTAGGGGAAGGAATGCTTAATATTTAGGCCCTCCCCAAAATCATGTTTCTTTCCTTTTCATCACAAAAGATAAGAACTGGCTGTGGGAATTGACAGGGCAAAAAAAAGGTGCCTCCTAAAAAACATATGGGACCAGTTAAACACTCCTTTTCTCTAACAAGAGAGATTTCATTAGGAAGTTGCCATATTTTGACAATTTCTATGGAGACTTGTCCTTCCATGAATTTCCCCGATTATGACAGGCTGTGTGTGGTAAATGAAAAAGATATCTTATTATTATTCATCAAGAGTTTATGCATGGGTAATATACAGCTTAAATAGGCATTTCTAAAAATTTATTTTAAGTTTTTCCTTCCTCCAAAGACCTGGTCAAAGGAAGAAGATGGGGAAGTCAAACCCCTGAAATTTTGTGCCCAATCCAATGGGAAGGCTGAACTAAAATTCTAAGATTCAGGAAAATTTTTCTGATATGAGGGGTTTTGTTGTTTTTTTAAATAATGAAAATGGGGGTTTTTTGTACTCACACCAATTACAACTCTCTGTTAACTAGCACATCTGTACATTTGTAAGTGCAATAATAATCATTGCTCATTATGGTGCTCTTAAAGTCCCACAAGACTCTTCATAGTCATAACAAAAGATACAAGATAATGTTCTATGTTTTTACTGTAGTCTCAGTCTTTGAAAACAAATTATTTAGCAACAATATAAAATGTGATCCTAAGTTAACTGGCTTTAATTTCATTTCCCTTATATGCTAAATAGTGTATCCAACTAACAAATATTGAATGATTGAATGGCTGGCTGGCTGGCTGGATGGATGGATGGATGAATGAATGGATGGACAAAATGGATGGATGAAAATGGGTGGGTAGATAGAGGGATGAAATGGATGGGTGAAATGGATGGATGAAAGGAAGGAAGGCAGGAAGGAGGTAGGGGGAGGGAGGTACTACAGCCTAGAAATTCTCTACCTACCTTAAATAAGGTGGCTCAGAGAAAAGCTTGTAACTTCATGGATCAGAGGTCTCATTCCCTATTTTTCATATTTCTAGTAACCCATATAAATTCATTGTTTATTCCACAATCTACAGAACAGCCCTAATAGAAGTAAAAGGTGAAGCAAGTAGGGTACAAGATTTAAATTAGACCAGCCCCAGTCTGAATGCCATAGACAATGCTTTGCATTTTGTTATCAGCCTTTCACATTTCAAAACACCTTCACTAACAGCACTTTAGATCCTCACAAACACCCTGTGAGAGGGATGTGGCAGGTACATCATCGCCATGTTTGGATGAGGCGGCAGAAGCCAAGAGATGTTAAATGCCTCACTCAAGTAACATAGTTTGATATGGGATCAAAATTAGACCCAAGGATCTTTTCATCCCAGTAGTTCTCTCCATCCTGAGGAAGTTCTCCTGTTAAGGAGAAAGTATATCCTCGGCCAGGAATAAAAATAGTGATTGAGCATCGGCTGAGAAGTCTGCAAGACCCTAGGTACACATAATTAGGATACCCACTACCTTGCTTATCTCAAGCCATTGTTCTAGTTCTTTCCCTTCTGCTTCCCTCTTCTCTTATCATTCACATCCTTCCTAAATTCCTCCATGAAGTATTCCCATTTACTGTAATCCAGTCACTTCTTCCTCCTTCGAGCTCAGACACTTGTGCCTCTCGTGGCACTTGTCACATGAAACTTGGTTGCATCTCCTACCTAGCTGTCTTGAATATTACCTTATACCAGGGGTCTCAAGCACCAATTTTGTGCGGCCCGCAGACTAATCAAACTTCGTGGATTAGTCTGCAGGCCAGTCTGCGGGCCGCACAAAATTGGTGGGCGGGCTGCGAGTTTGAGACCCCTGCCTTACACCTTGAATTGTCTTTTATGTACGTTGTGGGCATGCACTTCCTCGAGCATGGGAGGACATGGAGTGGACATTTGTTGTTTCTGGCACACACCGTTTACCTTCATCATCCCCACCATCCAAGCCCCTTTGTCCTGGTGACTGCATTGTTGAGAATCACCCCTTTTCCACTCTTAATCCTTGTGGCTTGGGTGTAGCCAAAACCTTCATCTTGCCCCAGGGATGTAATTATGATCCAACCAATCAATAAGGCACAATTCTAAGGCTGCTGATAGCAGAGGAAAGGAGAAGCTTGATTTAAGATGACGTAAGCCTGGAGGTGCTGGGAGTCCCATGTGGAACCCAAGTTTGTATCCAGCGTGGAAAGAGAAGAACCTGGGGATGAGAAATTCCAGGTCCTGATGAGAACATTTGAGTCACTAGATCCACCTAGACCTCACCCCTGGACTGTTAGGAGTACATGAAATAGGTGTCCCCTTTGTTTCAAGTCAGTTGAAATTGGGTTCAGTTAGGGTTCTCTTATTTCTTTATGGAAGAGTCTTGGTGGACAATTTGATTCGGAAAGAGATTATAAAATTTTCTGGGAACTGAGTATGCAAAGCAATCTTGTTTATTGCAAATCAACAGAAATAGCAAGATTTTTAAGATGCTTTTATTTACACTTTACAAAAGATTGAGAAATATACTGTCCACAGCAAAGACAAAGAATAATAATTATACAAAATTATGTTAATATGTTAGCCATAAAAATCATTATTACTGTTCATCAATTCTTAGATGCACATTGTTCTCACATTTTAACATCCCTAAAATCAGAATGCGTCATAGAATCAATAAGATCATATAGTCTCTGGGCCTGAACTGAAGCTGAATTCTTCCAGAGAGGATTGGCATTTGTTTCTGTCAGTCAAGAGTTAACTGAGCCTACTCAAAATTAATTTCTATACCACTGGTACTGTTCAGACCTATGTGAGTACCAGCTTGTGGCTCAAATTCTAAAAGAGATTTGGGTTTTCTTCCCTCTGCTGAGGTCCAATGCTGAGACATGCATTTCCTGACTGGTGCTTCCAGAGAATTTTCCTTTACTCTTTCACTAAGGTTCTAGCTCTCTGGTGTTCTGCCTTTATGTATGGGTCGCATATTAGACTTCCTATCTTGGATACTTTATGCAAGTAGTACATAAAATAATGGTGGGTTTTTATAATTGATGATATCTTGACTTTCATAAATTATATAGTATTATTATTAATGTTAAAATTGGCTTTGAAAATCAATGGTTATGAATTAAAAAGTGGGAGAAGTCCTTCAGATTAATTCCTTGATGCTTCCACTGTATGTCTTTCTCTTATTGGGAACCAGAGTCTAGGGGTCTCAAACTCAACTCAGCATGTGGGCCGCAGAGCAAGATCACAGCCGTTCGGCGGGCCGCACTAGGTCTACAAAAGGCAACTGTTACGCAACACTTTTCTTGAACTTCGTGGATTAGTCTGTGGGCCGCACAAAATTGTTCGGCGGGCCGCATGCGGCCCGCGGGCCGCGAGTTTGAGACCCCTGGTAGACTAATGGAGACTGTCTTATAAACATCCTCCTAAACTTCACTGAATCTAGAATAAAGCCAGGAGCATAATAGTTGCTCAATAAATAATTCAGTTTCTGAATTTAGTAATTTAATAACTGACTAAAATTTTATAAACCCAGATGCAACTACAGAAGCAGAGGAAAATGCAATAGGGCAGCTCTTAGGCTGAACGCCTTCTAAACATGAGCTCAAGATGTGGTTCCTAATACAAGGGGCTCTCCTTTCAAAAGAGCCCAATTAAATACCCCTCCATCCAGTGTCATACCACTGGGAGCCCAAGTGCTCACATATCTGGAGGCACTAGATGTTGCAATTAAAATGTTTTCTGCTATTGCATTTGAACTTTACTGGATGCTCAGGTGGTCTTCTAAATACACACTCTGGTAACAGTGGTTCAAGTACCAAATGAAATTTCTTTTCATTCAATTGAGCTTCCAGAAATGCCACAAAATTACTTTCCAGTATTATAGAAAATGATTCCAGAAAAGGTTGAACAAGATGCAACCTTTCACCCTCTAACTCTATTACCGCTGGGGTGAAACCTTTGTTAAATTCAGATTTATAACCCTTCTCAGTTCATACTGCCTAGTGGTTCTGTGAACACGAAGCCTGCATTTGTTGCCAAAGAGAAAACATTTGCTCAGTGAATTATTTTGGTCTTTATCTCCTTTCTCTTGAGGATTGTTAGAAAATAGAGCATTGACTCCAAGTCTCTTTCGTTCTCTTTCCCCTCAGAGCCTCTTGCCGTATAACAAGATTGTTAAAGACAAATTGCTAACCATCCTTCTTACACACACACCTCATTAAATTGGTTGCACAATTTTCTTTCATTCTTTCTCCAGGGTTGCTGTAGGAATATAGCCATTTATAATAACTGCCACTGTTGAGTGTAACAGCTGGACTCAGGTAAGAGTGTGTATATACTCTTTGTTTTGCAAAAGGCTTTCTTTCAGGTACAACTAATTTAGTTCTGTTTCCTTAGACAAATGATTGGCATATTAGAAGACCTTAGGTCACCTGGGGTTCAAGTTGGTTTTTAATGAATTCTGTTGAAATTCCGGGAACTACAGAGAGACCTCCAAATGGGCACCTTTTATAAATGATTTGTCATCTCCATCCTCATCTCCAACATTATTGAGAAGCTAATGTAAAAGGACAGGAGCAGGCCTCCTTCACCACCCCAGTTCACCCAATTAAAATCCCAAGTTTACTCTCTCTGAACCCAACAGAGAGAATCCAAAGGGAGAATATGTATGTTAGGCAGGGCACATGCTCACAACTCACGAGGTCTCAAGCAAGACTCGCTTCTGCTGCTCCCCTTTGAGCCTCAATTTCCCCACATATGAAATAAAATACCCTCAACCTACCTAACAGGGATCCTACAACCATTCCAAAATAATTTGTGTAGCTAATAAAAATAATAAAAGTGCTTTTAACAGCACAACACAGCAAACATGTGGAAGGTGTGATTATAGACATATTCCTGGGCTTCTACCCAATGAGGCAAGTGGCATTTTCAATGTGCCTTGAAGGAGCTTTTCTATAAAGATATAAAAAGAACAGGGAGGGAGAAAAGTTGGTAGCAGTGTGCTCACTAGGATTCTTGGGGACTCCAGAACCAAGTTCTGATCATCCCAGCCCATAACATTTAGTTTCCTCTGCAGAGCTAGTAAAAAATATCAGGTCATCAGCTGAGCCACTTACCAGGAAGGTCATGAAACCAAACAGTAACTAGGGTTTATGAAAAGGAATAACCTCAGAACCCACACATGGTAAAGGCAGGGACCTTCACTGATGATCACTGCAATAAGAAAACAAGGAGGGAAGCAAAGTCTCTCAGGGTCAGCCCCGTCACAAGGGCCCTTGGCCATCCCCAGCCCTTCCCACTGGCCGGCACCAAAGCCCTTTAATCACCCATCACAGCACCCCTGTACCTGACCTTAGTGTTCAAGGTTTCCACATCTGGCCCCAAACAACTTATGGGCCTTTTCTCCACCCCATCTCAATCCTGCTTTCTGTTCTAGGCATTTGTTCCCCAAATCATCTAACTCTTTCTCAATTTCATGCTTTCCTCTTCTCTCTACCTCTCCAGATTCTATATGGTTCTTCAAGACCCAAAGCAAAACTCTCCTCCCTCATGAAGTATTCCAGGATTGCTGTGCCTACAGCTATTGGCTCTCCTTTGAATCCTTACAGCCCAGGCCTTCTATTAGCAGTTCGGGATAAATGTCTTTTGCATGATAGTATTAGACCATTATTACCTTTTATCATTTTTCATTATTTAATTTTTTATTTATATCTTATTAATGAAAATCATGTCATAATATTTTTTAATTTTTATATTATTTATTCATTTTAAAGAGGAGAGAGAGAGAGAGGAGAGAGAGACAGAGAGAGAGAGAAGGGGGGAGGAGCTGGAAGCATCAACTCCCATATGTGCCTTGTCCAGGCAAGCCCAGGGTTTCGAACCGGCGACCTCAGCATTTCCAGGTTGACGCTTTATCCACTGCACTACCACAGGTCAGGCTGTCATAATATTTTGTATCTCCCAAATGCCTAAGCATTATGCTTCAATTAAAGCAAGCCTTTAATAAATATCTATTAAGCACTCTATTGAAATTGTTGGCTTTATGCTTACTTTAAAGACTTCTATTTGTCCTAAGAAAACTAATTCTAAGGCACGAAGCAGCATAGCAGTGGTAACAAGCATGCTCCTGAATCAAACCACCAGGGTTTGAATCCTAGGGGCCCCTCTTACCACCTGTGTGACTTCAGGGTATTATTTAATCTCTCTGTGCCTAAACCTCATCCAGACAGCTGCTATGATGCCTAAATAAACTAACCCACATAAAACACTTAAGTTCTTACATGTTGTAAGTACTTAATAAAAGATACCTAGTGCTCACTTTAATAGCACATATACTAAAAGAGAAAAAAAGGTAAATATTATTATTAGGGTAGAGGTCAAAAATACATTTGATGTTTGCAAGTTTTATATCTTGTATTGCACTAGTTCTATGGGCTCAGAGAACCTATAAAATGCAAATAAATTTATTATGTTTTCTTAAATGCCTAAATTAACTCAAAATATTTTTCCTGTGTGTAGACTGATGTCCCATAATTTATTGAGAGTCATTAAATATATTTTGATTGACACTCCAAGATTTGGGGTTAAGTTTCACAGTCTTGGAATCTTTAAAAGAACTAAAGTCCTTTGGTTGGAAAAAGGAGGGTGAGAGAGAGAGAGAGAAGAAAGAAAAGCAGCCAGCCTTCCTACTATCCTTCAATTGTTTTCATTCCTCAAAATGGCATTTGATTATTTTTAATAAGGAAAATGTTACCATAGAACAATTCAAAATCGATTTATTAAAATTGACAGATTATCCAATCCTTTACCATAAAAAGATTCACCCACACTCTTCTGTAAGCTTTTCTCCAAGAAATCAGGGGTTGCAAACGCCTTCCTAGAATGCTATCAATTTAAATGATTGAAAAAAACAACACATAATAAGTGACAGATTTTTCAAATCAGATAAAGATGGGAACCAGATTATCTGTCTGGGGGTGATAGATTGCAGCAATAATAAATTCACTTGAAGACACTGGATCAATTTTTAATCAAGCCAAGAATTATTATTGCAGAAAGATAAAATGACCCATGAGAAGATGCCTTAATTTTCCACCAATCAAATTATAGCCTTTCTAAATAAGATGTAATGAGATCCATGGAATATCCAGGTTACACATCCCACCTAATTACCCATGTTCCCTGTCATGTAGTGATATACTAGTGGTAAACTGACCTCTGAATTTGCCCAGATGAAAAGGTAATTAGTTTTTCCACCAGGCTGTAGTGAAAATAACAGCAGTGACACATGTCATCTCCTTCCACCAAGTCACAGTCTCTGAGGTGTTTGTTCTTAAAATATACAGGATATGACCTACTGGGTAATAAACTACAGTCATTAAGTGAAGCTTGTGTCTGACAGAAAAACAACCACCATCTCTAAGTTGAGGAAAAAGGGCCTGGAGGTAAAGCAAATCAGTCTATACTTGACACTAAACTTTATCAGCAGGGAACAATGCTCCCTTCCTAACCATCTCGCAGGAACCACCAATCAGGAAATGGAACTTGCAATTACTGATGATTGTGAAGAGCTTGTAGAGAGATCCCGATGTTCCATCTGCCCAGCCTGTTCCCATCTCTCTTTTTAGAATTTGGGATCCCTCCCAATTCAGGTTCCTTTCCTCATCCAAAAGCTGCTGCTAAGAAAGAACATCAGTGAGGCCCTGGCTGGTTGGCTCAATGATAGAGCATCTGCCCACCTTGTGGAGGTGCTGGGTTCCATTCCCAGTCAGGGCACACAGGAGAAGCAACCATCTACTTCTCCACCCCTCCCCCTCGCTCTTCTCTCTCTCTCTCCCTTCCCCTCCCTTCCTGCAGCCATTAATAGGTTGGAGCAAGTTGGCTCCAGGCACTGAGGATGTCTCCATGGCCTCACTTTAAGTGCTAAAATAGCTTGGTTGCCAAGCAATGGAGCAAAGGACCCAGATGGGCAGAGCATTGCCCAGTAGGGGGCTTGCTGGGTGGATCCCACACAGAGTGCATGCAGGAGTCTGTCTCTCTTCCTCCTCACTTCTCACTTAAGAAAAATTAAAAAGAAAAGAAAGTATACCAGTATAAATCTAGGTCTTCCCCTAAACTTATCCTAGTCAGCATCTTTTCACCACTTATTCATTCAACAAACACCTTTACTCTCACTTGGCTTTCCCCAGTTCTTTGTTGCGAAAACTTAGTTGTTCATTGATTGCTTTCTCATATGTGCCTTGACCATGGGCCTTTAGCAGACCGAGTAAACCCTTGCTCGAGCCAGCAAAAATCTTTTTTTTTTTTTTAACAGAGACAGAGTCAAAGAGAGGGATAGATAGGAATAGACAGACAGGAACAAAGAGAGATGAGAAACATCAATCATCAGTTTTTTGTTGTGACACTTTAGTTGTTCATTGATTGCTTTCTCATATGTGCCTTGACCGTGGGGCTACAGCAGACTGAGTAACCCCTTGCTCAAGCCAGTGACCTTGGGTCCACGCTGGTGAGCTTTGCTCAAACCAGATGAGCCCAAGCTCAAGCTGGCGACCTCGGGGTCTCGAACCTGGGTTCTCTGCATCCCAGTCCAACGCTCTATCCACTGTGCAACCGCCTGGTCAGGCTCTCCAATTCTTGAAACAGATTGGCCCACCTGCCTGAATCAACCTTCTTTGTAATCTATTTGTTCTTCACCCTGTTGTTGAACACATGACTGAGCTCTTCTAGCATCTAGATTTCCTATATTTATCAGAAATTCATTTCATTTATCACTTATTTCACTCTTAGTCTCCTACTAATGCTTATATGAGCCTATAAAGAGACTATTTAGTAAATTAGTGACCAGGGTCATGATTACACTTCCAATGTTAGTGATAATCGTTGTTGAATTAAAATAAAGTCTCTTTAACTTATTCCTGTCATTAAATCCTTTGAAGATGGCTCACATTTCATGAGAGTATGAGAATTGCAAAGACCTTACATTTTCCAGCAGTGCAAGGCCCACCTCGATAGTTTCCCATCTGATAGCTCTCAGAAAGACAGAATCTTTTAAACCAGGGGTCGGGAATCTATGGCTCATGAGCCAAATGTGGCTCTTTTGATGGCTGCATCTGGATCGCAGAAAAATTTTTAATAAAAATAATAATAACATTAAATATAAAACATTCTCATGTATTACAATCCACTCATTTCCTACTGCTCATGTTCATGGTTGCAGGTGGCTGGAGCCAATCACAGCTGTTCTCCGGGACAACACCAAATTTTTATTGCATAATGTGTAATGTACATGGGTCATTGAGAGGTCAGGAAGTAAGCTTCCCTCATTTTAATCAAATAGTCAGCTAGCTAATTGCAGAAACCCTTTTGACGAAGAAGATGGCTAAAAGAAAAAAAGATGAGGAGTATAGTACTTTTCAACAGGAATGGACAGAGAAATTCACCTTTTTGGAGAGAGCAGGTTCTGCATGTGTCTAATACGCAATGATAAAATTGCACTGATGAAATGGTCAAATATAAAGCAGCACTTCAACACACGCCATACTACATTTGCATCAAAATATCCAGCGGGGGATAGCAGGAAGAAAGCATGTCAAGAGCTACTGTGCAGAGCGCAAGCTAGTCAGCAGCAAGTCCATGTTTGGACCCAACAAGGTGACTGGAATTTAGCTAGCTTTGCTGGTGCTTTAGCAATTGTGAGAAACAGAAAGCCATTCACAGATGGGGAGTATGCCAAAACAGTCATGCTTGATGTTGCCAATGAACTTTTTGACGATAAAGACAAGAAAATCAAATGAATAAAAGACATGCCTCTGTCGGCAAGAACTGTTCATGATTGTACCATCATGATGGCAAATCAAATTGAGGCAACACAAGTGAAGGACATAAATGCAGCACCATTCTTTTCTCTTGCTTTGGATGAGTCAATAGAGGTAAGCCATTTATCCCAGTTCAGTGTGATTACAAGGTATGCTGTCGGTGACACACTACGTGAGGAAAGTCTTGCTGTTTTGCCTATAAAAGAGACAACTAGAGGGGAGGATTTATTCAAGTCTTTCACTGAGTTTGCTAAAGAACAAAATCTACCGATGGATAAACTTATTTTGGTGTGTACTGATGGTGCTCAGTGCATGGTGGGGAAAAGCAGAGGATTCATAGTGCTTCTTCGTGAACATGAAAAGAGACCCATCCTAAGTTTTCACTGCATCCTACATCAGGAGGCACTTTGTGCTCAGATGTGTGGCAAGCAGCTTGGTGAGGTGATATTGCTGGTCATTCGGGTGGTCAACTTTATTGTTGCCTGAGCTTTAAATGATTGCCAGTTTAAAACACTGCTGGATGAAGTTGGGAATAATTATCCTGGTCTGCTTCTGCACAGCAATGTGCATTGGTTGTCAAGAGGGAAGGTGCTCAGCTGTTTCGCAGCTTGTCTGAACGAAATCCAGACTTTTTTTGAAATGAAAAACGTTGAGCATCCTGAGTTAGCTAACACTGAGTAGCTCCTGAAGCTCTGCTATCTCATGGACATGACTGAACATCTGAACCAGTTCAATGTGAAAATGCAAGGCATTGGAAATACAGTCTTATCCCTTCAACAAGCAGTGTTTGCATTTGAAAACAAGCTGGATCTCTTCATTGCTGACATTGAAACAGGTTGTTTACTACACTTTGAAAAACTGGGAGAGCTTAAAGATGTACACACAGCAAGTGACCCTGTTCAACATCTTGATCTCCAGCAGCTAGCGGGCTTCACACCTAATCTCCTGCAGTCATTCAAAGCACACTTTGGAGAATTTCATGAGCACACTCGTCTTTTTAAGTTCATCACCCATCCACACGAGTGTGCAGTGGACAGCGCTGACCTGAGTTACATCCCCGGTGTCTCCATCAGAGATTTTGAGCTACAAGCTGCTGACCTGAAGGCCTCAGACATGTGAGTGAATAAGTTCAAGTCACTGAATGAAGATTTGGGAAGACTTGCACAACAGCAAGAAGAGTTGGCGAGCAAACATAAGTGCGGAGAAATGAAAAAACTTCAACCCGTGGACCAGCTGATTGTCAAAATTTGGAATGCACTTCCCGTCACATACTACACACTGCAGTGTGTGAGTATTGCTGTACTGACAATGTTTGGCCCTACGTATGCATGTGAGCAGTCTTTCTCTCACATCTAAAGTACGTTAAGACCAACCTACGATCACGTTTAACGGATGGAAGTCTCAATGCCTGCATGAAGCTTAACTTCACCACGTATCAACCAGACTACAAAGCCATCAGCAAAACCATGCGGCACCAGAAGTTGCATTAATGGTAAGAAGTACTTTATTCATCACTGGTTAGCAACAGCATAACAACATTATTAAAAAGAATTCGGAGATTTATTGTACTTTAAAAGTGGTCTTACATAAAATGCACACATTTACTTGTATTTAGTGTTAAACATATTGTATGGCTTTCACGGAATTACATTTTAAAATATGAAGCATTTATGGCTCTCTCAGCCAAAAAGCTTCCTGACCCCTGTTTTAAGCTAATGAACAGTAATCCTTCCTGATGAGGCTTACATTTGGAACTCATAAAGGTATTTACTACACGATTTTCCCTCACTAATAACATTTCCAAAGTTTCTGTCTTTTTAAAAAATTATATATACATTTCATCCATTTTTGGTAATGTGTGATCCTTTAAGTCACCTTATTCAAGGCATTCTCATAGTAAAGGCAAAATAATGACCAAAAAAAATGCCAGTTATTCTAATACAATACAAGATTTCATTCAATTGCAGTTCTGAACACTGACAATCCTAAAATGTATTTAATGACTAACAAAAAATAGTTGTTTTATTAGTATATTATATGCATATTATGGACTAAATGCTATGTCCTCCCAAAATTCATCTGTTGAATCCCTAATCCCTGGTGTGGTGGTATTTGAAGGTGGGATCATTAGAAGTTAATTAGGTTTAAAAGACATCATAAGATTAGGCCCCCATGATGGGATGATTGACCTTAGAAGAAGAGGAAAAGACACCAGAACTTTCTCTCTCTCTACCATGTGAGGACACAGCAAGAACTCAATCTACCAATAACTTGATCCTGGACATCTCAGCCTTCAAAACTTTGAGAAGTAAATGTTGTTTAAGCCACCCAGTCTATGGTATTTTGTCATAGCAGCCCAAGCTAAGACAATATATAAATATATTATGTAATATAATAATTGTTATATTATACATTACATTAAGATTGATATATAATAACACCTAATGCATGAAATAGTATAAACTAATACTTTTTTCACGCATTCCATTAACAGGCATTCTGTTTACACTCATCATCTCAACCCAACCTAACAGCTCCTTTAAAGGTTGCTCCTTTATTCTAATTTTACAGATGGAAAAGTCAAGGTTTGAAGTGAGTAGCTATCTTGCACAAGATCCCATAAGGGATGAGAACCCAGACAATCTGTCTCCACACTTACCCACTAAGATATAAAATGAGCTTTCTGGGAAATTGTTCAAGTTAATTCGCAGTTGCTCTTTAGCTAGGATTATAATTCCTGGACAATGGCCACTGCTAGGATGCCCCATTAGTGATTTTCCCCCCACTTTTATGATATCTTGGCTTTGGATGTTAATGCCTCCTCTGAGCACTCTGTCTTAGAAACAATTGGCTCAAGTACAAAGAGTTGTCCTCAATTTAATGAATTCTAGCAATTCATCCTTTGCTACACCTTCCTTGCTAATTTATTAATAACAATTACAACAAAATTGGCATGTTGTATAAATTCTAACATATTCTCTTTACCTTAATATATTGACCCTTGTATTCTTAAAAGGTGATGCATTAAGATTTATAGGTTATTAACAGTGACAGAGCTATAGCCAATTGACCATAAAAGCCAGCTATTCTTAAGCAATTCAATATGCCCATTTTAGTGCATGGAATATTTGTTTGAATATGTCTTTGGAATATCAATATTTCAAGTATCCCTTTGCATTGTTGCACTTGGTCAAACCAATGTTTACACATTACCTGAATACATGCTGATCTCTCAAAGCATATTTTTATGGAAAAAATCAGATAATATTTAAATACAATCATTCACAGATTTATATTACTAGTCTATATTAATTGTTCACTACTAGCAAGTAGCTCATGGATTTAATACTAAATACGTTCACAAATCTGTACATATAAAAACCATCTTAAATGGTAGAGCATTACAAATCTGCAGATTCTCATAGTCTCATAGTTAATAAAAATAGTTTTATTACTCTTATGTTGTATAAATGGCAAAAAAAATTTGATGTTGACCAAAAGATTTTCTACACATCACTTTCATTGACTTGCTTCCTATTACCGCATGGTATTGAAAACATCCCCTCATGGAGTGACCAGCTGTCCCAGTTTACCTGGGACTGTCCTGGTTTCAACACTGAAAGTTGTGTTTCACAGGAAACTCTACAGTTCCAAGTTCCTCTTAAAGCTTCCTTCACCACCCCTCCCAACACTAATCCATTCTGACACCATAAAGCCTACTCTCAAAATGTGTTGAAAGCACCAATGTAAATGACTTTTTCCAAAAAATGTATGATTTCCAATATGCAGAGTGCTTAAGAAATTGTTTCCAGCACACAAACAGACCAGTGATTTTCAACCCATTTCATGGCCCACATAAATTACTAAAATCCTGCGGCATACCAAAAAATACATTTTTTTTGGCAATCTGACCCAAAAAATAGGTATAATTTTGATTTATAAAAAAAAAAAGTAATTACTTAATCTTTTTGCTCCAAAGTGACTTTTTAAAAAATCAGGTGCCTATACATGTATATAAAGATTTCTGGTACCAAGAATTAACCAATCAGACACAACCTTATTATGTGACATGACCAATAAGATGTAACTTTATTATGTGACCTATATATATATTTATAGTTCAAGACAGGGCATTCACACTGGATGATTATTGTTGTGTTGTCATTTTTTAATGTCATATTTGACAATATAAGGGAAAAGAGGTGAGTGTCCCTGACTAAATAGGTATTGCATGTTTTAAAAATCCTTGCACTACACTAATGTGCTGCTCTCAGCACTGATCAATAGCTGATCAATCACACAGTGGGATCTGCTAGCCAAGACTCTAGGTGCTGAATTCCTTTCGCCTGAACGCTAAGACAGGATGGTAGCAGTGAAAAGGAGTCAAACTTGTTCAGACAAACTCCTTTCTTTCTTTTGCTTAAGAAAGCCCAGTGAGTGAAGAGGATTTTACCCTTTCACCAAGAAAGTAAAAATAGAAAGACATTAAAGATTGGGGTGAGAAAGGATAACTAATTTAGTTTTGAATAAGGTGAACTTGAGGTGCCCCTTTGAGACAGAGACGTCCAGTACATGTTCAGATAAGTATCTGGGACTGAGATAAAAGATGGCACAGGAAAGGCAAGTGTAGGAGCCACTGGCTTATACTATAGGAAGAAGGTGAAATGGATGAGATGAAGCTGAAATGGATGAGATGACCTGGGGAGAATGAGTGAGAAAAGAAGAGGTAGAAGATGAATATCTTGCCAGATCCCTTGAATTGTACCGATTTTTTTAATTGTCCTGCTCTGAAGTCCACTAATTTCTCTTGTCTTAACCTTGCTGAATTTTAACTGGCCAGTTGCTCTTCTAGATAAACCATTGCTGGAAGCCGAGTTTTCCTGACCCCCTAAGGCGTCCTCTCAATGAGCACACACTAAGGTTTATCCTGGGAGCCCTGCGGTAGTTAAAGCTCTCATCTGAGCAATTTATTTTTTTATTTCTTTCCCTTCTTTCTTTCTCATGATTTCTTTATTTTCCACACACACAAAAAAATTATTGAGCACCAATCATAGGTCAGGCAGTGCTCCAGACACTAGAAGCAATGAACCAAAAAGCACAGCATTACTATAGCATATGCTCAAAGGCTATAGAATAGTTATTTTAACTATTTTTTTTTATTTTGCCTTGTTAAGAAAATTGTAACAGAGCTTTGAAATCTCTGGATCTTGTTCTTCTAAAAGAAAGGGAAAAAGCATCATATAGTTACTAGAGGTATAGCTGTTCTTTCTAAGTCATTAAGCACTAGAGCTCTGGATAAACACAGGATGTGTTATTAAAAGGAAACACATTAGAGTTTACAGAAAGCTCAAGGCTCAAAACTATATTGACAGCTATCAGCCCTCACCTTTTCCAACATAACCATCCACCCAATCAGCATTCCATGGAACAAACCTATATTATCCTTCCTAATATCTATACCACATTCAATGGTTTGAAACATTCTGTCTAGTCGCAATAAGGTTTCCTGTGGGCTATCGTGTCAAGGTCATTGGGATACTTTCTGAAAGGGCTCTACTTGTTAATGGAAAGTTCAATGAATTAATAAAGAGGCATATGATTGGCTCTTTTTTGTAGAAACTGGGCCATTCAAATCAAATATTACCATGTTCTCCTAACTTCTAAAAAGGAAACAAAATGATTTTAATAAAATGTTTAGTGTTTATTATAGTTAGAATATTCATTTTAGGTCATATTTATGATGCCTTAGATTCGTATTTTTATGTTGTCATATAGACTTTACAGTTCATTGAGATTTCTTATATAATCAATGTAAACACTATATTTGAGCCCATTTATATGACAGCGAATTTTATTCTTTAAAATTATTACAGAGGTTTATAGCTGTTGCATCTTTGATTTTATGACATATTTTTGTCTTATCTATGGTTTATTTAATGGCAAGTTCTTGGTCAGGAATGCAAAATCCATTTATGACATTGTTCTTACGGGAAAATGTGACTGCTTTATGATAGAGTTTTCAGGAATAGTTTTGGTCAAAGGCAGAAACTGTGCTTTGAAAGGAACAATACTTAAATGTAAGTGTGAGTGTGAGTATGTGTGTGTGTCTGTGTATACACACATGCACATGTAAGACCCCTTCTCTAACCAAGATGAATCACTAGGCACTCTCCTCCACCACTCAAATCTTGGAAAGACAAACTGCTCTTTTGAGATGTTCTGTACTATTCACATAGGTGTAGTGATGGAGAGGGAAGGATTACATGTGATTATCCACACATCTATCACATACCCCAAGAATAGAAGGCATATTGGCATCCCAGATACCATTTCTCCCTACTTCAGGTAGCAGGAAACCTCAGTAACTTCAAGCAGTCCCTGGATTCTGCTCATGTTTAGTAAGTAAAAAATAAAAGGGGACCAAATATATGGTGACGGAAGATGATTTGACTTTGGGTGGTAGGCACATAATGCAGCATCCTGATCAAGTATCATGGAAATGTACACTTGAAGACAATATGACCCTACTGACAAGTGTCACCCCAATAAATTTAATTTTTAAAAAAGAGTAAGTTTGGCTGCTTCCTCTGGGACGGGCTTAAGGAAGATGAATGGCACGATGGCCCAGACTCCACCTAAAAGTCCACAATTCCACAGTTCACGTCAGGGACTTTTCAGTATGACTCTGGATGTCCCTGGTTATTTCTGATTCCTAAAATGTCCACACTTTTCCACAAAGGTTTCCTATCTTCAGTACATGTGTTTGATGCTTTTAAAAGGATACCCTGGATTATACTATTTGATAACACCTAAAAATTGCATAAACAGCAATTTTTGAAATGAAATGTGCCCTGTCATTTACTTAAGAGAGTATGTTTCTCAAATGTGTCTAGTGAATGAGTAAAGATTCCTGGATGTCTGAAAAGGCTGAGATACCTAACAGGACAGAAAATGGGGAAAATTTCTTATCAGTCTCCAACAAACCAATGCATTTGAAAGAGAGTATGATCAGGCCTGAAGCTATGTGAATGCATAACTCATCCTTCTACATCCAAAGTTTAAGCAACTCAGTAGCATTTTTGATTGCTCAAGCCACAGGACATAACTTAACTGGCAGTGATAGCTGCAAGAGTTCATGCCAATGAATGTGCCTGCAAATAAAGAGAATGAAAAGACCCCTATCACACTGGGATAACAGGTGTGGCCACTAGAGTGACAAGACTGGCTGGCCAAGAACATAGGTATGAAAGTTGGTGAGTCATATCAGGAAGAGTGCCCAGTCAGTGCCTCAGTTAGGATTCAGCTGCAGCCAACAGAAACCACTCTAGCTAGTTTCAGAATAAAATGATTTATGCTAGGCATTAGGTGGCTTAAAATACCTAGGCAGAGCCTCCAGGAATGATTCCCAGGGCCCTTGCCACAGTGGAGAAAACCTTCGCCACTGCAGCCGCAAGTTGATGAGTGGGGAACATGGCAGCCGCTGGCCTGGTCAGCGCCAGCCAAGTGCGTGCCTTGTGCCCAGCCTCTCACTCCATTCCACTCAGCCCTGAAACCCAGCCTTACACACAAGCAGGACCAATACAATACCAAGAAACCAAACTCCAGGGCAATTTTTTTCAAGCAGCTTTTGGTTTTCCAGAGTCTGCAGCTCAGGACATTGAAATGGATGTTTAGATCACAGATGGGAAGCGTAGAGTTTACTCTGGAAAATGAAATCAGCAACAGAGCAAGGGGGTGTCAGGGACTTGATGGGATGCAAGAGAGAGGGAAATCTGGCTTCTTGTCCAAAACTGTAGATGAGGCCAAAGGGAAAAAATCAAACATGGGTACTTACCAAACTAGCCTACCCTAGAGACCACATTCTTTAGACCCAGCTCGGATTTCTCCTGAAAAGGAAACTTACTAACAGGACCAGGGTTCTGTTTACCTATTTATCTAAACGGGAATCTACAAGCTTCCTGGTAAGACCCTTGAAGGAGCCAAGGCTGCAGAAGGGACTGGATGAAAAGGGGTGGTCTTCACGAAGGCCCCAACCATAGAACTGTTAAATACAAGTCCTATCATTCGTTTTAGCCCTTCACAACCTCCCCTCCATAGGAGACAACACACTACAGCACTCAGGATGAAGCCAGGGCCTGGCACGTAGCAGACATTCCACCCCAGGGGAGATGTTCAGCCAGTGAAGCGCAATCAGCTTCCACTCACTGCAAGGTTGACTACAGCTGTCATTGCCGCAGGCTTCTCCCTACAGTGCTTCACCCACTGGACACGGAAATGAGGTTGCCAGATCCCAACTGCATAAATCAGCAACAAAGCCCAAGCCTTCCTCATGTGTGTGCATGCCCAGCCTTCACAGGCCAATATCTTTAGGAACACTTTTAATAAGACTTTAGCCCAACTGACACCAGGGTAATTGACCTCTGACACCAGGACACCCCAATATTTTCTGAGGCCAGCTCTAGTCTTGAATTCCAGGGGTCTGCCCAAATGACAACGAGTTGTTGTTATTCAAGACATTGCTACATACTTTATTTGTTCCTCACTACAACCTTGGGATATAGGCAGGAAAAATATAAGCATTTCCATTTAAAGATGAGAAAACTGGGATTTGGTGTAGATGAGGAATCTACCCAAAGTCCCAGACCAAACACAGGGCCCACTAATTACAGATCCAGATGTCACTCTCAAGACTTCAAGCTGCCTAGGTGTTCTACCATTTAGAGCCAGGTTTCAGGAGGAAATGGGGACTGGGGTGAGGAGGTCATAGGCCCACCCAGAGCTGGAACAGACCCTCCGGGGTCAGAAGTTAGAGCACCGAGCCTCCCTAGGAAACACTGAAAGGCTTCACAGCAAAGAAGCCTTTTTCAGGCACACTTACCTTTTCTGAGTCATACTGGTCCAAAATAATTTCACATAATTCTGAAAACCATTTCACAACCGAATTGGAAGCAATGGGAAAAGGAAAGTAAGTGAAGGAAGGGGAAAGCCTAATGCCAAGTTCCAACTTCTTCAGTGTTCACCCCTAGCTGACTTCCGACTAGCCTTAGGACCTTCCTCCGCCCTTTACAAAATGCGAGATATACTCACTTAGTACTAATTGTGCTTTCAGAATTTCCTTTAAGATCATTGAAGATCCCTCAGTGAAGGCATAAGGATGGGAATGAGTAAAAGAGAAAACCCACTTGTCCAATCTACCATTGTCACTTAATGTTAGTATATCCAAGGAAAGTAGATGCTCACAGAGCAAAAAACAGGGAGGGAGAAAGCAGGAACACACAATTTTGACTTTTAAAAATCAAGTTCCTATAAGGAAAGACATTACTTGCTTTTCATCATAAATTGGCTTAATAATTATAATTAGTAACATTTACTGAGGGTTATCCTCTGTGCCAAGCACTATTGATAAGCCTGTGAAATACATTTCACAGGCTTAGCACATAACCTAGAAAATAAGTATTATTCCCATTTTACAGCTGAGAGAAATGAGGAGCAGTAAAGTTAGGTCAGTGCTTCTCAAATTTAATGTACAAACAAATGACCTGAGGATCTTATTGAAACGCAAATTCTGATTTAGTAGATCTAGGGGGGACCTAGACCTAGGACTTGAGAAAGTTGGCTGCAAAGTTCGTATCATTAGGTACCCTTCTACCCACAACACCAATGGACCTCAGAGTGTGATCTGGGACCAGCAGCTACATATATCCCCTGGGAATGTGTTCAAAATGCAAATTCTAGGACTTTACCCCAAATCTACTGAATCAGAAACTCTAGGGATAAGGTCCAGTGATCTGTGTTTTAATGAGCCCTCTAGGGAGATCTGATGGCATTCAACTTTGAAGTCAGCACACTATGCCACACCATAGTTTCTCCATTTTTGCAAGTTTTTCCTGCCACTTTGTATTTAAGTCTTGGAAGGTCTTTGGGGTTTTGACATATTATAATCCCTCTGTGCTAATTACTATCATACAAAAAGTAATTCGTTTAAATAAGGCTGCAAACTTATTCCTCTCACGACTATGAGTGCATCACTTTCATCTTCTCCACACCAGAGAAGAGTGGCAACACAACTTATGCAGCTGATAAGATGGAAGGCCAAGGAGGAACCTAACTGGCTTTCCAAATCAAACTGCTTCTATGCTCCAGGGTTATAAAGTATAACTGAGTGGCTGCAGGCATGTGCTTTATACCTAGGAAACAATCATTTCCTTGGCCTACATGGAGAACAGATTTCTGTGAAGGAATAAATGTTTTCCCAGAAAATACCCCAGCACAGCAACAACAATGATGCAGTCACGTATTTTTCACATTCAGAACCACAGAACTTCAGTGCTTCCCCAAAGCAGGACTTTGTAGCTCCCAGAAATAAAAAAATATATTTAAAACCCTAAAATGGAGATGAAATGCAACTCAAAAATGGAACAAGAGACAAGCAGAGTAATATTTTTCTACTTATCCAGCCAAAAATAATAGTATCCCATTCTGTTCAATTTACAGTCTACTTAAGTTCTGCTTTGGTACTTACTTTATCTGACCCAATACATTCATCCTCACTAAAGCGCCCACCTCAGACTCACTCTGGCCAGACTCCAGTCAAGATATTTTATAAGTTGAAAGTGTGATAGGCTCTTGATGACAGCACATATTTTCCCCCATCTGCACTAAATTCAAACCATTCTTCGCAGCCCTATTAGACATGAGCAAAGTCGCTTGTAGCCAGTAGGTGTCCTTTGATTGTACTTTTAGAATAGCTCATGAATAAAATACAGTTGGATTACCTAAAGAAAGCCGGTAACTAAATATGACAGTCTGAATAATCAGAATTCTAACGTTTTATCTGGAGAGTAGTCCACCCGAATGCCACTGGAAGTTAAGTGTTATATTCAAATTCCTGATTTAAGAGATTTACTAGAAAACAACACAAACACACAGTAATGCTCCCAGTGAAGGAGCAAGCATGTGTGTGCGTAAGTGTGCACACACACATACCATGCAAGACCGAGAGGAGGCTTTGGTAGAAGATAAACCAACTTCACCATCTCTTGCTGTACAATCCTCTCTACCTAAATTCCAGCCTTTCCTCCAAAACCAGAGGCGGATTTAACAGCGGGCACACCAGGAGCACACCCTTGGCCCCGACTTCTGAAGGGCTCCACAAAACCCCAACTTTACACTTTTTTCTAATGACACCAAGTTTGGTTTCATAGGTGCAGTTTTAACATTAATAGTACATAATATTTTTTACTTATTTAAAAGTATGGTTAACATGTATTTTTATTTTCCCCGTCTCTTTTTTTTTAAGGGGCCCAATATTTTCTTCTGTGCCTGGGGTCTCAACCGACCTCAATTCGCCTCTGTCTAAAGCCCAGACTTCCTCCACTGTTAGCTTTAGATATTTAATTAATGTGCACCCATGTCCCCAGAACTCTGATTCCTTAACTTGCATCTGAGCCTGGCCCCAGAGAACCAAATACATATTCACACTCTCAGAAACCGAAGATCTTACCATATTTAACAAGAAGCATCTCTGACAGTAATTGGAGTTGCATGTGAAGGTAAATAAATGGTAAGATCATAAGAACATACTCCAGTGGCTGTATGCATCCTGGAAATGATAACATCAGAGAGCAAATTTAACATAAGGCCTCGGTGGAGATGAATTTTCTATAAACAATGTGAAGAAAGCCTCACTTTTGTCATGTGTGATTCCCATTGAAGAAAAGATGAATATTCTGTTTCATATGTTTGTTAGCAGAAGCTGCCGCTTCATTTATTTAATAGGAGGATTTTCACTCCTCCGCTGGGTAAACCAGTTATCATCATATCTTGGCCAGCAGTGGACAAGCAATCTTACCCAGCAGTGCTTTTTAATGCAAATTGTTTAAATTGTTAAATGTGCTGTGATGTTAACACTTTAAGTGAGTCAGTTTAAAGGTAGTTTATCTCTTTCTTTTATCCACATTGACAGAAGCACTGTCTTCTCATCTTCTCGTCTTCTCAGGCTAGGAAGCTTTCTCTAGGACACACTTTCTCAACCTCAACATGACTGACATGAGGGCATTGATCATTTTTTTGTTGCGGGGGCTGTGGTAGTCAGAATAACAGCCTCAAGAAGATATTCACATCCATATGCCTGGAATCTATGAATATGTTACATTACATGGCAAAAGGAAATTAAATTTTACAAATAAAATTAATCAGCAGACCTTAAAATAGGGGTATTATCCTGGATTATTTTGGTGGGCCCAGTGTAATCATTGGGGCCCTTAAAAGTGAAAGAAGGAGGCAAAACAATTGGTCAGAGAGATGTGATGATGAAAGAGAAAGGAGATATTTGAATGTGAGAGGGACTTGACCTGGCATTGCTGGTTTTGAATATGGGAAAGGGGCCATTAGCCAAGGGATGCAGGCAGCCTCTAAAAGCTGGAAAATGCAAGGGAATGAATTCTCCTTGAGAGTACCCAGAAAGAAACAGAGAGCCTGGTGACACCTTGATTTTAGCCCTGTGAGCCCCATGTCAGACTTCTGACCTACAGAACTGTAGGATAATAATTCCATGTTGTTTTAAGCTACTGAATTTGCAGTAATTTGTTATGGCAGCAGTTGTACGGCAGTCCCTGTAGGATATTTAGCAACATCTGTGGACTCTACTCTCTAGATGCCAGTAGGAGCCTCCCACAGTTATGACCATCAAAAATGTCTCCAGATATTGCCAAAACCAGCCCTGCTTGAGAACTGCTACCCTACTACTACCAGACCTATTTATTTTTAGATTAATATTCTCCTCTTACCACTAAGGCATAAATACATACTTAATCTCAAACTTTCAGTCCAAGTCATTTTACTATCCCAGTATAGTGCTATATGGCCAGTAGTTGCCACCATCATGTCCATTCACATGCAGGTTCCCATTGGATTTGGGCAGATGGTAAAGAAACAGTGGAGCCAAAAAATGGTGGGCTATTCCTTTATTAAAGTCTCACACTGGCCGACGAGCAACACACAGGGCAAACACTTACACTCATTCACAGCTTCCAAAGCCCTGACATGTTCTCCGGTTCCACAACCAGGAGGATCTTCTCTGGTTTCTCCTAGAATCAAAGGCCTCACCAGTCTCAGTGGAGCTCGCAAAGCCCCTCAGTTTTGGTTCCCCATCCGCACACCTTCTCTCTCTGCACAAACTGGCTTCTTCTTCAGCACTCTGCATTCTCTCTGCTCTCACTGCAAAACATGGCTTCTCTCCGCCTCTCCTTCTCTCTCTTTTCCAAAACTTTCTTGGCATGAAAACCTCTCCTCCAGCAAACATTAGCAAAACAATGGCCCTTCCCAAGCAGGAAAATAATTTGCAATTTCACAGATCACATATACCTGGCACTGCCCAGCCCCCAATATAAGCTATAAGCAAGCAAAGAAAAAAATCTTATTTTACAAACTTATTTGACCAACAAGTGCCAAAGAGTAATTTTTATTTTTAAAAAAATTTTAATAAAACAGAAAAAAATATGCCATCACCCATTTTCATACTGAAAAAAATAAAGAAAGCCAGCCTTACTCTTACTCTATAGGAAGCAACTGAGAAGGTATGAAGGACAAAACTTAATGTCAGACCCACACAGAGAGTTAGCCCATTACCAACAATGTTTAAAAAAAATAGTAACAGCAATGAAAATAGCTAAAGGCTTTATATTTATTACCTCTTTTAATTCTTAAAACCATTGAGAGCCACAACTTGGGAGTATTGGGACATCCGTGCCATCATCTGAGAGTTACTGTAGCTGACATCTCAGAGGTGGGGGTGAGGTGAACTTTCATCCAGGGACAGAACAGATGGAGAGAGTGCAGGTCATTCTGGAACGGAGGGCTAGCCCAGCAGACTGGGTGTTCTGTAAATGCTTGCAGGTTGACTGGAGAGGGAGGAGGTCAGTACATAAACATTAAAAACCAGTGGTCCTTTCAGTCTATTTAACTTGGTGTTTACAACCACTTCTGATAAAAACATACATACATACAGATCTCAGGAAATTTTTTTTTTCAGGAAATTTTTTAAAAGAATTATCTATTAAAACTCATGGTGAGTCCTTACTTAAAATTAGAGCTATTCCCCCACCAACACCACCTCCCAAAAACCCTATCCAGTACTTGGTTAGTAATTTCTAATGACAATCACAGAACTTTAAAAAATTCTACATCCTGGGGAAGTACAAGCAGGACGTCTAGAGGAAATCTCCATCCTAAGGTGTTCCCTCACGCTGAATGGCTCTTAACTTCATAGGCTACATACATGTTCCTTTGGTTTTTCCATTGCCATTCTCTTAATATTGAATGAATTATTTTCCGCAGACCTAGCCTGAAACTTGTCTACAGCTCCACTTGCTCTGAAGACTTCCTAAATGACAGAGCAGCCATCACCATCCCTAGGCAACATCCTGTGTGGCCAAGCGACCATGCTTGTTTTTGGATCAATTCTGTTTGTTCTCTTGGGGCGTGACCCACCTCCTGCAAACATCTTCTTATAATATTAGACCCTGGATGGATTGGAAATTCCAAATTTGGCTGATGTTTCCTTGTAGAAATGACTGGATACTAGAGTATTTTTTGTTCATGGGGGATTCCGAAAAGGACTGATAGGTTCACTGGGGGAGGTGGGGAGACAAAATAACTCTAAGGACCACCAGCAACCCTCTCTCACAATGGATGATAACTAGATTACATCCACGTTGTCCATAAAGGACAATTCTGCTAACGTAGATTTCTTTTTCTTTCACAGCTTTGCAATATCTGCCTCACATTACTATCATATTAAATCAATGCTAGACCCTTTTTGCCTTTACAGAGTCCAATGTCAGGAATATTTCTTGCCCTACCTGAATTTCCCTTTCCTCTGCTTTTTCATTTTTTTTAATCTCACTCCAAGAAGTAATCAGCCTCAGGGTAATGCAATGTTGTATCAGAAAGCACCATTCAAATGACATTTTATTGATGCATGCCAACAGCACCTCCAAGAATGGACAGCAGTTATTTAAGTTGATTGTATGATGAAGCTGTTTATGGCCTTAAATGGAACAAAAGAAATGAAGGCCAAACCATTACTTACATCCAGTCAGTAATTAGGGAGCATAAAATGCAATTTCACTCTGAACAAAAGAACCTGAACAGCTACTGGGACACCAGACGCCACCGGAAACCCCTCTCCATGGCTGGAAAGCCAGCCTGCCACGCAGCCCTCAGGCCCTTTCAGCAGGACCAGGCATGACTGGTCAGCAGGACGCTCTGCTTTAGGCATCAAAATAGCAGAAAGGGAATGCAGGGCAAGCGGGGCGTAAAACCTCACTAAGAAGCAGAACGCCATCAAATTAGGTTCCTTGGTAGCTTTCACCTTTGGATCTTTTCAAGCTGGGCTAACAAGGCCCTGGGTGGATCCCACAGGGTCAACTGCTGTTGCGCACTGGGGCTCGAGGAAGAGAAAAGGAAAGAACCTGAGACAAGTTTTCTGTCCCCGTTTTAAAGGAAGAGGCCCAAACCAATGGCGAGGGTGTTGGATGTGGGTGATTTTCATTGCTGCGAACAAGGGAGAAATTTAAAAGTTGGTCAATGGGGGGGGGAACTTTATTGAACAAACTTTTATTTAGTATTTCCCATGTAAAAATGATAGACTCTGGCAAAAAAAAAAAAAAAAAAAGAAAAGAAAAGAAAAAACAAAATCAATATATAAGACATGATTCCTATTTTAAAGACTCCAGATATTGACACAGTAACTCGAATGCAATTCAGAATTATATTGCTTACTATAGGAAAGTACAACCAAGTGCTCCCATGCTACCCGCTATGGTGGAGAGCTGGGGGAAGGTCTGGGGAAAACCATAGCATCTGAGCTGAGCTTTTCAGTCTGACAATGATCATAACAGATGGAGAGGACATGAGAGGGCACAGCCAGCTGGGAACATGGCTGAGAGCAAAGGCTCCACAGCATGGGCATGCAAAGCCTATTTGGGAAGTGCACAGTGCTCTCTTTTGAAAGCAAATGGTTGAAATGGGAAATGACACTCCCTAATGCATATTCCAAACAACTAGCAAAAACTAATCATGAGCACATAGTGTTGGGTGTAGCCAACAAACCCAAAGTGACCCCCAATGAATCACAGCCTTGTATAATCCTCTCTCCTTGAGTTTGGGTGGAACCTGTGACTTGCATCTAACCAACAGAATATGTCACAAGTGACAGGATGTCACTCCCTTGATTAGGGACATTATGTAACAGGCTGTTACTCCCATGACGTTATGTTGTACTTATAAGACTTCATCTTCACAGACAGGACAGGCTTTGAAGAAGTAAAATTCTATATTATGAGAAGGTCATATAGTGGGCAGCCACTAAGAGCTGAATAGCATCCTCCAGCCAACAGCCAGCAAGAAAAATGGATGATGAATTCTCCCAACAATCAGAGGGAGCATGTCAACAGATCTTTCCCCAGTCAAGCTTCAGATTAAACCACAATCCCACCAACACCTGTATTTCAGCCTAGTAAACCTTGATAATCTAGATAAGGCTTGCCTGGACTCCTGGGCCACAGATACCATGAAATAATAAATGAACATTTTTAAGCCACTGAGTTGTTGTAATTTGTAACTCAGCACAGCAAACTAATACAAATAAATATTGAAAAGGATTAGCATTCAAAGCCAAAGTTGGCAGGCTCTTGAATATCATGCTAGAGGAATTAAATCATTTTGTGGAAGACTAGTCATTATGGCCCAGTGATGTTTTGTTTTTGACAATTACAAACACCTTATTAAATGAACTAACATATGTAGAGTGCTCAGCACAATAATGTAACAAATGCCATGAGTATTTACTATTATTATCAGTACTGCTGTTATCATTATTTCTTGTTATGAAGAAATTTTTAGAGAAAGAAGGTGCTGTTCAAGACAAAGGTTCACCTAAGAAACGCTACACTCCTTAGGTCTCAAGTTCTTGGGAGCACTGAGAATCTGAAGAGAACAGCATACTAACCACCACCAAAAAAACACACATATTCACATAAATACAACATTTTGCCAACTCAGATAAAAACCAATGTGCTGAAAGAATGTGGAGAATGTGGCACTCTGAGGCAAGGGGGAGAGTCTCTGAAGACCCCAAGAGACACTATCCTCAGGACCTCTAATTTTACCCTTAGCTCTGATGCTGAAATTTTGCAACTGTCCTCTTTTGCTTTTTAAGTGCTTCTCTAAACTGCCCAAGAAGGGTATTGCTCTAAGGTAGAATGTAGTCTCATTTTCCAATCTTCTGAGTGATGGGCAATATCCCCTACTTTCAGATTGCCAAATGAGAAGACTCACAGCACACTTAGCATTTGAAGGCTGGCCACAGAGAATTTTCCTTAGTATATGCAATCCAGAGGAGCAGCATCAACAAGCCCAAGCCCTGCAGCTCTCGGAAGCACTTGGACTCTCAATTCTAGTGTAGGCAGCTCTGAGAAATGAAGGGATTGATACAATATCAGGGGCATTCACCATCCACAGCACAAACAAAACTTGCTCATACTACACCGAATGATCCATATAATTAATCCAGGTATAAAAGCAGATTTCAGAAGCTGCCTAAGAACAACTGTGTTCGTAGAATTATGAGGCAATCACAATTAAACTGAAATTTTAGCTTTCTGCCTGGGAAAAAAAATGTAAATGAACATGGAAATGTAATAATGTGTGGACCAATGACTAAAACAAAGTGCATCTCATGCTTGCAACACATTCCAGTTGAACATACTGAAATATATATTTTATGTGTGTGTGTTACACATACTGAAATATATATTTTATGTTTGTGTGTTACACTCACTCAGTGAGTTGAAATTAATAATCAAATTTGTATGTCATTTTTAATTAAATCCATAACTTTCCTGACCCCCAGCTGCAGGCCCGGTGTTTATGTGGAATACATCTGGCAGCCCTCAGCGTTCTCCACAGTCACCCGTCCTCTCAGTCCCCAGATACACCTGCTTTCTGCAGCTGGCCCTCCAACAGGTGCAACGGAAAGCCTGGTTGATGGGCATTTATAAACATCTCTGCTATTGAGCACCTGGAGGTAAAAAGGAGCCCAGTTCTAACTTCAATGTCCCTTCCTTCAGAAAAAGTGAAATAAACCCTATATGATCTAAACATGCTGGAGTCTCCATCAGTCACTTTCCCACTCCAGGAAGAAATGCTTCCAGTCAACTGGGCGTTAACAGCTGTGCTACCATCTAGGTTATTAACAAAGTCCCCACAGAAAGCTGGGCCTTTGTCATTCTTGGTTTGTCTGACATTCTAAGCCCACAGCCAGTGGCCTGGAGCTCCATCTCCATTTGTCCTAATGAGCAAGGCACAAATCTCCTCATAGTCCCCCACTTTGTAACCATTAACCACCTGGTTTTGATCGGGAAGCCCACAGACCAATGCTTTCCACAGTACTTCCAAATGAAAAACACGTGGAAGCAACACGTACCGTGAGAATTACTATTTTGCAATTCCTTGTTGATAGAGTAGTAGGTATTTCAAAGCAAGAGAAATTCAGAACAATGTTCAGGGTCCTTTCATTTTGTTTTGTTGTGTGTTGATTCTTATTATACCAAACCATAAAGTTTGGAAAGGTTTCAGATTATTTTTCTGGAAAAAAAAAAAAGAATCAGTTGTGAGGGGATCTGAAAAATACCTCATCCATGCAATCATCCATGCAATCATCCATGCAATCAGTCCAGATATAAATACAGAATCCACAACTATGCTTTGCAGACCCCAGGTTAATGGACTAATGCAATAAAGCAATAGGTTACAATAAGGAATTTCAAACAATTAAAACCATAAAGCTAATGATAATCTGTTTCAAATGAAGCTCTCGAAGGAAATAAAGCACTAAAAGTCACTTATTCATTAAACAGTTTTGGTTCCACTTGCAGAAGTTCACAGAGGGTGTTCTAAAGTGTAAGATGCGCTAGAAACAAAACACATAAAACGGCCTCCATTCTGCTATTTGTTGACACTTTCACCTCCATGCCAATAGACTACTCCCCACATGTCTGAAATGCAAAGTTCAAGTACCACTCCAGTAGAATTTTCTTGTAGTTTTTTTTTTTTTTTATCCACATTCCAAGCCACTTTGTAAAGTCCAGGCATTAAGCTGGCCACCTGAGACACACTGAGGCTGGGTCAGGACTCCAGCCCATTGTTAGCTGCAGTGATGTCCCCCACTTTCTTGAAAGGGTTATTGTATCACACTGTGATCCATAAAGGACTCTACTAATCCCCAGGTAGCTCCTAATGCCCTGGGTGAACCTAGTCCCTTCATGAAATAACTGTTCCATTCCAGTTTCTTTATTCTTTCATATTTAAAGACCTTCCTGATCTTCTCCTGTTTTTCTACCACTCAAAACTTCTAATATAGCTGAAAATAGAAGGAACTAGACTCTGGGCACTTACCCATTGGTAAGTGAAAGCTCTGTATGCGATTTTCCTTACACAGAATGGTTTGTAAACTTCTGTCTTTTACAGATATTTTTCACCTAAAAACTTAATGCTTTGAGAAGTCATGGGGAGAAAATGCTGCTTGCTCTCTTCTCTTTGGTCTGTGTTGTGATTCTAAGATGAAGACAAAGAAGCTGCCAGAAATCTGAATCATCCACATTGCCAAAGAGGTGGAGGGTAGGAAGACTAGAGACCAACAACTGCTTTCTCATCATCCTTTTTTATTTTAATACATTTTAGAGAGGAAGTCGGGGAGGGGTGAGAGAGAGAAGAAAGCATCAGAGAAGGGTGAACAGGAAGCATCAACTTTCATATGTGCCTTGACCAGGCAAGCCCAGGGTTTCGAATGGGCGACCTCAGTGTTCCAGGTCAATGCTTTATCCACTGCACCACCACAGGTCAGGCGATGTCATTCTTTTTTTTCTTTTTTTTTTTAATTAATTTTAATGGAGTGACATTGATAAATCAGGGTACATAAGTTCAGAGAAAACATCTCTACTTTATTTTGACATTTGATTATGCTGCATTCCCATCACCCAAAGTCCAATTGTCTTCCGTCACCTTCTAACTGGTTTTCTTTGTGCCCCTCCCCTCCCCCATCCTCCTTCCTCTCCTCCCCCCCACCCCGTAACCCCCACACTCTTGTCCATGTCTCTGAGTCTCATTTTTTGTCCCACCTATGTATGGAATCATATACTTCTTAGTTTTTTCTGATTTACTTATTTTGCTCAGTATAATGTTATCAAGGTTCATCCATGTTATTGTAAATGATCCAATGTCATCATTTCTTATGGCTGAGTAGTATTCCATAGTATATATGTGCCAAAGCTTTTTAATCCACTTGTCCACTGACAGACACTTGGGCTGTTTCCAGATCTTCGCTATTGTGAACAATGCTGCCATAAACATGGGGTTGCATTTCTTCATTTCAAACAGTGCTATGGTGTCCTTGGGATATATTCCTAAAAGTGGGATAGCTGGGTCAAAAGGCAGTTTGATTTTTAATTTTTTGAGGAATCTCCATACTGTTTTCCACAGTGGCTGCACCAGTCTGCATTCCCACCAGCAGTGCAGGAGGGTTCCCTTTTCTCCACATCCTTGCCAACACTTATTCTCTGTTGTTTTGTAGATGAATGCCATTCTGACTGCAGTGAGGTGATACCTCATTGAGGCTTTAATTTGCATTTAATTTGATTAGTGATGTTGAGCATTTTTTCATATGCCTATTGGCCATCTGTATGTCCTCTTTGGAGAAGTGTCTATTCATTTCTTTTGCCCATTTTTTGATTGGATTGTTTGTCCTCCTGGTATTGAGTTTTACAAGTTCTTTATAAATTTTGGTTATTAACTCCTTATCAGATATATTGTCAAATATATTCTCCCATTGTGTAGTTTGTCTTTTTATACTGTTCTGATTGTCCTCAGCTGTGCAAAAGCTTTTTAGTTTGATATAGTCCCATTTGGTTATACTGTCTTTTATTTCACTTGCCCATGGAGATAAATCGGCAAATATATTACTGCGAGAGATGTCAGAGAGCTTACTGCCTATGTTTTCTTCTAAGATACTTATGGTTTTATGGCTTACATTTAAGTCTTTATCCATTTTGAGTTTATTTTTGTGCATGGTGTAAGTTGGTGGTCTAGTTTCATTTTTTTGCAGGTAGCTGTCCAATTTTCGCAACACCATTTCTTGAAGAGGCTGTCTTTACTCCAATGTATGCTCTTACTTCCTTTGCCAAATATCAGTTGTCCATAAAAGTGTGGTTTTATTTCTGGGTTCTCAGTTGTGTTCCATTGATCTAGATGCCTGTTCTTATGCCGGTACCAGACTGTTTTGAGTACAATGGCCTTGTAGTATAACTTGATATTCGGAAGTGTGATACCTCCCACTTTATTCTTCCTTTTCAAGATTGCTGAAGCTATTTGTGTTCTCTTTTGGTTCCATATAAATTTTTGGAATATGTGTTCTATATCTTTGAAGTAAGTCATTGGTATTTTAATTGGTATTGCATTGAATTTATAAATTGCTTTGAGTAATATAGACATTTTAATGATGTTTATTCTTCCTAACCATGAGCACAGTTTATGCTTCCACTTGTTTGTATCTTCCCTGATTTCTTTTATCAATGTTTTATAATTTTCTGAGTACAAGTCTTTAATCTCCCTGGTTAAATTTATTCCTAGGTACTTTATTTTTTTGGTTGCAATGATAAAGGGGATTGCTTCCTTAATTTCACTTTCTGGCAGTTCATTGTTAGTGTATAAAAATGCCTCTGATTTTTGAGTATTAATTTTATATCCTGCCACCTTGCTGAATTCATTTATCAGGTCCAGTAGTTTTTTGACTGAGACTTTAGGGTTTTCTATATACAATATCGTATCATCTGCAAATAATGATAGTTTTAGTTCTTCTCTTCCAGTTTGGATGCCTTTTATTTCTTTTTCTTCTCTGATTGCTGTGGCTAGGACTTCAAGAACTATGTTGAATAAGAGTGGTGAAAGGGGGCACCCCTGCCTTGTTTCTGATCTTAAGGGGATTGCTTTTAATTTTTGTCTATTGAGTAAGATGTTGGCTGTGGGTTTCTCATAGATGGCCTTTATCATGTTGAGGTATGTCCCCTGTATTCCCACTTTGCTGAGAGTTTTGATCATGAATGGGTGCTGGATTTTATCAATGCTTTTTCTGCATCTATTGAAATTATCATCTGGTTTTTCTCCTTCCTTTTGTTTATGAGATAAATCACATTGATTAATTTGTGAATATTCTACCAGCCTTGCCTCCCAAGAATAAATCTCACTTGATCGTGGTGTATGATTTTTTTCATATATTGCTGGATCCGGTTTGCTAATATGTTGTTGAGGATTTTAGCATCTAAATTCATCAAGGATATTGGCCTATAATTTTCATTCTTTGTGTTGTCTTTGCCTGGTTTTGGAATTAGAATTATACTCACCTCATAAAAGGAGCTCGGAAGTCTTCCTTCCACTTGAATTTTTTGAAATAGCTTGAGAAGGATAGGAGTTAGTTCTTCTTAGAATATTTGGTAGAATTCACTTGTGAAGACATCAGGCCCAGGACTTTTCTTTGTTGGGAGTTTTTTGATAACTGTTTCAATCTCATTTGTTGTTATTGGTCTGTTTAGGTTTTCTGATTCTTCCAGATTAATTTTTGAAGGATTATATGTTTCAAGGAATTTGTCCATTTCATCTAGGTTGTCTAGCTTTTTGGCACACAGTTCTTCATAGTATTTTCTTACAATATTTTGTATTTCTGTTGTGTCAGTTGTTATTTCTCCACTCTTGTTTCTAATTTTATTTATTTGAGTCCTCTCTCTTTTTTTCTTGGTGAGTCTAGTTAAAGGCTTATCAATCTTGTTTAACTTTTCAAAGAACCAGCTCCTGGTTTTATTGGTCCCTGTATTGTTTCTTTAGCCTCTATGTCATTTATTTCTGCTCTGATCTTTATTAATTCCTTCCTTCATTCTAGTTCTGGGCTTTACTTACTGTTCTTTTTCTAGTTCTTTTAGATGCAGGGTTAAGTTGTTTATTTGAGCTTTTTCTAGCTTCTTGAGGTATGCCTGTAATGCTATAAACTTCCCTCTCAGGACTGCTTTTGCTGTGTCCCATAAATTTTGAATTGATGTATGCTCGTTATCGTTCATTTCTAGGAATTTTTTATTTCTTCTTTGATCTCATTGTTAACCCATTCGTTATTTAATAACATGCTATTTAGTTTCCAAGTGTTTGAGTATTTTTCAGTTTTTCTGTTGTGGTTCATTTCTAGTTTCATACCATTGTGATCAGAGAAAGTGCTCGATATGATTTCAATCTTCTTAAATTGGTTGAGACCGCTTTTGAGCCCTAAAATGTGGTCTATCCTAGAGAATGTACCATGAGCACTGGAAAAGAATGTATATTCTGCTATTTTAGGGTGAAATGTTCTGAAGATATCTATTAAATTGAGTTGATCTAGTATGTCCTTTAAGTCTGCTGTTTCTTTGTTAATTTTCTTCCTTGAGGATCTATCTAGTGATGTTAGTGGATTATTGAAATCCCCTACTATTATAGTATTGCTGTTGATATCACCCTTTCAATCCATCAAAGTCTGCTTTATATTTATATATTTAGGTGCTCCTATATTCGGTGCGTAGATATTTATAACGGTTATATCTTCCTGTTGGATTGCTCCCTTTATCATTATGTAGTGACCTTCTTTATCTCATACTATAGTTTTTGTTTTAAAGTCCATTTTGTCTGATATAAGTATTGCTACCCCAGCTTTTTTTTTCATTTCCATTTCCATAAAATATTTTTTTCCATCCTTTTATCTTCAGTCTATGTGCATCTTTTGTTTTAAGGTGTGTTTCTTGTAGAAAGCATATGTACGGGTCCTGTTTTCTTATCCATGCAGCTACCCTATGTCTTTTGATCGGATCATTTAATCCATTTACATTTAAGGTTATTATTGATATGTAGTTGTTTATTGCCATTTTATTCTTTAAAACTGTATTCCTCTTTTGCTATATTCTTTTTCTCCTTCGATCTGTTTCTAACAGGCCTCTTAGCATTTCTTGCAGCCTTGGTTTGGTTGTAGTGAATTTCTTGAGTTTTTTTTTTGTCTGGAAAGCTTTTTATTTCTACTTCAATTTTAAACGGTAGCCTTGCTGGATATCTTGGTTGTAGGCTCTTGTTCTGCATTACTTTGAATATTTCTTGCCATTCCCTTCTGGCCTCAAGTGTTTCTGTTGAGAAGTCAGAAGTCATCCTTATGGGGCTCCTTTGTAGGTGATAGCCTTTTTTTCTCTAGCAGCTTTTAATATTTTCTCTTTAAAACTTAGCTTTGGTATTTTAATTATGATGTGTCATGGTGTAGATTTCTTTGAGTTTCTCTCTAATGGAGTTCTCTTTGCTTCTTGAGCTTGTGAGATGTTTTCCTGCCTTAATTGAGGGATGTTTTCAGCTATGATATGTTTGAACAAAGTCTCTATCCCTTGTTCTTTCTCTTCTTCTTCAGGAACCCCTATGATGCAGATGTGACTTCTCTTCATGTTGTCACAGAGCTCTCTTAGAGTTTCCTCAGACTTTTTGAGTCTCTTTTCTTTTCTGTTTCTGTGCCTTTATTTATCTTGTCCTCTATCTCACTGATTTGATTCTCAGCTTCATCCATTCTGCTTTTAATTTCTTCCATTGTGTTCCTCATTTCTGATATTGTATTTGTGATTTCTGACTGATTCTTTTTTATTATTTCAATGTCCTTTTTTATATTGCTATCTCTTTATTTAGGTGTTTGTAATGACCATCTATTGTTGTTCTAATATCTTTGAGCATCCTAAAAATCGTTATTTTCAACTCTGCATCCAGTAATTTGGTTATATCTGACTCATTCAGGTCCTTTTCTGGGGATTTCTCTTGATTCATTTTTGTTGCATTTCTCTGCCTTCTCATTTTGTTTGTGTAAAGAAGGTTTTGGCCACTGGAGTCCACTGGGTGTGGCCTCTGTGTTCCCTAGCTGTGGTCTGTCTGCAGGCCCATCACCCCCTCTGCTGTTGCTGCCTAGGGCATTTGGGTATGGGTGGTGCCGGTGCCTTCCCATTGGGGCTGTTGCTGTGGCTTCCGTCTCTCCTTCATGGGAGTGGCTGTGACCACATGCTCGGGTGTACAAGCCTCAGTGGCCTTGGCCTTTGCCCCACCCCTGTGGGTGGCATTATGCTTGGCCCTGAGGGCATGGGTGAGCACCTTTGCTCAGCTGTGGGTCTCCGCCTGATTCCGGGCTTTTGCCCTGCCCTTGCAGGAGAAGCTTGCTCATGGGATGGCTGCAAGCCTTGGCTCCACAGGCCAGGTGGGACTGCGTGCCCATGCTCAGTAGCGGGACTCCACCTGTTCTGGGCTTCTCCTCCCGTGGGAGGAGCTGGCTCCCAGTCAGACCATAGCTATGCTCCTGCGCCCTTGCTCAATGGCGGGTCTCCACCCCTTCTGGGGTTCCCATCCTTCCCCCACAGGCTAGATTGCAGGCGGCCTGCAGCTGGGCTTGACCACTTTTGCATGTCCCCTCCTCTCCAGCCAGGCAAGACTGAGCTCATACCTCAGCCTCAGTGGTAGCCAGCTGGCTTCCGCCCTTGCTGACAGAACCATGCTTCTGCATCCTGCCACTGCCCGCCCTCGGGCGAGTCCTCAGCTGTGTGGGTGGGGGGCGCTGCAGCTCAGACCCTAACACTCACTACTATAGTCCCGAAAGCTCCCTCCTTCTAAGCGACTCTGCCCTGAGTGCTGCGGGGAGCTTGTTTGGCTGGTGTCCTGCTTCTCTTTGCTGGTATTGTTGTTTCCAGGGAAAATATTCACTTCAGATTTGGGGAGGGACTCGTCCCAGAGGTTAGGGTGGCTATCTCTCAAAATGTTTCTCTCTGTGCCCCCTAGATTACACTCTCTTCCTGCTATTCCGGTCCTCCCCTTTCTCCCTGTCCCCCAGAGCCCTGGGTGAGTGGTTGTGAGAGAGGTTTTCTGCATGGTCCCTTTAAGAAGAATCCTGGGTCTGAGAAATCAGTCTCTTTCTCACAGACAGTATCCTGTCTTTCCAGCTAAACACTGATACTGTTCATATGCCTCTTCTAGGCTCTGGGGCTGCAGGCTGAGGCTTTGTTCCTGGGATTCAGGACCCTCCCCTCTCTGCTAAACTCACTTCCCACCATGCGAGTCTCTCCCGGCTGCCATTCACTCCAGGGAGCTGGGCAGCCCTCTCCGTGTTTCTGCTTTTCCTACCAGTCTCTGTGCCTTCTTCAGTGTTCCTTGGTTGAACAGTCCTCTTAGTTTAGTCCAAAGTTGGTTTTTCCAGATGATGGTTCTTAAAATTAGTTTGTAATCCACTTTGGTTCTGGGAGGTAGAAGTTGGTACATCCACCAACTCCATAGCCATCTTGTCTTCTGTCATTCTTGATATCATAGATTTATCTTCCCCCACACACACACCAAACTCCAGACTTTCCACACTTCCCCACTCACCTCTGTGCCCCAAGAGACTGTCAGTCTCCGGCCCTCTGGCTTTCCAATGGTTTTGGCCCATGGAAGGCACTGGAAGGAGGCAGAGAGTGAAAGAAAAGTGTTTGCTGTCCCCGCTTTTCCTGCAGGTGACCGGTGGGTGGTCATGTTCCTCTACTAAGCATCAGCGTCCATCAGGCAGCCCTCTCCACAGAGCCGCAGTCCTGTCCTTCCTGACTGCTCTTCTTCTGCCTCTTGACCTCTGGGTAGTGATCACTTCCCACTGTTACTCCCCCAGAGTACTTAACTACTCTTCTTCTTGTTGGTTTCCTTTAACTCTGCTTATACCTTTGTGATTCACCTTGCAAATTTTTAGTTTGAGTGTGCCGTTTATTTCTTGCTGCAAGAATCCTGCCTGACATAGTCAAAAACATCTAAAAACAAAGATCTAAGTCAGTATAACCTAGATTTGGGGAACCTAAAAAAATATTTCTTTCCTAACAGAATGTTAGTTTAGAAAGAGAATGTTAGAGTACAGACACATGAACCATAAGAACCACTGCCCGCTTTCTCATTCCTTCAACAATATTTACTGAGCTTCATGTGCCAGTGTTCTCAGAGAAAATAATGGTATGCTGGCTCTTAGGGATAATCTACAAAGTGTCCTCAGTGATTTCCCTATTGCAAGTGTTATGGGGGGAGGGGAGGTATGGTGTTATATTGTATTCAATGTAAAGTAAAGGTTAATTAACTTGCACTGTGGAAGACAGCAGACAGAGAAGTTAGCAGGTTTACTAGTAGCATCACATATTGTATCTATTGTTTCCAAATCTGGTTATAAATTAGAATCACATATAAGCTTTCTAAAACTACTGAGAATTCACCTCCACCCTCAAGAAGGCCAGTGTTAGAGTTCTTAGATGATTCATATTCATTGTTTCTGGGGTGGAGCAATGCTCTTGGTCTTTGAGCCACAGTTTGAGTAGCAAGGAATATACACCATAACTTACTTAATCAATTTCTTACTGTTGGACACTTAAGTTCTTTTTAATGTTTTAGTATTATAAATAACAATGCAATGAACATCTTTGGACATACATATTAGTACAAATTTCTGAATAATTTATTTTATAATAGATTTATAAAGGGGAAATTACTGAGTCAAAGAAGGATGTAAACTCTTTTTAAGTTCTTAATACATATCGCTAAATTGATTTCTATAATGCTTATGCTAATTTACATTCCAAACAGCAATGTCTCCAAATGTATTTCACTGTATCCTTATCAACATTGAAGAACATCTTTATTTTTGACAATTTGAAAAGCAGAAATAGTATCTCATTTTGATTTGCATTTTTTTATTAGTGAAGCTGAACTTTTTATGTGTTATTAGTCATTTACATTTCTTCTCCTATAAATGGTCTATGGACTCTGTTGGACCAGTCTTAAATTACTCCCTTAAATGTTTTGACTTAGTCTGTCATTGATCTCCCCCACTTTTATGAGACTCTATCTCCAATTCTATAATTGAAGTAGAGGGGCAAAATAAGAGCTCCTTTAAAGAAATTCAACTTATTACTAAGTTGTGAAAACATATTCCTGTACTGACTCCAAGAAAGTGCCTGTTCTTATACTGCAGACAGGGAGATTTCTACTATAAAATTGAAACTGCATACTTTTGTCCTTGCCGTAATATTTGTGTGTTTCAGCATGTACCAGGGAAAGGCAAATTCTGTATTTCATTTCTTAAGGGATGGTTGTTTGCTTGGCAGTTTCTAAACTTTAAAAAAAAGAAGGAAAAGAAAGAGTTAAAACCCTCATCCACATTTCTCCAAACCAGAGTAAAATAGCTGCCCAAAACCATGGTGATGTCACAAACACTGATACCATGTGTATTTATCTATGAAATGCTGCAGTCAAGGAAATAGTTTAAAATATAATAAGGATTGCATGCTGGGAACACAGAAAAGTGTGTTTTCAATGTGATAAAACTGAGATATTTAAATCTTCTATAACAAATGTGAACTGTGAACACTGAATTCAGTACTGCCCAATATTAAAAGTCAAATCAACACAAATTTATTATGCACTTATATAGTCTCTTTATATATTTTCAATATATTCTAAGAACTAGATGACTTGATCCCTGCTGTTGGCTAACTTAGAATCACATTACCCAAATTCATGATTTTTAAGATTAATTTTTGAGGGCACCTCCATACATTGTCAGTGAAGATATAATTGAAATAATCTCTTTGGAAAACAATTTTTGCTATATCAAAATCCTTAAAATTGATTATACTTTTTTTGGTGACAGAGACAGAGAGAGGTACAGATAGGGACAGACAGACAGGAAGGGAGAGAGATGAGAAGTATCAATTCTTTGTTGCAGCATTGTTTATTGATTGCTTTCTCATATGTGCCTTGACCAGGGGAGGGGGATGCTACAGCAGAGCCAGTGACCCATTGCCCAAGCCAGTGACCTTGGGCTCAAGCTGGTGAGCCTTGCTCAAACCAGATGAGCCCATGCTCAAGCTGGCGACCTTGGGGTTTCAAACCTGGGTCCTCCGCGTCCCATTCCAATGCTCTATCCACTGTACAACTGCCTGGTTAGGCTGCTTATACTTTTAAATTGGTAATTTCACTTCTGAGAATGTATCTGTCTCTCTCTTTGTCTCTCTGTCTCTCTCTCTCTCTCTCTCTCCATATATATATTTAGCAAGGGAGACTTGCATGTATAAAGATGTCTATAGTGGTAACGTGTATATAATGAAAGAATGCCAACTTAAAAGCAGTCTATAAGTAAGTTTGTTCCCATTTAGTATGATCAGCATTATGTAAAGTAAAAAGTTAAGCATAGGGAGAGGAAGAAATGGAAGGGAAAACAAAATGTTAACCAGTAATTTCCTATAAAGCATTAATTATTATAGTAATAATGAATAACGGTTTTGCTTTGAAAATGAATAAATGTATATATTGCCAATAGTTTCCATCTGATTTGGTTTTGCTCACCTGGGGCATTGCCTAAAATGGAAAGGGGGGACTTTGCTAAGGGATCCCAAGCAGCCAGAAGTTTCTTCCCAGTCTGAGCCCACAGGGAAGCCTGTCTTCATTCAGCAATATGGCTCCCCCCACCACATTTTATTTAATAACTACTCTGCCCATGTGGATTCTCTTTAAGTATTGTCTGATGAAAAGTATTTGAGGCCTAGACATTCAGAAATAGTTCATGGTGGGCCCTGGCCAGTTGGCTCAGTGGTAGAGCATTGGCCTGGCATGTGGAAGTCCTGGGTTCGATTACCAGTCAGGGCACATAGGAAAAGCCATCCTCTACTTCTCCACCCCTTCCCCCCTTCCCCTCTCATAGAAATGGCTTGAATGGTTCAAGCAAGTTGGCCCTGGGCACTGAGAATGGCACCATGGCCTTGCCTCAGGCAGTGAAATAGCTCTATTGCTGAGCAATGGAGCAGTGGCCTCAGTAGGCAGAGCATCACCCAGTAGGGGACTTGCAGGGTGAATCCCAGTCTTCACACATACAGGAGTCAGCTCTCTGCCTTCCTGCCTCCTGTCTCTCATTTAATAAAGGAAAGAAGAAAGAAAGAAAGAAAGAAAGAAAGAAAGAAAGAAAGAAAGAAAGAAAGAAAGAAAGAAAGAAAGAAAGAGAAAGAAAGAAATAGAGAGTTTATGGTGGGCACTGCTGTTTTGAGCAGACATCTCATAGTGTATCAAGATTAACCTCTACCACCCCAACCCCACCTTGGAGCAGGAATCCCTTGCAAAAATACATATATATGCATGCTTCATTTTATCTCTATAACCTCTACCTCTGGGTTTCTCAAGCTCAGTGCTATTGATTTTATGGGCCAAATAATTCTTTGTTAGGAGGAATTGTCCTGTGCATTATAGAATGTTTAGCAACAACCTTGGACTCTATCTACTAGATGTCAGATGCACAACCAGTTGTGACAATCAAGTATGTCACCAGACATTGTCAAATGTTCCTGAAAGAAAAAATACCTTTCTTTAGTTGAGAACCACTGCTCTATATCTAACTGGCTCCAAGAATATACATAGTAGAAGCTCAATAAATACTTATTGAATGGAATGGGAAAAAGAGAGGAAAAGGAAATCAGAGGACAGGTTGGCCAAGAAATGAATAGACAAACAAGAGACTGAATCCAAGTGTCTTCAGCACAGAGGAGCCCTAAATCTAGGTCTAGGTCAATCCAAACATCATTTAGGGCCTCAGTCTCCTCAGCTGTAAAATGAGATGGCTACACCAGAATGTTAATGATCCCTTACAGTTAGACACTATGAACTTTGCACAAAACCAACAGCATAGCCTGACCAGGCGGTGGTGCAGTGGATAGAGCGGCGGACTGGGATGCAGAAGACCCAGGTTCGAGACCCCGAGGTCACCAGCTTGAGCGCAGGCTCATCGGGTTTGAGCAAATCTTACCAGCTTAGACCCAAGGTTGCTGGCTCGAGCAAGGGGTTACTTGGTCTGCTGAAGGCCCACGGTCAAGGCACATATGAGAAAGCAATCAATGAACAACTAAGGTGTCGCAATGCGCAATGAAAAACTAATGATTGATGCTTCTCATCTCTCCGTCCCTGTCTATCCCTCTCTCTGACTCTCTCTCTCTCTCTGTCTCTGTAAAAAAACAAACAAACAGCATAGTAGATGCTCAATAAATATTTAATTGCAGCATTTACTGGGTGCCTACTATGTGACAGGCTTTAGACTAAGTCTTTTACATGCATTATGTCATTTAATAGTCACAGTAGCTTTCTGAAGTAGGTAGTAAAATGTTTTAAGTCAATTTTACAGGTGAGAATAACAAGGTCCAGAGGGGTATATGGTAACTTGTCTAGTGATGAGATTGGAACTGGAATGGACCTAATTTTGGAGCCAGCACTCATAACCACCATATATACCACAAATGCAATACCTCAGGATAGGCTGAGCAGAAAGATCTTACAATAAATGAAAACTTTGCCCTGGAAGTATTCACCAAGAAAGTCAAGAATCTCAATATTGGTAAAGAACAGCCTGAAAGACCTTGTCCAAGCCCCAGAGAATATTGGGATAACATCTGGCACACACCTAAAGAGTCTGGGGGTCATAAATTCAAGGCCTCCAGCAGTTAAAGGACTGGAAAGGACCAGGTGGGAATGGCAAAAAACAGAACAGGCTCTTCTCTTCTGATAAGGTACAGACACTTTTTACATCTAGTCAACTTGTGCCATTCAAGAATGTGAGCCCAATGCAGTCAGACATCTGCTCTTTCTCAAGAGAAACAAAAATCCTAGAATTATTAAGCTAATTTTTTTAATGCTTGCAATTGGTTCAAAATGCAAGGAGAAAAAAATGTGAATGCCATAGAAAATAATTGGTAAGCTAATTGTTAAGTTCCTGGACGTTCAGTTTGCAGCCTTTAATCTGGTTCTTGTTTTAATACCTCCTATGAGCCCTGGCCGTTGGCTCAGCGGTAGAGCGTCGGCCTGGTGTGCGGGGGTCTGGGGTTCGATTCCCAGCCAGGGCACATAGGAGAAGCGCCCATTTGCTTCTCCACCCCCACCCCCTCCTTCCTTTCTGTCTCTCTCTTCCCCTCCCACAGCCAAGGCTCCATTGGAGCAAAGATGGCCCGGGCGCTGGGGATGGCTCCTTGGCCTCTGCCCCAGGCGCTAGAGTGGCTCTGGTTGCAGCAGAGCGATGCCCCGGAGGGGCAGAGCATCGCCCCCTGGTGGGCAGAGCATCGCCCCTGATGGGTGTGCCGGGTGGATCCCGTTCGGGCGCATGCGGGAGTCTGTCTGACTGTCTCTCCCCGTTTCCAGCTTCAGAAAAGAACAAAAATAAATAAATAAATAAATAAATAAATAAATAAATACCTCCTATGACTTAGTGATCAATCACATCTTCAGGAGTCAGCCCATTCATTTTTGAACAAATGTGAAAAATACAAAATTTGCCTTTATTCCTTTCTTGGTCCTCACCATAGACAAGGTGAGAACCCGACAGATGTCCTTCAGTATGCACTCCCTTGATTAATATGTCTTTAGCTATTGCTCATATGCACAATATGAAGTCCCTACCTTTGGAGTCACCCCTACCTGTTCACCCACCTGTCAGAATGCCCCCTTCATGAGCACAACACAATTCTTCACCCATAGTTCAGCACTCACTGGACAGCATGGAGCATTCACACTCTCTTTGAATGCCAAATTCTATCAGATCAGCCTCATGTCACATTGACTGTCAGGGTAAGATGGCTTTTCTTTGTTTCTGGTAGTGACACCATACTTTAATAAATGCTAAGTTTGCACCTGATTCCTTGATTCAACCCACCCACATCAACCTATCAAAGAGCTCCTGACTCAGGGGGCTCCCTCACATTCACTGTTGTCATCCCACTACAGGTCATCATCACGTCTTCTTGCCCAAGATACAAGCATCACTGCACTCACTCTTATTCCCCTTTAAACAGACTAATTCTATAAAAAGTTGCATTCAATCATTTCACTCACCTGTCTTATATCCTCCAATGACTTCACCTTGCTCTAAAAGTAAAAAGCCAACTCCTCCCCACAACTGATGAGGCCCACATGCTATTTGGGCCTTGCATCACCTCACCAAATCATCCCCTACCATACCAGTGTTACTGCTGCTTCTCAAACATGCCTTACCTATTCCCACCTGAGATTCTCTGCACTTGGTGTTTCCTGTGACTATAAGGCTCTGACAATTTTCATATGTATAGCTCTTTCCTGGTAACTCAGGTCTCAGCTAAAATGGCATCTCTATGATGAGAGCTTCCCCAACCTCACAATGTAAGTTTCTGTCCCCCAGCCATTTTTACATCACTCTTGTATTTTCATCACAGCACTTTGCACTATGGAAAAATATCTTGTTTATTTATTTTGTTAGTTTTTATAATGTCTTGTTCCTAGTGGAATATAAGCTCTAATGGTGCATGCTATAAAATAAGTGCTTAATAAGTATAGCTGAAAAAAAAGTAGGCAGAGACCTTGTCTGCCTACTTCAGTGATGCAAGCCCGTGTCTAGAGCAGTACTGCCCAACAGAAATATCATGTAAACCACACACACAATTTTAAATTTCCTAATAGCCATATTTAAAAAGGTAAAAAAATAAAAAACATGCTAAGTTGAATTAAATAATTATCTCATTTTATCAAATACATTCAAAATATTACCATTTCAACAGGTAATATAAAAATTAATAAAAAAGTCTACCTTCTTTTCTTCATATCAAGCTTTTGAAATGCAGCACATATTGTATATTTACAGAACATCTCAATTCAGACCAGCCACATTTCAAATGCTCAATGGCCATGCAGCTTGTGGCTGCCTTATTGGAGGGCTAATTTCTTAGAAAAGTGTCTAGCACACAGAAAGTGGTCAATAAGTATTGATTGAATGAATGAGTGAAGAAAAAAAAAAACTCTGAGTCAAGAATTTCTGTTAAGCCATTCCACCACACTCCATATTCATAAAATTTTTTCATTTGTTAATGGCTAGGTAGGTAGGTTGGTTGGTTGGTTGGTTGGTTGGTTGGTTTAGTAATCTAAAATGCAGAACTTTGCTTTTATTATCAAGTGTAATTTTTTTTAACATTCAACTCTGAATCTAACCTTCTAAGATCACTGATGTTCTAGATTCTATCATCTTACATATTTGCTAATCCTCCCAGTTTATGTCATGCTCAAATATGGTGACCATTATCATCTATACTGAGAAAAGTCTGGGCAAGCCTGGTCTAAGGTAGATTTCCATGGAATGCGTCTAGAGCCTTCAAACACCACACTGTTTCATCAGCCATCCATCTTCCAGGTCTTTCCACCCTGTACACCTCTAACTGAACAATCTTTTGCCTCTATTTCTCCAATTTTCTACCAAGAGTATCACAGACAGATTAGGAATCAAGCAATGCCTCAAGCAGTCCTTAGCTTAGTTAAGTACCTAATATTATTCTCATTTACTTGTTCTGTTCTTCAAGTATATTATCATCTCTATCTAACTCAATAGATTCTTCAAAAAGAATAGTCTAGCAGTATATACATAACTAAATAATCACACAAATTTATGTCTTCTGTGGATTTAACTCTTGAACTCAACTACTCCCTATCAATTCCTTGAGGACACTTAAAAGGCCAGTAGGTGAAAAGGAATTATTTAGCTGATGCCCTCCCATCCCTATTGCAATTAATGTTGTGGTTTCTAGTATTCAACTACACAGTAACTCTATGATTTTAGAAACAAGAAATTTGCATATAGTGAGAAATGATCTCAAAAAGGAACTGAGAACAGCTATGAACTGAATAATTTTTACCAAAAGTAAGCAAACAAAGAACACTAATAAAAAATGAACTGCTGGGCCCTGGCCAGTTGGCTCAGTGGTAGAGCATCAGCCTGGCATGTGGAAGTCCCAGATTTGATTCCTGGCCAGGGCACACAGGAGAAGCACCCATCCTTCCCCTCTACCTCTCTCTTCCCCTCCGGCAACAAAGGCTCCATTGGAGCAAAAAGTTGGCCCAGGTGCTGAGGATGGCTCCATGGCCTCTGCCTCAGGTGCTAGAATGGCTCTGGCTGCAACGGAGCAACACCCCAGATGGGCGAAGCATCGCCCCGTGGTGGGCATGCCAGGTAGATCCGGTTGGGTGCATGAGGGAGTCTGTCTGACTGCCTCCTTGCTTCTAACTTTGGAAAAATACACACACAAAAAAAATGTGAACTACTGGGTCCAGCCAAGATTCAGTTATATTAGACAACACTTCCTCTGCCAGGCACTGTGAACTCCTTCACTTAACCCTTTTTAAAACCTTTTGATGTAAGCACTAGTATTGTCATCCCCACTTTAATCCTAATGAGTTATCCTCAATAAAATGTGAGCCTCCACATTTCTCTGTCTCCCGAAAGTAGACAAAGCTGGCTCTTGTTTTATCACCTTCTACCACCAATGTGTTCCCAAACTGTGGTCTGCAAACCATCTATATCAGGTCACCGGGCTGTGTCTTTAAAGTGCAGCTTCTCGGGACCTACGTACAGTATTCCTGGTGAATCAGAACCTCTGGGGTTGAGACTTGTGACTCTTCACATTGAACAAGCTTCCTGAGTAATTCCAATGCACATTAAAGTCTGTAAACAACTGACCTGGGTCTGCATTACAAAATATTGTAAAAAATTTTTAAAGCCCTCCCAGGAGGGCTTTAAACATACCTCAGAACAACATGAAGAGCATCTTCAAAATAAAAACTGTTGTCACACCCCTGATGGTACACACTAGGACCTCTTGGGGGTTATACCTGGTAATATGTATTTTTAATACCAATTCTTCTGGTCCTTAAGCAGCATCAGGCCACACTTTAATCAGCTGTTGAACATTATGGAATCGCTGGTATAAATCCCTGTGTAGTTCATGTGGTCAAACTTGTGCAAATTTTATGCTAAAATTAGTAAATTAGAATTTGTAGTTGCATAATTTTACAGAAAAAAAGAAAAGAAACTATAAGATAGGATACCATGCTCTTGAGATGTTTATTTTCCTTTATGAAGGAAAATATATACTCAACCCCAAAATTTGAAAAAGAAATGATAAGTACTCTGGGAAGACATGTAGGTGTAAATGATACAACCCTAAATAAACAGTAATTCTTAATTTATTTGGTTGAGTCCCTGATTCCAATGAAAGAAGTCTTTTCATAATCCAATCTCTTAAATATTATATAGGTGACATCATTTTTGGAACTTTTCATGATTTCCACTCTTCTAATGCAAGGTATTTTCTCTCATGCAAGAGTCGCTCCTGGAATTCCTAACATGATCTGTTTATAAAGCCCCATGTAATCCAACTCAACAGGACACTCAGGTGATAACAAAGGAAAAAGCGGGAAGCTTGGCAGTGAGGTGCCTGTACCGAACAGCTGCCAATTGACTCATGAATTGGCCCACGAAATTGAGGCACAGTGCTATTTTTGAAGAGCTCAGCAACCCAGCTGGAAGAAAGTGCCAAGGAGTCTGGATTAATTTTTTTTAATGTCTAAACAACTAATTAAAAAATTTAGATAGGGATCCTGCTCCATCATTTATCAGTGGAACTGTAAGTCTTTCTGGGAATATCCCAGATATACCATATTCTATTAGTATTTATTGAAGGCCTTTTATGGAGTATCCTGTAGAGAAAAACCAGACCCAAAGGAATAACAAACAAATTAAGACTGCATGTGGCCATGAAATAGCAATAGGACCTGGGCAGGAACGATTGCATCCAGCCTCCAAACACAGGGTCCTATGCGTTCGCTGCTGGAAAAAGTCAGTAAGGTCAAAAGTCTTGGACCCTAAGAGCCAGAAGTCTGAACCCATCATAGCTAGCCCACTTTTTGTGTCTCAACAAGGAGCACAACAAAGGAAGCTCAGCTTCAGGAGGAAAGACATGAGGTCCCCTCCATATTGGAAGAAGAAGCCTTTATTCTTTCAAAATGAGCCCAAGAGTAGAGCAGGTCCTAGAATAACATTGTTTTGTTCAGCATTATTTTGTTATAATGTTGATGAGATGCCATAAAAACTTAATTCTTTTTTTTATTATTTTTTATTTTTCCGAAGCTGGAAACGAGGAGAGACAGTCAGACAGACTCCCGCATGCGCCCCACCGGGATCCACCAGGCACGCCCACCAGGGGCGACACTCCGCCCACCAGGGGGTGATGCTCCGCCCCAAATTAATTCTTGTTTATAAAAATTAGCCTATAGTAAAATTGGTTTTGTTTTACATCACTTAACCACAGTTCCAAGAACCTATCAACAATATTAAGTGAGGACTTACTGTATCAATTCTCTAAATAGCAGAGTCAGGTCAACTGGGGAGAGTGCTAGATGTAAGAAGTAGAGGTGTAATAGAAGCAAAATATATATGTGGTAGAAGCCCTGTTGTAGTAATATAAGGTTATAGTAACTAAATATATAAAAATATAGAAGATATATAAAAGTAATTAAAATGATATTAAAAATAATTATTAAAATTAAATAAAGTTATACCATTTGGATAAGAATTAATATAGTGGCTTGGTGCCATAACTCTGTAATGTGATAAACAGACTCTGACTTTCAAAGAGAGCCCAGTTAGTATGTGTGTGAAGTTATACCTAGATAAGAAGTAGCTTGGTGTTATTTACATTAACTTTGTAAATTGAAATAAATAAGAGCATCTTAAAAAGTGGTTTGATGTAAACATTTCCACTCTGAGCTCTGACCAAAGCCAGCCAAGAGGAGCATGCCGATGGGGCCCCCTTAAGCTGTACCCAGGCACACCAAAAGGATTTGTGAGTAATAAATTGCCTGTGTGATTATTGCAACTAATTTGTGTGTTGGTCATGTCTTTCCTCCGGTGGCATTTAGTGTCAGCACTTAACAGTAGCATCCTCATAGCTGCCTCAAGAGTAGTCTCAAAGAGGTTGCCAGCCCTGCTGATAAGCAGGAGGGTCCCACTGCCCGGGGGTGTCGAATCAGGGACACCTGATCGACGTAAAGCTTGGGCTCTACTGGAACAAGCCCTTTCAATTTAATCTCAATTAAGTAACTCAGCAGATTAACCAATATTCCCCATTCCCTCTCAAAAACCTACCGATGAATGCCTGGACCTGTCAAATGCTTATGGCCAATAGGCCACGCCTCAATGTTCCCAGGCACCTTTATTAATCTACTAGTTATGCTAACAAAAGACCCAAACTGTCTATGCCAAGTGTACCTACTATTACAAGTATGCGATTTGCTCAAATGTATAAAAACAATGAAAAAGAAGAACTAAAAAGAGTTGTTTCCCTAAAAACTAAATTACATTGAAAAGGATATAATCACATAAGTTGTTTTCAAAAAACAAAAGTTGCATGAAATTAGGGATAAATTTAACAACTGTTAAAGGCTAAGAACATTGTAAAAATTGAGAAAAGAACCTTTACATCCTTATTCTGCTTTAAAAGACCCAAATGAGGCAAACAAAGATGTTTTGCAGTTTTGATTTAAACAAGAAGGTGACTCAGAACTCGAATTAGCAGATCCATACTCAGAGGAAAGGCCCAGTGCTGCATGAAAAAGAAAAGAACTTGGTGTGCAAAAAGTAAATAAGTAAAAGCTGACCATGATCCCGTTACCAAGAGTCAATCACTGTTAACATTTTCATGCATAACATTAGTATTTATTTATTTAATGTATTTTAAATAAATTTGTCTATAACAATTTTAAAAGTACATATACATGTGTGTACATATATACCAATGTGTGTGCATATAGAGAAAGAGATTTATATACATACTGGGGTTTTATTGCTAAAAATGATGCTTTACAATGTACTTTTTTGTCATTAATAAAACATGACCATTTTCTGATGTCTATACATTTTTATCTACAATACCTTTTCAATTGCCTTGTAGCATTCCATTTTATGAACAAAGCCATAATCGATTCAGTTAATCCCCTTTTGTTGGATCTTTAAGTTGATTCCCCTTGTTATCTATTATAAACACTGCAGCCATCATTGTGCCCAGCCTCCACTCCACTATTTCCTTAGGACCTATTCTGATGAGTGTAATTTGATACACCACATAGAAGCTCCTCTGGTTCTTAAAAAGATCAATGAGGCTGCAAGATGGATTGTGGAGCAGATCGCAGCAAACTCCTTGCCAGTCAGAGACAGATCCTTAACTTTAATTACCTACAAAATGGAACATGAACTATATTTTCCAAGTACTTTGAGTTCTCAAAATAGATCTTTCTTAAGTATGCATCTATATGTGGTTGTTGTTGTTTTTAATACAATCTCAGCAAACTAAGAATCATTCCTATTCTGATCTCTTAACATTTCTTGAGTTCCCTCCCAAGGGGTGCTAATGGCATTTCCATTGCATGAGTGTTTTGTGGATTTCTCCTCAAAAAAAACTTAAGATGGGCCTGCACACTCATAATTTAAGGAGACATTTGTCATATTCTTGGCTGTACAACATCTCAACCCCTTTCCTATGCCTCATGAATTCCTCATTTTACCTCTCCAGACACTTGTCAGCCAGCTATACAAACAGCTGAGGTGTGGCAGCACTTGGGCATGGCTAGGAAGATGTACCTGCCTGGATCTACACCAGCTGCCAGCACAGAATTCTTTCTCGGTGACTGCCTGCAGTGCGCCAGTGGTCTTCTCAGCAGATGATTCTGCAGCATGACTCACACTGTGATTCTGACGACAGAACCTCCCTGCTCTCCTACTCATTTCCTGAGCCTCATGGTTCAGGAAATTAGCTACAAATATCCTTCATGAATTCCTTGTTGCAAGAGTCCATCTTTGCTGCTTGCAACTGAGAAGCCTGATTGAAACAGTAATACCTAAGATGATACTTAGACTAAGTGTGTGGTAATGTGCAATGTGAAGGCCTCAGAGAGAGAAAGAGAGAGAGCATTTACTAAAGCCCAAGCTCATGCTTCTCAATATCCCAGTATTTTGTACGACAGCTAAGAGAGAACCAATGTAAGAATTTAACCTATGAACAACATGGTTAATTAAAGTGTATTTTCCCTTGGTACATTTATCAGCATATTTATTACATAAAAAAGACTTATTTCCACTGTAAGACTTTGGTTTTGATAGATATAAAAATCAAGTAAATCTTTGATGTACATTGTGCTGACTGACCTACATATTATACATTAAAGGAACTTTTAGATCTAGTCTAGGGGTTGGCAAATATTTTATGTAAAGAGACATATAGAAAATATTTTATATGTGGACAAGAAAATATCTCTGTCACTTCTTTTTTTTTTAAACAACCCTTTAAAAATTGTTGGAGGTCTCATACTTCCTGATTTCAAAACTAATTATAGAGCTACAATAATCAAACCAGTGGGGTACTGGCATAAAGACAGACATATAGACCAAACCAATGGAATAGAATAGATACCCCAGAAATAAACCGCCTGCTGTATGTTCAAATAATTTTGAACAGGCATGTTTAGACAATTCAGTGAGGAAAGGACAGTCTTTTTAACAAAAAATGCTGGAAAAACTGAATATCCACATGCAAAAAAAATGAAGTTCAACCCTTATACCATATACAAAAAATTAACTCAAAATGGATTAAAGACCTAAACATAGAACTATAATTATAAAATTATAAAAAAAAAAAAAGGAGAAAAGTTTCAAGACATTGGATTTGAAAATGGCTTCTTGGATATGATAATGAAAGCACAGGCAATAAGAGGAAAAAATAACTAGGCTACATCAATATTAAAAACTGGTGTGCATCAAAGAGCATAATTTACAGAGTGATAAAAAGCAGCCCACAGAATGGAAGAAAGTATCTACAAATCATGTCTGATAAAGGTTAATGCAAAATAACTCCTATACTCAACAACAACAATAAAAAATACCATTAAAAACTGGGTAAAGAATGTGAACAGACTTTAGCTAGGCTTTAAAAAAAGTGGCAAATGAATAAATGAAATCAGAAATAAAAGAGGAGACAACAAAACTGATACCACAGAAATACAAAGGATCATAAGAAATACTATGAGCAATTATATATCAATACCTTCGATGATCCAGAGGAAATGAATAAATTCCTAAAGACATACAACCTACCAAAACTGAATCATGAAGAAATAGAAAATCTAAACAGACCAATGAATAAGAAGATTAATCAGTCATCAAAAAGTTCCCAACAGAAAATCCCAGGACCAAATGCTTTCATTAGTGAATTCTACCAAACCTTTTTTTAATAGCATACCTATTTGTGTTCTTTTAATTTAGAAAATTATATTTAACAGGGTGACATTGATCAATAAGAGTATATAAGTTTCAGGTAACCATTTCTATAGCATTTGAACTATTGATTATGTTGTATACTCATCACCCAAAGTCAAGTCATCCTCCGTCACCTTATATTTGTCCCTCTTTGCACCCTTAGCCCTATACCCTCCCTTTCCCCTCCCCCACATCCTCTTTCACTTGGTAACCACTTCATTTTTGTCTATGTCCATGGTCTCAGTTTTACATCCCACCTACGTGTGACATCATACAGTTCTTAATTTTTTCTGGTTTACTTATTTTACTCAGTATAATGTTCTCAAGGTCCATCCATGTTGTCATAAATGTCACTATGTCATCATTTCTTATGGCTGAGTAGTATTCCATTGTATTTATGTACCACATCTTCTTTATCCAATCCTCTATCCAGAGACACTTTGGTTGTTTCCATGTCTTGGCCACTGTGAATAATGCTGCAATGAACACGTGTCTTTACGTATCCATGTTTTTTAGTTTTGGGGGTATATACCCAGTAGAGGAATTGCTGGGTCATATGGTAACTCTATTCTTAATTTTTTTAAATTTTTTTTTTATTTATTCATTTTAGAGAGGAGAGAGAGAGACAGAGAGAGAGAGAGAGGAGAGAGAGAGAGAGAGAAGGGGGGAGCTGGAAGCATCAACTCCCATATGTGCCTTGACCAGGCAAGCCCAGGGTTTCGAACCGGCAACCTCAGCATTTCCAGGTCGACGCTTTATCCACTGAGCCACCACAGGTCAGGCTATTCTTAATTTTTTAAGGAACCACCATACTTTCTTCCATAATGGTTGTACTAATTTACAATCCCACCAGCAGTGAATGAGGGCTCCTTTTTTTCCACAGCCTCTCCAACACTTGTTATCACCTGTCTTGCTGATAATAGCTAGTCTAACAGGTGTGAGGCGGTATCTCATTGTAGTTTTGATTTGCATTTCTCGAATAGCTAGTAATGATGAGCATCTTTTCATATATCTGTTTGCCATTTGTATTTCTTCCTCAGAGAAGCATTTGTTCATGTACTTTCCCAGTTTTTAATTGGATTGTTTGCTTGTTTGTTGCTGAGCTTTGTGAGTTCTTTATATATTTTGGATATTAACCCATTATCAGAGCTACTGTTTACACATATCATCTCCCATTTAGTTAGCTGTTATTTTTGTTGTCAGTTTCTTTTGCTATGCAGAAGCTTTTTAGTTTGATATAGTCCCATTCATTTATTTTTGTCTTTACTTTCCTTGCCTTTGGGGTCAAATTCATAAATTGTTCTTTATGGCCAAGGTCCATAAGTTTAGTACCTATGTCTTCTTCTATGTAAATTATAGTTTTGGATCTTATATTTAGGTCTTTGATCCATTTTGAATTAATTTTTGTGGAGGGGGACAAACTGTAGTCAAGTTTTATTCTTTTGCATGTGGCTTTCCAATTTTCCCAGCACCATTTATTGAATAGACTTTCTTTTCTCCATTGTGTGTTTTTGGCTACCTTGTTAAAGATTATTTGTCCATATATATGTGGTTTTATTTCTGGGCTCTTAGTTCTGTTTCATTGGTCTGTGTGTCTATTTTTTCTGTCAATACCATGCTGCTTTGATTATCGTGGCTCTGTAGTATAATTTGAAGTCAGATATTGTAACTACCAAACCTTTAAAGAAGAATTAATATCAATCCTTCTCAACTTATTTCCAAAAAAATTGAAGAGAACAGTCTCAAACCCATTTCATGAGGCCAGCATTACCCTAATACCAAAGCCAGATAAGAACACTATAAGAACATAATTATGTAATATACCTCATACATGTTAGAATGGCTGTCATCCAAAAACAAAAGAAAGTAAGTGTTGGCAAGGATATGGGGAAAAGGAAACCCTTGTGCCCTGTTGATGGGAATGTAAATTGGTACAACTATGGAAAACAGTATGGAGTCCTAAAAATAAGACTATGATATTATCCAGCAATTTCACTTCTTGGTATATATCCAAAGGAAATGAAAATAGATCTTGAAGGGATATCTGTGTCCCTATGTTCAGTACAGCATTATTCACAATAGGCAAGTCATAGAAACAATGTGAATGTCTATCAAAGGGTGAATGAATAAAGAAAATGTGACACTCACACACACACACACAATACACAATATTATTCAGCCATGAGATAAAGAAAATCCTGCTATTTGCAACATGGATGAACCTTAAAAAACATTATGCTAAATAAAATAAGTCAGACAGAGAAAGGCAAACAGTGTATACCGTATTTTTTGCTCCATAAGATACACCTGACCATAAGATGTACCTAGGGTTTTAAGGAGGAAAATAAGAAAAAAAAAATTCTGAACCAAACGGCATGTTAAAATATTTAATAAAATATACCACAATAACATTTCAACAATGTAAACTCAGCAGCAGTATTAACCATTAGCAATGTTATTAACAAATGAGAAGAGACTTTAATGTTCAAGTACTCTTCTACTTGTCCAGGAACCCACAGCAGCTAAAAAAATGAACATTTGCTCTGTAAGACACACAAGTGGAGGGGCACTTTCCCCTCCACTTTTGGGGAAAAAAGTGTGTCTTGTGGAACAAAAAATATGGTAATATCGCTTCTTTGTGGAATCTCAAAAAACAAACTCAAAACAGAGACCAGAGTAGCAGTCACCAGAAACTGGAGGTTAGGAAAAATGGGGAAATGTCTGTCAAAGAAAAAGAACTTCCAGGTAAAGATGAATAAATTCTGGTGATCTAATGTGCAATATAGTTAATAATATCATATTAAATATTTCAAAGTTGCCAAGAGAAATGTTAAATATTCTCACCACAAAAAAGAAATAAATGGTAATTATGAAATATGATGGTGGTGTGATCTAAAACTATGATGGTAATCATTTTATAATATACATATATATCAAATCAACAGATACATTAAATTTATATATTTATATAAATATTATATGTCAATTACCTCAAAGTTTTGGAAAATAAAAAAGTTATCAGAGAGATATTTGTACACCCATGTTCATAGCAGTATTATTCACAGCAGTCAAAAGGTAGAAGCAACCCAAGTGTCAATCGACAGATGATTGGATAAACAAATACGGTAAATATATACAATAGAATATTTTTAGCCTTAGAAACAAAGGAAATTCTGACACATAATATAACATGAATGAAGCTTGAAGACATTATGCTAAGTGAAGTAAGCCAGTCACAAAAGACAAGGAAAGTAGAAGGAGGGTTGCCAAAGGCTAGGGGGAGTGGGATGGGAGTTACTGTTTAATGAGAACAGCGCTTCGATGACAAGAGTTCTGGAGATAGATGGTGGTGATGGTTGCACAACAATGTGGATGCCACTGAACTGTACCCTTAAAAGTGGTTAAAATAGTAAATTTTATGTTGTGTGTGTGTGTGTGTGTGTGTATACAGGGTTGGGCAAAAGTAGGTTCACAATTGTTTCCACTTTCAAATATAATAATAAATAAGTTTATTTTTGTATTATTATCTATTGATCATTGTACCGTGTGTCCATAAAGTCATGGTGCACTTTTGACTGGTCACAGGAAAGCAACAAAAGACGATAGAAATGTGAAATCTGCACCAAATAAAAGGAAAACTCTCCCAGGTTCATACCTATTCAGTGCAGTTTGATGTGGGCTCACACACAGATTTTTTAGGGCTCCTTAGGTAGCTATCCTGTATAGCCTCTACAGACTCGTCACTGACTGATGGCCTACCAGAACAGGGTTTCTCCACCAAACTGCTGGTTTCCTTCAACTGCTTATCCCACCGAGTAATGTTATTCCTATGTGGTGGCGCTTCGTTATAAACACGCCAATATTCATGTTGCACTTTGGTCACGGATTCGAATTTAGCAAGCCACAGACACAATGAACTTTCCTCTGTACCATTCACATCTCAACTGGCATAACCGTGGGCTGCTCTGCTGTATACACAGTGTTACATCATCATCTGCACATGCGCACATGCTGCTACATCATCGTATAGAAACTGGGAGGATTTTTCTTATATTTGGTGCAGATTTCACATTTCTATCGTCTTTTGTTGCTTTCCTGTGACCGGTCAAAAGTGCACCATGACTTTACAGACACACTGTATTTGAAAGTGGATACAACTGTAAACCTACTTTGTCACACCCTATATATGTGTGTATATGTATGAATTTATATATTTATAAATCATATGACATATGTATAAATATATAAGTTCCTAGTTCAGAGACCAAGCAAAAACAGACCTCAGACCTGATTTAGCCTACACGTTGCTATTAGCTGGCCCCTGATCTAGTCCAGTAATTTCCAAATAGTGTTCCAAGGAGCCCTACAAAGAAGCTGTGCCTATGGATCTGCCAGGCAGCTCTTGTGAAAGGTCTGTAGGAAGGTTCTAGGCTCCCCACCCTTGCTTCAAAGAGAGAAGCTCCTCTCTTACTTGGAATTCTATGGGTTTGACTTGAAGAAAGGTGTTGGGTAAACAAATTTTTAAGTTTGCTCATTTGTATTGGGGCAGCACCAAGTGTGTATAGTCTGTGGAAGGCTGTGGGTGCTTGCCCTCAGGGCTGCAGATGGCAAATTGTGGATTGCCTTCCTGCTTGGGAGGGGTGATTGTTTGCTATTGTTCGCTATTGTTTGGTGGAGAAGGGTTTTTTTCCCCCAGCTGGTTTTGGCTAGAGAGAGCAAAGAGAGAATCCAGAGGGAGAAAAAGAGTGCTGAGGAGCTGAGAGCCCTGCTGAGGCTGGTGGGGGCCTGTTTGCTCTGTGACTCTGGAGGGTGAATCCAGAAAATGAGTCTGGGTTGTGGAACCAGAGACCAAGTCGGAGCTTGGGAGCCCTGAGAGAAAGAAAAGCAGTTTTGCCTGCCTGTTTGCTCATCCACTGTTACAAGACTTTAATAAATGAAATGGCCCACCATATTCTGGCTTTATTATTTCTTTTACCATCTGCCCAAATCCAATGAGAACCTGAATGGCCACGGCAATGGCCACTGCCTATACATCTGGTGCACCCAGCAGGATTCGGATCAGCTTGGTATGGAGACACAGACACCCTTGAGGAGCGAGGTAGGGGTCTGGTCATTGCTCCCCAGTGTATGGTTCCCCATGACACTACTTTTGGGGACCATGGGATGGCTGTTTTTTACAGCGCTGTGAGAGGCCACCCAAAGGTGGAGAGCGCTAGAATGAGCTGCAAACCATAGGGCCACAATGGCATGAGCTGGAATGTTCACGGGAGAAAGTGCTGCAATGTGATGTGCAGGCTGAGAACCAGTGACAGCTTGAACTGGAGCCAGCACTGGAAAAGGAAGCCGACTGGGTTTGAGAGCTGTTGAGCACTGATGGTGCCTGGAGCTGGAGTATCTACAGGTTCATGAGTTGCAGTTTTCCCTGGAAGTTGAACATTGGCAGTGGCAGTTGTTGGAGGAACAACTGCGGGTTCAGCTTCAGGCAGAGAGCCAGCAGCCACAGGAGCCGAAGAGGGAGCTGTGCTGATGAAGTGGCTCAGAGTTGGTGGGAGCAGGTGTTTCCAGTTCCTCTTCTGAGGATGAGGAGGCTGGGGCTGAAGCTGCTGTCCGTACACTCAGAGCCCGGGCAGTGGTCGTCTAGAAGGTAAAAACCCAGCAGCAAAGAGTTCCTACTGAGACCCTGGTAGGCTTGCTGGGATTGTGGGACATAGAGTTGGACAGCATCATGCTCTCCGGAGCAGAGATGGAGAGGTTGGCCACTGTTGCCACCTGCTCCTTCTCCATGGGGCAGTGTCTTCAGAGCTGCCATGATGGCAAGGATGAGGGAGGAGGCCTGAGGCCCTACATGAACCTAGTTGCCTGTAATGGACCTTTACCTGGTGATTTGCACAGACATCTGGGCTGTCTATCGTGGACTGATCACTGAGTGGTGTATTGGATTCTTGGACTGCAACCAGAGGGAGGGCACCAGCTCCCTTGTTGGATGGATATGCCACTTTTGGACAGTATTAGAGACCCTGATGGGGGCTGCCAGCTCTGATGGAGGCCCTTCTGCACCAGAAAGCTTTTCATTCAGTTGGAGAGATACCAAGGATATTTTAAAGTTTCCATGAACACAGCCCTGAGGCTCTCCCACCTACCTTGGAATAGAGAGCTATAAATAGGCCTCTGGTTTGTGCCTTGGGCAGAGTGCTCAGGGAGACATTGTAAAGGAACTTCATTCCTCACACAGGGATATCTATTTTTGTAGATTGTGAAGTGAGCAAAAGGGGTGGAATGTTGGGTAAACAAATGCTTTTAGGTTTGCTCACTTGTATTGGGGCAGCTCCATGTGTGTATAGTCTATGGAAGGCTGTGGGTGTTTGCCCTCAGGGCGGCAGATTGCAAATTGCAGATTGCCTTCATGCTTGGAAGGGGCAATTATGATTGTTTAGTGGAGAAGGGGTGTTTTCCCCCAGCTGGTTTTGGCTAGAGAGAGCAGAGAGAGAATCTAGAGGGAGAGAAAGAGTGCTGAGGAGCTTGGGAGCCCTGCTGAGGCTGGTGGGGACCTGTTTTCTTTGTGAGTCCAGAAGGTGAGTCAGAAAAATGAGTCTGGGTTGTGGAACTGGAGACCGAGTCAGGGCTTGGAAGTCCTGAGGAAAGGGAAGCAGTTTTCCCTGCCTTTTTTGCTCACCCGCCTTTACAATACTCTAATAAACAGAATGGCCAACCATTTTCTGGCTCCACAGTTCCTTTACCATCTGCCTGAATCCAATGAGAACCTGAATGGCCACAGCAGCGGCCCCTGGCCATTCAAAAGATCTCTAGTGACTGAACAGATGTGAAAACAACTGCCTAATCTACCTTCATCTGTTATAAGAGATTAACCAAAGGACCAGAGATGGCAAGTCAGATGCACAGCAGAGTTGGGACCAAAGACAAAGTCCTTAGACTCTGAGCCCAGTACTTGTTCGTCAACCCCCAGCCTCCTCCCAAGGGAGGCTACTCCCCACTAGCAAAGCAGACTCCGGCTTCCACTCAACAATCTGATCCCCTTACACTAAGGGCTTTGATCCCAATAAATTTAAATGACTTTAGTTGGCACTTTTTTTGTGCTCATAAAGTTTCTATGAGAAAAGTACAAGGCAGGATTCTGCTCTGTGGTAAGCAGAATAATAACCTCCACAAAGGTCTCCTAGTTCTAGTCCCTGGAACCTGTATGTTACATTACATGACAAAAAAATATTTTCCAGATATGCTTATGGTTTAAGACAGTGGCTCTCAAACATTTTGAAGTCGGAGTACATTTAAAATCCTACAAATAATTGTAGGTGCACTATATACAAATTTCTAAGAAATATGTTATAATAAATAAGTCAAATATTAAAGAAAAAAATATAAAGTCTAAGTGTGCTTTTATGGTAATTAAATGAAATAAATATGACAAAATTAAATTTATTCTGACATTAAAAAACATTTTTGTTGCCCTGGCCGGTTGGCTCAGTGGTAGAGCGTCGGCCTGGCGTGCAGAGGTCCCGGGTTCAATTCCTGGCCAGGGCACACAGGAGAAGCGCCCATCTGCTTCTCCACCCCTCCCCCTCTCCTTCCTCTCTATCTCTCTCTTCCCCTCCCGCAGCCAAGGCTCCATTGGAGCAAAGATGGCCCGGGTGCTGGGGATGGCTCCTTGGCCTCTGCCCCAGGCACTAGAGTGGCTCTGGTCACAACAGAGCAATGCCCCAGAGGGGCAGAGCATCGCCCCCTGGTGGGCAGAGCGTCGCCCCTGGTGGGCGTGCCGGGTGGATCCCGGTCGGGCGCATGCGGGAGTCTGTCTGACTGTCTCTCCCCGTTTCCAGCTTCAGAAAAAAAAAAAACATTTTTGTTACACTTTCTGAGTTATATTTTTTAGAATTTGTAAAAAAGGGGGTTATAAAACTTAAAAAATGACAAAAAAGTTATCTTTTATATGTATAGATACATTCTTAGTAAGATTTAGTAAATTTGGCAAGTCCCGGCATGAATGTGTTAAGTTTTTTCATTCTTGTGTTTATGAGAAACATGAGCCTGATATGTTCTAGCGATTTCTTCTATGTTTGAAAGGCAAACTCTCATTTCCTCATCAATACATTGAAGAATTCCTCTCTATTTACTCTTAAATGTGTTGAGGGTAGAAAACCCTAATTCATATAAATAGGATGTTGAAAATTGTAGTAAAATGTTCAAAGCTTTTTTAGATATTGCCATATGTTTTTCTTTTATAGAAATCCAAAAGGCTTCAAGAGACAATTTCTTATGTTTAATCATCAATCCACAATCAGTGGATATAGCTGTCAGTTCTTCTTCTTTTGTTAATGTTAAACCAAAATCACATGAATGGGTTTCTAATCCAATCGTATTGTTCAGTGTTAAGTGACAGAAAATGCTATAAATTAAATTCTTCCCATCAGCCTTCAAGTCCTATTTTATTTACACTTAACTTTTGCTCACTTCTAGAATCAGATTCTTCAATATCATGCTTCTTTTTGAGAAACCTATTCATTTTATTTGGGTATATTTATCTAAAAATAATATAACTATGTGTTAATAATAAATATAATAATGATGTATTAACAAAAAGAGCAGTCTTTCTGTGATGAAATAGTATAATAGAGTAACTATATTTATTTTTATATCTGGGCACATGCCACGAACCAGTGCAGCTAGTAATTCCAGGTCCTAAGTGGGATTGGTGCGAAATTAAGAAAATATGCAGAATTAAGGAAGTACGGGGTTGGGAGGGCCCTGTAATTGCTGCTGGCAAGAACAAAGCACACGCAAAAACTGCATCTTGCTTTATTTATAGGGCAAAGTGGGCCATTAGCAAATCAATGAGATCTTTGATCATGTTTCCAAGGCAACCCAAGAATTTTACCAAGTGCAGAAAACCCCCACCATACGTATCATCTTAACTTTACACCAAACAAAGGGTAGAAGAAACTTGCCTCCAGTCTTTCTGGGGAACATGGGGAGTAGTGTAAACATTCCAGCACCACAGCTTAACAACCTTTTGCAACCTAATCAGGCAAGTGAGGTGGGGGGTTGGGCAGACTGTCAGCTTAGACAATTCTCCACACTCTGTCCCCAAAAAATCTAAACTCCAAAAACCTGTTGGGTTTTTGGTCCCCAACAGGCACATATTTCTCTGAAATACCATAGGGCACACCTGGAAATCTTCTAGGGTGTGGTGAGCCCTGGTGCACACTTTGAAAATCACTGGTTTAAAATCTTGACATGGGGAGGGGGATCCTGGATTATACAGGTGGGCCCAATTTAATCATATCAATTCTTAAAAACAAAGACATTTTCTTGGCTATATTAAGTCAGAGGGAGAAGTGGCTCCTGAAGAATGTTCAGAAAGAAGGAACATTGCTGGCTTTAAAAATGGAGGAAAGGTCCAAGAAATGGCACCATGAAGGGTGCTCCCAATATCTCCCCTTGAAATCTTAACAAATTCAACAACTAAAGACAAAGAAAAAATCTCAGGAGCACTTGAAATATACACACACCAGACAAAGGTATGATTGGGCGAAAAGGTGGCTGAATATATAATTCACTGTGAAGGAAATAAGATGGAGAATGGGGTATTTTGCTTTCATCAACAATCTAAGGAAGGGGCGCTCTTATCTGGAGCTGAGTAAAGTGGAGGGTCAGAGGCAGAGGGAGGAAGCTGGATTAGGGTGGATGATCAAGCAGAAGGAAGAACACACCAGCTCTGCCTGAGATCATGGATACAGGATGAGCACAGGTATTAGGCTCCAACAAAGGTTACTGGTGTGGGGTGCCCGTGGGAGCCAGCGCTGGTGCCAGCAGCTTTGTGCACTCCCAGCTCAGCAATCACAGGCAGTGTGCGATTGGCTCCACCTGGCACCATTGGCATGTACACGCACTTGCGGGCTGGAGGGCTTAGCCTGAGATTATCAGCAATAGGCATCTGCGTAGGCTGTTGCCAGCATCCTTGTGCATTCCCAGCTTTAATACCACCAGCACAGGAAGTGCACAAGGGCCAGGACCCCTCTGCCTGGGACTACCTGAGATGGTTGCCTGTGCAGGGTCAATACAGGCTTCAAAACACATTCCTGCATTTCTGGCTCTAATTGATATCACAGGCGCTATGCACCTAAGTGGGAAGGTGCAGACCACCATGTGCACTGCTGAAGTTGTGGGAGCTGGGCATGCACGTGGCATGCTGTAGGCTACCAAACAGGACACAAGGGAGAAATCTGTGAAGATTAGACCTGCAGAGTGCTGAGGCTTGATCTATAATCAGCTCCCAGACTGCGGCACACTGAGACATGCTAGACCTGTCCACCAACCCTTAGAAAGGCAATAGATCTGCAATTGGCTCCCAGCCCTGCCTGCTCTGGCTGGTGGCTCTGGTTGACACAACCTTACCCAGAACTGTGCTTTGAACAGTACTAGAGGAAAGACATGGCTGCTTTTAGAGCCTCTTGCTCTGCAAGCAGTAGCTGGGATGAACCTCACAGCTAAGTCCTCAGGATGCTAGCTCAGGTGGGAGAGACGTGGGGAGAGGCACCTGGAAAACTGAGACTCCCATTGTCAGAGCCTCCAAGCCCTAATAAGCCCCGACTACCAACGAGACTGAGGCCCAGACTACATCATTGCCATAGCGACACAACAGCAAACCTCTGCTCAAGAGCCTCACAGGGGTAAAACCTGTAGTACAGCACCACCTGCCGAAAAAAAGGAAGAAGCTACCTCTCAAAACTAGGAAAAAATTACATTTTTATAACCTTTTTTTTTTTCATTTTGGTCATTTATCTTTTTTTCTTTTTATTCTCTTTTCTTTTCCTTTGGAACTTCATTATCCATACTTATTACATATTTTATTCTTGTTTTTTTATGACGGTTTTATTTCAAAAACCTTTACATTTTTTCTCTTTTTTTCTTTTTCTTTTCCTCTCATTTGACCATCATTTGTCAACAAATTATTATATTTTGGATTCATATTTTTCGTTGTGGCATTTTGCATGTTTCTAACTTCATTTTTTATCTCTTTTGTCATTTTCCCTCAGTTACTGCTCCTTGTTCTCTGTAGTTTTTGTTCCACTTATTTATAAAATTATCATTTTTTTCACTGTATCTTTTCAATTTTTTTAATTATCTCTTATTAGTGTTATTAACAATACCACTCACAAATGCCATTAAGAAAAAAGAAATCAAATATCATGGATAAAAAAGACAGAGATGTAGCTCCGATAGATCATAAAAAATCTCTAGAAAAAATTTTCAATTGCATAGAAACCTTGAAGTTAAATGACAGAAAACTAAAAATTGAAGTCTTAAAAATACTCATGGAAATACAAGAAAGCATGAAAAGGCAATTTAGAGAGCTCAAACAACAATTTAATGAAGAAAAGGAATACTTCACCAAGGAAATTGAAACTATAAAAAGGAACCAAACAGAGATTAAAAAAAAAAAACTCAATACATGAACTGAAAAACGAGATAACAAGCTTAGCTAATAGAACAGGCCAGATAGAGGAGAGAATTAGTGAACTAGAAGACAGGCAACTAGAGATACTACAGAGAGAAGAGGAGAGAGACTCACGAATTTAAAAAAATGAGAAAGCCCTACAGGAATTGTTTGACTCTATCAGAAAGAGCAACATAAGAATAATGAGTATATAAGAAGGAGAAGAGAGAGAAAATGGAATAAAGAACATTTTCAAACAAATCATCAATGAGAATTTCCCAAGCCTGTGGAAAAAACTGGAGCCTCAAATCCAAGAAGCAAACAGAACACCAAGTTACCTTAACCCAAACAGACCTACTTCAAGGGACCTCATAATAAAATTATCACAAACAAATGACAAAAAAAAAGTTCTCAAGGCAGCCAGAGAAAAGAAGAATACAATATATAAAGGAAGGCCCATTAGGCTATCATCAGATTTCTCAACAGAAACTATAAGCCAGAAGAGAGTAGACCCCAATATTTTAAGTACTGAAAGAGAGGAACTTCTAGCCAAGAATACTATATCTATCAAAGCCATAGCTATCCTTCAAATATGAAGGGGAAATAAAAACATTCACAGATATAGAAAAGATGAGGGAATTTATCACCAGAAAACTCCCACTTCCAGAAATACTAAAGGGGGGTATCTGACCAGATACAAAGAAAAAATAAAACAAAATCACAAGGGAAAGCTCCAACAAGATCACAAAAAAACCCCAAGATTAATCTACTAAAACAAAAATAAAAAAGGGGAAAGGACAAAGATTAAAAGCAGCAAAGGAGGATGGAGTACAGAGCACTCATGAGATAATGTACTACAATGAATATGATATACTTTTTATTACCTAATGGTAACCATCCCTGAAAAAAACCACTACAGAAACACATGGCTTAAAAAAAGAAGAAACAGAGGAAAGAAGTTTGGAATACAACCAAACAAAAACAAATGACAAAAAAACAAAAGAGAAGAACCAAACAACATACAGAACTATCAGAAAACAATATATAAAATGGCAATAGGAAACCCTCAAGTGTCAATAATTACATTAAATGTAAATGGATTGAACTCAGCAATAAAAAAACATAGAGTAGCAAAGTGAATAAAAAAAGAAAATTGGATTTTCAACATACAATTGGTTGTATGCTGCATTCAAGAAACACATCTAAGCTACAAGGATAAAAAAAAAATTCAAAGTGAAAGGTTAGAAAACAATTCTCCAAGCAAATAATATCCAAAGAAAAGCAGGTGTAGTCATACTCACATCTAACAATGCTGACTACAAGACAGCAAAGGTAATCAGAGACAAAGATGGTCATTTCATAATGATAAAGGAGACATTGAATCAAGAAGACATAACACTTCTTAATATATATGCATTAAACCAAAGTATATAAGACATCTACTAACTGATTGAAAAATAAAAACCGACAAAAATACAATCATACTTGGGGACCATAATACACTGCTGATGGCTCAAGATCATTCATCCAAACAGAAAATCAATAAAGAAATATCAGTGTTAAATGAAACACTACAACAATTGGATATGATGACATCTACAGGACATTTCACCCCAAAATACCAGAGTATACATTTTTCTCCAGTGTACATGAAACATTCTCAAGAATTGACCATATGTTGGGCCACAAAACTAACATCAATAAATTCAGAAAGATTGATATTATACCAAGTATATTCTCTGATCATAAAGCTTTGAAACTAGAATTCAACTGCAAAAAAGTAAACAAACTCACAAAAATGTGGAAAGTAAACAACATACTGCTAAAAAATGAGTAAATCAAGAAGAAATAAAAGCAGTGATCAAAAGATATATACAGACAAACAAAAATGACAATACGACATATCAGAATCTCTGGAATGCAGCAAAAGCAGTAATAAGAGGGAAGTTCATATCACTACAGGCTTATATGAACAAACAAGAGAGAACCCAGGTAAACAACTTAATATCACATCTTAAGGAATTAGAAAAAGAAGAACAAAGGCAACCCAAAACCAGCAGAAGAAAGAAAATAATAAAAATCAGAGCAGAAATAAATGAAATAGTAAACAGAGAAACTATAGAAAAAATTAATAAAACAAGGAGCTGGTTCTTTGAAAAGATCAACAAAACTGATAAACCCTTGGCAAGACTCACTAAGAAAAAAAGAGAAAGAACTCATTTAAACAAAATCCAAAATGAAAGAGGAGAAATCATCACAGATATCATATTTATACAAAGAATTATCGTAGAATACTATGAAAAACTATATGTCATTAAATTTAACAATCTGAAAGAAATGGATAAATTTTTAGAACAATACAATCTTCCTAGACTGACTCAAGAAGAAGTAAATAGCCTAAACAGACCCATAAGCAGGGAGGAAATAGAAACAACTATCAAAAACCTCCCAAAAAATAAAAGTCCAGGGCCAGATAGCTATACTAGTGAATTTTATCAAACATTCAAATAAGATTTGGTTCCTATTCTACTCAAAGTCTTCCAAAAAATTGAAGAAGAAGCAATACTTCCAAACACATTTTATGAGGCCAACATAACCCTCATACCAAAACCTGGCAAGGACAACACAAAAAAAGAAAACTAAAGACCAATATCTCTAATGAATACAGGTGCTAAAATACTAAACAAAATACTAGTAAATCAAATACAGCAACACATTAAAAAAATAATTTATCATGATCAAGTGGGATTCATCCCAGAATCACAGGGATAGTTAAACATATATAAAACAGTTAACGTAATACAACATATCAACAAAACAAAGAACAAAAACCAAATGATTCTATCAATAGATGCAGAAAAAGCATTCAATGAAATACATCATTTTATGTTTAAAACACTCAACAAAATGGGTATAGAAGGAAAATATCTCAATATAATAAAGGCTATTTATGACAAACCATCAGCTAACATCATATTAAATAACAAAAAACTGAAAACTTTTCCTCTAAAATCAGGAACAAAACAAGGTTGCCCACTCTTTCCACTCTTATTCAACATAGTGCTGCAAGTTCTAGCCAGAGCAATCAGACAAGAGAAAGAAATAAAAGGCATTCATATTGGGAAAAAAGAAGTAAAGGTTTTACTTTTGGCAGATAATAAGATCCTGTACATCGAAAACCCCAAAGACTCCACAAAAAGACTATTAGAAACAATAAACCAATACAGTAAGGTTGCAGCATACAAAATTAATATACAGAAGTCTATTGCCTTCCTATATGCCAACAATGAAACTTCAGAAAATAAACTCAAAAAATAATCCCTTATATGGTTACAATAAAAAATATAAAATACCTAGGAATAAACATAACAAAGAATGTAAAGGACCTATATAATGAAAACTAAAAATCATTGTTAAGGGAAATCGAAAAAGATACAATGAAATGGAAATATATTCCTTGTTCTTGGATAGGAAGAATAAATATAGTTAAAATGACCATATTACCCAAAGCAATATACAAATTTAATGCAATTCCCATCAAAATTTCAATGTCATTTTTTAAATAAATAGAACAAAAAATCATCAGGTTTATATGGAACTATAAAAAAACCCGAATAGCCAAAGTAATGCTAGAGAAAAAGAACAAAGCTGGCGGCATTACAATACCTGACTGCAAATTATATTATAGAGCCACGATAATCAAAACAGCATGGTACTGGCAGAAAAATAGACGCTCAGACCAATGGAACAGAACTGAGAGCTCAGAAATAAAGCCATATTTACATGGTCAAATCATCTTTGATAAAGGAGCCAAAAACATACAATGGAGAAAAGAAAGCCTCTTCAATAAATGGTGCTGGGAAAAATGGAGACCCACATGCAAAAGAATGAAACTTGACTATAGTTTGTCTCCTTCTACCAAAATTAATTCAAAATGGATCAAAGACCTAAATATAAGACCTGAAACAATAAATTACATGGAAGAAAACATAGGTACTAAACTCATGAACCTTGGCTATAAAGAACATTTTATGAATTTGACTCCAAAGTCAAGGGAAGTGAAGGCAAAGATAAATGAATGGGACTACATCAGACTAGGAAGCTTTTGCACAGCCAGAGAAACTGACAACAAAACAAACACACAGCCAACTAAATGGGAGATGATATTTTCAAACAACAGCTCAGATTACGGCCTAATATCCAAAATATACAAAGAACTCACAAAACTGAACAACAAACAAGCAAACAATCCAATTAAAAAAATGGGAAGAGGACATGAACAGACATTTCTCCCAGGAAGAAATACAAATGGCCAAAATATATATGTAAAGATGCTCATCTTCACTAGCTATTAGAGAAATGCAAATCAAAACTACAATGAGATACCACCTGACCTCTGTTAGACTAGCTATTATCAACAAGACAGGTAATAACAAATGTTGGAGAGGCTGTGGAGAAAAAGAAACCCTCATTCACTGCTGGTGGGAATGTAAAGTAGTACAACCATTATAAAAGAAAGTATAGTGGTTCCTCAAAAAATTAAGAATAGAATTACCATATGACCCAGCAATCCCTTTACTGGATATATACTCCCAAATCTCAAAAACATTGGTACATAAAGACACATACAGCCCCATGTTCATCGCAGCATTGTTCACAGGGGCCAAGACATGGAATCAACCAAAAAGCCCTTCAATAGATGATTGGATAAAGAAGATGTGGTACATATATATTATGGAATACTACTCAGCCATAAGAAATGATGACATAGGATCATTTAGGACAACATGGATGGACCTTGATAATATTATACTGAGTGAAATAAGTAAATCAGAAAAAACTAAGAACTGAATGATTCCATACATAGGTGGGACACAAAATTGAGACTCATAGACATGAATAAGAGTGCAGTGGTTACCAGGGGGAGGGGAAGGGAGGAGATGGAGGTGATGGGGGTAGGGGAGGGGCATAAAGAAAATTAAATAAAAGGTGACGGAGGATAATTTGACTTTGGGTGATGGGTAAACAACATAATCAAATGTCAAAATAATCTGGAGAGGTTTTCTCTGAATCTATGTACTCTAATTGATCAATATCAACCCATTATAATTAATTGTCTAAATAAAATTAAAAGGAAAAAATAGAAAATGGAGAAAAGGGGCCATGAGCCAAAAAATGTGGACAGCCTCTAGAAGTCGAAAAAGGCAAGAAAACAAATTCTTCCTAGAGCCTCTGGAAAGAATCGCAGCAGTGCCAATCCCTCAATTTAGCCCAGAGAGACGTTGGTCAGACTTGTAACTTACAGCACTGAAAGATAACAAATTTATGTTGATTTAAGCCATGAAGTGTGTGGTAATTTATTAGGGCAGGCATAGGAAATTAACACATGCTCTCAAATACACTCAGAACGGTTTACTTATCCTGAAGCAGCTTACTTATCCTGTGGTCAGCCAGGAACATCTGCTCATCTTCTCCATTAATCAGCATACTGGCCACTTAGACATCCAGTCCTGCCCAAAAGGCCTGGAAATCAAAACATGAGCCCATCTGGAGATTTCCCAGGGCAAAAAAGTAATAAAACCAGAATTAAAAATTAAAACTACCTCTGTAAGTAACATTGAGCTCAACAAGTATTTCAAAAGGTGAGAGAGAAAAAATATCATCAATTCAGGATTTCTGATCCTACATTTTGGAGACTTAGTGGATGAAGCCCCAGTCTGGGTCATAATACTAAAAACATGGTCTGGTCTGTGTACACAATGCGTGTATGTGTGTCAGACAGAGGACAGAGGGATCAATTCGGCCAGTTCTCTCACTACACTGATGTGGCACTTCTTTCTAGAGCACAGGTCAGCTAACTACCACCCTCGGGCCAAATATGACCACTGCCTGATTTTGTAAATAAAGTTTTATTGGAACGTTGGCCCATTCATTCATTTCTGTATTGCCTATGGCCGCTTCCCCACTACAGTGACAGAGCTGAGTAGTTGTAACAGACCCTATAAGACCAAAAAAGTCAAAAATACTTATCTGGCTCTTTACAGAAAATGTTTGCTGACCCTACAGATTAGCTGGGGCAGATACAAGTAAACTGGAGGAAAATGATTTCTGAGTAAGGAGAGTTCACGAGCTCACAAAAGCCACCATCCCCCACCCCTACCCCATGCAGGCATGACATGAGGGGCCATGTTTGTCTTTCCTCCTGCAGTTGGTTTTGTGACTCATGTCTGCTGACCCTGTTCAGGGAGGCTGAGAAAGGCAACCACATAACCCAAGGAAACCCAGCTGTGGTGATCCAGCTACATTTTCCTTTGAGTCAGCCGCCCCAGCATGTAAGCAGCCTCATTTGATCCGTTTCTTCTAATCCAGAAGTCCCCAACCCTTTCTACCATATTTTGTAAAATATTACACTAATGTATTTTTCATTACCCATAAATCATGCTGCCCTGCAGCTCTCCACCCCCCGAATCAATGGCCTTTGTTGTTTCAGGGAAAGAAGAAGCCCAACCTTGAACCAAGAATTTTTTTTTTGCTTGTGTTTTATATTAGATTTCTCATGTCAGAGAAACTATAGGCTTAGAAGTCAGTTTTGTTGAAAGATAAAAATATTATTTCTATTCAGAAATCATCCTTGTACATATGAAAAACAAAGCTTAGGGAACTAAGCACAGAGTTTTAGCATGAGCCACAGTGCAGAGAGTACAAAGGGCATAGTGTAAGGGTGATTACTATCATACAGGATAAGGAGGTACACTTCTCACCCATCTCCTCACCTACCAAGGGCTTGGCCTTGGAAGAACAGAGAGAGCGAGGTGGCAAAAATTCCAGATAGGCAGAGGGAGAATTCAAAGATATTTAGGCCAATGATTTCATCAATCATACCAATGAAACAAATCTTCCATAAAAATCCAAATTATGGGGTTCAGAGAGTTTCATATTGGTGAACGTGTGAACATACCAGGAGGGTGGCATGCCTGGAGAAGGCACAAAAGCTCTGCTTCCTTCCCACATACCCTGGACCTCTTCCATCTGACTGCATCCTTTACTATATCCCTTCTAATAAACCAGTAAATGAAATACACACACACATGGTGTACGCATTTATACACACACGCGTGCGCGCGCGCGCGCGCGCAACCCATGTAGTGCAGAAGTAGAACATCATTGGCAGAAGAAAATACTAAGCTGATAGACCAGAATTAACATTCCCTTGTCCCCACAGGCTACACCTGACATGAGGACATCAAATTTTCCTAGTAGACCTGTGTAGATATGGGATAAGGTGGCTGAGGATTAAGAAAGCATTTGCTAAGAGGTTGCTAGGAATGTGGCAAGAGAATTCTATAGCAGAAGCTGAAAAGTAGGCCACCTAAAGATAAGTTCTGCTGGAAGTTTGGCTAAGCCTTGGAGGGTCTACAGAAGCAAGAGGGGAAATTGAGAATCCTAAACCTCATGCAGTGCTTGTACCCAGCTAGACCATCATGAGACTCACCAACCAAAGACACCTACCACAAACAGAAGCTAACCGCTGCTAAGAAGAAGTAGTGCTTATCTTCCAAAAAGGAGACAAGATGTACCTCAAAGAGAGGTCAACAGAAGCCAGCAGAGAGAGGCAATACACGTGCAAAGCATCCTGCCCTGTATGACATATGTTTAAGCCCTTTCCCTGTGCCCAGATGTCACCCAGGGAGAAGGTGAAGAGGAGGTCAGAGGAGAAATCCTGAAAGAAAAAGATTAAGCCCCCAGAATCTGAGCTAATCTGAAAAATAGTGCTTCAAACCAGAAGAAATCAATTTTATTTAGTGGGAAAATTTAACATCTTTGGGTTACTCTGTATAAACAGGGGCTCAACAAGATAATAACAATTATGAAAAATAGCCTCCATGGTGATTGGTGTTAACTAGATTTATTGTGGTGATCATTTTGTAATATACACAAATATCAAATTATAATGATGTAAACCTAAAACTAATATTATATGTCAATTTTATCTCAATTTAAAATTAAAACTAAAAATGTCTCCATATCTAGAGTTCTATTAGAGTATGGTGAGTAGGTTTTCAGGTATCCCATCCTCACATCTTACCCCCTCCCTGCCCCATTTGTATGTTTCAATCCACTTTAATACCAGGAAAAAAAAACCCTTCTCCCTAGACAAAGAAGAGGAAGGGCATGCCATTAAATTAACCCAAGGATGAAGAGCATGCCTCCTGACCCCAGGCCTTGGCTCTGACTGTCCTCGAAGCAGGAAAGTGGTCAAAGGCTCTCCACACCTGCTCAGTTACTACAGGAAGCCTGCTAACTCCCTTCACTCCGTAGCTATTCCTGCCTGCATGGCCATCAGCGAAGCAATGAGGGTGAGGGGACTCTATTTCCCCTCACTGAGGCTCACTGCTACATGAGCTTTCCAAGACCAGTGGTCAGTGCTATGGGTTCCATAATTTCAGATGAAAACAGCAACTCCCTGTTTCCATGGGGTCTATTTTTTTGCCTCTATATAACCACATCAAGCCAGTGGGCCCCTAAGAAGCCACTGATTGCAGCACTGTGACCCCTCCCTGCGAAGACACAAAGAACAGGCTGCAGGATGAAGGCGTGTGGCTGCATAGTTGCAGTATTTCCTCAGAACTGGAATTAATTATCGCTACTTGCTCCTCTGTCCCTCTTAGATCTGCAAAGCGTGGGTCACAGTGACTTTGTTTTTATTGGCCTACCACATATTGAAACCATTCCTGCATATTGATACTGAATATGTCAGCCAAAACCTTGTGAAAATTACTTACTGTGCAGCACAACAGAACGACTTTCTAAAGTTAAACGTTTTGGGATATTTTATCTTTTCAAGTACATACCAAAAGCAATTAAGTTCAAACTATGAAATACAGTCTTTGCCAGTTTCCATTCTTGACACATATGTGTCTGTGTTTATAAGTTCAAAGACCTCTTAAAGAATCAAATCTCTAGTTTTAATTTTCTCTTTGCGAATAAAAAACAGTCTTGCATTCTTCCTTAATCACCTGCAAGGAAATCTGTGGCATGAAGCCTCTACTTAAGATATCGCTAATGGAGCCTGAAAGGGTGGACCGAGAACCTACTGCTGTCCTCCCCTCTCCAGCAGCCCACTGGGCGTAGCCCAACCGGTTAAACGTAAAAAATTCAGTCACAGAGCTCTAAACAGGAGAGGGGTGTGGCAGTCCTTGGCCAAAGAGCCAGTCTCTCAGAGCTTCTACTGCACAACCCCAATTCACAGTGGTTTGTGGAGGCCCCATTCATTCTCTTGCTCCCTTTTCTTCTTCCCTGCCCCAGCTCTTCATACTCAGTTACCCTGATTCCAGAGAATTTTCCCATGACTCTCATGCCCCCCACATATTGAAACCACATACTGAAACCTGGACTCTTAGGCCTTACCCAACACCTTCATTTTCTCCTAACTTCTCTGAGGGCCACACTTCCTCTCTCTCTTCCCTCTCAAACATGAAGGTGTTTATCAATGGGATTAGCACATGTATTTGGGTGACACAATCTGAATATGTGGGAAAACCCCAGAAAACCACCCCAAGTTTAGCTTTCAACACTAGTTTTCAAATTAGAGTCAATCCTCATTACAGATTCCATATTGGCAAAGTCACTTACTCACTAAAATTTATTTGTAATCCCCCAAATCAATACTCATAGACATCTCCACGATCATTCATGGACATGTGCAGAGCAGCCAAAATTTTGAGTTGTCCAACACATGCTCCCAACTGAAATTGAACAACGTGACACTCTGCCTTCTTGTTTCAGCTGTCACATAACAAGTGTCATTTTTGTGCCACCTTTTTTTTTGTATTTTTGTGGGATTTGTGGGTGATTTTGCTGTTTAAAATGTCCCCCAAGAACAGTACTGAAGTGCTGTCTAGTACAGCACAAGAAGTTTGTGATGCCTTATGCAGAAAATTCATGTGTAGGTAAGCTTTGTTCAGGCATGAGTTACAGTGCTGTTGGCCATACGTTCAATGTTAATGAATCAACAATATACATTAAACAAGATGTCTTTAAACAGAAACACACATAAAACAAGGTTATGTATTAATCAGTTGTGACTGAGGCTCATAGTTACATAACCCTGCATTTCCCTTACGAGCAAAGGTTCAGTTTTTGCTAATTCAATGTTCGCTGTGACTTCATAAAACATGGCTACCATGAATAACAAGAATGGATTGTAAATATAACAGAGAAGTCAAACAGAAATTATCAACGTTATATTATACATTCTAAGCAAGAAAACTACCATCTTCCTCAGAAGTCTATTTTTAGAAGTGTGATTCAGAAATTTATGTGAATCTATTGGTGGGATAAATGCTTCCTCCCTCTCTGACATTATTACCTCAGGAAATCCCAACTCCAGGCTCTATCCTAAGTGTTCCTTCTCCCCCTTCACAAAAGCTCCTGGTTCCCCTCTCTGAGAAGCTCTCCACACCTGCTCAGTTACTACAGGAAGCCTGCTAACTCCCTTCACTCCCTAGCTATTACCCTTATGAAATCCCCATTCTGGTCGTGATGTACAAAAGAGGTAGATTTTGTTTATTTCTATTTATGTTTCCTCCATATATATTTCATTGACCCCGTCTCCTCCTTGGTTTCTGAGCTTCCTGTTTCCTTCAAAAGGCTCACAATGCCTGCTCGAGCGTTTTCTTTTGTGTGTGTGTGTTGATGATATGGAAATGCTCACTGGCTCCAAACTTTCCTGTTCACTACACGTATGAATGCCTTCTATTATTTCATCATTTTCCAGGCAGACTAAAACATCATCATTTGCCCTCCTTCTGTCCCTAATTTGACTTGTAGACTTATAGGGAAAGACTTTAGTCAAGCACAGCACATGAAAATGTCAAAAATCACGTTTCAGGATTTTATCATAATATAATCACTGAGATTGATGCAAGACATTCAACAACTCCAACCAGGTCATGTGTTTACAACTAGTTAACTTGTGGATATTAACAACCCAGACAACCTATCTCTTCATGGGTTTTATTCCATCTCTAGTGCTTTGAATTTGTCCTTTTGTCCTCTCTGATCCTTCTGTGACATGCCACTTCATCTAATAACAGTGACACCTGCTCAAGTCAGACAGGCTTTTAAATCTCAGCCCTTCCTGCAAATACATGAAGAAGGAATAATTGTACTTTAGTCCTCTGGGGCTGCTGTAACAGAATGCCACAGACTGGGAGGTTTAGAAACAACAGGTATATATTCCACACAGAAATGGAATTCAGAGATCAAATTGCCAACGTGGTCTAGTCCTGGTGAGCGCCCCCTTCCTGATTCATAGCTGCCTTCTTTTTTTTTTTTTTTTTTTTTTTTGTATTTTTCTAAAGTGAAAAGTGGGGAGGCAGAAAGACTCCCACATGCGCCTGACCGGGATCCACCCGGCATGCCCACTAGGGGGCGATGCTCTGCCCATCGGGGGCATTGCTCCATTGTACCTGGAGCCATTCTAGTGCCTGAGACGGAGGCCATGGAGCCATCCTCAGTGCCCAGGCCAACTTTTAGCTTCAATGGAGCCTTGGCTACAGGAGGGGTTAGAGAGAGAGATAGAAAGAAAGGAGAAGGGGAAGGATGGAGAAGCAGATGGGTGCTTCTCCTATGTGCCTTGGCTGGAAATTGAACCCGGGACTTCCACATGCCAGGCCAATGCTCTACCACTAAGCCAACCAGCTAGGACCCATAGCTGATTTCCAATTGTGCTGTGCCTTTACACAGCAAAAGAGAGGCGAGAGAGTATGCTGGGACTCTGGATATTTTTTACAAGGGTGCTAATCCCATTGATGAGGGCTTCACCTAACAACCTCCCAAAGGCTCCACCTTCTAATACCAATCTATATACTGGGGGTATACAATGTCAACATATGAACTTTCAGTTCAATAACATTCAGTCCATAACAGTACTACAAAATCACCATTGTTTCAACCCTAGTAAATTAAAGTATTGATATCTAGGCACTGAGCACCAGTGGCTGCTATATCACAAAGAGAAAGAGAAATTCAAAATGGAAGAACACAACCTCACTTATGAATTATTCTTGAAAAAGAAATATATATATTTACACACATACCATGCAAATTGAACCAAACCTGTAAATCCAACTCCAGTTTATAGAAAATAGAGTGACAGAGGAACATGTCAAACTACATCATGGGGATGCAACCAACAAGATCCAGATTATGAGAAACTCTACAGGTCAAATAATTTGATTTCTTCAAAGATAAACTGTAGAGAAAAGAAAAAGAGATGGAGGAAGAACTCATAGATTTAAACAAGAATTAAAACATATTGCCTGACCAGGTAGTGGCACAGTGGATAGAGCCTTGGACTGGGATGCAGAGGACTCAGGTTCAAAGCCCCAAGATTGCCAGCTTGAGCATGGGTTCACCAGCTTGAGTGCTGGGTTACTGGCTTGAGCATGGGATCATAGACATGACCCCATGGTTGTTGGCTTGAGCCCATAGGTCTCTAGCTTGAAGCCCAAGGTTGCTGGCTTGAGCCAAGGGGTTACTTGCTCTGCTGTAGTTCCCTGGTTAAGGCACATATGAGAAAGCAATCAATGAACAACTAAGGAGCTGCAACAAAGAATTAATGCTTCTTATTTCTCTCCCTTCCTGTCTGTCTGTCTTCTGTCTCTCTCTCTCTCTCTCTCTCTCTCTCTCTCTCTCTGTCACACACACACACACACACACACACAAGTATCTACCAACTGCAACGTGGTGTGCACCTTATGTAGAGATTAATTCAAATAAGTTATCAAAAATTATGATATTTATGAGACAACTGAAAATTAAACACTACCTAAATGTTTACTATTAAAAAATTAGTGTTAAATATATTTGGTATAATTATGGCATTGTTATTATTTTTGAATAAAACAGATCTTATCTTGTAGAGATTCATACTGAAGTATTTGTGGATAAAATGGGGCATTTACTTCAAAATAATAATGGAGGGAAAAAGTGGATGGGGTTGGTTAGTGGAGGATTAGCAAGAGGCTGTTGGGTGGAGCTAAGTGAATGTAAATGGGGCATTCACTATACTGTCTACTTTTGTATATGCTCAAAATTCTCCATAATTAAAAGATAAAATAGGCATAAACATTGCCAGCTCTGCCACTTACTGTGTGACATCTCTGAGTTCCTCTACCTCTCTGAGCCACAGTTTCCTTAGCAAAATGGCCTGCCTATTAATATCCTGGTGAGGGTTCCATGAATTAAGATATATGAAGCCTGAAACATGTCAGGTTAATAAAAATATATCTCTATCATCTCTCTTTTTTTCTGAATTCTGTATCTCCAGTCTTAATTGAGTTATCTTCAACATTAGACTATTTTCACAGACTAAGGTATTGTTTCCCAAAGCCAGCAATTTTAAGAAGGGAGAATGTCTGCCTGCTCAAAAGTATTGTCACTGTCTTCTCTGCTAGCAGCGCTGACTTTGTTTCCGATATTACCTGCCTCCCCATTTCCTTTGTCAGTGACGGGTTTAGCTGTAGGCCTGAGCCCATTTCTGGTCTCTGAAACAGAAAAAGTCTGCCAAGGATTTCTTAGATAGAATTTTTTTTTTTTTTTTTTTGCCCTTTTAAACAAAATTCACAGGGCAGAAAGAGTACTTTTTCTTCTACTAGATAGAGTCTCCTCTGCACGTGACAAACTACAGCAGCGTGAGACGATGTGAGAGGAATGGCAAAGATGGAAGGGCAGAAAGGTGGACGGTGGAAGGAGTCTGGATTCTCAGTGCCATTACTACACCACTGAGGGGGCCAGACCTGGATTTCTTGTTATACATCGTAACAAGCACCATTATCATTTAAGCTATTTTGAGTATGGTATTCTGTTACTTGAACCTGAAGTTCTCCTGAATAAGACAGACTCATCAGAACCACTGAGGGAAGGGGGACAGCTACATTCTACATTCTGCTATTCCTCCACTGAGGGTGTGCTCCCTCCTCCATGCCCTACTCCTTTCTCATATCCTGCTCATACCCTCCCAAAAGTGTATATCACACCTCTTATGACTGCTGGGACCATAGAAAAGGTGGGAACCATTACAAATGAGCTGAAGGTCACAGAAGTGTTCTATTTATCTTATCCTAAGCACTCAGTGCAGTGCCTGGCAAATTTATATACAAATATGAGTACATAGGGAAAGAAATGAATCCATAAATGAATGCCTTGCCACCTCTTAAAACTTAAAATTTACAAGCTGAACTCAACTTTCCCCCAATACTTCACAAATAGCCTGTTTATGCATCATCTCTTCACTGAACTATGATTGCCTCCTACTGATTTCCTTGTTTACAGGCTCTCCCCATTGCAGTGCGCCCTCTCGAGGGTAACCAGTTACCTTCTAAAACATAGATCAGTGAGTCACTACCTTCCTGGAAGATCTCTAGGATCGAGTCCAAATTCCCTTCATAGAATAGGGTTCTTCTTCATTTGATCACAGCCTAACTTTGCTGTTAAATCACCAACTTCTCTCCTCTTTCCTTCTACCCTTCTTCTCCAGTTAAACCATACAAGTCCAAACCATGCAGGTCCCAGGTAAAGTCCTATCCATCAATCTCACTTATGCTTCTTACATTGTGTTTCTCTTTTCATTCCATTTATCTAGCCTACCAAACTCCTGGTCATCCTTCAGGCCCTAGCTCAACTATCAACTTGTCTCTACTTTTCCAGGCAGACTGATGGTGTTTCCTTGGTTTCCTCAGTCTTTTGACCATACCTCCACACAGCACCTGTCACACCAGATTGTCATTATTTGTTTAAATGTACATCCTTCCTACTAAGCTAAAAAGTATTCTAGAGATGAAGGTACATCATTACTCCTGAAAAATATCTATTACTACGTAAAAGGTTTTGAATGACAGAAAGAAAGAGGAAGAAAAGTATTGACATTTTCCAGTTGCTAAGTCTAGAAACCTGGAAGTCATGAATTCCCAGAATAGAAAGGAATGTTACATATATATATATATCATCATGAAAAACCTTTACTTTAGTGTCTTCTTTTATCCCTTTTACATAAAATGTTATACCTTCCTTCAAACTATCCGCCATGTTTCCTCCTGCCTCTGCACCCCCTGGGACCCAAGCCCCGTCCACACCCATTTACTCTTGCTGGGTTGTTGAAAGAACCCTCAAAGAGGGTTTCCTTTTCTCTACCCTCACCTGAGCCATCTTGTACACAACTGACCAAATTGTTCAAAATGGTTCTTTAACCTGTCACCCAGTTATCCCAAAGAAGTCTCTACAATTTCCTTGTGGCCTCATTTTTTGAGCCAAACTCCCACCCATTGCACCCTTACCAGGTTAGCCTTCTAGAGCTCAGTCACCTGGGCCATCCCTTAGCCCAAATGTTCCCACACTCCCAGACTCACACACTGTGCCCCAAGCGTCTTACAGTGTCAGAAAATCTGGCGGTGTTCACTTGTGCCTCTGGCCTTCTGCCTAGAGGCTAGGACCATACCTGGATGTCCTCCTGCTTGTTAAAAACCTAATCTTCCTTCAAGGTCCCCTGTTTCATCCTCCCTCCCTGCCACAGATCAAATTAAATCCTCCCTTTCACTGAACTCCCCTGGCCCTAATGTTTATCTTTGTGTCTCCCTCGTAGCATGTGACTTGAGGGTAGGGACCCTGTCTTAAATGATTTGCATGCCCATTAGTCTGCCTCCCCATCTTTGCCTATTACCACTCTACTATTTCTTTCAGACTCAATACAAATACCACCTGTCTGTGAACTAACGAAACTAAAAATATGATGCCTCTGAACTCCTAAATAACTTGGCCAGTATCTTTCTTAAGATTTTTATCACTTTCTTCTACTGATGGAACTGTTTGCCACTGTCTTTTATCTTTCTTAATATGGGACAAACTCCTTAAGGGCAGGATCAAGTCTCACACTCTGTATCACACCACCCCAGGGGCTGGCAGCACCCACCGGAGGCCCTTCTTGTATGATTCTTTCTTTGAGCACCTCTATTTCTCTGTGCTTCCTGACATGGATGCTGACGGCACAGCCTGCGACAAAGATGATCGTTGTGTGTGAGGGGGAGGGGTGTGTTGAGGGGGAGGAAGAAATATGAGCATATTTTTGTGCACAGGCACATGTGCGTACCTGCTCCCCAGGTTGATATACAGGTGAAATCTTGTTTGAATGGTTCTCGGGGATAGCCTTGAAGGGGAAAATGTTATAAGAAATAAGGCAGAGTGATGGATCTATTCCCACAAGGTCAGTCTTGGGCACCTCCAGGGATATTGCTGACAGCCTGACCTGGGTTTAATGTTGAAGGTCCCACACCCTAGGAAACCCCTAGAGCACGGGCAAACCTGGATAATTGGGCACCTCTTCCCAAGCCCAATTTCAGCACCCAAAGCTACCTCCCTGTCACCCTTTTCCTAACTCCTTAAGCCACTATTCTTTCACCAGCATAGACATGAGGTTAGCACATTAATTTATCATAGCCAACCCTGGTTGGCAAACTGCGGCTCGCGAGCCACATGCGGCTCTTTGGCCCCTTGAGTGAGGCTCTTCCACAAAATACCACATGTGGGCACTACCTCGATAAGGAATGTACCTACCTATATAGTTTAAGTTTAAAAAATTTGGCTCTCAAAAGAAATTTTAATCATTGTACTGTTGATATTTGGCTCTGTTGCCAACCACTGCTAGGCCACCCCAAACTTTGTTAATTCTTTAAATGTTTCACTGCTGAATTAAGCCGTGCTTTGCAAACTGGGTGCTTTAGATCTCAGTAGAAATTATTATGGCAGGTTAGAAATACTTTTGATATTTGAGATGCTACAGTAAAACATAAGACAGGTGGGAAATAAGCTGAGATTGTACTAACACCCTGAGTATGTCATTGAATGGCGACCTATTTTCTCAATCCACCCTCAACTCACAAACGCAGTTGAGATGAAGAGCCCTCTAGAATAATATCAATATGCCATATTTGGTTTTGAAAGTCCCATTTACACAGAAAATGTTTAAACTCCTTCCAACTTCTTGATTCCATCTCTAATTTAAATGGTTCCAGAAACCATATTCTGAACTGTGGTATCTTGAGGTCAGATTTTTACACATACAAATATTAAAATGTTCAGAAACAAAAACTGAGCTGTACATGAACTTCAAGCCTCCACGATTATTCACTGGGTGCCCGTGTCATTCATCTGGTGTTCACAACAGAATCTTCAGTGTGGGAATATGTTCCCCTGCATTTCTATTAGTTCCCACAAGAGAATGGCAAAGCCTTTCCAACTCTTTTAACAGCCTTCCTTTTAGCCCTCTACCATGCCTAATGCCACAGAGCCAACATCTGAGACAATCATGTATGCACTGATGTGACTGATACCTGAGGACCTATAAAATATACTGAATTTGGTAAAGCAGTCAGTTAATATTCTGGGAGTTTCTACATGGTTTGCAGCATGCAAATTGTTCTAAGTGGATTCAAGTGACTGAAGTTTTTGCTGGATTAACTGGAGGTTCAGACACCTTTTAAATCCACCATTGCAAGACTGAAAACATGTGACTAACATTATATATAAAGCCAGTATGAATCAATTATTTTTTAACATGAAGAAACCCTTAAATTGTCCCTTCATATTGGCTGCACTATCAGTCGAACATGCTACATAACTTCTCATAGAAATATGATTTGATATGAGAACATCTGTAACCGTCTGGAACATATTTTTCCCAGGACTTTACTTCGAGCCCTCTATAAATATCAGATGTTCTCCACAGAATCTGTGACATGTCTTAAGATTCTTGAATAAACATCAGTTATGCCTCTGTATTGAATAGTGTCAATCTGAATTGAAAATCTGCCAGCCTCCTTAACATCACCACCAGCAGACTTCTTAATTAATCTGCTGATACTGTGGATTGACTTATATTAAAATCAGAGTTGTATAAGCTGATCTCAAGATGTGTTTGAGCAAGCAACAATCTGAGAAATACATGCTAGACTATTTCTCACCACTTGCATATGCTAGAGTGTTTTCTGTCCCATGACAACTGATGGGGTCCTTTACCAATGCCCTGGAGTCCATTAATCATGCAAAATAAAAATACTTCAGCACAACTTGTCCTATTTTCATGTACTTTTGATTATAAAATGGAAGGTTGATGGTGTAATTCATAGTACTTATTAAATGGGAAGTCTTCATCTCTTATACTAGGCTCTCCAATATGAATATTCTGTGAATTTTATATAGAGAACCCATAAAAAAAACCTATTTAAGTTTAAGTATCTCAGATATGCACAAAAATATATGTACAAAGATATTCTTTTCAAAGTTGTTTAGCAATTCTAAAAATTTGGAAAGACTTGTGCCACAAAATATAGTTTAAACAATTTACAGTATGTCCCTATAAAAAAAATGCTAAACTGTTATAAAAAGATAGTATTACAGTTTAATAGAATTTTGTTCAACATTTGTTTTTATTACATATGTTTATAATTGCATGGACATAAGTCTGAATAGATGGACGCCAAACCGTAAGAGTGGTTATCTCTGGATGGTGGAATTATGGATAAATTTTACTTCTTAGCTCTTCTTTATACCACCACCACTAAGCTGTGACCTATAAGTGCCCAGCAGAGAAAAGGGCAGCGCCTGAGGTCTAAAATGGCAGAGGGTGCTCACAGGTTAACTGACTCCCGGAGACAGAGACGCTGAAGTGGGACCTGAGAACCTGCATTTCTAACTAACTTCCAGGTAATGCTGAAGCTGCCAGGCTAAGACCACACTTTGAGTAGTACTGCCCTAAAGTTTTCCTTGACCCCAGCACTCATAAACCACTTCCCTCCGCCTACACTGTCTTCTACTGGTAATTATTAGGGTGTGTGTATGTCCCCTGATTCTCTCACTAGAGTACAGGCTCCTAGAGCAGAGGAGGCCCATGGCTTCTGGCCCCAAGCCTAGGTAGAGCCTTCCAAAGAGCAAGTATTCAGTGCATGCTTGTTGAAAAAATTAATGAGGAGACCTTCAGACGTGGTGGGAGGGTATTGAGAAAGCTCTGTGGCATTCACCACTTCTCATGTGGTACCATGACATCATAAACTGCGTCACCCATGTGTGGGCCAGAATCTCTGACAGCAGGCCTGCACATCATTAGCACCCCAGGTAGTTCTGCTCACTTGAGTTCAAAAATCTGTCCAGGAAATCAGAGGAAAAGGAGGCTTACTCAGACTTGGTCAGGCAAGGCAAGTCTCTGAAAAAATGTGAGAACAATTTCAAGAAACTTTATCACACTATAACTTATTAACCATTAATACTTGAGCATGAATTAGTGCCTCCAATTAGCACAGAAAAAATGGACACAAGATAGGTATGATTTGATAAAAGACATTTTTTAAAAGTCCAGAGCATAGCTGAGAATCAACCTGAAGACTAGATGTCCTTTTCCAAGAAAGTTGTGCAAAAAGCACATCACAACCTGCCCAGAGGCCTTCTTGCTTTTAATCTCTCCAAAATAAAGATAAAAGAGAGAGAGAGAGAAAGAAAGAAAGAAAGAAAGAAAGAAAGAAAGAAAGAAAGAAAGAAAGAAAGAAAGAGGAAAAGAAAAGAAAAGAAAAGAAAAGAAAAGAAAAGAAAAGAAAAGAAAAGAAAGAATGAGAGGACTGTTCCTACTCCCCAAAAGACTTATAAGCAAGCTCCAAATTAGAGGCCAAGAGGGAGCTGGACTTGGCACATTTGGTGGATTTGTTCTTTTCCATGTGCTACTGTTCTCAGCTATATCTGCCAAGACCTAGAGAGTCAGGATCTTATAAAAGGCATTCTGAGAGGCCACAACACTTCCTCCTCTTACCCCAACATGAGGCTCTCTACGAAACCGGAACTAATTCTTATGACAAGTTACAAACCGCAGGCAAAAATAATGAAAAAACACTGACACCATTCCCACTGGGAAGATTTCAGGGGAGCGCCTATGACAAAGGCCCCATTATTCACCCAACTCTCCTGATGGCCCTGGGCATGGCAGCCTCTCTGAATGCAGTAGAATGAGGTAGAAAGCAGAATTTCTACTCTGGCACTGGCTTAAGCTTCTAGCATATGGTTCTGCCTATTTGGCCAACATTTTCATAGACTTTTCTTTAAATCAGAATGAAATGGAAAGAACAGTAGATGCAGAGTCACAACTCTTGGGTTCTATTGAATATATCTCAATTTTTTCAAAAATGGGATGGCCTGAACAGGTTTGTTCATTTCTCTGAGTGCCACTGTGTGTACATATAATAGCTTCATTGGTAGCTTCAAAACTGAGATTTGAACACATCTAGTGTGTGACACCCATCCCACCAGTTTTCCATTTTCAGGCATTGTTAGCCATTTCTTAGCTAGAAAAGGGTGAATTCAGGAACACAGGTCTGATAGAAGGAATGGGGACAATGCAGAGTGATGTTTCCACATCAGTCCCTCTGCTCTCACTGATGGGAATCCTGTTGGGCCTAGGTATGGTGGGGCGTGCTCTGCCAGCGCAATGAGGCCCCAGTGGCAGAACATGTGAAGCCTGGCTTCTGGATCCTAGTGAGATGCCCTCAGGGGATTCCGGAAACAACAGACTCCTTAAGAGAGCTCCAGTCCCATAGTTAAACCAAGGAGGGTCTGAGCCCCATAGTTAAGCCAAGGAGGGACTGAGCACCTTCAGAGTCGGGTAATTCTACTTAACAAGCTTTCCCTCCCACTCGCTGGTGAGCAAGGCCTGACGACATGCGGAGGGAATAAGAACTCCCTGCACATAGGGCAGGGCCACTATGAAGCTCAAAGTAAATGTTTGGGAAAGTGACTTGTAAACCACAAAGGAGATCTAGAGATATAAGGATGTTCCTGCTTTCTCTGGTTTCTCAATATAATGTCAACAGCCAAGAGAGCAAAGAGCTCAGGTCCCAGTGGCAGATTGAGCCCTCAGAGAGCTCAATGTGGCTTCATCTAAAAGCATCTTTAGAAAGGTGGCTGAAGATTCTCTTACTTTCCGAAATCCTCAAACTGTTTCTAAGGAGCTGATTTGACCATGCACAATTTGTAAATTCAGACAATCTCTTCCTAGCTTTAGTCCTCTCTATCTATATACAAAATAGTACTGTTTGAATACAGACCCTTCAAATCAGCACATTCAAAATTAAACTGATCTCCCTTTACTCCTAAATTTTAATTACTATTAAATACACACATCTGTACCCTCAGACTCAAATATTTTTGAGGACAGTATTCAGATCTTAGATATCTTTGTATCTCCAATAGAAAAATAGTAGATTCTCAATAGTTGGTTGCTTTGAAATAAAGAATGTTCAGTATTAGCTAGATCAGAGGTCAGAAACCTATGGCTCATGAGCCAGATGTGGCTCTTTTGATGGCTGCATCTGGCTCGCAGACAAATCTTTAATAACAAAATAATGTTAAAAATATAAAACATTCTCATGTATTACAATCCATTCATTTCCTACCACTCATGTTCATGGTTGTGGGTGGCTGGAGCCAATCACAGCTGTCCTCCGGGACACCACCAAATTTTTATTGGATAATGCGTAACGTACACGGGTCATTGTATGGCTCTCACAGAATTACATTTTAAAATATGTGGCGTTCATGGCTCTCCCAGCCAAAAAGGTCCCTGACCCCTGAGATAGATCATGCTACCTGCTTTTACAAATGCCAAAGTCTCAGGGACCTAATATAAATATATTTCCATTTTATTTTGTGAGCACCAAAGACCCCAATATGGATGTTCCTGACTAGTGACCAGTTTTTCACATGCTTATTTGGGACCCAGGACAATTTTATTTTATAGCTCTGTCCTCCTCTAGGGTCTTGAAGTATTCTGCATTCAGCCCATGAATAGTGTTGGGGGGGGGGGGATCAGGAGAAGGAGAGCAAGAGAGAGAAAAAGAGAGAGATTTTACTGCTTATGTTTTCTAGGATTTTTATGGTATCAAGTCTTATGTTTAAGTCTTTAATCTATTTTAAGTTTACTCATTTATAGTGTAAGAAAGTTTTCTAGTTTCATTTATTTGCACATATCTGCCCAATTTTCCCAACACCATTTTATTAGACTGTCTTTACCCCATTCTATTTTTTTTTTCCTCCTTTGCCAAATATTAATTGACCATATAGGCATGGGTTTATTTCTGGGCTCTCTGTTCTGTTCCACTGATCTGTATGCCTGTTCTTATGCCAGTACCAAGCTATTTTGATTACTATAGCCTTGTGGTATAGTTTGATATCAGGTAGCATGATACTCCCAAATTTGTTTTTCTCTGTCAAGACTGCTGAGGCTATTTGCTGGGTCTTTGTGGTTCCATATAAATTTTTGGAATATTTGTTCTAATTCTGTGAGATATGCCATTGGTATTTTAATGGGAATTGCATTGACTCTATAGATTGCTTTGGGTAGCATGGACATTTTAATGATGTTAATTCTTCCTATTCATGAACACATTATATGCGTTTTTATCTTTCTCAATTTCTTTCTTCAGTATCTTATGGTTTTTTAAAGTACCGGTATTTTACTTTCTTGGTTAAATTTATTCCCAGATACCTTATTTTTTGTTGCATTTGTAAATGGGATTATTTTCTCAGTTTCTCTTTCTGATAGTTCATTATTGGTGTATAAAAATGCCACCAATTTCTGAATATTAATTTGGTATCCTGCTACTTTATTGAATTACCATTTCTATTAGATTTTTTTGGTGGATTCTTTGGGGTTCTTTATATACAGTATTATATCATCTGCAAAAAATGACAGTTTTACTTCTTCCTTTCCAACATGGATGCTTTTATTTCTTCTTCTTGTCTGACTACTATGGCTAGGACTTCCAGTACTATGTTGAATAAGAGTGGGGAAAGCAGACATCCCTGCCTTGTTCCTCATCTTAAGGGAAATGCTTGGAATTTTTGGCCATTGAATATGATGTTGGCTCTGTGCTTGTCGTATGTGTGGCCTTTATTATGTTGAGGTAGGAGAATGTTTAAAGAACTTTGAGCAAAGAGTTTTCAAGAACCCAAGAGAATTTCCTAAAACAAAGATATGCTTGCCAAGTACAAGAAAGCTAGGTGGAGGTAACGTAAGACCCTTTGTTAGCTGGTATTTTTGTAAATTTAGTTTGAAAACTTGAAATTACACAGGAATCTCTTTGAAAAATAGTCTGCAATTTAATTTCACCAATTCAGACTCGTTTCCATGCCAATAAGCCCAGAAGAAAGATTCTTTGCCAAATGTAGAGGTATCCTCATCTAACACCTTCTCCAGTTGAGCCTTGTGAAGATATTGCTAAGAGGAATATCTAATCAAATGCTTAAGCATTAACCATGTGCAAGAAAAGCCATTAAATGAATAAACCTTCTGTGAACTAAATTGATATTCTAGAAAATGAGAATAAAATTGAATCCAAGAATAAGCTACCTTTAAATTGCATTAGATGGGTAAAACAAAGTATTTTCTCACCTGGGCTATAAAAATTAAATTAGCTAAAAGAGGAAATAAATGCTTTTGTGTTCCAAGCAGTTCCATTTATGAGGACAATAGGTACCCATGAAGGAACCAAAACTCTAAAGGCACTATAATTGTTTCTTGGGATGGTGCTTTGTGTAGTGAAAGGAAAGTCAGCTTTTTCTCTAAATAACTTACTAGGAAGAGGAGAATTATACTCAATGGCTGCTCCCATAGGGGAGAGAGAAAACAGAGGAAACCAGAAGTTCTGGGAAATCCACATTTGACCCCAAAGTAGACTTCTAAGTGGGAGCTGGCTTCCTACTGAGAAGAAGATGGACAAGCTGGCTGCTCCTTCCCGTTATCACCAATTTTCCTTGGCTTTAGTTATTTCTGTACGTTTTGGCTTCTCTTATGGGCTGGCCCATATGTTGTTCTGGACTGAGCAGCCTTGTCATCAGATGAGTCATATCATGCCATGATGTCTACAGAAAAGTGTTTGTTGTGCCCAGATCCTTGTTTTATTATCAAGGTAAGTACAATAGCCACTATAATGATCAGGTTCAAATTCCAGAAGCCTGAGACTATTTTAAAAGTCCAGATCCCGCCCTGGCCGGTTGGCTCAGCAGTAGAGCGTCGGCCTAGCGTGCGGAGGACCCGGGTTTGATTCCCGGCCAGGGCACACAGGAGAAGCGCCCATTTGCTTCTCCACCCCTCTGCCGCGCTTTCCTCTCTGTCTCTCTCTTCCCCTCCCGCAGCCAAGGCTCCATTGAAGCAAAGATGGCCCAGGCGCTGGGGATGGCTCTGTGGCCTCTGCCTCAGGCGCTAGAGTGGCTCTGGTCGCAACATGGCGACGCCCAGGATGGGAAAAGCATCGCCCCCTGGTGAGCAGAGCGTCGCCCCTGGTGGGCGTGCCGGGTGGATCCCGGTCGGGCGCATGCAGGAGTTTGTCTGACTGTCTCTCCCTGTTTCCAGCTTCAGAAAAATGAAAAAAAAAAAAAAAGTCCAGATCCCTCTTTTCCAAGTGGTGACTCAGGGATCTGAGCTCTTTCTATCCTAAGATTCTGCCATCATCCAGACAACGGGATGGGAGGCAGAGAGCAGGCTCATGGAAAATCATGCAGTAAGTTTATAGCCAGTCTAAAAGTGGAACATATATCATTTCACTGATCAGAACTCAGTCACATGATTAATCTAGAAGCAAGGGAGCTCAGAAATGTAGCTTTGCTTTGTACTCAGGAAGAAGAGAACTGAATACTGGATGATTCCAGCAATTTCCACCCTTTATTCAGAAAACACTTTTTAATCTATTTTGCATGTCAGATACCCTTCCAAGGACTAGGGTAAATGGTGAGCTGTACATTGCATTTGATTAAGCACAGGCTGGCAAGAGAGAAAAAATGAGTAAGTTAATAATTATAACATGATAGAGGTTATAACAGAAGCATTACAGAATGCTGAAGGAACTCAGAAAAGAAAGTTCAGGAAAGTTTCAGGTACATTTGAATTGAGACTTGAAGAAGGGCGACAATAGCTAATGTTCTTCAATTAATCATCCAATGCTGTTCTAAGTGCTTTTCATATATTAACTGACTTAATTGTCACACCTCTAAAAGGTAGGTATAATTACACCCACAGGTGAGAAAAGTAAAGCACAGAGAAGTTAGTTACTTGCTCAGGATCTCAGTGTTTGCTAGGGATAGAGGCAAGGTTTGGGTCCAGGCAGTCTATCTTCTGCAACGACTCTGAGCCACCACACTATATGAGAAGCAGTAGTTCACCAGGGAAGAAGGACAGAGGCCCCTCTGCATTTCATATAGATAAAGCACACTTGAAGGTCTAGAGGAATATGTGTGGATAAGGTCTCACTGTACCCTTACCACCTGTGCCATACAGCTTTGGGTCTCAAAGATGGAGTGATGGAACCAGGGTTACCAGTGCAAGGCTGGGAAGATGTTAGGACATTAGGGAGAGGGGCCAGCCTGGAGTAAGGAAGCTAGATCTGAATAGTAGACAGTTTCTCTAAGTCAGGGCCAGCAGCCAAGGAAAGTATCAGAAGAGAGTAATTCATTTAATAAAATTTTATTAAGTTCAACACACATCAATCCAAGTTGAAGTTGACCCATAACCAGAAGCAGGAGGTAGGGGACTGTGCCATATTCCAGGGCTGTGAAGGTTGTCACTGCAAAAAAAAAAAAAAAAAAAAAAAAAAGTGGTAGCCCATACTTAATTGAATTCTGCATCCCCTGCTGAACATTCGTTATCAGTCTCTGACCATCGCCCGATTCCACTCTCACCACATGCACAAGCCCTCTATGTGCAATAGAGTTGTGCACTGCTCACCTGCACCCAGTTTTTCTCTTCTTCCTGGACACACAGGAAGTCTACACCACCCCACTCCCTTGCAGTTAAAGGGGTCCATAAAACTAGTCATAGTCAGAAAAATGTGTGCAGAAGTAATATGTTCTTCTGGGAAACTGCATAAAGAATTGATCTCTAGTCCTTTGCCTTGACAATTCTGGAAGCCACATGTTGAGATGGCAGTGTAACAAAATAGAGGTAGTGCTGCCCAGAGAATCACCTACCCCACATTGGACTTTATGAAAGCAAGAAATAAGCCTTTTTTTGTTTTTTTGCCTTAACCCCCTAAGATTTCTGAATTTATAAATGCACATAACCTTGATAGTGCATATATAATACATTATATTTCAAGCCTGTGCCTAATGCTGGTTTTATCTCTACTTCTATTTCAACCCTGAAACTCATGCCAACCTCACCTCATTGTTCAGCCAAAATTAAATCTGCTAAATCTAATTCAATAGCACACACATGTGGGTACTTCTTAAGTCAGTTATTAATTTTCACGTTTTTAAATGAAGCTATAAACAAAACTCTTTGACCAACACTTGGAATGCCATTGTCTAAATTTGGTATCAGAACAGCCACAGAGTCTGAGCTATTTCCCAACACATCTTTCTGCTCTAAGTGGAACTCTAACAAGATGAACTTTCCAGTAATGAGGCTTGACAACCTTGCCACCATCAGAGAAGAAGCAGGAGTCAGGCCAAGGGAGAGGCTGCTAACTTCCTCTCCAAGGTGTTGATTAGGCTTCCTACAAATGGCCTATGGGTAAAGGGATTTTTATCAGTCCTTGATCAAACACTTTGTGAATCCTGGCCCTCTCTGCACCCACCACACACACCCATCTCTCTCTCTCTCTCTCTCTCTCTCTCTCTCTCTCTCGCTCTCTCTCTTGCTCTCTCTCTCTCTTACACAGAAGATGTTAGCATATACTAACACCAACATTTCCAAAAGAATCTGTGTTCAGTGCTGATGGCCCCATGTTATGAGAAAGCTACATTCAAGAAATATTAGGTACAAATTCAATCAGAATTAGAAAACAACGTCTTTCGTTAAATTCCAATCTGTTTAGGTTGTCCCCTTGAATGGAGATGCACATGCTTCCACAATTCTAGCTTCAACTTGATAGTGATGACTTTCAGACAAAATGTAAAGGGAAAAAGTGTCTTTGAATCTCTAACACCAGTTGGACAGTCAACACCAGACCTAAGCAGGCAGGAAAATATGCTTCACTTCATCAAGGTTATGAGAAACAGTGAACTGAGCTCAGCAGCAGAATAAGCTCAGTGAGAACTGAGCTCAAATTGAAACAAAGTGCACAAATTTTATAATTGCCTAAAAAGCCATGAAGTTCCTGAGCTAAATTTTTTAATCCTCATTTTATTAAATATCTTTCAAAACATTGAATAACATTTCATTTTTCAGGAGATAGATAAATCCAAAGTACAAGTAATTAGCATTATCCAACTCAAATGTCTTGAATTCGTCCCATTTCTCCTCATCCTGTGACCTCCCACCCCTCCTTCCCCCAGAACGTCCCTCTCAGACTTTGATGATGCACTCTGGATGTATAGATACAAATTACCACATAATTATGGGTATATTATACACCTTCTAAGAAGGATTTTTTTACATTTACTTTTAGTTTGTAAACAAAAATAGAATTACTGATTTTATATGTAGTTCCTAATTTTTATCTAGATATATAAACAGATGTACACTAATTGGTTTAAGTGTTTGCCATAACCTTTTTATACTCTGGCTTTCCTATTTTGATCATCTCTTTTCACCTGGAATTTATCTTCAAGCACTTTTTTCAGCAGAGACAAATGAGTAAAACCTTGCCCAGAAAGTTTTTTTTGAAGCTTTGCCTATCAGAATATATTTGTTGCTTTCACACATGAAAGATAATCTGGCTGGGTATAAAATTTTGAATCATAACATTTTATAAACAAAACTCTATAGATATGCTTTTGTATAGTTATCAGAGTGATACAATTCTAGATGATTTTATCTTTCTTTTTTTAGCATTTTAGCACTACTTGTTCCTCACTGAAGACATGTGGTTGTAATAAGAAAAAATATATTTTAAAAAAATAAAATCAACAGATTTGTAATGAGTGCTGGTTATTACATTCCAACATTCTGTTGGATAATAAAAGGCATACCAATAATTACTGCTGTCAGTAATTATTGTCAATTATATGTCATAAGTCACATATAGACTACTGATTATATAAATAAGTAATATTACTACACAGTAATTTTACAATTAATAAAAATCGACACTGGGATTTAATATCACATCATTTTGGTGGGGTTGGGAGTAGTGCATCTGAAATGCAGAATAAAATGAAAACATCAGAAGTCTTCAAACCTCTCCAGATCTTCCACAAAGCAAGATTATGAAATCTGAAGGCCACAGGGTCTTGCAACAATTTAGATCTAATTCTAGCTTTCCTCAGACTGCACAAACACATCACCTCTTCACAAAGACAGTAACCACCCCCCCAAAAAAAAGAGAATAACACAACTTATTATACTTTGGAGGAGGTCAGATGGTAAAAGACAAAGTTGTTAAAAACATAGTATGTATTCAGGTTCAGACCACCTGGGGACAAGTCTGATGCTACAAAGTACTACTTGTAAGTTACCCTAACAAATCAATACCTATGTGCTTCTGTTTTCTCAAATGCAAAATGAGGATAAAATTAGTATCTCCCTCATGGGATTGTTTTAAGAATTAAATGAGTTAAAATAAAATATAGTACCTTGCACACAAGAAATGTGAGCCAACTGTTTAGAATGAACAAATGCGCCACACAAAACTCCTGTTACAGATTGACCTCCATTATTTGACATGTCCTCCCAAAATATCTGTGATCATTAAGGTGAGTAGGGCAGAGAGTCTTACCATAATCCCAAACCAATTAGGCAAACTGGGGAAAGTTGATGGAAGCTGGTTCAAGCCATAAGACTTGGCACCAGAACTAGAGCCAGCTCTTCTGGGCCACTGTGTTATTCCCTATACTCAGCCTCCAACCTGCCCCACCTTTGAGCCCGGCAGCTCAGAGACCTGCACCACTGCAGATCTTGTTACACAAGTATTAGGTGAAAGTACCCTTAGTTTGAAAATCAAATACAAGCACACCTCATTTTATTGTGCTTTGCTTTATTATGTTTCATAGATAATTATTATTATTTTATTATTATTATTATTTTTTTTTTTTTTTACAAATTGAAGGCAAGATCTTCTACCAGCAAAGAGGTTATGACTTGTTTCCTGCAATACCTGTTTTGCAGTGGTCTGGAACTGAACCTGCAATATGTTCAAAGTATGCCTGGAAAGAAATGGTCCTTAAAACAAACATCCCACTCACAGTGAGAAAATCCTACTTTATTTAAAAACCTATTTGTCAGGGTTCAGGGGATGTTTTGTTTGTTCTTCTACCTAGGAATTGTAGATTTCCCAACTTTCTTCCTTTCAAGAGGAAGTAGGTCCAAACCCACAACTAGGAACACCACATGAAGATTCAACATTGCTCTTTAAAGCAATTAGAATAAAGTCAAGAAGCAGTTTTTTATTTCACCTAGCACCTGATTGGATAGCTAGTCTCTCTCAAGTCTATGGTCACACAATTAATTTGGTGGCACAATTAAGCTAAATGAAAATGAGTATTTTTACTCTCACACCCATTAATCAATATTAGGAAAATCAATGAAGCTCAATTCTCTGGAGTATCTCCCAAAGAACCTCTAAAAGGGAAGGGATAGTAAGAACACAATCTACAAAGGCTCCCTCACTACCATCCAGCTGAGCCTGCACACATGACTTAATCTCTGCAAGTAAAATGTTCTATCTACACAAGAGAGGTAATAGTACCTACTTCAGAAGGTTGCTCCAAGGATTAAAGGAGAACACATATCTAACACACTTAGCACAGTGCCCTATTACGTTTATTACAGGCTCCGTTATCACTGCCAGGAAAGAATAAAGACCTCATGCTCAAGCAGGGGGTCTCCATAAATGATGCCATATCAAGCTATGTACAAAGTAACTGCGCCAGTCCTGATGGTTTACATCTGCTTACCTGACGAACTTTCTGTGCCATATTTGTATGTCCCCAGGACTAGCTCTTATTTCATTGTTTTTATAGAGCCCCTAAAGCTTTGTCAGGGCAGCTGTGAATCTTGCCCCTAGAATGAAGCACTTTCTTACAGGTCCAGCATCTAGTTGAGTTTTGACCTTTATTAATCAAAGTCATGGAGTCCAAGTTAGTTTGCAGCCATATTTTACTGGGGATGCAACTGGAGAAACAGTTGTGGCTGTTGGCTTTTACAATAGAGGATTACTAGAAATCTCTCCTTTGCCCCAGAGAGGCTAGGATCCCTCAGAATTCTAGAAACAAGAGAAACACCAGGTCACTTCCCTAGAAGGGGAGCCTCTTCTAGCCTGAGGTATGAGAAGCTTCCGAGACCGCCAAGAGGGAACCATCTTATTGGGCTCAGCTAGACTTGGCTAGTTTTGACCTTCAGAGGGAAGAACAGCAGGGGAGACAAGCAGGCTCATGTGCTTGGTGCTGGCTGGCAATGAGCACCAGATCTCCAGGGCCAGGGTGCATCTTCTGACTGCATTTCACGACCTCTGCAATCCACTCCAGGTGCCCAACAGTAGAACTGGCAGTTAGACTGTCCTTATCTCCTCATGATTTTAGGGATAGGCTAAAGCTGCCAGTGGGACCTGTCTGTTCTCCCACCTGACAACTCCTCCTGCTCTCCTTCCAAAGTTGGTTTTATTCTCAGGACGGAATTGATAACTGCAATTGGGTTGAGCAAACGCTGTGACTGAGTAATGCAGTTGCCCCTTCACCCCTCAGAATCCACAAGAGATTGGTTTTAGGACCCCTGTGGATACTCGTCCCTTATATAAAAGGGTGTAAAACAATGCATAATACCTGAAAGGGGTATTAACCAAGAGAGTCCACTGCCAGCCAACAAGCTGAGTTACGAGGTTCACACTGCAACTTCTGCTTCACTGTGACCCTGGCAGTTTGGAGAGGAACTTCCTAATCACCCCATTTCTCTCTTTCCTACACCTCTGCCTATTCACTCCTTAGACTTCCCTCCCCAGCTCCCTGTATATCCTTCCTTCTCTCCCTTCCTAAATAAATCCTATAAGCATGACATTATAGAAAAAAAAAACCAAAAAATAGAAATACAATATTAATCACATTCTCACAAACATTTCATAATACTTTTGTAAAATAATACTTCATATGTAATGTTTTTAGAGGTGAAATGCATCCATGGTTAAAAAAAAAATCTAATTCAAAGACCCAGAGCAAAGTATTAGAAACTTTATACTGTTTTTTATTCAAGCAGACTGAGAGGCCCAAAGTCATTATGTTTCTCTGTTTGACTTTTGTCAGAAGAGCTTACAACCTGGAAGTAGTCACACAGTGAAATATTATATCAAACTTGAGATTGCATGTGTGTGTGTGTTGTTTCTTTTCTTTTGTCATTGAGATAGAGAGAGATATCAGTGCCTCCCATTCAGGAGCCCTTTATGGTCAATGGACCCATGATAAGCAGAGAATCTTCTTTCCCACAAACTTTGTGCTATGGAATCACAGAACAAAAGCAGGAGGCTCCATCCTTTACTTTTATTCACTGGGGCAAGGAGTCTGCCCACTCCTTACCCACTGTCTCATTTCTCACCAAAGGAACATTAGCAAGTTGAAAGATTTATATTCTGTGAAATATTTCACTTGTCATCAGCCGGAGGCTCCAGGCTCCCTGGGTACGCCGGTCAGTTCCAGGAAGGTTCCCTGAGCTCCCCTCATAGGCAAGGCCACACTGCTCCCAAGTGGTTTCTGTGGAGAAGCAGGCAGCCAGCAATGACTGTGGCTGGAAGGCTCTTCAGAGTCCCCCTGGCCTGCCTCCCTGCCACATACCCATCTCTGTAAACATCACCCTAGACCCTTCCAACCTCTATCACACTGGAAAGCTGTGCTGCTTAGACTCCAGGAAGGCTCTTTGTAGTGGAAAAGGGGACAGTCATTCCTATTTTTTAAAAAGCCTCTATCACATCAAAAAGCTGCAGGGCTGGCACACACAAAAAAAGTCAAGAATTAAAAAAAAAAAAGTCAAGAATTCAATCTAAGCATCATAATAGTGGGAGTTTGTTAAGATACAGTAAGAGGCCCTCCCACCATACAAAAGAAAAAAAAAAGCAAAGAGAAGGCAACAGTAATTGAGGACCTAAAGAGACAAGTATTAGTACTTATCACAGAGGAATATTTGGACCCTAGAGGTAACTTTGTATTCCTCATGAATCTGTTTAAAGTGGTTAGTGGTGGTAAAGCAGTCTCAATAAGCAAAATCTACTTCAATCATATCCTTTTCTCAACAACTAAAAATGCAATCTACCTTTATAATTAGTGTTCTTGTAACTTTGATTGTTTCGCACCCCAAAGGGGACGGACCCTTGTGTCTAGTACTGGATCAGTTGCGCTTAAAGTTTAGAGCAGTATTACCTCATTAACTCTCAAATGACAGGAGAAGCTTATAACATAGCAAAAATAATACACTCCCCCCCCTCAAAAAAAAAACAAACAACAACAATATTCTCAGAGATACCATCCAGCCCTTCAGTACTCCAGCCAATCAAACCAGAACCTCTGCAGGTGGGCCCAGCATCAGCATCTGCAGTTCCACAGGGATTACAACCCGCAGACAGGTTTGAGAACCGCTTGCCTACCCAAGCAATCCGAATTCTAACTGCACATCAGAATCAGCTGGGGTAGCTCTGAGCGATCCACTCCACTCCCTGCCCTGAACCAACCGCATCACAATCACTGGGGATGGTGCCCAGTGTTAAGTTCCCAGATGATTCTAAAGTTAAGGTATTCGATTCAGTGGTTTCATTTCTATTACAAACATACGTTAGCTGATCGCTTTAGCTGAGGCGAAGATGGCTGGTATCAAGAGAATAGTGCAGGAAGACAGTCTCCACGGGCCTGAATTCAGGCTCCATCACCTTCCTGAAGTCTCCATCCGAGGCCGAGGCTGTGCGCCAGCAGCGAGAAGATACAAGTAGACACGTCCACACGTACACAGGGGATCCTCGGGTTACGACACAATTCCATTCCTATGACAGTGACATAACCTGAATTTTGGTGGAAGTCAAAACACACCCTAGCCTAAGTAACTTACCTATACTAACACAATTGTAAAGTCATAAGCTAGAACATAAAAACACAACTAGTCCACAGAAAAAGGAAAAGAACATAAATATACTGAACTGTACACTGTGTGGTAACAGAAAAAATTAGTGTAAAAAAATGCCTTACCTTTATTCCTGTGGTTGGCTTGTACACTGGAAGGGGCATTGCAAGGTGGGAGAGAGTGATCTACTGGGAGAAAGAAGCTGGAGAGGCAGGAGAACCTGCAGAAGGTGCTGGAGATACTGGGTCAGGTGAATCAGGATTGCCTAAGGAACATGCAGGAGACGCTGGAGATGATTCTACCTATACGACGCTAACACCGTAAGCCAAAGCACTCACGTCTCAATTTTTTTAAGTTTTTATGAGAGTGAGCCTCGTAAACTTGAAAGGTCGTATGTTGAGAAAAGTCGTAACCCAAGGAACCCCGTACATGCGTACTCACTCAAGCACCCACACAGAGATACGCATCCTGCTCTAAAGGAGGCCTGGGAAAATTCTACCACCCTTTTCATCACCAAGAAGCCATTGTATAATTTCATTCTGTGGATGCCTAAATCAGAAACCTTTTCCTCACCACACAGAATGTAGGAAGTAACAAAATTCTGGCCCAGCACTAGGTTGTGAGGATGCTATCCTAAGGCAAAAAAATAAAAATAAAAGGAATACCACTGAGCCTAAACAAGTTATTGTACATAACGTTTTGGGGTTTTTTTTTTAATTTGAGAAATTTGACATACTAAAGTACAGGAAACAAATCACTATCATTGTAGGCCTGGGATATTATAGAAAAGAAAACAAGATAAATTTCCCTAGGGCAGCAGGTTAAAGGGAAGCTGAGCATCGAGGAAGGGTTCCGTTATAATGCTACAATCGTTAGGATTTTTATTCTGCCAGTAATTATGCCTGAATCCTTGAGCAAATCAAGCTATCATCTCTAGATCATGTTTTCCCACTTGTAAATGAAAAGATTAAGTCTGAGTCAGGGTTTCTCAAACTTGGCACCATTGACTTGTTGGGCAGGATAGTTCTTTGCTCGGGGAGTTGTCCTGGGCATGGCAAGATGTTTAGCAGCATCCCTGGCCTCTCCAGACATGACTAGACTCACTAGACATCAGCAGCACACACTGCCCGCTCCAGCCCAGTCAGTTTTGACAATCAGAAACGTCTTCAGACATTGCCAAATGTCTCTCGAGGAAGAAAATCAGCCCTTGTTGAGAACCACTGGTTTAAAGTAATATTGAAGGTCTCTTAATTTTCAAAATTCAGGAAGTACATGGGAAAAGATGGAAAAACAAATTTTGACGTATCAAGAAACGTGCACATGAAAAGCCAAAAATGAGAGAATGTGTGGAATTAACCCATAAACAGAGGTTCTCAAAGTTGGATGAATATAAGAATCACCTGGGAAGTTTTTCAAATTGGCAGTGTCAAAGTCAAACACCTGACTAATTAAATCACCTCGGCAGTGACTTAAAAACCATTGACAGAGAGTTTAGTGTGAGACAGTAATAACAAGATGTCTGTTCATCATTTCTTATGATTCTGATAATACTAGAAAACAGGCCATCTTACATGAGACCTACACACACTTTCAGGAGAAGTACATCAGCATATGGAGACCTACACAAAGCGGAAAAGCCCAGTGTCTCTGAAGAAGGTGCCACCATTCATCCCTCTCTCCCCTGCAGTTATTGGCCTGAGACCACACCAACCATTCTCTCCAACTTATGACTGTCAATTGCATTAATCCTCTTCAACAGAGATTATATCTGTTTCAGTTTATCAAGTAAATGGTAATTCATCCAAAGAAAACATGTGCACTCCCTAGAAGAGGAAGATATACCCTGTACTTGTCTCCGAGTGAAACCAGTCCAGAGTTGGAAGAAGCTTACACAATGAACCAATGAAACAAAGCCACCACCATTTTGATTTAACACAAATATAACATACGCAGTTCAAAGGGGTCACTGTAAAGTGGCTAAAGAATCCATGACTATTTCCTGGGAGTTTTTATACTGATTGATTTTGTATTCTTTGTCAAGTGCTCAATTACTTAAGAAGAAAGTTGTGACATAAAAAAGTAAAAATAATACAATCATATTTACTGTAATTTTTGTTTGCTATTACAAGCAAATATCAGTAGCAGCCAAAATTTATTGAACACTCACTCTGTGCCAGGCGCTGTGCCAAGCATTTTATATAAACCTTATTTAATTCTTACAACAACCTAATTAGATTGGTATTGTTTCTGTTTTACAGTTGAAGAGACTGAGGCTTAGCAAGGTTAAGCGACTTGCCCAAGAAACTGCTGCTAGCAGCTACAGGAATGGGAATTAAAACCCAGATAGTCTGACTATAGAAACTAAGTTCTTGGGAATCATATGATATGATTTAATATGGCTTCATGAGTCTTCTATCCATTTGTCGGATCATGAAACTAATAATTTTGCATAGCAGTCTTTCAATAACAAATTTCAAAACACTTTCAAAGTATGCAGTATGTAGGCTTATGCTTCAATATGATCCAGATGGAGAAATGCTATGCCAGTGTTCTTCAGCATGGCTTCAGACCACCTAACTCAGAATCTCCTAGGGGCCTTCCTGAAATGCAGAGTACTGGGTCCTGGCAGGGCAGCTCAGTTGGTTAGAGAGTCATCCCAATACAACAAAGTTGTTGGTTTGATATCTGGTCAGGGCACCCATCAACCTATAAATGCATAAATGAGTAGAACAACAAACTGATGTTTCTCTCTCTCTTCTCTTCTCTCCAAAATCAATAAAAATAAATTTTTTAAAATGCAGAGCACTGGACCCATCTCATACCTACCATATCAATATTCCATATCAGTATTCAAGGTGTTAGCAAATGAAGATGGGAATTTGCATTGTGAGCAAGCTCTCCGGGTTATGTTTTTCCCACAAAAGTCTGAGATCCATTCCCCTAGAACTGACACACTTTTGCAACCACAAAACAGAGCCTGTGCCTGTAAACTTGAAGAAAGAAAATTTGTCTCTCCAGAATCAAAACACGGAGAAACTGCAAACATTAACTTTGAGAGCAAGAATTTTCCCATAAGGCAGCCCCCATAAAGATCCTGGATATATTTTAACATATTCAATTCAAGACATAAACCCACTTACCTGAATACATCGTACTTTGCACTGAGACTCTGCCTTCCTCTGGAGACCAGAAATCTGCTCTATTACTATCACTTAAGCTGTTACTCAAAGCTTTCAACACACACACACACACACACACACACACACACACACACACACACACATCCCTACATGAATTTGAGTAAACACTATGTAACCAGAAAATAAAATTGCTTTCAAATAACCATTATAACTTGTCTTATATGTTCACATTACAATAAAATTCAGAGTGAGAGCTATCAGTGGAGATGGAAATTACAGACCATGCGTTCCTCTGCTAGATATGATCCCATAAGGGCATCTTATTCCTCTCTGTACCTCCAGTTTTGAGCACATAGTAGGCAATTAATCCAGTTTTGTGTTAAGAAAAAAAGAAAGGAAACTTCAGAGGAATCAGTGAGTGTGAGGAAAACAGCTGCATTAGGCTTGCTCGCTGGTGTACTGGCTGCTTGATCAGTGCGTGAGCACGTGGCAGCAGCACATGTGGATCGTCTATGTAAGACTCCAGGTGCTTGCACACAGGGCAGATTGCAGATGGCCGATTGTGGGTTGCCTTCCCGCCACTGTGACGGCCTGAGAAGAGCTTTTCCCCTGCTTGTTTGCTTATCTGCTATTGCGGGAACCTATTAAATGAATATGGCCCTACCCTTTCTGGCTCCACAATTTCTCTACTATCTGGCCAAATCCAATGCAAAATTGGCTGGCTTCAACCACCAGCATTACAGTGAGCAAATCAATTCCCTAATGAGAAGGAGGCTCATAGGTCATCCATCTCTTCCCCCATGCAGCCGTTGAACAGGACTGCTCTCTGGATATAAGAGAACACAGAAGGCTTTCTTTAACCAACAAGCTTTACATAGTAATGCTTCTTCAAATATTGAAGCCATGTCTCTTTGCAAAAAAAAAAAAAAGATAATTACCCCAACTTCTTCAGCACACACATACAACCCAAAGTAAGCCTCCAAATGAAAAATGAAAACCAGAATAAAACATGTTGAGCAAGGAAGACAGAAAAAATACATATTGTGGTTTTAAAAACAACAATAACAGTATACAACACACCAGGGGTTGGGGAAATATCAAATTTTCATTTTACAGCAAAGATTGTGTTGAGTTTTGTTTCATTCTGCTATTCATGAGTTTCATATTCTTTCTTACATTAAAACATATTTATGCTGCTGCAACATTCCCTCCAGTCCCTGTGCAACATGAATATTCGCAGAGCCACTATGGGCTGCAAATGCACACTCACACACACACACGCACACGCACACACACACGCGCCCCTACATCATGCACAAAGACTGGCCTCCTGACCCCTGGGAAATCATGCGATTAGATAATTTCCAAACTGCTGCTAAATAAATGCTGGAGATGATACTCTTCAAACAGCATCAGGAGCACCTCTGTGTGGGGTTGGTTTCCAGCCCTTGGACTAATTTTGAGTTAATATATTCAAAGCTTCTTATTCAAACTTCCAGTTATATCAAATCATGAACATTTAAAGAGACCCTAGAATCATCTGCTTCCAAATCCTTCCTTTACAAAGAAGGAAATCAAGCTCCAATGGAAACTGCTGGCCCCTAATCAGATAAATTGGTGCCTCAGCATTCAGTGTAGTTGTCTTGCTGCTATGCCATATTGGGACCAATATTTTGTACTTAATAGATAGCTAGCTGGTACTTCAACAAGAAAATTTATCTAGAGTCCTCTTGGTAATGACTGCAAGATCTAAATTCAATTTCTATAAATAATTGCCAATTTTTGTTAAAGTTCCTGAAGAATGCTGGACTCCAGTAATCAATATTATAATAAATGAGTTCTAGCTCTTCTTTTTTGTTAACCTTTTTTTAAGTGCTAGGGGCTAATGGGAATAAAATATGAAAAAGAAAAGAAGCTTTAAGGTTTAGATCATTGACAAACTAGATATTCACACCGGCTGCATGCTGTCACTTCATAATGCCAACCCTGGATGTGTTTGAAAAGGTGATGGCCTCTAACACTGCTTCTCAGATGTTAATGACAAAATTCAGATTGCGACTCAGCAGTGGGGTGTGGTGAGGGACTTGAGATTCTGCATTTGCAAAATGGTTCCTGGTGACTCTGACGCTGCTGGTTACAGGAACACATTGACAGTACCATCCACGGTGACCAAGGTATCAACACCATGTGTAGAAAAGGGTAAACAGACCAGTGAGCAGGCCCTGAAAGCAACACTTATAATGGAAATGGCAGAATAGGAGAACTGGCCAACAAAGGTTGGTTACCAGCTGATAAAACAACATCCTCTGGGCCTAAGTCTACCTTACCTAGATGTCAATGTCAAAAAAGAAGCCCACCATGTCAACATTCAATAGTGGTAAGTTGTACTTATCCGGGAAACACATCATTGAGAAATAAATTGAAATGACAAAAGCAGCAGAGGTTCTAATTCTCTGCATTAATACCTGGGAACAATGAATAAATGAAGACAGAGCACTTTTGGTTGCTTGAAAATAACTTCAGTACTAAGTACAGGGGAATGAAAAGGTATTTAACCATTCAGCCAGGAGAGTCCAACTCTGAGTCCAGCCCCATCCTGAGTTTACTAACAAGCCAAATCACCATGTCTAACAACTTTGCTTGGAATCTGGGTTTTGTGCCAGATGGACATTTATTTCAGAAAATCAAATGGGCAACTTAATTTCAACCTTTCTGATTAAGTAGATCCTGGCCATTGTACGAACATGCTTCCAACCTGTCCCCCAGGGAATTGATTGGTAACATGGAGAGCATGACCATTTATTTGGCTTAAGGAACACATTAATTTATCTGGTTATAGAATTTAAACATCTGACGAATGACAGTGAGGTTGATTTTATTCATCAGCTAATTGCTTTGCCACCTGGAGCTGAAGCTTTATGTATGCAGCTTATAAAAGATCTGAAAAGGATCTCAATTATTCTTTAATTTGTTCCTTGAATATAAAGTAGGAAAATCTGGCTTAATCAAACATTGTCTCAATTCTACTGGGATATGTCTAGTTACCTTATAACAAGGTAAGCTTTCATTTAATCATATGATATGATAATTCCCCACTTTCAAGCCAAGTATCCTCTTAGTTACAATCAATTTTCCACTGAAAAAATAAACATTGTCTCTCTACTGAAATCCCAGTAGAGAAGAAGAGCCCTTTTTAATGAAACTTGCTGCTGATATAACCACACTAGGAATTTCTGTGTAGGAATCCATTAAACCCCCTAATTTGACATTGCTGGTAAATTGCAGAATAAAGCAAGTTCCGTGAACAATTCTCTCTGCACATGGCCATTCTGGCACACATGGAAGAAATGGATAATGAGTGCACACACACACACACACACACACACACACACACACACACACACACACGCACTGCATTACTGGAATCTATTAAATCTCACTTAATAAATGTTTTAATCAAGTTGAATTCTACAATTTATCTAGGAAGGGATAAAAGAGAAGAAACTAGCAGTCATGTAATTTCTTTAATTGCACCAAGTGAATCTGAAATGCCAGCATGTGCTGGAAGGCTGCTGGAAATCCCAAGACGTAAAAGTGGTCACTGTCAGGCGACTGGGATGCCTCCTGAAATGCAATCCTGCAATCAGCTGAAAGTAAGAACTGTAATGCCGCTATCTCAATGGCCCAAGGTATTGTAGGTTTAAAGCCAAGTGTTTGGTCCTACCAATGTTACCTTTCTCACCTATTGTATGCCATATAGCTGCCAAGTTGGACTGTCAGAGAGAACTGGGGGTCAGGCATTGCATAGGTTTCCCGGAGCAAACGACATCATCAACCATCACCCCATCTGAGAAGAAAGGGGGCACCTGAAACCTGAGGCAGATGAATGCTAGAGGTACAGGCAGACAGGTGGCAGCAGACACCCTGCCACTGGGAGCAGGGACATGGGTTTAAAGGCAGGACTCCTGTTCCAAGAAACCCTGCTGAAAGCAAGAAAGAACGAAAATCCCTCAGGAACTGTTCTGCACTGAGGCAAGGAGCCGAAACAAAACTCAGGCAGGAAAGAATTCCACTAGCACCCAAAAACAGACCACTATCCAAACAAGGAATTTGACCATAAACAAAAATGTAAGAGGCCAAGGATTGGCACAGGGATGAAAGTTTAGAGAAAAACCTGTCCCATTTCATCAGCCTTCAAAGCACCAGGAACTAGTCCCTCCTTAGAAGTAGTTTATTTAATAAGTAATATAGTGTAGTCATGTAAGCAACTTTGAATGTTAGAACTGAAAGAGATCCCAAGCAATATCTGATCCATTGTTAGCGTGGGTAACATGAGTCTCCCAAATGTTGGGAGATGGCATAGCTAAGAGCTTGGACTCTGGAGTCAAATACCAACCCTATAAATCACTAGGTGTGTTTCTTTGGGCAGCTTTTTCACCTCCGTAAAAGACAATAATAAAAGTACCTGTTTCACTGGGTTATTGTGAAAATTAAATAAGATTATCCACAGACAGCAACTATTCTAGTATCTAGGATATAGAACAACTCAATAAATGTTTATTTCTATATTATTACTGTTGCTGTTGTTATTATAATTATCACTATTATAAATTAAATTTTATCTCCCCCAAAATTTGTGTGTTGAAGCCCTACCCACCAATATGACTATACTTGGATATAGGGCCCTTAAAGAGGTAATTATGGTTAAATGAGGAAAAGAGTATGGAGCGTCTTCTAAAATTAAAAACAGAGCTACTATATAATTCAGGACTCCCTCTTCTGTGTATATGTCTGAAGGAAATGAAACCACTACCTTGAACTGCACCCCCATGTTTACTGCAACATAATTTGCAGTGGCCAAGACATGGAAACAACCCAAGTGTCCATCAATGGATAAAGAAAATACAGTATACATATACAATGGAATATTATTCAGCCATAAAAAAAAAAGAAATTGTGTCTTTTGTGGAAACATGAATGAACCTCTCAGGTATTACATACCAAGTGAAATAAGTTAGACAGAGGAAGGTAAATGCTATTTTTTCTCACTCACATGTGGAATCTAAAAAAGCCAAACTCAAAGAAATACAAAGTAGAATGGTAGTTGCCAATGGCTAGGGAGTGAAGAAAATGGGGAGATGTTGGTTGAAGGGTACAACTTCCATCTAAAAGATAAGCTATGGGGATCTAATGTTCAGCATAGTGACGATACTTAACAATACCATATTATATGTTTGAAAGTTGTTAAGAAAAGTACATCTAAAAAGTTATCACTCTCTCAAGAAATGGTAATTATGTGAAGAGATGAAGGTATTAATGAAAATTTTATCGTGGTAATTGTTTCACAACATATATGTGTACCAAATCATTACACCATATATTTTAAATTTATATATCATATGTCAATTATATCTCAATAAAACTAGAAAAATATTTTAAAAAATACAGATAAAATGATGTGCTCTCTGATTCCACTACAAGTTAACTCCATGAGAATAAAATCAGATTGTTTATGAGTTGATACCTTTTGAGGCAAGGTGGTAGATATATGGGAGTTGGTTTTCCTATCTTTTCTGCTTTTATAGATATTTCTAAATTTACAAAACAATTTTAATAAAAATAATATACTCGCTTGACTGTTCACATCACAAGGCTTATAACAATAAACCATTACAAATATACTTTTTAAAGGTTGAATGAGGTCATATGGGTGGTGGACCTTAATCTCTGACTACTGGCATCCTTAGAAGAAGAGGAAAGGACACCAGGGAGCACACACACAGAGAAAAGGCCACGTGAGGACACAGCTAGACGGAGGCCATCTGCAAGCCAGGGAGGCCGCGGGAGAAATCAACACTGTAAGCACCTTGATCTCTGACTTCCAGCCTCCAGAAATGTAAGAAAACAAATTTCTCTTATTTAAGCCACCCTGTCTGTGGTATGTTGTTGTGGCAGTCGTACTGAACAAATATAGTCACTATCATTATTACCTGGTCCAAGTCACACTGACAACTAAAGTCAGTGGCAGGATGAGGACCCAGCCTCAGTGCTCTTTCCACTAGCTTCTTTTCCCACCTTATTTCCTCATATTCCCTATTTGGGCTCTTTTTTTTAATTAATTTTAATGGGGTGACATTAATAAATCAGGGTATATATGTTCAGAGAAAACATCTCCAGGTTATTTTGACATTTGATTATGTTGCATACCCATCACCCAAAGTCAAATTGTCTTCCATCACCTTCTATCTGGTTTTCTTTGTGCCCCTCCCCTCCCCCCTCTCTCTCCCTCTTCTCCCCTCCCCCCATAACCACCACACTCTTGTCCATGTGTCTTAGTCTCGTTGGGCTCTTACACTTAAAACATCAGTTCCTTGGCCCTGGCCAGTTGGCTCAATGGTAGAGCGTCGGCCTGGTGTGCAGAAGTCCCGGGTTCGATTCCCGGCCAGGGCACATAGGAGAAGCGCCCATTTGCTTCTCCACCCCTCCCCCTCTCCTTTCTCTCTGTCTCTCTCTTCCCCTCCCGCAGCCGAGGCTCCATTGGAGCAAAGATGGCCCGGGCGCTGGGGATGGCTCCTTGGCCTCTGCCCCAGGTGCTAGAGTGGCTCTGGTCGCAACAGAGCGATGCCCCAGAGGGGCAGAGCATCACCCCCTGGTGGGCAGAGCATCTCCCCCTGGTGGGCATGCCGGGTGGATCCCGGTCGGGCACATGCGGGAGTCTGTCTGACTGTCTCTCCCCGTTCCGGCTTCAGAAAAATACAAATAAAATAAAATAAAATAAAATAAAAATAAAAAAACATCAGTTCCTTATCTGGTAAGAAGAGGCTAAGTTATTATTTAAGAAAATATAGAAAGTCTTAAGAAACATGAAATTATGAGAGAAATTCAAGGGTCTCTGTCTCAAAGAAAGATTCTAGTTCTGAAATTTATACCTTCCCACCTCCCCTAGCACCACCCAATAACCTCAGACAAATCTAAAGTGGCTGCATCGAGGAAGCCTGGAGCTGAGGCCCTAGGCTGCCCCCAGGTCACAGGCTAGACCCAATACACAGGTGGCGTCTCCACACCAGAGCAGGAGCATTCCAAGGAGCATGACGGGACCTTGGTTCTAAACCAATCAACTTCAACTCACCTCAGTCACTGCCACAGTAGTCTTGCCTTTCTACTCTGCCTGAAGCCCTATATAGGTTAGAAGACTCCCTGTACAGTAAGGACATATTTATTCCACAAGCAGCTCTGCCTCCTTGGACTCAATCATCAAGGTTTTCAATACCATCGCTTGAAAAGTGGGATGTGCAACTCATTAAAATTCCACCAGAGATCAATAAATGGTGCTGGAATAACTAGATAGACACATGCAAAATAATGAAGTTCAACCTTATCCTCACACCATATGCAAAAATTGACTCTAAGAGAATCAAAGACAAAAATGTAAGAGCTAAAACTTAAAAGTCTTAGAAAAAAAACATAGGAATAAATCCTCATAGTGTCAGATTTGCCAATGGATTCTTAGATGTGACATCAAAAGCATGAGCAACAAAAGAAAAAATAGATAAGTTGGACTTCATAAAAATTAAAAGCATTTGTGCATCAAATTATACTAATCAAAAAAGTGAAGAGACAATTCACAAAGTGGGAGAGAAATTCTGCAAATTATCTATTACTAGAGGATTAAATCTGGAATATATAAAGAACTCTTATAACTCATAATAAAAAGACAAGTAACACAATTTAAAAATTGGGAAGGATCTGAATAGACACTACACCAAAGCTATATAAATGGCCAAAAAGGACATGAAAGTATGTTCAAAACCTTTAATCATCAACAAAATGTAATTAATATCACAATGAGATACCACTTCACACATAATAGGATCGTTATAATAAAAAATATAGGCAATAGAAAGTTTTGGCAAGGATGTGGAAAATTTGGAACCCTTCTACACTGCTGAAGCGAATGTAAAATGGTGCACTTTCTAAAACAATGGGTCAGTTCCTCAAATGGTCAAACGTATAATCGCCATATGAGCCAGGAATTCCAATTCTAGGTATCTACACAAGAAAAATATGCCTATAAAAACCTGTGCATGAATGTCTAAAATACTATTATTCATAATAGCCAAACTGTGGAAACAAACCCAAAGGTCCATCAACTAATGGATGAATAAACACTATGAAATATACTCACAAAATGGAGTATTAAATGGAATATAAAAAGGAATGAAGTACTGATACATGCTACAGGATAGATGAACTTTGAAAACATTATGGAATAAAGTAGATTTTATACTATAAGTGGGTGAATTGTATGGTATGTGAATTTTATGCAGTAAAGCTGTTCTGAAAAATCCACCAGACCCCTCAGTGTCCAGACCCCTTTTCCCAGTCTTCAACATTCCATACTTTGTACTTATTCCACCAGGAGGCCCATCTGTGATGCACAAGTGTGTTTCTATATGACCTTCCAGGGCAAGTTCACATTTGCAACCTTGTGTCTTTAGTCTTTCAAATTTTCTGTATATCTACAGTTCTCCCTATCATTCCTCATTAATAAACATTTTATTTTTCAGAATTCCAGCATTTTTTTCCAAGATAACTTTTGGGTGGCTCTTTTTATCTTTAGAAAAGGTTTTCTTGAGATAAATATAATTCATATACCATACAATTCACTGATTTAAGCTGTACAATCACTTGCTTTTAGTATATTCACAGTGTTGTGCAAACATCACGAAAGTCCATTTTAGAGCATTTTAGAATATTATCCTAAAAAGAAACCCTGAATTCCTAGTTATCACACCCTTCAATACCTCCATTGCCCCTAGCCCTAGGCAGTTATCAACTTTCTGTCTCTATTGATTTACCTATTCCAGACATTTTATGTAAATGGAGTGATATAATATGTGGTCCCTGGCAGCTTCCACTTAGCATAATGTTTTCAGGTTCATCCATGACAATCCAGGTGTGATTATTTTACAAGTGGGTAAATTAAGGCACAGAGAGGTTAGGTAACACTTGGTAAATGGAAGAACTAGAATTCACGTCCAGGTGCTTATGCTATGCTGCCTGTCTGTCACCATAGAGCCCTCACCCGGGTTCTCATCCACCATCAAGGGTGCACTATAGTAATAGCCCCACATCTTCCCTGATCCAGTCCAGCCTGAACCCACTGCCCCATGTATATCCACTCAAGTTCTGTCTCCATCATGACCTCCTGAGCTCAGTGGACATCAGGCTTTTTTACCTGAACTTTAGGGTGCCTTAATCTTAAATAAAAAGTCTGTTTCCAATAACACCAGGATGAAAAGGTTGATGAGATCAAACTTTTGTTTTTAAATCTTTTGCTTCAAGCAGATGGATGTCCCAGCTGCAAGTAGAATGTATGTTGCATGAACATACAATATTTTCTACTATGTTATTTCCAGAGACTAACAGTTCAGATATAGTGAGGTTTTGGTTTTTCTACATTCACTGTCTTAGAATTTAAAGGTCAGTTGCTAGGGTGGAAGATGCCTAAATAGCCAATAAGAAAACAGAACATTAACCTCCCAACCTGCTTATAATGAACAATTTTCACACTCTGTAGCAGTTAACCATTTCTAAATACTACACCCATTCAAAATGATCTGTCTTTCCTAAGTTTCCTGTCAGTTACTGTTTGAGTTGTGCGCCATGGGCATCTGCTCCTTAGCAGGAAGCCAGATCATCGTGGGGCCATAAAATATCCCCTTGAATACTTAATGCAGTTAAAGAGCTCTCTGAGAACTCAAGTAATGCAGCCTCCATTTCTCAGTCAGAAAAGAAGAGATCAAAGTAAAGAAGCAAAAATAAAAAGTGAGAAGACAGACCCGGGATCTTGGCTTTTGTTATCTCTTTCTTCCCTGCCATCTCACATCTCTCTCACACAGCTCCTTGCTTCTTCCCAAAAATATAACTTCCCTGGAAAAAACAATAGAATGATTTTTCTTTAAAATGAAAAAATAAAAAGGGACGGCTACACCATAGCACTTATTCAGATTTCACCAGTTACCATGTGTGTGTTTTCATACGGGCAGCTTCATGTATCCACCACCATGATCAAGGTACAGAAGGGTTATCCCTGTACATCCACATCCAGCCCCACCTTCCCAGCACAAAGAAACCACTAATCCCTGGCAACCACTTCATCTCCATAATTCTTATTTCACAAATGTTTTATAAGTGAAATCATACAGTTTGTAGCCTTTTGGGATTGGCTTTGTTTTATTCAGCATAATTTCTTTGAGGTTCATCCAATTGTTGTATGTATGAGTAGTTCATTCCTTTTCATTGCTGATTAATATTCCATGATACTGATGTACCACATTTGTTTAACCATTCACCCTTTGAAAGACATTTGGGTAGTTCCCAGTTTGAGACTATTATTAAAGCAATTATGAACATTCCTGTACAAGTTTCTGAATAAACATAGTTTTTATTTCTCTGAGTACAGCTTTATATTTCTGGAATAAAGGCAGTTAGTAGTTTTTATGGTGACTGTATGCTTAATTTTTTTATATATTTTATTTATTGATTTTTTAGAGAGAGAGGAGTGAGAGAGAGAGAGAGAGAGAGAGAGAGAGAGAAGGGGGAGGAGCAGGAAGCATCAACTCCCATATGTGCCTTGACCAGGCAAGGCCAAGGTTTCGAACCGGCGACCTCAGTGTTCCAGGTCGACGCTTTATCCCACTGCGCCACCACAGGTCAGGCGCTTAATTTTTTTAATAAACTGCCAAACTATTTTCTAGAGTCATTGTAGAATCTTACATTCCCACCAACAATGCATAAGTGAACCAGTTTCACCACAATCTTGTCAGCATTTGGTATTATCACTCATTTTTGTTTTAGCCATTCTGAGAGATGTATATAATATTTCATGATTTTAATTTGCATCTCTAATGCTTAATGATGTTGAACATTTTTCAGATATATTCTCTTCAGAAATATTATCCATGTGATTTTCCCATTTTCTGTTTTGTTTTTTTTAATGTTGAGTGTTGAGAGAACTTTATTCTCAATACAAGTCCTTTGTCAGATATGTGACTTACAAATGTTTTCTCCTTGTCTTTAATTTATTTCTGTTAATGGAATGTTTCACAAAGCAAATTTTTAATTTTGATAAGGTCCAATTTTTCCTCTTATGTATTATGGTTTTGATGTCAAGTCTATGAATTCTTGGCCTAATTTGAGCTCACAAAGATTTTTTCCTTTTTTCCCCGAAGTTTTATAGTTTTATGTTTTATATTTACTCCATGATTCATTTTGAATTAGTTTATGTACAAGGTGTGAGATTTAGGTCAACAGACAGTTTTTCAGTCTATGGGTATCCAATTGTCCCAGCACCATTTATTGAAAAGCTTATCACACATCCACTGAATTATTTTAGCTTCTTTGTTAATAGTTAATGGAGCAATTTGTGTGGATTTATTTCCAAATTCTCTATTCTGTTCCATTGAACTGTATGCCTATCCTTCCACAAATACCACACTGTTCTGATCATTGTAGATGTACAATAAAACTTAACCCTTCAAGAAGAATAATTTATTCTTCTTTCTCAAATTTTGCTCTGGCTTCATATTTGTATAGAGTCTTTCCTTTTCATATGAATTTTAGCACAAGCTTATCAATGTCTACAAAACAATTGCTGAGATTTTGTTAAGAATTACATTAAACCTATAGATCAATTTACAGAGAATTAACATCTTTATTGTGTTGTCTTCCCATCTACATTATGTCTCTGCAAACATTTAGAGTTTCATTTCTTTCATCAGCATTTTGTCATTTTTAACATACAGATTTTACACATTTTGTTACATTTATACCTAAGTACTTCATTTTGCAGCAATTGTCAATAACATCATATGTTTTATTTTGGTTCATTGTCAGTATGAAGAAATGCAATTGACTTTTGTATGACAATTTCATATCCTTTCACTTTATTGAACTCACTTAGTTCTGGAAGCTTTTTGGTAGATTCCTTGGGATTTTCTAGATAGATCATTATAGAGACGGTTTTATCTCTTCTTTTCCAACCTGTTTACTTTTTATTTCCTGTTCTTACCTTATTACAGTGCCTAGAACTTCCAGTACTGTATTGAACCAGAGTAGTGAGAACAGATATCCTTGCCTTGTTTCCAATTTTAGAGGGAAGGCATTCAGTCCGTCACCAGTAAGAACAATGTTAGCTGTGTGATTTTTATAAGTTTGAGAAAGTTTCTATTCCAAGTATACTGGCAGTTTTATCATAAGTATTAAATTTTGTCAAACTTTGTGTTGCCTCAATTAATATTTTCATGTAATGTTGAACTGATAGGTTACATCAATTCATTTTCAAATATTCAAGCATCCTGCATACCTGGAATAAATATTAGTTGGCCATGGTCTATTATCTTTTTATATAATGTGGGATTTGTTTTTCTAAAAAATAATTTTATTTTATTTAGAAAATTAAATTTAACAGGATGACATTGATCAATAAAAGTATACAGGTTTCAGGTAAACATTTCTATAGCGTTTGAACTGTTGATTATGTTGTAGTCCCATCACCTAAAGTCAAATCATTTTCCATTACCTTATATTTGTCCCTCTTTACACCATCCCACACAACCATCATAACCATCTTCCCCCCATACTCCTCCCCTATGTCCCCCGCCCCTGGTAGCCACTTTACTTTAATCTATGTCCATGTCCTCAGTTTTATGTCCCACCTATGTGTGAAATCATACAGTTCTTAGCTTTTTCTGATTTACTTATTTCACTCAGTATAATGTTATCAAGGTCCATCCATGTTGTCATAAATGGCAGTATGTCATCATTTTTTATGGCTGAGTAGTATTCCATTGTATGTATATATCACATCTTCTCTAATTTCAATTCTTTTAAATTTGGACATTTTTTTATGACCCAGGATATGGTCTATCTTGGTGAATGTTTCATGGGTGCTTGAAATGAATGTATATTCTGCTATTGTTAGGTAAATTGTTGTATAAGTGTCAATTAGATCCTGTTGTTCAATGCTTTTTTATTTTTTCTATAGCTTTACTGATGTTCTGTCTACTTGTTCTATCAATTGCTGAGAGTGAGGTGTTCAAGTCCCCAATTATTGACTGTTTCTCTCCCCCACCAACCATCCTAGTCCCACCTTTTACCAAAGGGTTCAATACTTTTCCTTCTGGAACTTGATCCCTTAGAGGCTGCAAACCAGAGGAGCAACTCCCTTGAAAACTTTTGGCATTTTAAACCAGGAGCCCTGAACACTGGTGAAATGTGGTAAAACCCAAGCTTGGGATTTTGCCAGAAGCAGATTCCAGGAGAGACACAGCCACATATTAAAGTTAGCCCAGGAGGCAGCCGATGAGTCAAGCAGGCAAAGCCAGAGTTAGTGCCAACCAGTAGGCTAGAAGTGACAAAGAGCTAAACGGAGCCAACAGCCAAGGTCTTAAGCAACAACCAATGATAGGAACCAGCCAAGAGGTCAAGAATGTCAGGATCCAGAATATGAGAAGGACATGTGAGGTTTCCATTTAATTTCACCTGAGACTCGATAGCGTAAGACTCCTATAAGAGGCCAGGGAGCCCTTCCTGGGCACACTGTTGTTCATCTTAAAACTATCCGTAGCTTTTAAAGTAACCAAAGAAATGAACTGCTCAGGAACAGGATGATGGGAAGAAAGCTAGAGCTACATTTCCTGAATATCTTAAAATCATATGCCATGAGTCTCACCATATTTGATCCCTCCATCTCATTCACCCTGGTCAGGGCAGAAATGTCTATTACAGAATCATTAGAGGAGCTAACAGCTGGGTAGAGGCAGAAAAACCTGTGGCTTTAGGGAAAAGGATTAAACATTTTTAACTGGTGAATACTATGTCCAGTAACTCATAAACTATGTATCCCAGACATCTAAGAGGCAGAGGACTGGCATTTTCTAAAATTGTGGTGAAATACACACAACATAAAATTTACCAACTTAATCATTTTTAAGTGTACAATCCAATGGCATAAGTGCACACACATTGTTCTGCAACCACCACACCCATCCACCCCCAGAACATTTTCATCTTCCCACACTGAAACTAACTCTGTGCCCATTAAACACTAATTCCCGCAACCACTGGCAACCATGTTTCTACTTTCTGAAAGGACTGCCTTTTATTGGGCCTTAATGTTTAATCTCCCAATATTATGTTATTCTATTGGAGGTAATTCTGAAATAATGCTGACAGTATCCTTAACCACACTGGTAAATAGCTAGTGACTCTTGTCCTTTAATAGCAACACTCCAACCTATCTGCCAAGAAACCCAGTGCAAGGCCCTGCCTTTTTCCCTCAAGTCTGGGGAAGGGTTTGCCCTTCAGTGCACAAAGGCACCCTGCCTAGGATCCAGCCTGAAGCAGCGCCCCAGTATAATACAACCCGAGCAGTCTCAGAGGCAGAGACCCATGGGAGGTGCTGAGGACTTAACTTCTTCACTCAGAAATGGGAGGTATCAGCTTTTCCCCTCTCACAACCACTCAGCCAGGCTATTCCTGGCCTTCACACCGTGCCACCCATCGCCCCATCCCCAGCAAAGAGAAAGTTGCTGGCCTGACAACTCTTTGCTCTCTCAGGTCTCAGAACTCCCCCAACATAAGCCTTACAGATGTGTCACCTTAAAAAAGTTGTGGGGCACCTTCCCCGTCCTTCACATGCCACTGGTGCCAGTCTGATATGTGTCCAGGAAAAGCTGAAACACGATGCCCTATATGACACTATTGATTCTTCACATCACATAGTTTAAAGAAGGCACAAAGGCTACACTGGAATAAAGTGGAACCAGAGCATTCACAGAAAACACCAATGCCATGGTCAATGAAAGTCTAAAGACACTGAATTGGATCACTGCCTCGTCACGCCAAGACACTCTGTAGTGATAATGTGCTGCTACAATTCAGGACTGGGCCCCCACAATAAAGCCGGGACTGTAATTACTATAATGACCTCCCACTGCTATTGTGTCTTTAATTAAGTCTTTATCAGTAGGCATTTGCCACTTAAACCTAACTCACTGTAACTACAGCAGCGTATCATCTACATTTTCACAAAGAATTACTGAATCATATTTCTGTCACAAAGATGAAAGGGAGTATTTTAGTTCAAGTGCCATTTGCAGACAAGCTGCATGAAGGAAAATCAAGCTGTCCTTCAGCGGTACTTCCTGACAAGTGAAACTCAACAGAGAGATGCTAAGGGGTTTTGTGGATGTGTGTCTTTGCTTCTCCTGGGTTTTTTTTTTTTTTAGCACAACTCCACTTCCTGTCTACATAAACTATGGGGAAAGAATGACACCAAATTGATAACACCCTTGATGACATAGGATTTCTTGGGACAGAAAGAGCTGAGGCTCTCCTGTGAGGCCCTGAGATGCTGCTGAATGAGTTGTTCCAAGTCACAGGGAGGTGACTGACGGTGCTGGGTCTGCAACTCACACCTTCCAGCTACATGCTCCTCTCACTCCACCCTGAGGCTGCCCACAGAGCTGGGAAAGTCCATTTTACCAGCAAGGCACATGAGAAGGACACCGGAACCTGAATAGAACACATTCCAAGTTCAAGTTTCCAGTTGTGATAATCACTTCCTTACGTCATCAGCATTAAAGCGAGTGCTCAGGTGGTTTTTTGGCAGGGCCCATTCTGGTGGGCCAGGTGAACTTCTGTCCAAAACAGCTTCCCCAATTCAAGGCCTCACCATAAGTTTTAGGGGCTTCAGAGGGAACCTTGCCCTCAGAGCTTGTGTCTTAGTGAGGGAAACCCCAAGCATACACTCTGATCCTCACTTGATGCACTTAGGACACAGGGACAGCCCCCACCCACCCTCCAGCCTCCTACCCCACTGGCCAACAAGCCTGAACCCCACTGGCCTCCACCAAGTGGCCAGGCCAGTGGGGACATTATCTTTGGTTTTAAAACCTCCTCCTAAGGGTATGAACCCCTCCGGAACTGGGAAAGGCCTGCGCCTTCAGTGAGAAGAGAAAGGGGAGGAAAAGTTCAGGGAGAGAGCTAGGGTGTTTCTGGGGTCTAAGTGGCACCACTGTGGTAGAGGCTTGAGGACACACAATGGCCCTGCAGCTGCTTTACCTCAACAGACCTGCAGACAGCCGACCTGCTGGTGACTTTCTGCTTCTTTATTTGAGCGATTCTGACTCCGGCTAAGGAAACCCAATGCTGCCAGCAATTGCCTCCTTTTTCTTTCCTTTTTCATGTTTTGGGTAATTATTTCTTTTTTTATTATTATTGATTTAAATGTATTGTGTTTACATAGATTCAAGTGTCCCACTGAATACATCTCCCCACCCCCGTGTTCCCCTCAACATCCCCCTTGCCCCCTCCCCCCCAACGCCCTCCCCCCTTCCCTCCAGGATTTGCTGTCCTGTTCTCTATAACGCTGTGTTATGTATAGTTTCACCAATCTCTTTCCCTTCTCTGACCCCATCCTCTCATCCCCTTTCCCTCTGTGCGCTTTCCCTCCAGTCCCTTTGATCCCACCTCTGCCTCTATGAGGAATGAAATTGACGCCTTTTTCAATGTCATCTTTGGCCACAACTGCTTCCCCCTTTCTTTTCAAGTCTAATTTCATTTTTAACAACATAAAGGCTAGAGCTAGACACAGAAGAACTGAAAATAAGAACAAAACACAGAGGGGAAGGTAGCATGCTTGGCGAGGAGGGATTCTCTTCAATTTTCTCCCACATGTTTGCACCGCTGGGGAGCATCTCAGAGCTTCTCACCTTGGCAAGGACACCTGCTGCAAAGGCGAGACCGGCTTAGGTGCGGCCACTGCTGCTGGCCAGCTTCTGCTGCCGCACTGCCAGCGGCTGCACCCACCGCTAAGCCCGCAAAATCAGCACAGGGTTCCACCTCGGGGTCAAGCATCCAAGTTGTTCTCAGCCCTGAGTTCAGCAACGATTTTAAACTGTTTCCTGAATCTCTGTTTCCACTGAATGAACAAAGTGGCCCTCCAGCCTGGAATCTACACAACTGCTAGTGACATGAGCGATACCAAGCTAGACTTGGGCTTTGAATACTGTGGCTTTTTCCTCCTGGCTTGTCTTTGTTCTCTAAACTCTCTTCTCAGCTAGAGATGTGTCAGTGACTCTCCAGCTAACCCTGTCGCTGGGGCCCGCGGGCACCTATTTGCTTTGTTTGTCCCTGCTCGGCTGACCACTGACCGGGAGCTGCTGCTATTAGAAGATCCTTCCCCAGGGTCTGCTCACAGCCACGGCGCAGCCTGGCCAGTGCCAGAGGGAAAGGGGGCTCTGAGTGCGGAGGCTCTATGCTGATGGGGTCACCACTGATGGGGATCACTGCCGCTGTCATCGGCACATACCCGAGCGAGTCTGCTGCACTCACAGGGAGCTTAGGCCGACGATTGTTTCCGCTAATGCTCTCAGCTGCTACCTTTTCATCTGACAAAGGACTTGGCCGAGTGATGAAAGACATAAGCCAAAATCCACTCTGTGCCTCATCGTACAAATACTTGGCTTTCCTGGGGCACAGACACCTTCTAGTGACTGACAACTTTCTAGGTTCTTTACCACGCCCTGCTGTGGACAGGTTAGGTTAGGATGTTTCTCTCCCAGAAATGCCAAGATCCTCCCTGGAGGGCAAAAGAAATGTCAGAAGAACAGCTCCTAACAGACAACCTGAACTTACCATACACCTAAAAACACATATTTCTTAGGTAGAAAGTCTCTTAGAGATTGTTTTTACCAAACAGAGGTAATTTTTATCCCCAAAACAGGGAGCTGAGCCCAAAACCCATAAATGTTTGCTGAATATAAATAATGACACACGCATAAATGAATAAATAAATTTTTCTCTAGAAAGAGACCTGATTTCCTTCTACCTTCTTATTACCAAGCATCCATTGTCAATGACTCCTGAGAAGCTATGCATTACTTTCCATGTGGAAAAAGAAGGGATAAATGGAAAGAATAATAGAAATAATACTTATTACCATAAAATAATAATAATAATAATAAAAATCAAATAAAGTTAGGGGTAAGGTTAATTTAGAATCTTGTTTGAACATTAGAATTCCCTGAGAAGCTGATGCCTGACATCCCTCCACCCCACAAGGATCTTGACTTAATTGGTATAGGCTGTGACCTGGCTATTGGCATTTTTTTAAGTGCCCCAGGTGATTCTAAATTTTTTTTTTTTGTATTTTTCTGAGGTTGGAAACAGGGAGGCAGTCAGACAGACTCCCGCATGCGCCCTACCAGGATCCACCCGGCATGCCCACCAGGGGGCGATGCTCTGCCCATCAGGGGCATCGCTCTGCCACAATCAGAGCCATTCTAGTGCCTGAGGCAGAGGCCACAGAGCCATCCTCAGCGCCCGGGCCAACTTTGCTCCAATGGAGCCTTGGCTGCGGGAGGGGAAGAGAGAGACAGAGAGGAAGGAGAGGGGGAGGGGTGGAGAAGCAGATGGGCGCCTCTCCTGTGTGCCCTGGCCAGAAATTGAACCCGGGACTCCCGCACACCAGGCCGACGCTCTACCACTGAGCCAACCAGCCAGGGCCGATTCTAAATTTGAGTAACACTGGATTACAATACAACTGTCCTCAAGATCTGGATACTAGCTAGAGAAGAATAGCAAATTTGGCTCTGAGCCTCCTAGCAGCCATGGTGAAAAGAAACCCAGTTCGTTTCACACTCCAGTGTCATAGAGGAAAATCAAACAACTCATTTAGAAATATAGTTAATCCTGAGACAGACCAAAAAGAAACTTGCCCTTACAGAGAAGACATGGAAGAAAGTAAGTAATAACATCTTCAAGGGTGTTCCTATAATATTCAATTATTAAATATTTTTTCAGCACCTATTAAGAGACCAACTCTGTTCTAGGCTCTAAAGACAAAATGATTGACAGACTTGAGAATTTCTGTCTAGTGGTAATTAAAACCTACTATTATTGAGTGCTATTCTGTGCTAAGCAATTTATATTTATGGTCTCATTCCATCTTCATAATCACCTGAGGAGGTGGGCATTTTACACTTGATGGAAATTGAGGTTCAGAGAGGGTAACCAAATGGCCTAACAGTAAGTGGCAAAGCTAGGATTCAAACACAGGACTGTCTGACTCTAGAACATGCTCTCAAACATTATATTATATACCTGAAAGTAAATACAATAACAAATTTCACAAGGCTCTATCTTAAAATGCACTTTAATGTGAGACAAGCATCATCCTAACCACCATTTGGTTAAAGCAAATTCTTAATGAAGTTAGAAACCTGTGGTTCGAGCACCACTAAAATTGCAGATGCATTTATCCTTTGCCTCAACAAAGGTTTTCCTACAGACATACCAGCATATATGGGACATATAGACCAGGCTGGTCATTGTGACATTACAGGTATGCCCTGCTTTTTAAGAGTTTGCTTTACACCATTCTGCTTTTCCAAAAGACTTACATTAGTACCTGTTTTTGCTAACTGAAAGTAATCAAGGGAAAAAAACAATAATAGCGTCTAGCAGGTACTCTTCAGTGAGCCATCAGGGAGGAAGCACACACCCTGAGCAGTGATAGTGGCACCACCAAGCTCCTTCCTCAAGACCTACACTCAGCATCTCAGCTTCAAACTGTGTAGCTTTCAGCTGTGTCTGTGAGCATCTGTGCTTTATCCCAATTTATTTTATGCATGCATTAGCAAGATGTGTCCTAAGGTGACTGCATCTTCACTTTATGCCATTCCAGTTTCTAAAGGTTTCATAGGAACACTCTACTTTTGAATAGAAGGGGAAACCTGAACTTTTAATAGCAAAAGACTAGAAACAATGCAATAGTGTACAAGTTGAATAAACAATGGTATATCCATGCCATGGAATACATTGCAACTATAATGTTCTGATGTTAAGAACAGGAAAAAAAAGATTCAAGACAAGGTATACATCCTCAAAAAAATAGTAGCAAACTGGATCCAGCAATACATTAAAAAGATATACAGCCTTGGCTGGTTGGTTCAGTGGTAGAGCATCAGCCCAGCATGTAGATGTCCCAGTTTCGATTCCCAGTCAGGGCACATGGGAGAAGTGCCCATCTACTTCTATACCCCTCCTTCTCTCGCATCTCTCTCTCTCTCTCTCTCTCTCTCTCTCTCTCTCTCTCTCTGTGTGTGTGTGTGTGTGTGTGTGTGTGTGTGTGTGTGTCTGTCTATCTTCCCCTCCTGCAGCCATGGCTCGACTGAAGCAGGTTGGACCTGGGCACTGATGATGGCTCCATAGCCTCTACCTCAGGTGCTAAGAAGAGCTTGCTTGCTGAGCAACAGAGCAATACCCCAAATGGGCAGAGCATTGCCCCCTAGTGGGCTTTCCAGTTGTATCCCAGTCAGGGTGCATGCAGAAGTCTGTCTCTTTGCCTCCTCTCCTCTCACTGAATTAAAAAAAAAAGATATACACTGTGACAAAGTGGGATTTATTCTGGGAAGGCAAGGTTGGTTCAATATTCACAAATCAATAAATGTGATATATCACATAAACAAAATGAAGAATAGAAATCACATGATCATATCAATAAATGCAGAAAAAGCATGTGATAAAATCCAGCACCCATTTATGATAAGAACTCTCAGCAAAGTAGGAATAGAGAGATCATTCTTCAATATAATAAAGGCCATAAACAGCCAACGTCATAATGGGCAAAAACTAAAAGAGTTTCCCTTAAGAGCAGAAACAAAACAAGGATGTTTGATTTCACCACTCTTATTCAACATAGTTCTCAGATTTCTAGCTACAGCACTCAGAGAAAATGAAGAAATAAAAGGCATCCAAATTGGAAAGGAAGCAGTAAAACTGTCATTATTTGTAGGGGACATGATATTGTACATAGAGAACCCTTAATACTCCAACAAAAAAACTACTATATTTAATAAATGAATTTGGCAAAGCTTCAAGATATATAAGTAATATTCAGAAATCATTAGCACTGTTATATACCAATAAAGAATTATCAGAAAGAGAAATTAAAAAAACAATCCCATTTACTATTGTACCAATAAAAAATAAGGTACCTAGGAATAAATTTAACCAATAAGGTAAAAGACCTGTACTGTACTTGGAAAACTGCAGGACATTAAATAAAGATATTGAGGAGCATATAAATAAGTGGAAGCATATACCATATTCATGGATTGGAAGAATTAACATCAGTGAAATGTCCACACTACTCAAAGCAATCTACAAATTCAATACAATGATTACTAAAATACCAATGGCATATTTCATAGATCTAGGACAAATATTCCAAAAATTTATAAGGAACCCAAAAAGACCCCCTATAGCCTCAGTAATCTTGAGAAAGAAGAAAAAGGGTGAAGGTATCACAACACCTGATATCAAACTACCCATGCTACATGGCCATTGTGATCAAAACATCTTGGTACTAGCACAAGAACAGGCAAATAGATCAATGGAAAAGAACAGAGAGCCCAGAAATAAACCCAGGCCTTTATGGTTAATTAATATTTGACAAAGGAGGCAAGAGTGTACAATGGAGTAAAGATAGTCTCTTCAATAAATGGGGTCAGGAAAATTGGACATGTACATGCATAAAAATAAAACTACACCACCAACTTACACTATACACAAGAATAAACTAAAAATGGATAAAAGACTTAAATGTAAGTTGCAAAACCATAAAAACCCTAGTAGAAAACAGGCAGTAAAATCTCAGACATCTCTCACAGTAATATTTTTGCTGATACACATCCTCAGGCAAGGGAAACAAAGGAAAAAAGGAACAAACGGGACTACATCAAACTAAAAAGTTTGTTCACAGCAAAAGAAACCATCAACAAAATGAAGAGGAAACCCATTGAATGGGAGAATATATTTGACAATGATACATCTGATAATGTATCATTGTCAAATATACATCTTAATATCTGATACATCTTAATTTTCAAAGTATATAAAGAACTTATACAACTCAACATTAGGAAGAAAACAATCCAATTAAAAGGCAGGCAAAGGACCTGAATAGATACTTCTCCAAAGAGGACTCACAGATGGCCAATAGACATATGAAAAAGTGCTCAAGGTCACTAATCATCAGACAGATGCAAATTAAAACTACAGTGAGATATCACCTCACATCTACTAAATAAATCAACAAACAACAAGTGCTGGCGAGGATGTGGAGAAAAAAGGAACCCTCATGCTCTGTTGGTGGGAATGTAGACTAGTGCAGTCTCTGTATAAAATAGTATGAAGTTTCCTCAAAAAATTAAAAAAGGAATTAATTTTTATTAGCTTTTTGACCCAGCTATCCTACTTTTAGGAATATATCCTGAAAATGCCAAACACTAATTCAAAAGAAGAAATGACCCCATGTTTATTACAACATTGTTTACAATAGCCAAGATCTGGAAATAGCCCAAGTGTCCATCAGTGGACAAGTGGATTAAAAAGCAGTGGTACATATACACAATGGAATAATATGTGGCCAAGAAAAAGAAGTAAATCTTACCTTTTGCAAAGGTGTAGATGGACCTGGAGATTATAAAGCTAAGTGAACTAAGCCAGGCAGAGAAAGACAAATATCATATGATCTCACTTATATGTGGAATCTAATGAAGACAGTGAACTGAGGAATGAAATAGAGGCAGAGGTGGGGTCACAGGGAGCAGAGGGACAGGTGTCAGAGGGAAGGAGGATGAGGGAATGGGATCAGAGAAGGTGAAGGGATTAGTGAAATTATATATAAATACATAACATAGATACAGATAACAGGACAGCAAATCCCAGAGGGGAGGGGGGAGGGAGTTAAGGGGAGGGGGGCAAAGGGGGTATAAATAGGGACACAAGGGTGGGCGGTGAGAGTATTATATTCAGTGGGACACTTGAATCCATGTAAACACAATTAATTAAATTTTTTTTAAAAAAGAAAAAGAAAAGAATGAAAAAGAAAACTGAAGGTTGAAGTCCCTCCACAGTAAGTGGCAGAACTTGAACTCCAGTCTATCTGCTCCCATGTCCATATTCTTGACACCAAAGAGCTCTGCTTTCCCCAAAACTCAAGCTACTCACCTGCTGTTGGCCAACCAGCAGGACTGGCCTGGAGACACAGGGCCCTGCTCCCACTCTCAGATCTGTCCTGTAGTGGTTCAGCACCTGGGGAGTCCAAAGCACCAAGTCATTCAGGTTTGTTGGGGTGTTTTTCTTTTTTTCTTTTTTTCTTTTTTTCTATTTATTCATTTTAGAGAGGAGAAAGAGTGAGAGAGGGACAGAGAGAGAGAGAGAGAGAGAGAGAAGGGGGAGGAGCAGGAAGCATCAACTCCCATACGTACCTTGACCAGGGAAACCCAGGGTTTTGAACCGGGGACCTCAGTGTTCCAGGTCAACACTTTATCCCCTGCGCCACCACAGGTCAGGCCTTGTTGGGGTGTTTTTCATCTCCATCAAAGAATTGGGTAGTACTAACAAGTCAGAGCGGGAAGCCATTTGCCAAACGAGATAAGCCCTAACAAACATAAATTCAGTAAGTTTAAATTTACAGCCCTTTGTAATCGAAGCATTAGAGCTTATTTGTTTATAGTGAGTTGTGTACCATAAACCCTCCCAGTAACAAATAACAGTACATTCCAAACACATTATACCTGTGGGCCTGGTTTATGGCCATGCTTTGGCTTACACTCAGGAAAGGGCTCCTGTTGCCCACACACAGCAAGGAGGCTGTTCTATTGTACAAGGACATTTTAAACAAAATCTAGAACTTTACAGCCTGTCTACACTTTGCAATGATAAGTTCTAAAAAAACAAACCAATGAAAAGGTAATTTTCTACCCTCAACTTCTTTTCAAGTTAGTTTGAAATTATCCCAAAGCCAACTGAGAAATATTTGGAAGAATCATTTTTAGCATCTCAGTACAGATAGTAGAGCTGTCCCCAGAAGATACAGCTGCACTAAAAGTATGTAACTGAACTGAGAACTTATTATTAGGTCAACAAACAGGCCTTGACTCTACTCTGTCACAGTCGGTGGCACCACCATGTTGGAGGGGCAAGTTAGGGGCATAACGGGTAGTGCCATTGGTCTTGACAGATTGGACTTTCTTCCCAAGATAATGCTCTCTGCCGTGGATCTAAATTTTCTCTCTTCTTAGGGATGATGAATTAATGTCCCTTCTTTCTCCTGAACCCGGGACAGCCATGTTTGCTTTGCTTCCAAGAAAGTAAAGCACACTACCTGAGGTTTTGGGGTTTTCCAGCCCTCAATGGGGGAAAGAATTATCCTAGGTAGAATTAATGCTATTGACAATACATTGGACTTTAAATTCAAATATGTAGAGTCAAGGTCTATTTGTACACACTTATGACTTGCGAGACTTTCATCAGCATTCCTTGAGTGCCCCCTTTCTCAAACTATTTCCTCTGCTTTTGGTTAACCTGATAATACCTACTCAGTTCACGCAGTTCAGTTACAACTGGGGTACCTACTATGTGCTGTCTCCGTGGTGTTAGAAATACGATGAGGGGGCTGGATTAAGAGTGAACTCACGGGATCACTTCAACAAAGTACGGTGGATGGCTCACTCGTGGTGTTCTGCATGAGGAAGGAGAGCACAGATAAGGGACTCCAAGGCAGTGAGTTTCAACTTGTTTCATCTCACAGCACACAGTAACTACTAAAATTCTTCAGCACATCAAAAATATATTTTTTGCCAATCTGACAAAAAAAAATAGGTATAATTTTGATTCATTCACACTGGACAGCTATTGTCATGTTGGCTGTTGTCATTTTTTATTTGATAATCTAAGGGAAAATAGGCCAGTGTCTCTGACTAAATAGTCAGGCATTGCATGTTTTAGATTTTTAAGTTTCATTTTTCTTTTTATTTTATTTTTTTAGTGAGATGAAGGGAGGCAGACAAACTCCCACATGCGCCCCAACCAGGATCCACCTGGCAAGCCCACTGGGGGCGATGCTCTGCCCACCTGGGGCCCTTGCTCCATTGCAACCAGAGCCATTTTTAGTGCCTGAGGCGGAGGCCATGGAGCCATTCTCGGCACCTGGGGCTAACTCACTCTAATTGAGCCATGGCTGTAGGAGGGGAAGAGAAGGGGGGAGAGACTGAACTGAGAGGGGAAGTGGAGGAGTAGCAGATGGGTGCTTCTCCTGTGTGCCCTGACCAGGAATCGAACCTGGGACTTCCACATGCCGGGCTGATGCTCTACTACTGAGCCTACTGGCCGGGGCCAAGGTATTGCATGTTTTAAAAGATCTTGCATCACAGTAGTTGAATATCGCTGGTCCAGGGGATCAGAGAAAGCTTCCTAAGGGAGGTGGTATTTGAGTCAAAGTTGAAAGATTCCATAAGAGCCAAGCACTAGATTCAAGTTCAAGCCTCTGCACCACAAAACACCACCATTTCTAGGTAGCTTCAGGAACCAGTTACCAGTGCCCATCAATTAACCTGGCTTGTAAATTTACCTGCTGTTTTCTTAGTACCAAGCTTTCTGCTAGTACTCATGTGTTAAGATGATTGGAGGTAAAGTGTCCCCAACTTTTGGAAGCTACTATTCTAACATTCCCAAATAGCACTTTCACTCATTTACTTAGTTTGGGGTTACTGTTGACTAAAAGAACTTTCTGGCATGCCTCCATTCCCACCCATTAGATTATGGCCTATATGGCAAATACAATGGTGGAATACATTTAAATAGACTGAGACCACTATCATTTTTTAAATGGGACTTTATGAAAATTAATCCCCTGACTTTTGTTCCTCCCCATCACACACCACCCACAGTTCCAAAGCTTTCTTTGCACACAAATCTCCCTTTTGACCTCAGAAAAGATCCGTGCCTGGACCAGAACCAAAGTAGCATGCAGGAGGAGGCAGAGCCTCCACAGTCATCTGGCCACACCCACCAGCGTGAAGTAACTAAAGTTCATAGTTCATGGTTGCCCCTGTTGCTCCGGGCACCGTGTTAAACAGTTTGCCAGCATCAGACCATTTCATTCCCACCACAACTCTATGAGGAAGGTTCTGCTGTTAGCCTCCTCTGAAGAACCAAACAGTAAGGCACAATTAGCCATGGGAGGGCTCGAGATACAAACCCAGGGACTCTGATTCTTGAGCCCATGTAACAGATACATCTCAAGTACTTGTAGTTATAAAGAGTGGAAACTTCAGAGCCCCAGACAAGTTTGAATGTCAGCATTGCCACTTAATTGAATGACACTAGGAAAGTGACTGAGCCTCTCCAAGTTTCAATTTCCTCGTCTATGAAGTGGGCCTGTCTCGAAGAGTTGTGAGGGAATCAATGACGCTGCCCTGCATGTAGAACACGGACATGGGGCCTGGCACTTCTTTAGGCATTCAGAAATGTTCACTCTTACCATGATGGCATATTTACAAGCCTGTGCATCCCTTTCCCAATATCATTGATGATGAGGCTCAAGATTGTTTGTATCTTTCTCCCCAAGTGCCCAACAGAGTGTCTACCACATAGCACGCAATACTGCTTGTCAGATGCACGGTTCAACAACACTGTTTTTCTCTGTTATTTCAAATAATCAAGTAAGGGCTTCCTCTATTTTGACACACAATAGCCACTTCTTGCTAAATTCCATTCCTTAACATTCAAAAATAAATTATCAAGTGTCTAAAGAGATTGTTCTTAAATTCTTAAATTAGCAGAGTGTAAGATTCTTTTCCCCTATAAAAAACAAAGGAAAGTCTGTGTCCCCACACTCTGCCAGACCGTCGTGGGCTCTCACCTGCATCTCAGAAAGTCTTCACTTTCACAAGTAGAAGCATGGGAACTTACAAAATAAAAAATGCCTAGGTTGGGAAGGGGAGTGGATTTTTTTTTATCTTTATAGTTTTGGAAATGTCAATGATCCTTCAAACTTCACTTTCTCCTAGAGAAATTCAAGAAAATTTAAGCTTACACAGAATATTTGGGGAGTGCATTCCTTTTTGTAAAGGGAAGCATACTCTCATTAAACACAGGGAGTATCTCACTCGGAAACACTTAAGGTAACGCCGTTCCACAGAGCCTACACATGCCCTTCTTCCGGCCGAAGCTCACACACAACTCGTGCCCTGCTCTCCTAACACTGCTGGAGTCAACAGCCCTTGCCTGGCCCCTGAAACCTCCCTGCAAGCCCTCCTTCTCCCTGGGCCCCTGGGCGGGTCTTGAACATTCCACAAACATCCTGCGTAGTCAGTGTCTTTTCGTCCTGGGGCTGCTGTAACAAGCCACCACAGCCTGGGTGGCTAAAAACAAGTTTATTCTCTTGAAGCTCAGGAGGCTGCAAGTGCAAAGTCAAGGTGTTGGCAGGTTCATGTTCCTTCTGAAGGCGCTGAGGAAGAATCCTTCCCTGCCTCCTCTTCCATCCTCTGACGGTTGTCAGCAATCCTTGTTACTCCTTGACTTGCAGGCACATCCTCACTGATCCCAACCTCTGCCTGTCTTCACATGGGCCGATCCCCTGTATGTCTGTATCTTCTGTGTCCATATTTCCCTCTTCATATAAAAACTGCAGTTGTATTGGATTTAAGACTCACCCTGGTCCAGTATGATCTCGTCTTTGCTTGAGTATATCTGTAACAACCCTATTTCTAAGTAAGGTCATATTCATAGGTTCCAGGTAGACATGAATTGGGGGGGGGGGGGCATTATTCTACCCAGCAAGGGAAGAGATCAGTGTGAGCACAGAGACTCAGCAGCTACCAATTGGGTATGACTTGAAAGGTCTCAGAATGAAAAGCCTCCTTCCCCTTCACAAAAAAAAATATAAAGTATTCCACCATTAGAGAGAGTTTCCTCTTATTCTCAATGCCTTTCTGGTGCCAAATAAAATAAAAACAAAACTTGTATGGCCCTGGCCAGTTAGTTCAGCGGTAGAGCATTGGTCTGGCATGTGAAAGTCCCTGGTTCAATTCCCAGCCAGGGCACACAGGAGAAGCACCCATCTGCTTCTCCACCTTCCCCCTCTCCTTCCTCTCTATCTCTCTCTACCCTCCTGCAGCCAAGGCTCCACTGGAGCAAAGTTGGCCCAGGCACTGAGGATGGCTCCATGGCCTCTGCCTCAGGCACTAGAATGGCTCTGGTTGCAGTGAAGCAATGCCCCAGATGGGCCGAACATTGCCCCCTGGTGGGCATGCCGGGTGGATCCCAGTCAAGCTCATGCAGGAGTCTATTTGTCTGCCTCCCCCTGCTTCTCACTTCAGAAAAATTAAAAAAAATAATAAAAAGAAATAAAAACTTGTAATATTGCAAACACTGTCTGGAGTGATGGCATTCGTAAGTCATTATCATCTTACACTCGAGTAGTCATCAGCCCCTTTTAAAGCATAACTAGCAAAAGCAAGGTTTTGTTGGAATGGAATCTGTGATCTATGACTGGAAGGGAGCCGATGGCATAGGAAACCTCAGTATGGAGGACAGACACAATCTTAGTGCCCACTTTGGAAAAACTACCACATCTCAGGGAACACAAGACCAGCCACCAGAGACCAGGCACCCTGAGGGGACAAAAGGGAGCGGAGTTCATATTGACACTAGTTCACATTTCCTGAGCACCTACTGTGTCCTGGAACCATGCTTGGTGCTTCTATACACATTATCTCGTTCAGCCTTCACAACAACCTTCACATGAAGAGCACTGTCTCCCAATTCGCAGATGAGAAAACTAACATGCCAAGGATCAGGTAGCTTGGAAAAGGCTGGGAAAAAAGGTTTAATGACCAAGTCCAAACCCAGGTGCTGACATCTTCTGCCACTTCACAGAGGAGAGAAGAGACAACGGAATGCAAGATTTCCAGGCTCACTTCTGCTGAAGTCTCACTTCCGTGAGCCAGTCTAGCCTAAAGCTCTCTCACTGCATATTCGGGTTTGCTCTTCTTTACTTCTGCTTTTAAATTGGCAGCTTTTTGCTATTGCGTTTCAAATGTGCCTCTCTGTGTATCTTGGAGAGAGAGAGAGAAAGAGAATATATGGGTCAATATAAGCAGACTCTTAAAAGCTTATACTTTATCATTGTAATAATCATAATATATTTTACTTTACAGCCACTCATAACTGAAGCCTCTGGGCACCCTAACAAAAATAGCTAAAAGAAAGAAAGGAAATTATATTAAACAAAGGAAATACGACTATAAAACCCCAATAGCCAGAGAACTAAATGAACAACATAAAACCTCCAAACAACAAAACTACAATGAAACCAAGGGGGAAAGAAACCTTTTCACGAGCTTTACCCTAAAGGATTCCACGCTGTGAGATCACATCTGTTTAAAGCACCATAATTTATCGATATGACATCAAACCAGAAACCAGCCATTGTAAACCTTTCCCGCAGAAACTCTCAGAAAACAAACCAGGTGGTCGGTGGGGGGTTTTGTAGCACGTAGCCAGGGCAACAATGGCTTTAAAATTTTATGTTCAAATACATCTATGTGAAGTTCCAGACTTTGCTACTGAGATGCAAAAATTGGTTCATTTCATGGGTAAACAGAATTTACAAACAGGATCTTTCATAACAATTTTTCTTTTTTTGGAGGAGGGAGATGGTTCATCCAGTCCTCTCTGGCTTCTCAAACTGTGGCATTAAATGGACCATCATCAAGAATGGAACCTCTTTAGGATTAGCCACCGAGTCTCAAATACTATGAACGTCTTTGGGGGAGGACAAAGGCTCTTTTATTTATAAAGATACTGAGTTTCTGAGACTATCCTCCCATTCTGCTGTTGCAGTCATTTCAACAGACACTCCTGCTGACCCATAAAACTGCCACGGACACTTTTCTAGGAGCCACTATGCTCGCCATATTCATGCTGTAAGGCAACATTACCCCCACGCAATCCCTTCCACATCCCGCCTCCGTGTTTTCCTAGTGACTGTGGGAAGGAGACCTTCAAGATAAAAGGCTTTTTAAAGAGTTTAAACACTGTTCAGTCGGCACAATAAAATAAAATATTAAAATGACAAAAGACGATCTGTACCTGTATAAAAGGTTTTTCAAAATATTTGTTCATCCTGGACTATGTTGGCATAAATCTGTCCCCACAAATTAGGACATTCATACTGGAATCATAGAGCCCAATGGAGCTAGTTTCCAGAATGAATCAGGGGAGAGAGAGGTACGAGAGGAAACATTGCAGCAGCACATCTGGGCCACCTGATAGGACGGAAGAATCCAAGCGTGCTGGAGAGTCAGCCCAGCCTGGGCTCTCACCCACGCTCCAGTGTTTAGTAGCTGGGTGACTTTGGATAAGTCGCTTAACTTCTCTGGCTCTCCCTTTCCTCTTCTATAAAATGAAGACAACCTGCTAAACAAACTTGTTTTGTTTTGTTTTTGTTTCTAATTTTCCAGAAGCCCTTGGTATTCTTCAAAAAAAATAATAATAACCCAAGCTATCTAGAACAAGCTGGCTGGCTAGCTCTCTGACATGCTATTCAGTTAAACGAGCAAGCAGTGGAGTGGGGCACACGGGATGATACCACTTACATTGGGGAAAAAGAAGCCACCACAGCAACACTGGGTGATTTCTACAGGCCCGCGTAGATGTATATGTGAGTTCAGAAGGCACAGACAAATGCACGCGGGCTGCCCTCTGGGCTCAGGCCTGGACTGGGACAGGTGAGTGAATGGGGAGTTTATACTTAAATATTTCAGAAGAGACTATATTTATATATTGCTTATACATGAGAAAAAAGCACTTGTCATTCTTATAGCCAATAAAAAAATGACATCTTAGCTTGTTTCAGGGAAACTAGTAATTCCAGAAGAGTCTCTAAGAGTCAGTAAATGAGAGCGAATGTTACAATGAGGCCAAAACTTGGAGGACCCAGAGATCTAATTCAGGACAAGTATGATTTCCTTTACAGTGCTGAAAATTTCAAAAATTGGTTCCAAACCTATTTGGATATGGACCGTGTAAGGCACTGATACGTCAAGTAGAGTTGCAGCTGGGACGGGGGACATTCTGTGATGGGATGAAAACCTGATTGGTTCTCTGTGCCCCAACATGTCAACCAGAGGACACCAGCATGGCCTTCCACCATGTACTGGCCAGGTGTGGGATATGCACCCACATTAGCACCCAAAACCAATTTCTGGGGACTCCAATATGGTTGATGGCACCCCCTCATATTAATTAGGACACAGTCTTGGGTCTTCTCACCTGGAACTGCCCAGGTAGACCAGTGTTGACCAGGGAAAGTTCAGTTTGGCATTGCTCACTTTAAACATAAAGAGCCTCTGTGAGTCTTCCTACAACATTTCTTTCTATACACACCAGAGGTACGGGTGTCCCTAACAAGAAGGGAAAATGAAACCACCTCTCACAGCCTGTGGCTGCCTGGTGACCGAAATGTACCTCTTCATTTGGTATGTAGAGTAGGAATCAGAGCAAAATTTCATTTCAAAGTTGGTTACTCACATATCCAACTAACTCTTATCAAAGCAGGGAACTAACTATAAGTAGACGACTGGGAGATCACTGGAATTTACACCAAAATGACTATGTTTTCTTCCACGATCATTTTTTTTTTTTTTTTTTTTTTTTTTTTTTTTGTATTTTTCTGAGGCTGGAAACGGGGAGAGACAGTCAGATAGACTCCCGCATGCGCCCGACCGGGATCCACCCGGCACGCCCACCAGGGGCGAAGCTCTGCCCACCAGGGGGCGTCGCTCTGCCGCGACCAGAGCCACTCTAGCGCCCCGGGCAGAGGCCAAGGAGCCATCCCCAGCTCCCCCGCCATCTTTGCTCCAATGGAGCCTTGGCTGCGGGAGGGGAAGAGACAGATAGAGAGGAAAGGGGGGGGGGGGCGTGGAGAAGCAGATGGGCGCTTCTCCTATGTGCCCTGGCCGGGAATCGAACCCGGGTCCCCCCCACGCCAGGCCGACGCTCTACCGCTGAGCCAACCTGCCAGGGCCTCCACGATCATTTTTTAAAAATATATTCAACTGCAAAAATAAAATAGGAAATAATACAAGATCAATGTCCCATATTTAGGAAAGGGAAAGAGAAAGGCTACCATTCTCTAAAATGCAAGAGTATCAGGAGGAAAGGAAGATTCAGTTCTTTGTTCAGCCCGTTCTGTACAGGTCAGGTGCCCAGCCACGCCTCCTGCGGGGAGGAGCTGGTGGGTGGACAGATGGCCTGGCGGCCGTCTGAGTGGCTGTCGGTTCCCTTGCTCTAAGAGTCAGGCTCCACACACAAAGCTTATTTAAAAAAATTTTAAAAGGCAGAAATTTGAACCAAATTAAATATCAACCAACTGCTGAAAAAAAATTTATGTTGCAATTTTTTGTACAATCAAAAAATAGAGTCAGTTTCTATTCAATCTGGTAAGCGTCCTTCAAAAAAAGTTTGGGTCAGTTTATGTGTGTCTGTATGTGCGTGTGTGTGTTTTAAGTCACCATTTGGGTTCAGCAAATTAGTGCGGGTTTATCTGTTTTCTGGTGGATGGATCAGTTCCGGATCTGTTTCTAAGCACCATGCTACTGAAAGATTATTATTTTTAGAATTCATATTCCTTCTTAATCCCCTAATTTGTTTGGGGAAAATGTCCAGATTGTCAACCCAACACAGACAAAAATCTCAATGAAGCAGCAAGGGGAGGAGGAGCAAAACAATAGACAAATAACCATGGGATCTTTTGTTGAGCTTGAAATGTGGCAAGTTGGAAGTCGGGAGAGAGGTTTGTGATATTCCACTGGAACATATTGTCACTGTTATAACCAGCCCACGTTCACGGGAGCTGCCAATTATTCCCCAGCCACCATTTTTTTTCCTTTAGATTGATCTCCTGCTTGAGGCTGTTTCACACCCATGACTCTGAAGCTTCCCTAGTGGCATGTTGGCTAATTAAGAGCAAAATCCATCTCTTGATGAAATAATGCTGCCGCTGAAAAGGAATTCTACATTTTTTTAAATTCTTAATCAGGCTGGAAGGAGCAGTATTCTAACACTTGTATTAAGCCTAGGAAAAAAAAAAGGTCTATAGCTGGCAATTAGCAATGATGAAAAGGACAGCAATTTAAAGCATGTTGCGGTGACATTTTTATCAAATTAAATGAGTTTGCTAAGGCCCACCAGCTGCATATGCTTATTGTCATTTACTGTTTGGACAGCAACACATCAGCCACTGAGCATCAGGAGGTGCTGAATTTAATAAGTCATTTTGACACTGGTGTGAAACGAGCAGATCAGCATTCTGAGGAATGTGTTCACACTCTGAACAGACAGGCAGACATTCTAAGCATGCGAGGTGACACCAATCAACAGGAAGAAATGATGAAAGCCAGGCTAGGAAGCAGGCATTATCGGTGGCAGCAGCGGCAGCCATTGAGACACACCACTGAGAAACATGATACACGCACACACGTGCGCACGCACACACACGTGCACGCATACCCCAAATCTACCGTTTCTTGGTTAACTAGACAGAGCATCTAAAGAAGCAAAGACTGTTTGGAAACACTACAATGTGTACTCATTGTGGACACTGTACGTGTTCATTTATAATTTAAAAACTTACACAGTTCCCCTATAACAACCATTAGAAGCAGCTGGTAAACCTTCAAAAAAAAATTTTTTTTTACCCGTCATGTTAGATAACACAGCATCCCATTCAGAAGAAACAAACAAAAAATTTCTTCTGCATGCTGGGAAAACAAGTTTTGGTTTATTCTTTCCACCTAATATGTTAGCACTAAACTGGCTGCCCAGCTGGGATAGGAGGAGGTAGTGTTACTGGTTTTGATTTACAGTGAGGTGAGGGTAAAGGTTGCTTTCAAAACTCTTGCTTAGAATATGAGATGTGGAATGACATTCTGATAATCCCAGGAGCTATTTATATGGAGAGGGAGAGATCTGACACCAATGTCTTAACCGTGTACCTGGCATCTGAGTTAAAACAAGCCAGGAAGTCGATTGCCAATTATGTTTTAAAACATACAGGTGTGATACAGACTAACAAAGGTGACTAGCAATTAGTTTGTGGCTTCAGAAGTTTCTAATGCCATCTAGTGGAAACGGTAAATTTGATCACTTGCACATCAAAGGATGCCTCAAATCCCAGCTACTACGTCATTATGCTGTCGTATATTCAGAAGACTCAGTGCCAGAATCAAACCTCAAATATATCTCAAAAAACTCTTTGCTAGTCCATAAAACTAGAATGTGCCTTGGAAAATAAGATTTGCCCAGAATACCCTTGGATGCCTGCCTACTGCCAATGAAATTATTATTTGCAGCATCCCACAACACTGCTGTGCCAGTAAGATCATTTTCCTCGTCCTTGTCCTCTCTCTTATCTTCTAAACCCTAAAATCTAGAGATGGACATTTTGATAGTTTTTTTTTGTTTGGTTTTGGTTTTGTTTGGGGTTTTTTTTGCTTGTTTTTTTTTGCAAGCATGGTGGTTTCGGTAAAATGAGAAACAACTTTTTGAAGTACAGTTATGTGCTGCTTAACGACGGATATGGTCTGAGAAATGCATTGTTAGGCGATTTTGTCATTGTGCAAACATCATAGAGTGTATTTACACAAACCTAGATGGTATAGCTTCTACACACCCAGGCTACATGGTGTAGCCTATTGCTCCTGGGCTACGAGCCTGCACAGCACGTTCCTGTATGAAACAACATGAGACTATATCAAGCACAAGCGAAAATGATGCAATCAAAAGACCTGGTAAACACAAACTATATGAGGCTGCTGCTGGCATAGCATGGCATGCTGTTTTACAGGGAGCCTTTTTTATAACTAAAGAGAGTACACTCTAAAATAACAATTAAAAGTAGTAAGTAAGTACACAAACTAATAACATAGTGATTTAGTATCATTGTCAAGTATTATGTACTCTCCATAATTGTATACTTTTATACAACTGGCAGCACAGTAGGCTTGTTTAAACCAGCATCAGCACAAACATGTATTTCTTGTGCTAGATGACAACGTTAAGAAGGCTGCAACCTCACTAGGTGATAGGAATTTTTCAGCTCCATTATAATCCTATGGAACCACCATTGGATCATATAAGTGGTCTTGCTGTTGACCAACACATCATTATGCAGCACATGACTATAAACATTCCACTGATTCTAATCTGAAAAATAATATGAGAGGAATTAAATCAATTTTGCTAATTTAATCCTAGAAGGTGTTCAATTTTCAGTAAATGCTTCACAGATTTTCCTCAAGGGAAACCCAATAGTGAAATTGTGAGCAAGAAAAATAACACTAGGGACTTTGTGATCCCTTTCAAGGAAGTCACCAAGCAGCTTCAGCCACAGGGCTATGATGTAGAAATCAAAAGGCACTTCACATAAGTGTAAAACATAAAATGGGCCATATTTCACTTTGTATATGAAGATACATTTGATAAATAGTCTACAGCCTACATATCACTCTTTCCTCAATATCACCCCTCAAAGATAGCCCTCTGTAAGAGCACGGCTATATGTCCCTGGAACCCTGAATTCTAGTGCAAACTAATATAAAACTCAGAATTACTCCTTTCACTTCTCCTTGATTTAGTTTCCTCATCCAGTAACTAAGGAAATTGAACTTTAAGCCAACGCAAATTCTCTTTCTTCTCTAAAACCATAGTTTAGAATTTCAAGTCCAAAACTTGGGTTTTCTGTTTCACTGTAATAATTTTCTTTAAAAGTATTTATTTCATCATAGCCATTTTACCTAAAATAATTATTTTTATTCAAATTATTTTAGTAATGAGTCTTGCAATGTTTAACATTTGGGCTACCATTAATTTTAAAAGCAGTTCATTTGTGGCCCTCGCTGGTTGGCTCAGCGGTAGAGCATCGGCCCGGCGTGTGGAAGTCCTGGGTTCAATTCCTGGCCAGGGCACAAAGAAGAAGCATCCATCTGCTTCTCCACCCTTCCCCCTCTCCTTTCTCTCTATCTCTTTCTTTCCCTCCTACAGCCAAGGCTCCATTGGAGCAAAGTTGGCCCGGGCGCTGAGGATGCTCCATGGCCTCCACCTCAGGCACTAGAATGGCCTCAGTTGCAGCGGAGCAATGCCCCAGATGGGCAGAGCATCGCCCCCTGGTGGGCATGATGAATGGATCCCAGTCGGGCACATGTGGGAGCCTCTCTGCCTTCCCACTTCTCACTTTGGAAAAATAAAAAAATTTTTAAAAAAGTTTATTTGCAAGAATATAGGGTTACAGTGTAAACAAAGGCTACTTTTAAAGAAGTAAAAATATAAAGTACGTCTTTTCTATATACACCCATCTTGACATTTTTATGCTGAATAATGTATTTCATTTTGGTATATTTATAAAATGAAGTATTTTCAGTAGAAAAGAAATATATAGCCATTTCACATGTAAAAACTAAAAAAGAAAGGAAGGAAGAAAGAAAGGAGGGAGGGAAAGGAGGGAGGGAGGGAGGGAGGGAGGGAGGGAGGGAGGGAGGGAGGGAGGGAGGGAGGGAGGAAAGAAAGAAACATTTGTAGTTCTAACATCCAGAGACAGGAGACTGTCAATTTAATATTGTAGTGTACCCCTCTCATTCTTTTTTTCTTGTGTATAATATTAACATAATTTATATCATGTAATATATATAACATATATGTTGATTTCCATAACATCTATTTTTCTGACTATAAAATATAATTAATTATTGCAGAAAATTGTTCAAATATAGAAACAACTAAAGAAAATTAAAATAACCCAGAATCTCACCACCCAAAAATATCCTCATTTATTATTTTATTTCTTTAAAGTTCTTTTTCTGTGCATAATTTAATACAGTTAAGCTTATATTACATATTCTGATTTTAAGTACAATTAACCCAAGAAGAGTCATTCATAAGTCCTAGTTAGAAGATGTTACAAAGAGGGTCTTAATCACAGGTTATATCTACCACTAGTAGTTTATTCACTTTTCATAATTACAAAAAAAATAAAACTATATACTAAAGTCATTCAAAATGAGTTCTAAGAAGCATAAAATTATTACTCAAGTTCTTTGTCATGCAGTATTGCTGAATAAAAAAATCAGTTTCAAAGAAGGGAGGGCTTAGTAATTCTGCAAATACTATATCTCTGTCATTTAAATATTGTAATGCCATTTCGGACTAAAAAATATAGTGGTTTTTATTGTGTTTTAAGTACCAGAAGACTCTATCTGAACCATGAGGTAAAGAATATTACCCAAAAAACACATTTCCTGATGCTTAAAATAACAAAAGCCAACAATAAAAACTAAGGGGAACTTTACAGATCCTAGCTCCTCCCCTGGGTTATAAATCCATTTGAAAACCTCTAATACAATAGATTCCTGATTCTGGAATTGAAACAGAATAAAAAGGTATTTGTAAATCATTGTATCATGGTTTCCTCAAGTCCTATATTCTTCAATTGGCTGCGGAAAAACCTTAAGTAATTTCTCAAGTTATTTACCACTTGGCATATTGCAGAATTTTAAATACTTTTATCACAATTTAAGACAACTCTTAAATTTCAACCTTTCCTTGTCCTAACTTTCAAAACTGTGGACTGCCACTGTCTTCTGGCCTTTAGTTCTGTAGGGAGAACTCTGAGACCAGCCTGATTTTTGTTTCTGGGCAGATTGTTTTTAAATATGAATGCTTAAGAATCTTTTCTTTAGCCTTGTAATTCAAAAGACCCAAGCGAAGTAAGTCTAAGACAAGGCTTCCTTCAGTGGATCATATCACAACCACCATGAGTACCTTCAGTCTTCATTCAAGTCCTTTTGCCTCAGGGTACTTTTTCTTCCTATTATATCCTTGATTACCACTTATTTCCAATTTGGAGGGTGCTCTCCTTCAAGAACAACTGTCATTTTTGCTGCCCTCTTTTATCTAAACCTTGTATCTATCCTTTCCCTCATCATTTTGATCTTTGTCCCCTTTTCTCCATAGTCACAAAAAAGTTTTCATTTCCACAGTATGTGTTCTACCCTGTATAACTCCATCACAGATTCTAAACTCCAATTTATCTCTTTTTTACAACTCTCCATCATTTTATTATTCTTATTCTTCCCTGTTATGTTTTTACTTCAACCCTATTGCCTTTTTTAGGTAGTAATAATGTCAATATTTTTAACTTTAAAATGATGTTATTTCCCCAAATTTTTCCTCTATAAACAAAAGTTTATATGTAGAAATACAAATAATAGCAAATACCTGTGAAGCTTTTCCACATATAACAAATGTTAATATTTTATCATATTTGCTTATTTTTATACAAGTAAAATATAGCAGATGAAGTTCAAACCATACAGTCCCTTAGATATAATTATTATTTTGAACTTGTATTTATATTTCATACTTTTATTACTTATCTATGATCCATAAGTATAGCAGATTGTTTATTAAATGTGTGTATACTGTATCATACTAAAAAATGGTATCATTTTCCAACTTTCTTTTCTCTGAATAATATATTGAATGGAGAGGCCACATTTAGGTGTTGTAGCTGACAGCCCCAGAAGAGACAGCCAGAATCCAGCCATGCACCAAACACAGGGGTACATGAACCTTCACACGATTGCATCCTTATCACTGAGCTGCTCCAGCTGATGCCAAGTAGAGCAGAGACAAGCTGTCTACATGGAGCCCAAATTGCAGATTTGTGAGCAAAATAAATGGTGCCATTGTTCTAAGCCACTAAGTTTTGGGGTAATTTGTTATGCAGCCGTGGTCACTTGAATAGCTTCTTCCCATTCCCTATTCTGGTTTCACCGTTTTCTTACCCGTTCTCCTAGGATCACTGCCTCAATAAATCAGCTGTATGAATCCAAGAGATCAAGACAGAGTTACAGGATGATCCATACTAACAAAAAAAATGTACAACTTCCCTTGAAAGCTCTGATCTCTTTAAAACTCAATGAAACATGCTATTTCCATGGTCTCAGTCATTGGGTAAAAGAAGCAATTGAACTAAAATGCAAAAGTGAAGAGAAGAAAGAAATTTGCTCTCTGAATTCTCTTCTGAGTAACTACTTTAATGGTGGGTCTGGAGAATCAAAAAGCATCTAGATTCAGCGCTGTTGCAAAGAGAGTCCTGTCTTTTAAAGCAGTATGTAGAACTCTCACCTTAATACTTCTTGAAGAATCCAGAGGAAACATCCTTCCTCTCCAGTGGAAGAAAGACGCGCAATTTTGATGGCCTTCTTTATCTGGGCTTCCTAGAAAAATTGCTAGGGTCCCTGTGAACAGATGCCTTAACCAACAACTGGAGAGCAAGAGCTGGGAGGAGAGTGATGGACAGTCCTGAGCCTCTAGTTACGCCCACTGGAGGAGGAGCCTGTGCTAGCAAGTTACCTGAACATCCAAAAACCCTTCTATAGATAGTCTATGGGGCAACAGATTTCCAATAGCTGATGAGAGTGCTGTTCCTGATATGGATCTTAAATTTCTCAGAAACAACCTCAGAAGTTTGGTCTCATAGACACACTACCTGCTGCTCCCACTTTAAAGTAACTGACCCAGCCTACCTAACCACACTTCTCCTTTTCCCTGGTGCATGCCCAGTAACCTCAACACAGTCACAAAGAACTGGTGTGCTTTATGGCAGGGGTTTTACATACTAGGTCTTTTCACTGGATGCCTCCTTAAGTCTGTTCGTTCTGCAGCGACTCTCGCATGGCTTATCTTCCCAAGAGACTTCAAGCTTGGGTAGTGCCAGTTTCAGAGTTTCTCCCAATATCACCATTGTCAAAGATGGCAAGTGTATATAGATGGCAGCCTCATCTCTAGCAATAGCCACCAAGTCACAGGCTTCTCTTGCCTACCAGGTCCCTTGGTGATATTTTAAAATAATGATCCTATTCTGGAGCCCTAAAGAATGAATATTTTGGGATGGAATAATTTACATAATGCTTTACCCTGAATCTTTATCTTCCTTACAAGGTTATCCCCGCCCCACCATGGTGAGCAAGTGGTCTTTTCTCAGCCTTAAGTTACCCAAAATGCCTAAAAAATGAAGTTAACTTAGGATACACTGGAGGGCCAATCTACTTCCCTCCTGGACTTAATCTGGCCACCAGGGAGTGAGCCTAACACGAACAGTCTGTTAGAGGCTGAGCAGCAAATCCTGCTGTTCTGCCCATGGCGATGTAAGAGGACCCATGGGGAACAAGATATCAGATCATTACCAGGATTGCCAAATCCTGTGGATCAAGAAAGCCCATCACCATACCTGCCTTAAGTGGCCAACAACAACAACAAAAAAATGCCACCTGCAGTTGTAAGGTGCTCGAGGAAGGTCCAGAAGGCTTCATGGAAGATCACTCCCACAGTGGCAACCACCTCATCTGGCCCAGCGCCACCAGCCTTTAAATTCTAGCAAACCTAAAGATGCCTTTGAAGATGTGATATTTGTTTTTTCTTTTGTTTTGTTTTAACTTTTTTTTTGCCTTTGCCTAAATATATGTATTTCAAAGAATCCAGATTTAATTTAGTCTGCAATACATTGAATTACCATAAAACCTGGAGTTCATGGTAGAGCTCAGATTTGAGGGGTCAAGTAGCCTAGTTTTTAAACCCCAGTTAGTTCCATATCTTATTTATTAGTTTTGTGACCTTGCATAAGTTTGTTAAACTTTCCAAGCTTCCATTTCCTCATCTCAAAAAAAAAAAAAAAACCACTGATATAATAATCGTACTTTTCCAGAGAGTAATTACGAGGATTTCATGAAATATTGCATGTAAAACAGTTAGCTTAACACCTGACACCCAGTAAGAATTCAACTAATTTTAAATATGTGGAGAGGAGTCCTACAAAATTTGATTTTATCCATTCACTTTTGTCTGGCATATTTAGGACCAAGAATGGTCTATAGCCCTGGCCGGTTGGCTCAGCGGTAGAGTGTCGGCCTAGTGTGCGGAGGACCCGGGTTCGATTCCCGGCCAGGGCACACAGGAGAAGCGCCCATTTGCTTCTCCACCCCTCCACCGCGCCTTCCTCTCTCTCTCTTCCCCTCCCACAGCCAAGGCTCCATTGGAGCAAAGATGGCCCGGGCGCTGGGGATGGCTCTGTGGCCTCTGCCTCAGGCGCTGGAGTGGCTCTGGTCGCAACATGGCGACGCCCAGGATGGGCAGAACATCGCCCCCTGGTGGACAGAGCTTCGCCCCTGGTGGGCGTGCCGGGTGGATCCCGGTCGGGCGCATGCAGGAGTCTGTCTGACTGTCTCTCCCTGTTTCCAGCTTCAGAAAAATGCAAAAAAAAAAAAAAAAAAAAAAAAAAAGAATGGTCTATAAAAAGTTGGGGCAGCCTTGTGACATGTCATGGAACCCCAATTCAACAGCAGGAAAATGAGTATTAACCAGAAAAAGAAATAGAGTAACCTGAATGATCACTTGCAAGCGCTCAGCCTAAAAGAGAACAGGCTTCAAGCCAATATGCTTTTACGTGAAATTGAAAATCCACCCCACAATATGTGCTATGTTTTTCAGACCCAGAAGCTGCCTTATGCTAGAAGCCTCAGTGCAGTGACATTATGCAAAGTGAAATGGACAGGGTGAATTGTATTAATTGTGAGTTGTTTGGAACTCTTTCTACAATGTTGCCCAAAAATAGAGATTCTTTTTTTCATTTATTATGGAAAACTTCAAACATATGCAAAAATAAACCAAAAGTATAACAAATATCCATGTTCTCTTTATCCAGATTTCACAAATATCAATTCAAACAATCTTAGGTGAGCTAGACCTCTACCCACTTCCACCATGATATTATTTCAAATCCTATCTCAAACATTATTTCATTTCATCTACAAAGATTTCAATATATGCCTCTAAAAGGACTCTTTAAAAACACACACACACACACACACACAGCTGTAATACTACATCACACCTAAAAGTTAATAATAATTTTTAATATTAAATATGCAGCCAGTGTTCAAATTACTAATTGTCTCATAAGTGTCATACTTCTTTAATAGTATATTTGTTTTAATATGAATCCAAATCATGTCTTCATATGTCAATTGATTGATTTCTCTCTTAAGTCTTTTTTCAATCTATCGGTTTCCCCTAATCTTTTCCCTTAAGGGAAAAAAAAGGCAGAAAGTCCAGTTATAACTATTATTTCCTACAAAGTTCAAATATTCTAAGTAGAAATGTTTGTTATTGCTTGCTTTTCTTTTTCCCCCTAGCTTTACTTAGGTATAAGCGACAAATTTGTAAGACATTTAAAATATAATAAAAAAAAATTTCTGTTGAAATTCATTTGTTAAAGAAATCAAATTATTTGCTCTGTATTTCCCAAAGTCTAGATCTTGTCAAAAAAACAAACAAACAAAAAAAACACCTTGTAAAAGTATCCTTAACTTTTCAAATAATGATTCTCTAAGTGAGAGAAGAGGTAAAAAACTGAAGAAGGTATTGATCTGTCTGTGAAACTGTTTTTTCTATTTCTCAAAAGACTGTTGATGCAATCCACAAGATCGTTGGCACGTCAACTGCAAGCTGGAGTGAGGACGCCCGAGACTTGTTGCACTACCAGGTCCTCCCCGTTTCTGCTAATGAGAACATTCCAGGCAGCACCATTCCGCGATCTCATTATACTAACAGTTCTTGCCGAGAACCTGCTCCCTTTTCTCTGCCCCAACAAGCGTGGATCTGTGCGACAGGAACTCAGGGGGATAAAGATCTAAGTATAGAGGTAAAAGAGAAACAGAGGTGGGAGAACAGAAGGGTAAGAAAATATTCAGTAGATGCAACCAAAAGCAGGTAACTTTGGAATTGTGAGTGAATGGGATGGGCAGGCAACAAGTGGCAAAGGTGTCACAGTGAGCAAGCCTGAAAAGACAAGGTGGCTACATGGCCTGAAAGCAAAGAGAGAAGGAGAGGGTCCTCATGACTGAGAAAGAGCCAGCCTGGCGCTGTCGCAAAGGGACTTTGCCTAAGATGGGCTCCTGGGGAAGGCAGTGAGACCCCTGCAGAGCCCCTGTCCGTGAGTGAGACTGCAGAAAACCAAGGGAACTGTGCGGGAGAGATTCCTAGAGATGAAAGGCAGTCTCTGAAGAATACACAAATGCTCATCCCGCCCTACCCCAAAATGAATCCACTTTAAGCATCTGCCACAGCCAGACGAAGCCGCAACAGCAGTGGCAATGCCAGTCACCTCTCCTCCCTCTCCCACCACCTCAACCACAGAGCAGTCAGCAACTTTGGTGAGTAAATTGGCAGGGAGGAATGAACTTGTAAGGTGAGAAATAGAAGCTTCCCACACCTTGCTCCCCAATTTAAAATTGCGGGTCAGAGGAAGAGAAGAGAAGCTTTCATTTTAAATAAATTTCAAGTTATTGTTTCTCTGGAACTGTACCTTTCATTTCAGTGGCTCTCAATCCTGGCTAACCACTGAGATCACCTAGCAAGCTTTTAAAGTTCCTGAGGTCTGGGCCCCATCCCAAGAGATGCTGATTCCATTGGTCCGGGAAGCACCTTGGACATCAATGTTTTTTAAAAGGTACCCAAGGGATTCTGATGGGCAGCCCAGGTTAGAAACCACTGGGCAATACTAGATTAAGAACATTTTGCAAACAAAAGATCAGAGAGTGACCAAAAAAAGTGACAGAACTTGCCCTAGATATCACCCAGGGGATAGGGAACTAACCCTACAGCCCTAGTACAGAAGGAAAGGACAATGACATTTAATGACTGCATCACATAGAAGCCCTCACTTTAACCTGACAGATCAATCCCACTTGCTTCAGGGAGATTAGAAGCCTCTTCGAGGAGCTAGCCATGGTTTAGGAATCTTCCAGGCCTCCACACTGCCCTGTACTTAATAGACTCATCAGAGAGAGTTTGGCATGTATTTGTTGCCCTGTTGTTGACCTCTGACCTCCAAGCTGAGAAAAATTAAGTGCCTTTCATTATGCACAGGTCAAACTAAGGTGACTCCAAGATAACTTGGAACTATATCTTGGAGCCAATGAAGAAGATAGGAAGTGCATGAGATATAGTCAACATGAAGTGGTTGGACATTTTTATCAATCTATGACCAATTTCTGTGGTCCAGATTGTGACCTCTATATTGAAATTGTCCCATATTTGAGTGATCTTTTGTCTTACTAATACAAGGAAAGGTCTGGCTTCACCACCTGTCCTAACTAGACCCTGGCAGAGCAGCCTTGCTTCTTACACACCATCACCACGACCACCACACTCAGTCATGGGAGCCCTGACCCATTAATAAAGACAGCGCACTGACAGGAGGCAGGAAAGGAGCCAGGAACTTGCAAAACCATCAGCTAAATCCAAGAGCAGCTTTAGTCTGTCAACACAAAGATGTCATGTGCCAAAGTAGTCTATAGCACCACGATCCCACAAAAGATGGCTGTCAAAATGTTTCTTATCCCCCCAAGCCCTCATTTATTGTACAAATTCATCAAATGGGCAGGAGCTGATTGACAGATGCAACATGCTCCAAGATTTGATGCTTGAGAAATTGGACTTTCCATTGAATGAATCCTGAAGCTTGGTAGCAAGAAAGCTCCGTTTTCATAAACTAAAAAAAGAAAAAGCAAATACTCTTTTTTTTTTTGAAAAGCAAATAATCTTAAGCTCATTCTAGTATCAAAACTGGCATTCTCCATCACCAGCTTCTATTTTTTGTCTGATTCAAAGACATTTTTAAACTATAAATAAAATGTACTCTATCATGAGCACAAGCACAGAGAGAAGTCTGTTTAAACTGCATTAGGTGAAAAGAAGCTTCTAATCCCAATATATTTCTTTAGACTTTTCCAAGCTGAGGGACTCCCCCACATGAAAGGTAAGTTCAGCCAAAGATGAGGTCCCCTGTTCGGTCAGATATGAAAAACTTTATCCTATTATCCCCCCCCCCCCCAGTAAGTCATCAACAGGAAGGTTGACAGACGGCTAGAGGGGTCAATAAAAAATATAGTACTGTGTATATATCTTGATACTTGCAATGCTGCTTTCATGTCCATATTTTACCCTTGTAGTTCCAACAGCTCCAAGCCATGAGCCCCAGTCTTTGGTTTTAATCAGGTATTAAACCCTGGAACATTAGACAAGTGAACCATTTGATGACGACGATAACGAGTGGCCCATTAAAGGTAATTTTTTTTTCAGTTAATGAGCTCTCCCCAAAGAACGGCCACGTACTGTACTGAAAAATGTCCACAGGACCCACTGCACTTTCTCCCTATTTATTTAACTTTATGTGGGTGCCATAAAACTTCTTTATTTGCTTTCAGTTAGCCCATTGGTTTTGACAAGATAAATTTTTATTTAGGTCTTTGCCCAGCTACAATCAGAAACAGGAGACTCACTTTCCAAAGCCGGGCTGATAGATGGATTAATCAAAGCCCTCCCCACCCTGCTTTCCTTCCAGCAACCACAGGGATCAACAGACGGAGTTTTTCCTTAATTAAAGAAACTCAGCAACAAGGTGATTTATCGATGACGAATCTTGCAGGCCTTTTCATTGTGTGGTCACTGCTGGCCACTGTTTGAAATTTACCAACATAAATAAAGCCTCTCCATGACTAAACAAAGTTAAAGTAGCAATAAATTGAGCCTGCCATGTACTCTGGGCTAGATCTGAGGCCAACATAAATATCAGAATGCCTTGGCCGTGACACATTTGACACAATGACATCATGCACTCCCAAACAGAACAGCTTGGTCCAAGCCAAAGCCTAAAACTTAATACAATTCCCCCAAATGAATCAAATTGCCATGGTCTAGACTCGGCTGCACTAAGTGTTCAACTCCTGGCTTCCTTGTCTTCTGCTGTCGAGTGATCACATTAAAAAATAATCTATATGCCGATCTAAATTTTGCTTTTTCTGCATGATTACATTTTGGCAGGAGGAAAGTTCTGTTATTCTCACTCCCCGGGAATGTTTGGAAAGTTAAAAACTCAGGATTTATCAGCTTAAGGTCAACTGTTTCGGTGCCATCCTGAGACTTGCCTGCAGCTTTCTTCAGTAGCAGACAGGGCCACTGGCTATAGGGGACAGTGGGTGTTCTAGGGGACAGTGAGTGTCCTGCTCACAGGAGAATGGCTCAACGCCGGCCCCTGTCCAAAGGATTTGCTTTACCCAAATCTGGCAACAAGCTGTGGGAAATGCCTCCACGAAACAAGAAATTTTCCCACACAGGGCTCAGTGCCCCCCAGCCCTATCACAGCCAGGAGATGAGGGAAGGGCAGGAAGAAACCTCTCAGAATGTACACACAGGACAGCAAATTAAAAATGGAGAAAATCTAATAACTAATTGGTGAACCCATAAAAGCTGCCATAAAAGACATTTTCCTTAAACTACTTTACACAGGGCTGTATAATTTTATGTCACTTTTTATTTATGTTGCCATAATGAAAGCTCTGCCAGAGCTGAGGAGCTTAGGAAGAAAGAAACTCAACTATTTTTTTTTTATTTTTTTTTTGGTATTTTTCTGAAGCTGGAAACGGGGAGAGACAGTCAGACAGACTCCCGCATGCGCCCAACTGGGATCCACCCGGCACGCCCACCAGGGGTGATGCTCTGCCCACCAGGGGGCGATGCTCTGCCCCTCCGGGGCATCGCTCTGCCTCGACCAGAGCCACTCTAGCGCCTAGAGCAGAGGCCAAGGAGCCATCCCCAGCACCCAGGCCATCTTTGCTCCAATGGAGCCTTAGCTGCGGGAGGGGAAGAGAGAGACAGAGAGGAAGGAAGGGGGGGTGGAGAAGCAGATGGGCGCTTCTCCTATGTGCCCTGGCCGGGAATCGAACCCGGGTCCCCCGCACACCAGGCCAACGCTCTACCGCTGAGCCAACCGGCCAGGGCCGAAACTCAACTATTTTTAAAGGGGGAGGGGAAGTCCATCAATAGGGCTTCGAATAAGATCCATTTTGAAGTATAGAGAGGTTGGGGAGGCGAAACTTATTCGCTCTTAAAGGCCCCTGAGCAAAACTTTGCAATGAGCCTCTTTCTTCCACTGCTACCCTCTCCACTCCCATCGCTGTGATGGCTTACCATTTATAAAGTGCATTCAATAAGGTTTCACAAACTAGAGTGTGAATTAGACAGATAAGCCCATGCCACCTAGACTAATTTTGTGAAACTGGGTTTTTATTGTGTGAAATAGGTAAAGGAGTATGATTTGAATTTCTAGAAGAGATCCATATAAAAAAGTGAACCCCATTTTAACAAGGTATTGATGAATTTGCAAAGCTCCACAGGCCCTTAGAACACCAGATTCAAAGATTCCAGAATGATAGAACAGGCTTTCTTCCCTCCTGATTTGTATGTGACAATTAGAGAAGGTTGACTACTGAGAAATAAGGAATAAATTGCAAGACAGAAAACCTTGGGTTGCCTGGCCTGTCGTGGTGAAGTGGATAGAGTGCCAACCTGGAACGCTAAGGTTGTCAGTTCGAAACCCTGGGCTTTCCTGGTTAAGGCACATAGGACAAGCAACCAGTGAACAGCCAGAGTGAAGCAACTACTGCTCATCTCCCCTCTTTCTCTGTAAGATTTATAAAAAAAATAAAATAAAAAAAAAAATCTTTAAAAAAAAAGAAAAGAAAAGAACGAAAACCATGGGTAAACAAGTGGAGGGCCACAGTACCTCTCCTGGAGGGTGAATGAGGTTCTGTTTCTAAATACACCCATTTGCTAGGGTGTATTTAGTCTGTGAAAATTCACTGTACTCTTAAGATGTGTATTGTTTCCTCTGTGTATATTATACTTCAATAAAAAATTTTAAAATAGCACATGTTCAAATGAATCTCTGAAAAGAGGTGCAGAGTGGGTCGTGTGCATATAAAAACACTGAAATGTACCGTTTTCCCAGAGAAAATGTAGATCACCCCTTAAAAAGCAGGGGCCCTCGGAACTTGGCTGATTTTCAAAGCAAGATGAGGTTGTTTTTAGAAACAATTTGCCTTCTATTAACAATGAAATCCAATTCGGCTTTGACTATTAGAAAGTGAAACATATATACAACTTGGAGGGACTGTTGAAGTATCAAACAGATAGGGCATTATTTAGGTAGGCTCGACAGTCAAGGGCACTTTACACCATTACGGACCAGACTAAACAAACCTGACCCGCAGGGTGACCCTCCCAGGATCCCAAAAGATTGGAAACTCCGAAAAGGCAGCCCTGACCAGACTTTACAGCCTGGTAATGGCATGCAAACGACACTCCGTCTCTGTCACGCAGCCAAAGGTTGGTGTTGTATATGAGAGCAATTTCCTCAAGAATTCAGAGGAAAATGTGATACTTTGCCTTTTATGTGTAGGCTTCACAACAGCAAGTGTATTTACTAGTGGGAGACACCCCAACCTCCTGATGAGTGCCCATCGAGCCAGCCTGCCCCAGGCAGCAGTGCCTTTCCTGACTGCTGCCTAATCGGTTGGCAGCGGCAGGGATGTCAGATGCAGGAGGAGGGGAGAGCCTGCTCCCACGGAGTGAGAAAGCCCTCATTTTCAGGAAATTTTAAAAGCTGAAACTGTGTCTAAGAAAACATCAAGGAGACTTAGAGTCACTTCACTAGAAAACAGGTTTTCACTCGCAACCTCGCTGTCCTCAGTACAAGCCAGTCTTGCCCAATTGCACGGGGCACCGAGGTCTGGCTGTGCTTGCAATTCGATCGCACTCACCAAGAAAACCTTGGCAGTGGGCATCCAGAGTCCCGCTTCCGCCAGGGCCTGTTTTCACATGCTCCCATTACATGACTGTACACCCCACATGGGATGATTCAGAGCTGTCCTTGAGGAATTAGTTACTCCAAACAGCCCTCAACAAGAAGTTGGCTGGGAAAGAGGATATATTTGCTGGTGAAGTGGGGGGTGGGGGGTGGAAAGGGAGGGATAGAGACGGAAGAGAGGAGGGGAGGGGAGGGAAATACAAAGAGAATATAAGCTATGACTACTATGCTCTGATGAGAACATAAGCTTTTGGGATGACTTCAAGTTGAAATATCACCATGATTCATCAGGAACCTTTGCTTCTCCTTACTTTTTCTTTCACAACACAGGCCAGAGACTTAACTTGTTATGTTGCCATGGATGTTACCCTCTGGGACCCTGAGGAAGGGAATTATGTCCCTGCCTCCAGACATCAGAACCTCTTCTCTCCGACCCTTCAAAGATCAGGCTCCCTGAGGACCACCAAGAAGGTATCCAGGCCCATGGTCCTCATCAAGAGCCAATGGTGTCTGTGGACCCTCAGAAAACAGTGTAAACCCCACACAGGGGATATAAATGCTGTTCATAACCTCTTTATCCCTGTTACTGAGAACCAGAATTTAATCTGATTGGTCATCTTTTTCAGATGCTTCCTGGTCCCCCATCAGGTCAAACAGGAGGCTCCTTCTCAGCCTGCACACAGCCCGTTTCTGTGCAGGGGGACACAAGCCCTAAGCTGGAGACAGGTGACCACTGTGTAGCCTTTGTGTTGGAAGTCTGTACATCTTGCTTTCAACAAATAAAAAGAACAGTAACATGGCTCCCGCGTGCAGTGGAGATACAGCCTAGCCATAGGAAAAGAAGCCAACAGAATCAGCCCAGAAACAATGGTGTCCCTCTTGCCCTGGAAAGAGGGGAGGGCACTAGGTCCCTTCAGTCCAGGCATTAAATCAACAATCCACCCTTTCAGTTGAACGAGGCCTTCCATTGGGAGAAGCCATCAAGGTCCTGGGAGAGTCAATCATCTCGCAAAAGGGAGGGGAAATGATGTCTTCCTAAGCGCTGAAAAGCCCGAGTAGTTGTCTGTTTGTCTCTGTTCCACCAGAAAGCAGAAGCAAGGCAGAGGGACCTGCCAACCAGCGCAGGGGCCCCACATCCTGTGGTGGCTGCGCTCCTCTTTCATCTCCATGAGAGTCACTTCCCCAATGACCCCTGGCCCCACTTAAGCTTGAAAGAACCATTGCTTTCAGCCGGTACCTACAGCACATTTGTGTTCTCCAGTCAAGGGGCCTTTATTCCCCCCTCTCCCCTGCCCTCCAATCCCCTCTGGGGGAGTTCAGTTATGCATATTGCATGCAGTGAGGACCACTGGCCGGGCCTCTACAAGCTGCTAATTGAAAACCTTGTCAGAAGTGGGAGAAAAAGGCAGAGGAGGGAAAACAACAACCCTTGACAGGACCCTTTCATATTGTGAACAGCAATGCCCCTCCCAAAAAGGGCGGTTCTTGCTCCATCTCAGCCACACAGGAGTCCTTCCTCCCATCACAGAGGACTTGGGGATGAGGGCTCCGGGAGACAGTGCTTGACAAGTCAGAAAAGGCTGTAAGAATGCAGCTGATGAGTCTCCAGACGCCTGTGCAGCTCTGGGGCCCGCTTGCTGTGTGAGCAAGGGATGCTGCTGCTCGGGGACAGGCTGCCCGGGTCACGGCCGGCCGCGCCACTCTCTGCGGCGTCATCCCAGGCAAATGACGCAACCTCCCTGTAAAATGGGGATCAGAATTGCATCGCTTCATAGGACCACTGTGAGGACAAAATGTGATAATGTATGTAAGCTTTTCATACAACGCCTGATAGAGTGGTAACTGTTAACATTCTGTTCCTGTTTCTAATTATACGAATACTCCCGTCAGATAGGAGAATGGTCAAAAATGGGGGGGGGGGGCTGAGACTGCTGTTCTACCCTCATTTCCTACATAAATCGGTTCCAACGCTATGGAGGCCTTCAGATGCAAAGGGGAACAAGAACGCATGCAAGTGTGGAAGTGGGAGAGGAAGGCAGGAAGAATTCAGTGGAGAGAGAATGCAAAGAGTAATAGGAAAGGAAGACAAACAAGCTGATTTTTTTTAATCATCTGTTATCTAGTGAGCACATGTTAGGTGTTTTCATGAATTTTGAACAAAGCTGTAATGTAGTTATGATTATCCCCCATTTTCCACTAAGAATCTGAAGCTTGAAAGAGCTACATAAGTTCCCCAGAGTCCCGTGACCCCTAATTGTGGCCTGAGGTTCCCTTTAACTCTCCAAAACCCCATTCCTGCCACTTCCTCCCACATGCTCTGCTCTGGGGGTTTCTTCCTGAATTTGAGGAGGGACAAAGAAATCCTTGGATGATAGTGTGAATCAAGTTCTGAGGAGTTAGGCATCTTTTTCTAACACTATTACAATTACAGACAGGTTAGCTTGGATATTGGCACCTTCAGCATGAAAAGTCTTGAACTACTTTCTTTGATGAGAACAGAAGTTTCCAGCCCATGCCCAAAAATCAAAGAAAATACTCCATGACATGCTTCCATGTCAAAGGTAGGTGGGAATGTGTCTGAAGGAATAAATAGAAGCCTTTTAATGCTTCTCTGTGAAGAGCTCTGGCTGAGGTGTTAACATCCAGGTTAAGAATATAAAAAGCGAATAAATGAAAAACACCATGACTACAATGGTGTTAACTTTATCAGAGGACCTCCAAAGTCACTACCAATTATGTGGTATGAAATGCCCTCATTATGGAAACTGCGATGATTTTGTGTCTACTAATGAGGATAATAACTAATATATTCTGTCAACAGACATGACAGCTGACTGTACATATTTTGGAGGCATATATATATATTTAGATGCCGTAACTGTACTTCCAGCTATTTCAACTACTAAATTTTGTTGACACAATGCAATCCAGCAACCAGGAGCCTTACAGGGAAAGGTTAAAATTCTTCTTCCAGCTGTTTCTCTTCCTTACATCATTTTTGTCTCATTATTCACTAGGATTGATAAATCTGTCACTCAGATCCCAGGCTAAGTGATGTGCTACAGGGAAATCGCTAATGTGACTAGGAAACAAAGTAACACTGAACACCGGGTTCACGGCATCCAGCATTCCAAAGTACCGTGTCCTGCCTGGTAGCCATTCTAACACGTTCTCTTGCACACTGACCGGGAGAGTTTCTGTCTGATACGGGACATGTGCTTCACTTCCCCTGTCCCAGCTCCCCATTTGCTAAATTGGGGGCTGGGAAAGGAAAGGAGATGGAAAGATTTGCAGGATGGACTCTAATTTTAAGACAAAGGCCATTGCATTAAATCTTAACAGATGTTTCGCAAGTTTAGAAGATTAAGAAAGATTTCAGCATCAAAAATCAAAGAAAATACTCCATGACCTTAAAAAAGGATAAAACACAAAGCTCTAACAAACCCAAAGTCCACTTTGACAGCTGTCTCTGATGGAATTGATGAGGTGCTATTGATGTTTGGATTAAACCATGCCTCTGTGATCAAGTACTCAAACATGGGATAAAAGACGAATATATTCTTTAATCCTACCCACTAATTTTGTCTAGGCCTTGAAAAGCAGTGGATACTGAACAAATGTTGAAAGTGGCCTCTTTTCTGTTTATTGACAAAACTATTTCTATTTCATTAATTTGCCACGTATCTCATCAGCATTTAAACTAACACAAGAAAATCCATGCAAGGTACTGGACTCCCCACAAACAGATTGCTACAACTTCCAAGGCCACTAAAGGCAAAATCAATAGATGATAATTCTAGAAAGTGAGAAAAATGTTACAGGAAAATGTAATAGAAAAATTGGGTTCCAGTTTATTTTTCTTTTTTTTTGCTACAATGTAAAATAGCACTTGGAATTCCAATTTTTAGCCCTGAGAGAGTTTTAAAAGAAGAAAAACTTTTTTTTTTCTTAAGGAAAGGGTGAAGAGGCAATTAAGTCATTAATTACTCTCTTTGTCTAACGCTGTCCAACCCATCAAACTTGGTCTCTTCTGTCTTCATCAAAGGTGCAGCTCACTCTACAACAAGTACCTCTTAAGAAGACAATCTCATGTTTCAAAAGCTGCTCTATGAGGAATTTAGATGAAGTGAAATTAATATAACACTTAGCAGCAGACCCCAGAGTTTGACAGCTGCACAGCGCCCACTATCACCAAGGTCCTCAAATGAGCAGCAAGAAGTTCCAGGGACAGGGACCCTGTGGGGAAACAGTATGCTATGTGCAAAGGGCAAGGAGCATTGCATTTCATGGAGGAGAAAAGGTGGAACTGGCATTAATGCTGAAAACTGGAGACCAACCCACACCCCCCTTTAAAGGAGACCAGGAAATAAAACAGGTCCTTTGAAGAAGGAGCCATCAAAAATACCAGAATGCCCTAAGAAAGTCACTGGAGAGACAGGGACTGAGGAAATGAGTTAGATCCATCTTAATGCCTTTCTAGTGGGTCAGACCAAGTTCAGGGAGATCTGAGAGGCAGGCCTCTCCATGTCCACCCTTCCGGCATGCCTTTCACCCCCCACAGATCCTCTCTCCTAGGCCTCCAGGCAGTCCACTGGTACCTCCATGAGGTACACCTCTCTCTGGTGTGTGTGATTAGTAGAATCCTTCATGGAGCTCAATATGCCTCTTTGAGAAAAAAAGAAAAAAATTTTTTTAAAAAGTGACAAAGTATGATGCTCCCTTGGTTTTCTTTCTCGTGTCAAGTCTCCCGTTGCTGATCTGGAAGGAAGCATTCGTTTGCCTCACAAGATCTTGGACCAGTTCTCCCCAGTGGCAAGGAGAGAAAGGCACAACACACATGGCAGTTGCATGTGCAAGCAAGGAACAAGCAGAAACATGCATTTTAAAGCCATTTTGGAAAAATGGAGCATGCTTATAAAAGATTCTCCCTTTTCCTACCAGTTTCCAAAGACCCAACTAGGTTATACTCTAGGAACCACAATGAGGCATTTCAGTGAAGAATTTGTTGACTTCATCCTCAGATACTCTGCCTGCAAGATGCTAGAATTACATAAGTACTGGTGTAATAACAACAGCTTTATTTTTGAGTGTTGCTATGGAATTTCAAAAACAAAACAAAGAAAACCACTGATCAGTAATTGTGACAAAACTTCTTAGCCACAGCATTGAGAATAGGCCTAATTATTCCATAAACACACTTTGATTTGTTTACTTCAACGTCAAATTAACTTCAAATATGTAACAGCTGACGCTGATTTGAGACCGTACACAATACTGCTGCAGAGTGCGCTCTGTGTACCTTGCTTAAGTCTCTCTTTTTTAAATGAATTCATTTGTAAACGTCCCTCCTTAGTGTACCCCTCATACAAAAGAAGAACCACATATGCATTTTATTTAAAAGAAAATTGTTTCCCAAATGGGGTGTGTGTGTTTGTGATCCCATGTTTTAGCTTACTCTCGTTTGCTCCTTTACACAATAAAAACAGGGATACTTTTTAGGGAAATTAGCAGCTCATGACTACAGAGATACTTAGCGATATAATGTGAGCCTCAGAAAATGAAGAACTACAAAGAAAAGATACTTTTTCAATCACTGGGGGAAACCACTATGTGTGGAGTGAAACGGGAGAAAGGGCAGAAAGAGAGAAATCGCCAAACTCAGAACAAAGCCTAGACCAATCAGTCAGTCAGCAAGAATTTATGGAGTGCTTATTTCATTCCTGTTCTTTTGTTTAATTCTTACGCAGAGCTTACTTCTCTAAGCAATCTACAAATATTAACCCATGTATTCCTCCTAATAACTCTACGTGGTAAGTACTATTAACATCCTCATTTTAGAGAAGAGTACAATGAGGCACAGAGAGGATAGTAATTTGCCCAAGAGCACACAGCTAATAAGTAGCAGTTTGGGATTCAAATCTCTTTCCTCAGTTCCCATGGTGCTAAGCTGCTTCTTCAAATCAAATCTCCAACCCTGGATTCTAGAGTAACAAAATACGTTTCTTGCCCTAAAGAAGCTTCTAGTTAAATGATGGTTACAATACAGTGTATTGGGTCTGTGAATGTAAGCACAGGATGGTGTCCTGGGGTACCCAACCAGTCTTAGAGTGGGCAGGAGAGGGTGGCAAAATTGGTCAAAACCTTTTAGATGCAAAGCAGGGTTTGTCAACCTCAGCACTATTGATATTTTGGGCCAGAGAGCTCCTGGCTTCAGAGGGTTGTCCTGTACATTAGCAGCACTCCCTACCTCCACCCACTACATGTCATTAGCATACTTCTCCTCCAGTGTGATGACCAAAAATGTCTTCAGATATTGCCAAAAGTCCCCTGAAGACATTTGAGAATCTAATCTAAAGGAAGTGGTGTCCAAAGCAGACCTAAATGAAGAGTGGTAGTTACCAGAAGGAGAATTGAAAGAGAGGTCCAGGCAGAGGATATAGCACAAAAGCCCAGAAAAGAAAGAGGCTGACAATTTGAGGAGCTAAAAGTGCTTCAATATGAATAGTTATTAGAACTAGATCTAGGAGATTACGAGAGGTGAGTCCAGAGATGCGAGCAGGATCATTGCAAAATGCCTCCTACTCTACATTTGGGAGTTGCACGGTATCTTCATGTATTTGGGAGCTATAAAGGATGCTGACACAATCAAACTTGCATTTTAGAGCCCTCACTCTAACCTCTGCATAAACAATGAATTTGAGAAGAACAAGACTTTAGACCTACCAAGACACTGTTATGTTTATGCTTTCTTTGCATGTTGACCCTTTTCCTTTTAACTAGCATCTTAATATTTAAAATTAAATGTGTTCTTCATATGTAAAAAGCTCTTATGTATCAATAAAAATGATGATCACACCAACAACAAAGGGTTAACAAGCAATTCACAAAGAGGAAGTACAAATGGCCAATAAATGTGAAAAATGTGCTACCTTTTTCCAATGACCAAAGAAATGCAAATTAAATCATAAAATCCCATTTTTCTTTCTATCATACTGGCAAACAAATTTTTAAATTGTTGTTGCATCTCTTACTGACATGCAGAGAAATTGTATTCTCCTACATAGCAGTGGGAGACCATGCTGGCACTGTTTTGCTAGAAAGCAATTGAGAAAAAAAAATTAAAAAACTGACTTCTGTGAAGAATTAAATGACAAACTATTGAAATGACTAAACATCTAATTAAGAGACTGACTGACCAAATTATAGCAATCCTGGCTAATAAAATCTGTTTCCATTAAGAATGTTTTGGTGGAAGTCTATTTGTTGAGATGGAAAAGTATTTGACATAAGGCAAAAATAAGAACATTGATAACATGCAGTGTTGGTGGGAGACTGGGGAAGTGGACGTTTAGTGGTGGCTACAGTGTAAGAAGACCGGCTGCATCCCTGGGGCCCTACTGTCACTGGACCAAGTATTGAGGCTGAGTTGGCTTGACTAAAGGTTGGGAGTGAAGAGAGGAGTCTTAGTTTAATCATCAACTTCTGGAGCAATAATCACGAGGACTCGTTGGGCTGGCAGCAAGCACTTCGGGTATAAACTCCACAAGCAGCTTTTAGAGCCATGCTGCAAGATCAGTCTCTAAGCACAAGGTCATGGAACGGTTTCTTGTAGCCCAACCCCCAATTTGCTCATCACTAACATTTCCATTCAAAGCTATGAGCATTCAGATTGTATATATCCATAGATATTTTTCAAAGAAACGGTTTTAGTATCTAGGTCCTCAGTTACTTGGAGAGAAAATCTTCTCATCCTCAGTGTTGAACCATTGTTAATAAAGCCGATACACATTAAAGGAGACAGAAAAAGCCCTATAGTCACTCGTGCCTACCACGTGGTTAAGAGCCAGTAAATAACGGTGACAGGAATAAGTGAGGTGAAGTAACTAGAACAGCCTGAGCTGCATTCTTAAGTTGACTTCCACTGGATTCAGAGGAGGATGTAAACTTACACTTGGTATGATTTAGGTACTCCAGAATGGCCCAATAAAACATTATCTTTCCCTAAAATTTACAGCCATCTAAAATTGTCTCACATATTGGCATGCATTTATTAAATTCAAATGTTAAAATGAGGCATTTCTTTGCCCCCAAAAACTTATCACTAAGAGAGTCAGAAGTGAAGTAACTAACCCAAAATTAGTATCAGTGCCAGTATTTGCACTCTGTTCTACCTGAAACAAAAAACCAGGTGAGTTTGGTGGACTTTTATGAGTAATATTTGGATTCCTACCTCACCTAAACTTATAGTACTGACTACACAACTAATTTGTCACTTATTATTATAGGTCCTGTTCTGTGTCACTTCATTTTACATGTGGGCCTGACCCTACTCCCCAGCTAGACTTGAGGCTCTTGAAGGGTAAAGCAGCCTCTCTCTGACCCTTTTTATCTCTGCAGACACACGTACACTGGTACCCCAGTACCAAAAACAATGCTTTACACAAAGCGGGTAATAAACAGGTGATTACAGAATAAATGAATGCTAATCAAGATCTCCACGATGTGCTTAAGGGTCAGACCAAGATAGTAAAGAAACGGGAAGATGAATAACAGAGAGAAAAATATTACAGCAATGGAATAAAGGGTTCAAATATTTATTATGTAAAATAGCTTATAAGAAACACACCAAGGTCCCACTAGAGAAATAAGCCAAAAGGCATAGGAGAAAATTCAGAAAAGGGGGGTTACATCTAATTTGTAAATGTAGAGAAATGTCTACCTTACAATAATCAAATAAATGCAAATAAAATATAAGATGTTATTCTTGCTCGTCAAATTGGCCAAAATTTTAACTATTATTTTAATAGGAATACTCAATGTTCACCAGGATGAGATAAAACATATTGGTGACAAAAGTGTTAAGAGCCTTCAAAGTTAATACAATCGTTGGCTCAGTAATTCTGTTCCTATAAACATATGCTAAGGAAATAATACCAAATAAAAGGAAGGATATATAGACTTTATAAGTCAGATGCACCAAAATTCAAATCCTGGGTCTACCATTTCTTAGCTGGGTGACTTTGGGGCAGTGTACTAAGCTCTGTGAGTCTTAATTTTCTCATCTATAAATGGATATAGTGGTAGTATCTAATCGTAGAGTGGTTGAAAGTATTAAATGAAAGAATGTAAAATGTTTAGCTCAAAGTCAAGCACATAGAAAGGCTTTATAAATACTAACCAGCATTATTATAAGAAACAAAAAAGCTTTATGCATATTCATATTCATTATAATATATGATTTAAAAGGCTGAATTTCCAACTGTGGTTACTGATACAATAATACAGTCATTCAGTGACATAGTATGTGACTTCAATTTAAAGAGTGTGTTTGAATTGTGAAATTTTAAAAATATATATTTATAAAAAGTATATAATAATATGGAAAAATGCTTCTGTAACTAACATGACCTGTTTTAGAGCTTGGGATATAAAATAAGGTATATCTCATCTAATATTGAAATTAAGATGATTTAAGCCTCCATCTCTCTGTTTAGAAAATCTCTTCCCTCTCTGGGGTCCTTCCTCTTATAATAAGCTCAGCAATGCCCAAGGGGTCAACCTGGGTTGCTCTCACCCTCTATGGGCAGGGACCCCGCCCCCAAATCATTCAAAGCCAAGGTACTCCATCCTGAGTGCTTCAAATCAATGTCATCAGGCACCAAAATGATTTGGAAAAAAAAAAAAGAGTGAAAAATACTGTTGGTAGTTCCACCATCCAAAGACAACCATAATTAACAGTTAGTGTATTTCATCCAGAGTTCTCATCTATATACAGATCCTTTTTGCCCAGTTATTATTATTGTATTTTTTAAAAAATTGTGTCCTCCAACTCTAGAAAAGAAAACAAATCCCATCCTGGCAAGGTGGGATATACCCAACTAGCTGTACCATGCTGAGCTCCCCTAGATTCTAAGGATGATTTTAGAAATCTGCAGCAATCTTCTTCCCTTAACCCTCACCGGCCCCATGTGGTAAAATGTGTTGAAATAACTGCAGGCTCTCCCCAGTGGCCTTAGATTGATAGCAGTGCACCCATCGTTACTGTCCTCTTGCATGCTGTCAAGTATCCCTGCGTCTTCTGTCACACAGGCATCCATTTCATTCATGGTCCCACATTGTATTTTTAAAACTAACTTTCAGATAAATGATGGAATAAAGCTTAGATATCATTAAAGGTGTCATGTTCTTATCACTGCTTATGGAGGATACTTACTTAGCCACCCTTGCAAATCTGAGAAGGCTGATCATTGAGTATCATAAAAATGGAAATAAAGTAACCTAAGAGGGCAAAGACCACTCTAAGAAACAAACTCAGTTACTCCATTTCCTTCTGCTGTGACCTTACTAAAGCTTAATGACCTAAATTGATTGTTCACAATTATTAGGTTCTTTCTAGTAAACATGGGCAGCATCCAATAGCAGGCGGTAGGTGGAGGCTATCTCTCCCCTCACTATTTGATTACAATGAAATTAAGTCTCAGACCAAATTTTGCTACATATACATTCATTGATTTAGCAAGCAGATCCCACAGCGCTCAGACAACCTAGTCTGGGAGCTTGAAGTTACAGCTTTCAGCCCTTGTAGAAACTGTATGTTTATCAAAGGCAAACATGACGATGATCTCGTAGCAGGTTTCAGCTGAACTTATAATTAAATTTATGAGACCAGAATTGTCTGATCAGTGGCTGGGAACAGGACTATTCCAGAATTAAGCCTCTGGCACCATTTTGAAAGGTATAAATTTCTGGATTAAAATCCTATATCCCATTTATGCAAGTATAGAGGACCTCTGCAACATTTCTGGCCAATCTACAGATCTTGAGCACTACTTTTTTCACCCATGAATAATAACAAAGCCCCTGGTGTTGATCAGATATAAAGATAGCTGAAGTCTACCTCTGTGGTGTGCGCTTCTGATTAGGAGCTTTCAAAACACTACCTACTGGCCTCAGAAGTGTATGCTCCCTTTAGAGTATAGACTGTCACTAGAATATAGGTAAAAATAAGTTTACACACAAATACACACACATCACATATACCAACATGACAGTGCATCTATGTGTGCATGCACACATAGAAGTGATAGACAAATATAGATGTATATAATGTAAGTATACACATATGTGTGTGTATATATACAACTTCATGTATATATGTGTGTATGGATTCATATATGTAGATGTGTATATCTAGAAATATATACATGTATGTAAGTGTGTGTACATGTATACATACAAGTACATATGAAAAGACTAAATTAGGCTGTCTATGTCAAAGTATTTTAAAGTAAATTATGGGCAACATAATATCCCCTTCATATTAAAGACAAACAGCTTTGAAATTCAGATAAAAGAATGAGGTAAGTAGAAAAATTTTAAAGAACTCATTTTATTTCTAGGATGAGTTTTAAATTCATTTCATTTGGGGGGGGGGGAAGCCTGACTACATTAAACACATAGGAAAATACTCCCACTATTAGTGTAATCATTTGCATCTGGCATTTGCAAATGTGCCCTGATGGATAGTACACTTTTTTTACTCTAGAGGACCCCAAAGAAACAAAACTTTAGGTGAAATTGCAAAGGAGAAAGAATATTATTATCCAGTATCAAATCCTGTTCAAAAAGTGATACCCTTAAATCACTCCTAAGATAAAAGATTACCATCCCATAAGATGGATACCATGGAGGAGAGATAGACAAGTTCAAGGAAAGAGTGACGAGGAAGCAGCCATGGCTACCAGGAAAATCAGGGGAAATCTCAGGTGTCACATTGAGCTGGGTCTTGCAGAAGTTTTCCTGGCCAAGATGGGGATGTTCACCTTGACATAAGTGGAGAAAGGGAGAGTGCCTCTCTTTCAGAGAAATGAGAATTAAAAGAGTCAGTATATTAGAAACCTGGCACGTGGATTTCACATGCAAAAATCCATGTTATAAAATCAGGAAGCAGGCCACAAAGCGCTCTGCCCCGAGCCAGAAGCACTGAAACTGACCCTCAGCTGCCCCAGCTAGCTCTCCAACCTTGGGTTAGAGCTACCTTTGGTTGGTTAGGTCTTCCCCTCTCTGCACCTTAATCCCACAGGTCTAAAATGAAAACTTTCAGTTGCCTCCCACAGGCCAACTCATATCGAAGATTGAAAAGGGCACCAATGAGTTAAGCACTTTGCAATCACAGGACATTATTTCATCACTTTCCTGAGTCCAAAAATGCTAAAACGGAAATTAAGGAAGTCAGAGTGAAAAGGTGAGAAATCAAAAAATCTGTTCTGTGGCAGAGAGGAAGGAAGCCTTCCTTCCAGGGAGGTCTGCATCAAGCCTTGACCTTCAAGTTCCCCACCCTCTTTAGCACGATGCTCTAGGCACTTATAAATGGGCTATGAAAAAATTGAGGCAGGTCTAAATATGTCCCTTAGAATCCAACACTGAACAAAGGCCATTGAAGTTCTGGCATGAGTGTCACCCATCTCCCTCTCCCAGATAAGAGAAAGCCCAGTTCTGAGAGTAGGATGGCCTCCCCATTCTTTACACCAAGCCAAGAGTCCTGGCAAGGGCTCCCAGGAAGGGTAAGGAGTCAAAGGTGATGCCCCATGCCTCTTAGTCTCTTAATCCTCACTTTAAGCCCAATTTAAGTCTTCAAAGTGGATCTTTGATCAGAATGAAAATATTGTTTAATTGAAAAGGCTGCTTTTCAAGAACAGTTGGGATTCCCCCAAGAGGCAGTCATTTTAAAAGCATTTCCACTAATGGAAGAGTCCCTTGGGTTTAAGTGTCCACATCACGAGAGCTGGCTCTGGGCTCTGGCCTGTGTCAGGGGCCTTGCAGCTCATTTGAAGTAAGTAGATACTTGAAAACTGGATGCTAAACCAAATCCTAACAAAGTACCCGAAACAGAGCCCCTTAAGCTGGTCACTGATGGCGTGTGAGTAGCAGACCACCCTTTATTCACACTATGAAATCATTACTGATTTTTACTCTTGCAACAGCATTTATGGAGCATCCACTGTGTGCTGTCACTAGAGGAGTCACTGAGTCACTAAAGTTGAATAAAATGAGGTTCTGGCCCTCAGGGTGCTCAAAACCTAGTGAAGGAAACACAGAGAAGTAAACAGAAGATAACAATATGGCATTGAGAAGGCTTCCGGGAGTGCCTGGGGGCCTGAGAATCCTACCTTTGGGGGCGATGCTGGGGGCAGACCAGACCACCCAGAGCAGGGCTTCTTGAGAACTTCTCTGTACACCCAAATCTCCTGGAGTTCTTGCTAATTGCAGATTCCTGACTCAGTGGGTGTGAGGTGGGACTGAGACTATCCTTCTAACAAGCTCCCAGGAGATGCTGAGGGTGTTGCTAGTGTGCAAACCACACGTTGCATAGTCAAGTCTAGAGGGCACTGATAGCTGAGCTGAGTCTTGATGAGAAGTCTGCCAGGGTAAGAAGAAGTTGGGGGGAGGGTATGTTTGCGGCCCAGGTACAAGTGGGGGGGGGGACAGCTTAGAGGGTACAAGTGCTTCAGTTTGGTTGAATGGGAAGTAGAAGGAAGACAAGGGAAACGTCACAGGGGCACTTGCATGTCTGGCTGTGGCTTTGGACTTGCTGGAAAAGGCAGTGGGGACCATTTAAAAATGTCTGAGCTTAGAAGAGATATGGTCAAATAGCATTTTAAAAAAAGATCTCTTGACCCTGGCCAGTTGGCTCAGTGGTAGAGCGTCGGCCTGGCATGCAGGAGTCCTGGGTTCAATTCCCAGCCAGGGCACACAGGAGAAGCGCCCATCTGCTTCTCCACCCCTCCCCTCTCCTTCCTCTCTGTCTCTCTCTTCCCCTCCCACAGCCGAGGCTCCATTGGAGCAAAGTTTGCCCGGGCGCTGAGGATGGCTCTGTGGCCTCTGCCTCAGGCACTAGAAAGTCTCTGATTGCGGCAGAGTGACGCCCCAGATGGGCAGAGCATCGCCCCCTGGTGGGCATGCCAGGTGGATCCTGGTCGGGCACGTGCGGGAGTCTGTCTGACTGCCTCCCCATTTCCAACTTCAGAAAAATACAAAAAAAAAAAAAAAAGATCTCTTGGACCCTGGCCAATTGGCTCAACGGTAGAGCATCAGCCCAATGTGTGGAAGTCCCCAGTTCGATTCCCGGCCAGGGCACACAGGAGAAGTGCCCATCTGCTTCACCACCCCTCCCCCTCTCCTTCCTCTCTGTCTCTCTCTTCCCCTCCTGCAGCCAAGGCTCCATTGAAGCAAAGCTGGCCAGGGCACTGAGGATGGCTCCATGGCCCTCGCCTCAGGCGCTAGAATGCTCCGGTTGCAGCAGAGCAATGGGCTGAGCATCGCCCCCTGGTGGGCATGCCAGGTGGATCCCGGTCCGGCGCATGTGGGAGTCTGTCTGTCTACGGCCACCCGTTTCTCACTTTGGAAAAATACAAAAAAAAGAAAGATCTCTCGGCCAAAAGTATAGGAAATGAACCTGCAAGGGTTAAGATGAGCAGGCAGGAGGGAAGAGCATGAGAAGCCATTGCTGCATTACAAACAGAGGGATGGATGGAATCAGGAGATACCAGGTAGATACCAGCAATAAGGTATTATTTCTCCACAGTTTCAAATTAACCTTCCCCAAAGTAATTTGGTGTTGTCAATGGCACTTCAGTGCTCTCAACATAATTTTGAAACTCTTCTGTCTGGCTTTTACAAAACATGCTATAGCCAATTTCACTCCGTCTCTCCACTGAACCCCTCCTCTAACTCACCTGAACACCTATCTGCTACCCTCCCACTGACTTCCGGGGCTGTCCGTACCTTCCAGGCTCAGCCCGAGCACCAGGCTTAGCTCTCACTGTTCAACACAGCTGGAGTGCCTCTGTGGCTCCTCTCCGCCTGCCCACATCCCACGGTGCTTCCCTTCCAGGCCCAGCAGTAGACGACCTCACTGTCAAAGCTTCCCCGACTGCCCCAGCCCCTCTGGTCTGGGCAACACATTTCCTGCTTCATTCTATCTGTACTCAGTCACAAAGGCCCTGTGATTTATTTTAATGCTTTCTTTTATTTTCTTTTGCTTTTAATAAAAAACAAGCTCATCTTTCAGAAGCGCACCTATAATACATATGTATGGATTAATAAGAATAATAAAAGGAAACCTGTTCACCCTCCTCTTGGGTTCTGAAACAAGCATTACCAAGATATCTGAAGCTCCTGTCTGCCCTGCCCTAGTGGCCTTGTGTCTCTTTTTCTGTGGATACGCCTAACAACATAACCAAAATAAGACCTGAGCAACAAAAACAGTCTGCTGCATCTTTGTTTCCTCCACAACAATGGTCACAACACTAAAAATATAGGCATGCAACCAGCCAGTATGAGTGCATTTATGAGAAAATGAGAGCAAGGATTTTAAACCAGTTCTGCCTGGAATGATGTAACGCATAGTCACTAACCCCTGAGCATTCTGCAGACTGCCCACAAGACAGGTCCTCGGTAAGTAGCTATTTAGCCAAATTCTGGTTTTGCTTCATTTAGTGGATGTAACATAGATTCTGGTCAATGTCAGACAGAAAACAAAGGCACTAAGCACGTGGTCTCCAAAGTAGGGTCCAACTACCACCCCCCACAAGGTCTGCATTTACATGCATTGAGCTGAAGGGAGAAATACTAGAACTTCTGTTTATACTTGGGTTTTTCCCAACCTTTTAAATGTTTTGAATTTTGGTATATATCTTATAATGGATATAACATACGTAGTGAGTCTGTGTATGTGTAGCATGTACTAGATAGTATAACATGATGCATGATATAGCAGATATAGCAGGTGATGTGTAGCATAGGCACACAACAGTGCTCGGCGTGAAGGCACCATGCTCACAGCAACCTGAAACGAACAGCAGGAAAATAAAAGAAAGACCCTAAGTGGGTTCTCTGCATAGATTCCTAGAATTCACTTAGTCATTCATTCACTCATTCATTCATCCACCCATCCAATAAAATATTTTATTGATCTCTATTGCTCATGCTCTGTTGCCCAAATTGCAGCAGAGGAAGCAGGCATCCTTCAGAGCAGGGATCGGGAACCTATGGCTTGCAAGCCAGATGTGGCTCTTTTGATGGCTGCATCTGGCTCACAGACAAATCTTTAATTAAAAAAATAACAATGTTAAAAATAGAAAACATTCTCATGTATTACAATCCATTCATTTCCTACCACTCATGTTCATGGTTGTGGATGGCTGGAGCCAATCACAGCTGTCCTCCAGGACAACACCAAATTTTTATTGGATAATGCTTAACGTACACAGGTCGTTGTATGGCTCTCATGGAATTACATTTTAAAATATGTGGCGTTCATGGCTCTCTCAGCCAAAAAGTTTCCCGACCCCTGCTTCAGAGGCTGGCCATGCCTGTCCTGTCCTGTTACCCACGGGACTCAGGCTGTTTCATGGCTCAAATAACTGGTATAGAACACTCAGTTGCCAGAGTGAGCAAACAGATCCCAAATGCACCCCCCTCGTGAAGAAGAAATTGGTCAACCAGATCCAAGCACCTATGTTTGTCCATTAGAACAACTGTTTAACGTGGCTCTTTTATTCAAAGCTGACCTCCTCCACCAGCAAAGAAAAAAACTGCTTTCCTGACTGGTGCATCAGAAAAAGCTCTGCCTCTGAAAAATGCCTCCCCAACACTAGATGTTTGAAATTGTTCTCAGAAGAAAGTCCTACAGATGAGGAAGGTGATTTTAAATGCCTTTGATGAAGGGTAAGGTATTAAGTTACCACTCAGTTGTAAATGACTTGTATTCCACACTCTCTAGTCTCTAGAGTCTAGAGAACCAGTTTTTGGGGACGCGATGGCCATGAACAGGCCTCTGATACCTGTAGGTGAAGTGAGAGGGCCTCGTGGATAGAAAAACAGCCTTGGAAAGGAGCCTCCAGGCCACTGCACCAGGGCAGGAATGATGAACTTGTTAGTTTTGCCAAGGACTATATTAGGCCTGGCACTTGCCCACTGGCCTCAAAAACTTAGTTACTACAGTGAATGTCAGCACTGGAAGGAAGCAGAAATACCTGGAATAAGGCAGAACCCAGCCTCCTGACCGCTGATCCAAGCGCTCAGCCAATGAGCCACCAGCAAACCTGGTAACAAAGATAATTAAATAAACAAAGTTAAAAACTCTCAGCCAAGTTCTCCATTTTGAAAGACTAGGCCGATCCCATGCTCTGAATGTTTTGAACCATTAAGCTGTGTGTCTCCTCTCTGGGTTTTTGATATGCTGTTCTTGGCACTTCTCGGAGTGCTGCCAGCGTTGACGAAGCAGTGATGACTTTTCTCTTTCACATCCCACCCCAGAGCTGGACCTTGGAACCATGCACTACTGTTTAGCTGGATAAAATTAGTCAAAGAAATAGACTTCACTCACTCTGCAAGGCCGCATTAAATGTGTTAAATGTGTATGACAACTAGAGGGAAAGACAGAAAAGAGCGGTACCTAAATGGACCTTACCGCTTCCCAAGGATGAGAAATTAAAACCGCCAAGTAGTTATATTGAATCCAGGCCCAAATACTGGTGGCCGAGTTCACCTGCCATTTACAGAGAGCTGATCAGCTCAATAACACAACTTTCTGCAAAGATTTTACTTCATTTTAAAGCACATCTATTTCAAAATTACTGACCTTAAAATTTAATCCAAATCATGAGCTCTATTTTAAATATGTAGTGATACTATTTTAATACACTGATCTCTTAGTTTTCTAGGACTGGGCAGCTTAAATAACAGGAATGTATATATTTTTTCATAGCTTTATAAGCTAAAAGCTCAATAATAAGGTATGGGCAGGACTGGTTTCTTCTGAGGACTCTCTCTCTGGCTGCTTTTCCCCTGGGTCCTCTCTCTGTGTGTATCTGTCCACATTTCCTCTTATTATAAGGACACCAGTCATATTGGATTAGGCGCAGGGGTCCCCAAACTTTTTACACAGGGGGCCAGTTCACTGTCCCTCAGACCATTGGAGGGCCGAACTATAAAAAAACTATGAACAAATCCCTACGCACACTGCACATATCTTATTTTAAAGTAAAAAAAACAAAACGGGAACAAATACAATATTTAAAATAAAGAACAAGTAAATTTAAATCAACAAACTGACCAGTATTTCAGTGGGAACTATGGGCCTGCTTTTGGCTAATGAGATGGTCAATGTCCAGTTCCGTATCTGTCACTGCTAGCCGTAACAGGTGATGTGACGTGCTTCTGGAGCCGCGACGCGTGGGTCCCACGTCACCGGAAGTAGTGCTGTACCGGAGGGATGCTGCGCTTAGCGGTGCTGCCACATACAGTACTCCAGGAGCACAGGATGCATCTGCAACCTGTGCTCCTCTCACTGACCACCAGTGAAAGAGGTGCCCCTTCCGGAAGTGTGGTGGGGGCCGGATAAATGGCCTCAGGGGGCCGCATGCGGCCCACTGGTCGTAGTTTGGGGACCCCTGGATTAGGGTCTACCATCACAATCTCATTTACCTGTTTAAGCACACTAACTTCAAATACAGTCACATCTGAGGTTCCGGGGGTTGGGATGTCAATACATGAATTTGAGGGGGGCACAATTTAGCCCATATGTATATTAGATAGATCTGCACAGATAACTAAGCATACTTACCTAATTGTCCCAAAGCCTTCTATAAAACCTGAGAACAATGCACATGGTTCTGCTTCTAGTAAAATTCTTACACATTCTTAATAGAAATGATCAGGGTCTGTAGATTGCAATCTAGAATTCATATAAAGGATAACACACACACAGCATTAGGATAATTTTCCTCAAAGGAACAGCTACTCTTTAATTCTGAATATTTTAAGACATCCAGAATCACTTTCCCTAAGCAATTATGATTTTACAAAATACTGTCAGAACCATTGCAGAGTTTTACTGCCCAGACAGAGCTAAATGCCGGGAGGTTTCAGCGGTGATTTATTATTTACTCTGGAGGTAAGTTGCTAAGCAAGATTTATTCAGTAAGAAAAGAACCATGTATAGCAGTACAATATATGTGTGACTGTAAGGAGGGATTTTTTTCACCATTCCTCAAGAGAGTGTCTTCTCTATAATCAGAAAAAAACATATCTGATGTGTAAGATTTCAACCTTTTGTGAAATTGAGGCTACCAATGTGCATTTGACTGATCAGTCTGGCTTCAAATGTTCTCATTTGAATTTTTGCTCTGGGAAATTTTCGGTATATTTTCATAATAAAATCAGTGGCAGAACAATATCAAAGCTGTTGACAGAACTGTTGGCTATCTGCTTTACTGATACAGGGCTTTTATTTTCCAGGTAGTTGCTTTACTGCACTGCAATGGCCTAGCCCACACACTCCTACCATCTCAGAAAGACTCTAGATTTCTAAGAAAAAGAGAGCACTAATAATGCACATTTGCCAACTTTGGTTTGCAGAATTGGTAACAAGTACTCGGAGCCAGTTGCTGGCCTAATTCCGCCCCCTAGCGATCATAACATATTGCTGCTTTTTGCAAAAGGGAGACTGGGGAGTTGGGACCACAGAAAGTGGCTGCCTCCCCACTTTAGCAACCGATTCCCCAAGATGCCCAGGTGCCCTCCAGCTTCCCTTTCACCAGCCACACAAAAGGGAAATGATAAACTCATTCACAAGAAAGTGACCGGGACTAAAACTTTCCTTCTCCCCTGATTGTATGCATTTTAACAAAAGCACTGATGCAAGAAGTCAATGCTCCTTAACCCGAAACACTAAATCACCAATGGTGGAAATTTAGGCTTAAGGAGAAAGACTTTTTTACTAGGTTCTTTTGTTTTTGTTTTTGTTTTGTTTTGTTTTTTAGAGGAGTGCCTTTGAACAGTCATTTAATGCCTCTTTCTTTTTCTTCAAATCCCTGCCTTGCTGTAATCTGGGGTGGGGGGGGGGGAGGGCTCGGGAGAGGACCCAGAAAAATGTTCATTTCCCAAACTTCTTGCCTCCATCTTCAACTGCTCCCACTTCTGTGCCCGACTGGAAGCTGTGACTCTGGGGTGGCCATTGTGTCCAACAGGGCAGTTCATCCTGCAGACAGACACAAAGTGGGTGGAAATATGAGTGAGGAATGTTCTGGTCGGACTCCAACCACCCTCCCACAGCTGCTAACAGAACTCTCTGCTGCAGTTCCTTAGCAGGTCAGGGAGTTTTCTAGGCAGGTAGCCAATCCCCAGGATCAGGGAGGGAGGGTTGAGCAAAGGGAGTTAGAGTAGGAGGCAGACTCTGGGAAGTAGGAGAGGTACCAGGCAATGCTTCTGAACTCTGACTCGAGCTGGTCATTAATCAAGCCCATCCCAGGTGTTCAAATGGCCTCTGCCCCATCAGGAGTAATGCCAGAAGTAGCCCCCACCCCCAGTAAACGATGAAGGCAATGAAAAGAATGCACACAGAGTGAAGGCTGCTTTGCGTTGCTGGTACAACTTGCTGAGAAGCCATAGGGGTCCACTGCACCTCCAATCCACCACCACCAACTCCCAAAGACATGGAGAACACGGAGGCAGAGGCTGGCGGCAAGAGTCAAAGAACTGGCTTCAGTACATAAGTCTGACTGCATGTAGTAGTGTCCTACGGAGAGAATCTGGTGTCGGGCAGATTTGATTCTGCCACTGGCACGCTGGGCAGCCTTTGACAACTAACTACTCTATCCTTTAGTTGTCAGCTCAAAGGTTATACCCTCAGAGACACACTCTCTGACCCAACAAATTAAATCAGATCCCTTGTTTGTAAATCCCATAATCCATTATAATTTTTATTTATCACACATATCACAGTTTGTAATTTTAGAATTTCTATGTGGGATGACTTGTGTAATTTATTTCTTTCTGACCACATTCTAAGCTTAGAGAGGGCAGAGACCGCACCTCTCGCCTTCGCCATCTTTTCCCAGGGACTAGAACATAGACCGTATTCAAGAAAGAGTTGAGAAATTCATGAATTACATGGAGCCTTCATCATCTGTAAAATGGAATGATAATTTTTTCTCTTTTGGTTTATTGTGAAGATTTAATAAGACAATGTATTTGTGCCTGACCAGGTGGTGGTGCAGTGGATAGATCATCGAACGGGGACGCAGAGGACTCGGGTTCAAAACCCCGAGGTCGCCAGCTTGAGCGCGGGCTCATCTGGTTTGAGCAAGGCTCACCAGCTTGAGCCTAAGGTCGCTGGCTCAAGCAAAGGATCACTCAGTCTGCTGTAGCCCACTGGTCAAGGCACATATGAGAAAACAATCAGTGAACAACTAAGGTGCCACAACAAAGCATTGATGCTTTTCATCTCTCTTCCTTCCTATCTGTCTGTCCCTATCTGTCCCTCTCGCTGTCTCTCTCTGTCCCTGTCACACACACAAAAAAAGACAATGTATTTGTGAAAAGTCTTGTCTGACACTGAGTCAGTGCTCAATAAGGAGGCCATTTCTTTGTCACTATCTCTTTGGGGTGGATGGTTGTCCCTGACCACCAGAGGTGCCACTGAGCAATAAAATTGCCCCCTCAAAAAAATCAGAAACCTGAAGAATCCACAAATTCCATCACAAGTCCCTGAATAATCAAAACTAGTTGGCACATTACAATTCATCACCTCTTCTCACTAGGTGTCCCCTGATGGCAGAAAAAGTTATCTCCAGCTCCACTTCCCTCTCCATCCCAGACAGAGAGTAGCCAGAGGGACTGTAAATCCATTCCTAACATTTTCAGTTGTTTGAGTTATGTTCCACCAGAATGAAGAAGGTGACTTTAAAAACATGAAGGAGAAATAAAGGTTGCACTTCCCAGTGCAGAGTACAGGTGTAGAATGAAACTGAACTTTTAATATGAAGCTGCTCTGGAGGAAAAGGGACTAAGAATATTTTTATAGAGTGCTTGCATTATGGGTAATTTTTTTAAAATCCAAGGTTCAACTTGCATGACACTGAAGCATAAGTCTACCACTTAATGACATTTATAACTCTGTAACAATACGTTTTGTATAAATTACTGCTGAGGCTTAACATTTCTGATTATGATATATACAATAAAGTGATGTCATAAAGGCAAAGTTTGTAAGTTATGATCTATTCTGTTGCTTTAAATAAGAGGATTTCTGGAGACAATTGTCTTGATGAATATAAACTCAAATGAACCATGAATCTCTTCAATTATTCTTATTTAGAATTCATTTTTCTTTGAACTTTCATTTAACTCAAAGCACAATCATTCCATTATAAATCAAATGTGAGCTTGTCTTTCTTGCAATAACAAGTATGTTTTAAATAATGAAGCAACACCTATGATTATGAAAGATAATGTTTCAATGCACCAAAATACAAAAGGTAAAGAGATTTATTATCCCAGTTCAGTAATGATGAGTTGAATATTTTTATAGCAACATACATCTCTATTCCAGACAATATTTGACTTTTTAGTGTATTTCTCTTCCTGGGAGACTGGGGTACCTTATTATCAACAAGAGAAACCCAAGATTTAACACAATGCCATTCGTGGCTGAGAAGCTCAGATCTTCCCTTGCTCAGTTTCCCTAGTAGGCTACTGGGGATAAATATCTCTCCACCTCCATGGGTCTCTTTTTCACTATGAAAGGGTTGGGCTGAATCATCCTAAACCCTTCCCAAGCTCTAAAGACTGAGATTCTATCTGCCTTTTTCTTTTGCACAGATTACGGTGAAGAATAACTAAGTTAATGGATGTGAATATACTTTAACAGGCATAAAAGTGCTATATATAAACTTGATGGTTTTCACTCTGCATTTTGTAAAGTAACTTTACACATCCATTATGTTAACTACATTATTCAAAATAATATAGAAAAACTCAGGAGCATCTTCAGGCTCTTAGAGATGAAACAGTGCGATAAAAAAGCTCTTCAGGAAATCCCATGGTCAATTCTCTTGGACAGGTTCAAAAACCTCACATTGGGACAGGTCAAGTGGTCAAACTACCCCGAACAAGAGGCTACTTCCCCACGGAAAATCTCTCCAGCAGGCAGGACACAGAAGAGCTAAGCCTGTTGGCTGGGCAGTCGGAAATCTCTCTTCCTATTATCTCTTTATGCATTCTATCTTCAAAGTATTGTGACCTGTCTTTAACACATCCTCGGGTGTGGGATTTACATTTTTAATATTGGCATTTATGACGTGGTGCTTTTTTCTGGTTAATTGGTATCAGAGCAAAATGTTTGCCTCTCTCCTGAAATAAATCTCTTCAAGAGCTTCAATCCCACATTCTTTTGTTCTATCCCTCATTTGAAACGGGCTCTATAAAGCCGCCAGACCTCGCTACATAATCTTTTGCCTCTCACGTTTGTAAATCTGGGGGTTTATGCTTTAATGGCTTTGATGTGCTTACTATTCAGCCTGTTACTTAAACCACGTTCCTCCCCGTCCAACACCCAGCTCTCCCCTAGCCTCACAAGCCTGTACCCTCTGAGGCTGAAAGGATTTATTTATCATCCAGAACGTTTCCATAATTTTGGAAACATATGTTTCGAAATTACATTTCACTATCTCATACTATGTTCTTTGTCTTGCATCTGTTCTGTAAAAACAAACAAAACACACATAATTATATTCCAATGGCTGCAAAGTCTACATTTTCCACAAGAGCTGGCTCTTACACAAACAATAACATAGTCACACAACAAAGGCACTTACACCCCCCTTCAGTGTCGTCTGAAACCACATTCTTGTGTTAATTAGAGCAAACTCTGATAATAACAAATTTCTACAACATAACTGTGAAACTTTGACTCCTTTCCAAAGTTATTTCAATTTTATGGGATAATCTCTTTATTGAAAATTAGTTAATGTCAAAAAACCAAAGTCTCAACATAATACTCAATCTTGCATGGACAACAACTCAGTAATCTTTCATCCTCTCAGGATATGACTTGAATTAAATTAAATTTTTAAATGCCCTTCTTTCTCTGTAATATCCTAGTAAAAAGATAATAAGTCAATGCACAATAAAAAAAAAAGACACCCCCCCAAAAAAAACACACACACATGAAAATAATAAACCTGAGTGAAACATAAAAAAATAATTGGCCAAAATATATTCTTATTTTATATAACTACCCCCACCACACACCAGCCTCCTCCTACCCAAAAGTCTTCAATGCCACACACACACATACACACACAATTTAAACATATAAACCAATCATTTTAAATCTACTGCATTACCCTTTAATGTTTGATATCAAAATGAGATCAATTAGCATTGAAACATTTAAAAAGTCCTCAAAACCAAGAACTGCTATTCAGTATAGCTATTAAAAATAAACTTTCACCATTGAAACAAGTTTACTCTCATATTTTTGCCCTTATTACCATGATTGTTATACTCTTAGGTGATAAAAAAAAAAAGTAACTGAGAAGAAAGATAAGTCTGATGCCTGCAGTGGTGTTCTGGCAGATCTTTCACAACAGCTCGAAGTGAGGAAAAAACCTCTAATTTGCTAACCTCCATCATGGCCAATGTCAAGCTACCAGCGTGACGTCACTGAAAAGCAGATTTGGGCATTTCTATGCACAATTGGCTCTTGCAAGGTGGTACAAGTTAATTGCACCACTGGACACTCGAGTTTTTAACTATTCACTTTAGGATCCTGGGTGGAGATGTCAGTACTAATCACTGAGTGCTGTTGATCCATAACATATCCCACATAAATCCTGGCCCCCATGTGACCCGGTCCCAAAATAAAGAGACACTCAAATACAAATTCCAGAAGTTGTGAAAAACAATCAGTTTGAGGGGTTTCTTTATGTTTTATGCAGGTACTTCTCCCAGAAATCTGCCCAATCAGCCCCCCTTAGACATCTCATTCTATCTCCAAAGTTTTATAGTTATGTTAAAGGGCCGAAGCACACACAGGCTCATACATATGTGCACATGTACACATGCACACACACACGTGCATGCACACACACACACAGATCCTGCTTACCATACTGCCCCCCCCCCCGCTCAATCCCTACCACCTTTACTTACACACCACACTCACGATCCATGACTTCTCCCAACATGCACAGTGCCCTGGGAAGTATAGTTCTCCCGATCTGACTGCTTTTCTCCAATTCTGGTGAATAATATTTTCCATTCCATTACAGTAACACAGAGGAATTTGTCAACGTTACTTCTGCAGCATCACAACAACAATAAGAGAGAACACTTACCTAATTCCCATGATATACCAGGCACTAAACTGAGCACTTTACACCAAGTTGTGGAGCCAGGAGTCAAACCAGGCAGAATGGCACAAGAACTCATTGACCTCAACTCTGCCAACTCTCAGGTCCGTCTGAAGAAAAACCACTGGGAGACCTGAGCCAAGTCAAACTTTTTGTGTCTCAGTTTCCTCATCTATAAAACGGGGCTAGTAATAGTACATACTTCATAGGGGTTAGAGGAGAATTAATTGAGTTAACATAGATAAATGCTTAAAACAGTACCTGGCACATACTAAAAGCAATTATGTTAGCTAAGTGTCAACTAGTAAGTGTTCACCAGTACTAACTGGCTCTTCACAGAGAGTCCATGAACTTTTCATAGTGTCATCTGCTAATTATTTTCTGTAAAGGCTAAGATTGTAAATAATTTGGGTTCTACAGGTAACATAGGGTCTCTGTCACATAATCTTCTTAGGGTTTTTAAAATGCAAAAATCATTCTTAGCTTGTGGGTTAAAACAGGCCACTGGTTAGGTTTGACCTACATGCATAGTTTGCTGACCCTGTGCTAGACCAAGAGAGAAAAAGAGAGAGCCTGTTTTAAACACCATAGTTTTTATGTAACCTAATATATGAACTCTGAAAAAAAACACACGTATAGCAATCAACATATTCTCTCAGCAAGTGTTCACCGATCACTTACTATGCACCAGGTGCCATTCTGGACACTGAAGCTACAAATATGAAGGAGGATGCCCTAGAACCCTGGTCGGCAAACTGCGGCTACATGCAGCTCTTTGGCCCCTTGAGTGTGGCTCTTCCACAAAATACCACGTGCGGGCGCTACCTCGATAAGGAATGTACCTACCTACCTATATAGTTTAATTTTTAAAAATTTGGCTCTCAAAAGAAATTTCAATCATTGTACTGTTGATCT